>NC_062232.1:54915254-55515254 GCF_902686445.1 Sciurus carolinensis
CTCTCACATTCCCCATATCCAAGAGTCCAGTCGCAGCATAGGCCTGGAATCCTCAGAGGAAAGGAGGAGGCCACCCTCCATCCTCTCATCCCTATGGTGCGGGATGCAAGGGGCCACTTACATCAGCTTATCCTGGACAGGGAGCCCACCACCTAGCTGGGTCAGCATTTCTAGGAGCCAGAGAAAGCAGTACTTGTGAGCAATCCTGTGCTCCAGGTGGCTGCTGCTGCCTTTCAGGAACCAGGGGATGCACAGCTGGTTCCTGGTCACCTGAAAGAGAACACAAAATCCAGCTCCCCAGCCCTCCCTTGGAAACAGAAAGGGCCTGGCTGGGTCTCAAGTGAGGCAGCATCTCCTTCTGTGGACAGCCAGTTGCACCTGCTCTGACCTGCAGCTCCATACCCTCTCTGGGCTGGCCTTCCCCGCTGCTCAGTGTCAGCCCCAGCTGTCACTGTGGCCCTGTAGCACTATGGCTCTGGGTTGGACACCAGCAGGGTTACACCCACAACCTGGCCGTGGAGGATCCATGTGGCTGAACAGGATCCAATAAGAAGGCTCAATTCTGCCAGAAGTTGGGCTGGGGAGATATCTCAGTCAGTAGAATTCTTGCCTTGCAAGCACAAGGCCCTGGGTTCGATCCCCAGCACCACAAAAAAAAAAAAAAAAAAAAAAAAAAAATTCTGCCAGAAGTCTACTTGTGGAGTTGGTGTTTGGGGCACTGTCACAAATCACTCCCACCACATAAAACCCACACAGGGAACCAAATGGCATGTAGCTACTCTTGCCCACATCCAGTTTCATTTTTTTTCCTTCTTTCCTCCCTTCCTTCCTCCCTTCCTTCCTTCCTTCCTTCCTTCCTTCCTTCCTTCCTTCCTTCCTTCCTTCCTTCCTTTTCTTTTCTTTTCTTTCTTTCGCCATATCCCCAGTCCTTTTTTGTATTTTATATAGAGACCTGGTCTCACTGAGCTGCTTATGGCCTTGCTAAGTTTCTGAATCTGGCTTTCAACTCACCATCCTCCTGCCTCAGCCTCCCGAGCCGCTGGAATCAAACCCAGTTTCTTATGTGAGCATTCTCTTGGTAGGCAGGAAAACCTGGGACCAAGGCTGGGTCCACAGAACTGACAGAGCCAGAGGTTTCCATACCCTGCCCTTCACTACTGCTACAAAGTCCACAAGACTCACCAGTGGGGGCTGGGTCTCTGCATGTGAGGCCTCCCTGGCTCAAGTCCAAGGGCTGGTGCCTTCCTGGAGTTTGGGGGACTCTGGTGTTGGAGTCACCAATGCTGAATTCTCCATGATGCATGCCCAGGCAAGGTGTCCCTGACCTGTGTGCTGGAAGCTAATGCAGACATTTCTGACCTTGGCCTAGTGGGTGTGCCTGTTGAGTATGATCCCGTGTGCACAGGAGCTAGATGAGGTCGGGAACAAAGGGGAATTTCCAAGGTTCGTCTCATTAGCAATGTCTCTCAATCAGCTCCAGGCAAGGAAGTAGAGCTGAGTCAGGGAGCTGCAGGGTAGGTGGGGTTAAGGGGGACACTGAGAATGATCAGGCCCCCTGGGGGAAGTGCTGGGAGGAAGGAATCAGGAGGCAGATGAGAATAAATGCCGGAGATGTGAAGCCCAAAGTGAAAGGGGTCGTCATTCGACCTTGTTAGCATTCACACTCTCTTTCCATTCCAGTCCCTCTAGGGAGCAGGCAGGAAATGCACAAAATGTGATCAACAGGGACCCACACATACCAGGTATGTTTTCGATGTCTGCCCTGACAGACACCCCTAGCTGACATTCTAATGATGGCAGGCTCCCAAAGACAACCTCTGTGCAAGGGGCAGAGGGAACAAGGGCAAGCAAGTGTGGGTTGTGGGAGGAGAAGGGAGGAGTGAAAGAAGGAGGAAGATGAAGGCCCAGTCACTTGGGCCTGTGGGACTGCATCTCTATTTGACCCATTATCATCATTGGCCACTAGCTGAATTCCAGTGTCTCCTTAGGTGCACATCTCTCCCCAGTTTCACTGTGCTTAGACTATTTGAGTCCCAGTGGTTCCAAGGGATATCTGTTGGAACTCCCAAGCAGTGGACCCTATGCAATTTGGGGGTAATGTGGTGGGTTCCAGGGGAGCTTCCTGAGTTTCTTACCACCAGGAAGGGAAGGTTCAGCCCAGGGTAACTTCTGAGCCTCCCCCTAGTGATTTCTTCTCCCAGATGGTCTTCTTCCTAGGAGTGGCCCTGGGCGGGCCCCCTGCAGTAGCAGGTGTACCTCCTGCGTTGATGGGCTTGCTCTCTCCCTTGACTCAGAGCATACTTTGCATTTTCTTGGAGGAACAGGCTTCCAGCTGTCCCGAGGCCTGCCTTTCCATGGATGAGGTGAGTCCTGGGGAGTGGAGGTCAGTACAGAGCCCCGCATATGAAGCAATTTCCCTCTAGCATAGACACCTGATTCCCTGGGGCTGCTGGACCTGGCCTGGCCTCCTCCTTTGGGGCAAAACCCTCATCAGCTGTATCTCACTGAAACCATCTGAAGACTCAGGGTTGGGAGAGGGCTGATGGGCATTCCTGCTGCCCATCATCCCACTTTTGGCGCCTCTCTTGGGCTCCCCAAGGCCCAGCCAAACTCAAGCGCACTGGGGTGGCTAAGAGGCAACAGAGCTCTGCTGCACTTTCTATTAGCTGGGGGTCAGAACGCATCTCCCCACTGGGATCTGCCTATGTGACCGCCTAATGGGCATACAGATTTTAGGCAAAACTTTTAGGGGTTGAGTGTCTGTGGGCACCCTGGGGCTCCAGGCAGGTCAGCGGGTGCAGGATATCCACAGACTGAACAGCGAATGACTCTCTAAATGCATGTCTTCACACGGTCTTCTCTCTATTTTTATTTGTGTCCAAATGTCTTCTTTTATGGATAGCAGTCATATTGGCCTGGGGCCCATCCTAATAACCTCATTTTAAGTTCATTACTCCTTTAGGAAACCTATCTCCAGATAGAACCTATGGTTAGGGCTCCAACATATAAATATTAGGGGAGACTGAGGAATGTGTAAAACAAATCTTGATTTCATTGGAAAGGTGATGAGGCAGTGAAAGTTATAGGTTCAAAATTCAGAGAAGGAGGATTCTCAGAAATGTGAACCCCATCTTTGGGTATGGTTTTATTCAAGGGTGTCTGATAATTGCAAAAGTGGCGGCTGAAAGTTCTTGAACAAGGGCAGAGCTTTCATATTCTAGAGCAATGGTTACGCAAAAAGTGGAATACAGGACCTGCCAAGAAGGTTGGCATGATCTTCTCCCCCGAGTTTTGGTTTGCAGTCCAGAAGGGCTACACCCTAGCAGTTAGGGATATCCGATCTACTCCAGATCTAAAAGAAAGTAAAGCCCACCTTCAAATCATCTGAAGCTTGCAAATGGACAGAGAGGGAGAGAGGGAGGAAGAAGAGGAGAAGGAGGAGGGGAAGGAAGAAGAAACAACAAAAGAAGCAAAAGCCTCTGCCAGTCTCTGCACATGGGGTCTGTGCTGAGGAACTCCTTCAGTGCTTAACTCGGCCAGTTAAACATCCACCTGGGCCTTATGCTTCCCACATGCATTGAGCCTAGATACCAGCCAGAGGTGAAACCTTAGGGTCTTTCCAGGGCGTTTCTACGCACACATCTTGTGCTGCACGTACATGTGCTTTTCTGAGATCCCTAGTGATCATGGGAGTTTTGAGTGCCCTAATTTCCCTCTGTCTCCATGTTTTCGTCCTAAATTTTCAGCAGTCTTGAATGACTCAAACATAATCTTTTCCTGGAAGTGGTGGCAGAGAGCCTGGCTTTTATTGTTTTCAAGAACTATTTGCCTGCTTTTCTTCCCTGGGTGAGTTCTGAGTGAGAGGCATCGGTCCTTCAGCTCGCCCTCAGACAGACCAGAATGATGAATACAATTCTTCCAGATGTGTCTACTCCGCCCTCTTGGGAAACAGAGACCAGAGTCTCACACCAAGGATATGGACGGCCGTATGCAGGACTGCCAGTGAGCTAGGTAGGGCACAGGGCGAGGATAAGGGAGAAGACTGCAATTATTTGCAGCCATTTTAAACTTGCCTTTTCCTTGGTTCAGCATTTGCTTGGTTGCTGTAAACGTGGACCGTCTTCCAGACATCTGACAATGATGATTTTGATCATTTTTTCCTTGATTTCTGATGTTTCTCTGGAGTTCCTTAGCGCTACCTCCTTCACCATGTATGCCGGCTTGCTCGTGCCAGCTTAGTTTTGTTTGTTTGTTTGGTTTGGTTTTGGTTTTGGTACTGGCGATTGAACCGAGAGGTGCCTGACCACTAAGCCACCTCCCCGGGCCTTTTTAGTTTTTCTTATTTTGGGACAGGGTGTTGAGGGCCGTCTTGGACAAGATGGTGCCTGGCAGTGAGCCAAAGGGCACTGGCTACCAAAATAAGGAAGTACCCAAAAAGGTTGCTTGCTTACTAGTTCCTTGGAGACTTATGACGTGTTAACGCCAGGCTCTAGGATTGGCTATCTAATATCATGCCGCACGTGGACAGCTCGTGATTCATATAGTGCTAGGCTGACATTCCTCTGCATGCTCTCCTGCGTGAGAGAAAGCTTTGCTATAATTGACTGATAAGCTAGGAGCCTGGGGGAGGAGAGAGGGAGAGGGTAGAAGAAGGGAGATAGTGGCAGAACAAAGGAGGCAGAAAAACAGGGAGGACGCAATAAATCTCCTCAACTAAAGATTGGTGGTGTCTGCTTTCTCTGTGCCAGTTCCGCTGGATGGAACAAGTGGTGGCTCGTATGGGGAACTTCTTTCTCCTTCTGTGTCCTCCCAGGTAAGTAACTTAAGGTAAGCTATAGGAAAACTGTAGGATAACCTCCCGGAAATCTCTGGCCAGAGTGTATAAGGGGGAGGTCACACAGACCCAGTGAAGGGACCCCACAGTCCCGGTGAAAGGGACCCCACAGTCCCAGTGAAGGGACCCTGCAGTCCCAGTGAAGGGGACCACATACCTTGGTAAAGGGAGTCTACATTACCCCAGTAAAGGAAGCCACATAACCCCCATAAAGGGAGGTCTCATAACTCCAGAATGGGATCACAAGTGTCTAGAAATCAAATGATAAGAATCATACAAGATGTATTTAAGGCTAATGGGACTGCCATAAAACGATCTACTGTGACAGCATATGTAACCATGTTGGCCAAGGTTAGTCCTTGGTTTTTGGAAGAGGGAGTCCTAAATATTCCACAATGGGAACATGATAAAGAGGATCTTATTAAAGAAGAAAAACAATCCCTATTACCTAGAGGTACTTTTCCCATGTGGCAGCTCATTAAGGAATGTCTAACATCTAAAAAAGGTAAAATAATAACTTTAGTAAAAAAAGGAAATATGTGTCTGGAAGAGATAAAGAAACAACTAAGTGTAACTTCTCATAAAGAGGAAGAAGAGGAGGAGGGGCTTACTGGGGAGGAATTAGAAAGAGCATCAAGGACACGGTCGCCCCCATCAGTTATATCGGGAAGGAATATCAATCCCTTCCTGGAGGCAGCAGCTCCCCCCCCAAGCAGCCTGCCCCCTATGTCCCCCAAGGTACCCTTGGGAGGAGTTATCTCATGCTATAAATCAGATGGGTTTTTCACTGCAGGGAGAAGAAACCCCTCTTAAGGAAACCTCAGCAGTCCCACAATTTTTCCCTGTACTAGAGGACCAAAATAGACAAAGATTCCACCAACCTCTGGATTTCAAAACAGTAAAAAATTTTAAGGAGGCAGTGGCTACATACGGTCCACAGGCCTCATTTACAATTAGTATGTTGGAATCAGTATCGGGGCTAAATCTAGTGCTGGAAGATTGGAAAAGGCTATGTAAAGCTGTACTATCAGGGAGGCAGTATCTAGTGTGGAAAACTGCATGGCAGGAAGCCTCATTAGAAACGGCATGCTGTAACGCTGCCACAGGCTTTCCCCAAAGAAATGTAGAAATGCTAACAGGAGAAGGAAACTATGGAGGTATTCAACAGCAGATTATGATCCTGGGGTGTACGCACAAATTGCTGCTGCTGCCACTAAAGTCTGGAAGTTAATTCAAGGGACAGGAGATTTACAGGGGCAGTTGTCCAAGGTGATTCAGGGAAGTAATGAACCATTTGCAGATTTTGTTGATAGATTAATCCAAACTGCTGCTAGAGTATTTGGGGATTCAGAACAAGCAATGCCCTTAATAAAACAATTAGCTTATGAGCAAGCAAATAGATGGTGTAAAGAAACTATAAGACCATGGAAAAATAAAGATTTAAGTACCTATATAAAGGTCTGCAGGGATATCAATGATGCATTCATTACAGGACAAGTAATAGCTGCTGCTCTTCATGGGTCAAATCAGGGGCAATCAAGAGCTAAAGGAATAATATGCTTTAAGTGTGGGCAAGGAGGGCACTTCAGAAGAGACTGCCCTGAAGGGCCCATAGGATTAAAGCCCAGGGGAACACCTAAGACTGGAGAACAACAAGGGACAAACCAACCTGCCCCAGGTCTATGTCCCCGGTGCTGGAAAGGAAGGCACTGGGCGAAATATTGTATATCAAGATTTGATATAGAGAGATATCCTATGCCAGCCCAGTCAAAAAACGGCCAGGCGGGCCCAACCCAGGGCCCTCAAATATACAGGGCCTTTCAGAATCCCATAGTCCAGATCCCCACTCACAATCCTTTCTGACTATCTCCTCGTCCCGAGGAACATCAGGGAGCGGGAGATTGGACCTCTGTGCCTCTGCCTGACTCGTTTTAACCCCAGAAATGGGAGTACAAGCGGTCCCCACGGGCGTACATGGACCACTCCCTGAGGGCACAGCAGGATTATTGTTAGGGCAGAGTTCCACACTCTGTCAGGATTACAAATATTTCCAGGAGTCATTGATTCTGATTATACTGGGGAAATAAAGATTATGTTATCTTCCCCTCGAGGGGTATCTGTTGTTTCTCTAGAAGATAAAATAGCACAAATATTAATATTGTCTAGCCATCATAGGGCCTTTCCCAGTTCACAGAGGACTGGAAAAAACAATGGATTTGGATACACAGGATCAGGTGTCTTTGGGGCACATTCAACAAAAAATAGACCCATACTTAAATTAAAAGTTAATGGTACTCCCATAGAGGGTCTAATAGACACAGGTGCTGACATCTCTATTATAAGACAGAAGGACTGGAACAAATCATGGCCTGTTACAGCATCCAGTACTACCTTACGGGGACTTGGATTTGCCCAAACCCCATTACAAAGTTCAGCTGTATTATCTTGGGAGGACCCTGATGGGAAAAGGGGAACATTCCAACCTTATGTATTAGCTCACCTGCCTGTCACTCTCTGGGGAAGAGACATTTTAACACAGATGGGTGTTGTTGTTTCTTCCTCAGTTGAGCAAAATATGTCCTGTCTAAACCCAACTGTTTTGCCAGTCATGGTGAGGCAAGGTTATATCCCTGGAAAAGGACTAGGCAAAAATTTACAAGGTGTTACCTGCCCCAATCAAGCCAAAGGACAAACAGGGACTGAGGGGCTGGGTTTTCCAGAGGGGCCACTGAACCATTAAAGATAACATGGAAATCCAATAATCCTATCTGGGTCCCCCAGTGGCCCCTTTCTAAAGAAAAAATAGAGGTGGTCCAGGAAATAGTTAATCAACAATTGAAGGAAAACCATATCATTCCTTCCACTTCCCCTTGGAATACACCCATTTTTGTCATAAAAAAGAAGTCTAGGAAATAGCGACTTTTGATCTGAGAGCCATAAATTCCAGTATGTAGATTATGGGCCTGGTGTAACTGGGTCTCCCCTCATTAGTTGTTGTTCCAAAACATTATAATATCATATCTATAGATATAAAAGATTGTTTCTTTTCCATTCCTGTTCATCCTGAGGATAGCCCTTGATTTGCCTTTTCCGTTCCTTCTTCAAATAATGAAGGGCCTAATACTAGATACCAATGGGTGATCTTTCCACAGGAAATGGCAAATAGTCCACTATGTGTCAAATATATGTTGGCCAGGCTATATAACAGATTAGACAAAATTATAAAGAATTTTATTGTCTCCATTATATGGATGATATTCTTTTGGCTCACAGAAAACAGGAGACTTTATTTAGGGCATTTAACAATATTATTGATACCCTAGAAAAATGGGGATTACATGTGGCCCCAGAAAAGGTGCAAACCCACAGCCCTATTACCTTTCTAGGACATCAAATATTAGATACCTGTGTTAGGCCACAAAAAATTCAATTAGCCATGGAAAAGCTTAAGACTCTAAATGATTTCCAAAAATTATTAGGTGATATAAATTGGATAAGGCCAAATTTGGGAATCACCACTGGTCAACTTAAGCCTCTGTTTGATATTCTCCAAGGAGATTCAGACCCTACATCCCCCAGAAATTTAACTCCTGAAGGTAGAAAAGCCTTGAGGTTAGTAGAACAAGCTTTAGAAAATGCTCATAGTGATAGAGTTGATCTATCCTTTCCTTTTAATCTCGTAGTACTAGATTCTGAATATACTCCTACAGGTCTATTGTGGCAAACTGGACTCCTGATATGGACCCATTTGCCAGTGTCCCCCCAAAATGTTGTTTCCCTGTATCCTGTGATGGTAGCAAATCTAGTTACATTAGGACTTAAGACAGCCCTTCGAGTTTTTGGAGTTCATCCTCAGACAGTTATTGTCCCGTACACGGCAAACAAGATTAAAATACTAGTTAACAATAATGAAGATTGGACAGCCAGCTTCTCCAGGTTCTCGGAATGGAACTGGCCCGCTAGTGAGAGCCTTTCTGACCAGAACAAGCTCCGAGTCCCGGAGCCACTGCAGCGCAGCGTACTCCGGCAACAAACCAGCGGAGAGCCGCGATCCGCAAGCAGCCTCTGGGATTAGGGCAGGGCAGCCAGAGACCTCTTCAGGCGGCTCTGCCCACTCCGGCCGCAGTCTCTCTTCACGGGGCGATCCAAGATGGCGGCCTAGAGGGAGACTGCACCCCCAGTCGCTCCAGAACCCTGGAGTTAAGAAGAGGAGGCATTGAGAGACTCGGACTGAAATAGAGCCACGGGTGAGTCTGCCCACTGGGTAAAGCTCGGCCCGGGTGGCAGGCCCAGATAGAGGTGGCTTATTGGAGCCAGGCAGGGCAGCTAGAGTCTTCCCAAGGTAGCCTGCCACACTCCGGCAGTGGGCTCCTCCCACACGGCCAGCTGCACGGTGCAGGCCCACAGTGAGAGCATTTCCGCACAGAGCCAGTTCCAAACCGTGGAACCAGTAGGGGGCTAGGGGCAGTTTTCTTTGGATGAGCTGCTTTATCAGATTCCTCCAAGACATCAGGCTACTGAAGGCTGGGAGGTGATACACTGGAAATCTACCGGGACACTATAAGCCAATAGCGGAAAACTGCAATATCTCAGGGTCCCACTGACAACTGACCAATATGAGAAAACAAGGGAAGAAAATGTCCCAAACAAACCTAGATACTATATCAATAAAACCCAATGACAGCACAGCAGAAGAAATGTCAGAAAGGGAGTTCAGAATGTACGTAATTAAAATGATCAGGGAAGCTAATGAGGAGATGAAAGAGCAAATGCAGGCATTGAAGGAGGAGATGAAAGAGCAAATGCAGGCATTAAATGATCGCACCAATCAACAGTTAAAAGACCAAATACGGGAAGCAAGAGATCATTTCAATAAAGAGTTAGAGATACTGAAAAAAAAAGCAAACTGAAATACCTGAAATGAAGGAAACAATAAACCAAGTTAAAAACTCCATAGAAAGCATAACCAATAGGATAGAACACCTGGAAGACAGAACCTCAGACATTGAAGACAAATTATTTAATCTTGAAAGCAAAGTTGGCCAAACAGAAAAGATGGTAAGAAATCATGAACAGAATCTACAAGAATTATGGGATATCATGAAAAGGCCAAATTTAAGAATTATTGGGATTGAGGAAGGCTTAGAGAAACAAACCAAAGGAATGAACAATCTATTCAATGAAATAATAACAGAAAATTTCCCAAATCTGAAGAATGAAATGGAAAACCAAGTACAAGAGGCTTATAGAACTCCAAACATACAAAATTACAACAGACCCACACCAAGGCACATTATTATGAAAATACCTAACATACAAAATAAAGACAGAATTTTAAAGGCCGCGAGAGAAAAGAATCAAATTACATTCAGAGGGAAACCAATAAGAATATCAGCAGATTTTTCAATCCAGACCCTAAAAGTTAGAAGGGCCTGGAACAACATATACCAAGCCCTGAAAGAAAACGGATGCCAACCAAGAATCTTATACCCAGCAAAACTTACCTTCAAATTTGACGATGAAATAAGATCCTTCCATGATAAACAAAAGCTAAAGGAATTTACAAAAAGAAAGCCAGCATTACAGAACATTCTCAGCAAAATATTCCATGAGGAAGAGATGAAAAACAATGATGCAAATCAGCAACAGGAGGCGCTAGCCTAAAGGAATAGCCAAATAAAGGAGAAACCAAATCATGTCAAAAACAAATATGAGTCAATTGACTGGGAATACAAATCATATCACAATAATAACCCTGAATGTTAATGGCCTGAATTCATCAATCAAAAGACACAGACTGGCAGATTGGATTAAAAAGAAAAATCCAACAATATGCTGCCTGCAAGAGACTCACCTCATAGAAAGAGACACCCATAGACTAAAGGTGAAAGGATGGGGAAAAACATACCATGCACACGGACACAGCAAAAAAGCTGGAGTATCCATCCTCATCTCAGATAATGTGGACTTCAAACCAAAACTAATCAGAAGGGATAAAGAAGGACATTACATGCTGCTTAAGGGAAGCATAAATCAGCAAGACATAACAATCATAAATATCTATGCCCCGAACATTGGCTCATCCACGTACGTCAAACAAATCCTTCTCAATTCCAGAAATCAAATAGACCACAACACAATAATACTAGGCGATTTTAACACACCTCTCTCACCACTGGATAGATTGTCCAAACAAAATTGAATAAAGAAACTATAGATCTCAACAACACAATCAACAATTTAGACTTAACAGACATATATAGAATACACCATCCAACAAAGAACGAATACACTTTCTTCTCAGCAGCACAGGGATCCTTCTCTAAAATAGACCATATTTTATGCCACAAAGCTACTGTTAGCAAATACAAGAAGATAGAGATACTACCTTGTACTCTATCAGATCATAATGGATTGAAATTAGAAATAAATGACAGAATAAAAATCAGAAACTTCTCCAATACCTGGAGACTAAATAATACACTATTATATGATGAATGGATAACAGAAGACATCAGGAGGGAAATAAAAAAATTCTTAGAAGTAAACGAGAACAAAGACACATCATATCAAAATCTCTGGGACACTATGAAAGCAGTACTTAGAGGAAGATTTATTTCATGGGGTGCATTCAAAAAAAGAAGTAGAAATCAACAAATAAATGACTTAACACTACAGCTCAAAGCACTAGAAAAAGAAGAGCAGACCAATACCAAAAGTAGTAGAAGACAGGAAATAGTTAAAATCAGAGCCGAAATCAACAAAATCGAAACAAAAGAAACAATTGGAAAAATTAACAAAATAAATAGTTGGTTCTTTGAAAAAATAAATAAAATTGATAAACCCTTAGCCACACTAACAAAGAGAAAGAGGGAGAAAACTCAAATTACTAAAATTTGGAATGAACAAGGAAACATCACAACAGACACGAGTGAAATACAAAACATAATTAGAAGCTATTTCGAAAATCTATACTCCAACAAAACAGAAAACCTCGAAGACATCAACAAATTTCTAGAGACATATGAACTACCTAAACTGAACGAGGAGGACATACACAACTTAAATAAACCAATTTCAAGCAATGAAATAGAAGAGGTCATCAAAAGCCTACCAACAAAGAAAAGTCCAGGACCAGATGGGTTCTCAGCCAAGTTCTACAAAACCTTTAAAGAAGAGCTCATTCCAATACTCCTCAAACTATTCCATGAAATAGAAGAGGAGGGAACCCTACCAAACTCGTTCTATGAAGCCAATATCACCCTGATACCTAAACCAGACAGAGACACATCGAGGAAAGAAAATTTCAGACCAATATCCTTAATGAATATCGATGCAAAAATTCTCAACAAAATTTTAACAAATCGCATACAAATACATATTAAAAAGATAGTGCACCACGATCAAGTGGGTTTTATCCCAGGGATGCAAGGTTGGTTCAACATTCGGAAATCAATAAATGTCATTCACCATATCAACAGACTTAAAGTTAAGAATCACATGATTATTTCAATAGATGCAGAAAAAGCATTTGATAAAATACAGCATCCCTTCATGCTCAAAACACTAGAAAAAATTGGGGTAGTGGGAACATTCCTAAACATTATAAAGGCAATCTACGCTAAGCCCATGGCTAATATCATTCTAAATGGTGAAAAACTGAAAGCGTTCCCCCTAAAAACTGGAACAAGGCAGGGATGCCCTCTTTCATCGCTTCTATTCAACATCATCCTTGAGACTCTAGCCAGAGCAATCAGACAAACCAAAGAAATTAAAGGGATACGAATAGGAAAAGAAGAACTCAAACTATCCCTGTTCGCTGATGACATGATTATATATTTAGAGGAACCTGGAAATTCCACCAGAAAACTTTTAGAACTCATAAGTGAATTCAGTAAAGTAGCAGGTTACAAGATCAATGCTCATAAATCCAATGCATTTTTATACATAAGTGATGAATCTTCAGAAAGAGAAATTAGGAAAACTACCCCATTCACAATAGCATCGAAAAAAATAAAATACTTGGGAATCAATCTCACAAAAGAGGTGAAAGACCTCTACAATGAGAACTACAGAACACTAAAGAAAGAAATTCAAGAAAACCTTAGAAGATGGAAAGATCTCCCATGTTCCTGGATAGGCAGAATTAATATCGTCAAAATGGCTATACTACCTAAAGTGCTATACAGATTCAATGCAATTCCAATTAAAATCCCAATGATGTACCTTGCAGAAATAGAGCAAGCAATTATGAAATTCATCTGGAAGAATAAAAAACCTAGAATAGCTAAAGCAATCCTCAGTAGCAAGAGCGAAGCAGGGGGTATTGCAATACCAGATCTTCAACTCTACTACAAAGCAATAGTAACAAAAATGGCATGGTATTGGTACCAAAATAGACAGGTAGATCAATGGTACAGAATAGAGGACATGGACACAAACCCAAATAAATATAATTTTCTCATACTAGACAAAGGTTCCAACAATATGCAATGGAGAAAAGATAGCCTCTTCAACAAATGGTGCTGGGAAAACTGGAAAACCATATGCAATAGAATGAAATTAAACTCCTATCTCTCACCCTACACAAAACTCAATTCAAAATGGATCAAGGACCTCGGAATCAGACCAGAGACCCTGCATCTTATAGAAGAAAAAGTAGGTCCAAATCTTCAACTTGTTGGCTCAGGATCAGACTTCCTTAACAGGACTCCCATAGCACAAGAAATAAAAGCAAGAATCAACAACTGGGATAGATTCAAACTTAAAAGCTTTCTCTCAGCAAAGGAAACTATCAGAAATGTGAAGAGAGCCTACGGAGTGGGAGAATATCTTTGCCAACCATACCTCAGATAGAGCGCTAATTTCCAGAATATATAAAGAACTCAAAAAACTCTACACGAAGAATACAAATAATCCAATCAACAAATGGCCTAAGGATATGAACAGACACTTCACAGAAGAAGATGTACAAGTAATCAACAGATATATGAAAAAATGTTCAACATCCCTAGTAATAAGGGAAATGCAAATCAAAACTACCCTACGATTTCATCTCACCCCAATTAGAATGGCGATTATCAAGAATACAAGCAACAATAGGTGTTGGCGAGGATGTGGTGAAAAAGGAACACTCATACATTGCTGGTGGGGTTGCAAATTAGTGCAGCCACTCTGGAAAGCAGTGTGGAGATTCCTCAGAAAGCTTGGAATGGAAACACCATTTGACCCAGCTATCCCACTCCTTGGCCTATACCCAAAGGACTTAAAATCAGCATACTACAGAGATACAGCCACATCAATGTTCATTGCTGCTCAATTCACCATAGCCAGATTGTGGAACCAACCTAGATGCCCTTCGGTTGATGAATGGATAAAGAAACTGTGGCATATTTATACAATGGAATATTACTCCGCAATGAAGAATGATAAAATTATGGCATTTGTAGGCAAATGGTCGAAATTGGAGAATATCATGCTAAGTGAGATAAGCCAATCTCAAAAAACTAAATGACGAATGATCTCGCTGATAAGCGGATGAGGACATATAATGGGGGGTGGGAGGGGCTAGCATTAGGTTTAGGGTTAGGTTTAGAGTTAGGCTAAGGAGAGCGGTAAGAATGAAGGAAAGAAGGACTGTGTAGAGGGAAAAGAGGGGTGGGAGGGGAAAAATAAAATAAACATCATTACCCTATGTAAATGTAAAAAGAAAAAAACCAACGAGATGTAAAAAAAACAAAACAAAACAAAAGAAAACAAAAAAAAACCAATAATGAAGATTGGGCAATTGTCTATTGTTCCACCATGGCCACATTTGATAATCACTTGCCAAGTTCACCTATTGTCAGCTTCTTCAAAAGACATCCAGTTATTTTCCCTCAGGTTGTTAAGTCTCAACCTATCCCAGCAGCAAATACAATCTTTACAGATGGCTCCTCCTCTGGTACAGCTATAGTAGTTTCTGATAAAGTACAGACTATTATTACTTCTCATAAGTCTGCTCAAAAACCTGAACTAGAAGCAATAATAACTGCCTTACAAACATTTCCTGAGGAACCTTTAAATATTTATACTGATCGTCTCTATATTGCCCAGCTTGTGCCACGGCTTGAGACAGCTGGACCCATTAGTCCTCAATCTACCTTACAACAATGCTTTTGTCAAGTATAAACTGTTCTGTGGGCTCACAAAGAACCTTTACATATAGGCCATATCAGAGCACATTCAGGCTTACTTGGGCCTTTAGCTCAAGGAAATTCTACTGAAGACTCAGCTACTCGAGATCCTCATGTGTTTAATATTGTACAAGAAGCAATTAATTTCCATAAAGATTTTCATGTCAATGCTACTACTCTCAAAATAATATATAACATTACAAAAGAACAAGCCAGAAATATAGTAAAACAGTGTCCTGCCTGTGTGCCTCATTTATCTGTTCCTCATTTTGGAGTCAATCCTAGAGGACTCCTTCCAAATCATCTATGGCAGATGGATGTCACCCATATCCCTGAATTTGGTACTTTAAGATTTGTACATGTAACTGTAGATACCTACTCAGGATATATATTTGCTACCGCCCATACAGAGGAAAAGACAAAAGATGTAATCAGTCATTGCCTTCAAGCCATTGCTACTATGGGAAGGCCAAAATCATTTAAAACAGATAATGGGCCTGCGTATACTTCTTCATTTCAACAGTTTTGCTCAAAGTTTAATATCTATCATTCTACAGGATTGCCCTACAATCCACAAGGACAAGCTATTGTGGAAAGGGCTAATCAAACATTGAAAGTCTGCTTAACTAAACAAAAAGGGGGAATAGGGGCATTAGCCCCTCCCAAGAACAGACTTAACCTTGCTTTATTCACCCTCAGTTTTTTAACTTTGGATGCTATGGACTGTATTGCAACTGATAGATATTTTAGTGGAAAGTCTGGTGGCCATCCACAAGCAATGTGGAAAGACATCTTGACTGGGTCCTGGAAAGGACCTGACCCCATATTAATTTGGGGGAGAGGATCTGTTTGTGTTTTTCCTCAGGACCAACAACAACCTATCTGGGTCCCGGAGCGCTTGGTACGAACTATGCATAAGAAAGAAAATGGCACCGAAACACAAAATGATGGTGATGATGGTAAGCCTGCTGTTGTTAGCTCTTCCTAAAACTTTTGGGGATATATCACTCATGGCACACAAGTTTTCCCTCAATTATTTCCTAGTACAGAACTTCTAGGTATTCCTTACCTACCAGCTAGTTCCACTGTAAAGTCACTTATTACTAGTCTAAACTTCAAGTTAAGAGGTAGTCTTTGCTTCCTCTGGTTAGCCACCTCAGAAACCGCCGTGATACAGGGAGGCAATCTCTCTCTCATTCAATAAAGGTGGAGTCAAAAGCAAGCCTATATAAAGGGAAGTAATACACCTGTTTATAGTTATACAGGGTGCAAGACCAATTACTCTTCCTTTTATCAGGCTTTCCCCCCTACTCCCATATGTGTCACGTCTCCGTTTGTGTTCATTCTGTCTAACAGTTCTAAGTTTAATATTAACATTACTAATAACAATGATAATGATACTGAGGTCCTTAACTGTGCTAACCAAGAGTGTTATGTGTCTAGTTGTTAGGATGCTTCACTATTTCCTCTGGCTGTGATTGCCAGGATTCCAAAATTCATTCCAGTCCCAGTGACCTTAATTCATAGTGAGTGGAATTTCCTACCCGTGAAAGCAAAAAGAGATTTTGGTATCTCAGCCATTATAGCTATCGCTGTTGCTGCAGCGGCTGCTGTGGCTGCTGCCACTGCTGCTGGACTTGCCCTAGGAACTGCTATACCTACTGCTCACGTGCTCAACAATCTGTCACAAGCCACTGCCAAAGCATTGACAGCCCAGGGAAACATCAATGCGCATCTTGTCACGGGAATCCTGATTCTAAACCAAAGAGTGGACTTACTACAAGAATAAGTGGACATGTTGACTGTTACCGCACAGACGGGCTGTCTAGTGCATGCCCAAGCACTATGTGTTACCCCTATACCCTATTCTAATATTACTGCTGCTACAAATCTGTCCAAACAGCTTGGAAGCATGCTTAATGGGACATGGACTAAAGAGTTTACTAATTTGACTACCCTATTAAGAAATTCTATATTTGTGGTAAATAGTACTCAGGTCAAGGTCCCCGGTGTATCAGAAGCCATTAGTTTCTTACAGTCAGCATTACAATTTGGTAAACAATGGATGGGAAGTTTTGCTATGATGGGGTTGTTGTTCTTGCTGTTATTGTTGCTGCTCAGATATCAATTGTCTCTAAGGAGTCATCAAAGACAGCAAGCCTTAGTGGTACAGCAAGCCCTTATGGCCATGAACCAAGGCTCTGTTCTGCAGATGTGGCTCTCCCAATAACAGGGCTGGTAGTCAAAGACGGGTAAGCACAGGGTGGACTTTATACCAACCTAAGACAGGGATCAAAGCATGCCAACAGCTCTTTGACTCCCAATGACGGGTAAGGATAAAGTCTGACTCTGGCACCTAGGACAGGCACAGTCACTGTATTTTCTTTTTATAACAAAAAGGGGGAGCCTGTTGAGGGCCATCTTGGACAAGATGGTGCCTGGCAGTGAGCCAAAGGGCACTGGCTACCAAAATAAGGAAGTACCCAAAAAAGTTGCTTGCTTACTAGTTCCTTGGAGACTTATGACGTGTTAACGCCAGGCTCTAGGATTGGCTATCTAATATCTTGCCGCGCGTGGACAGTTCGTGATTCATATAGTACTATGCTGACATTCCTCTAGATGCTCTCCTGCGTGAGAGAAAGCTTTGCTATAATTGGCTGATAAGCTAGGAGCCTGGGGGAGGAGAGAGGGAGAGGGTAGGGGAAGGGAGATAGTGGCAGAACAAAGGAGGCAGAAAAACAGGGAGGACACAATAAATCTCCTCAACTAAAGATTGGTGGTGTCTCCTTTCTCCACGCCAGTTCCGCTGGACAGAACAACAGGGTCTGACTAAGTTGCTTAGATCCTCACCACATTGCTGAGGCTGGCTTCGACTTTGTGACCCTCCTGCCTCAGCCTCCTGCGGTGCTGGGATTACAGACATACCCTGATGCCACCAACTTGCCAGCTGAGTTTTTAAAATGCTGACAAAAAAATTCATTGCAGAAAGCAAAGTCTTTCCCAAATGACGGCACTGTATTCGATATACACATACCAAAATTAATTAATTAATTAAAAAATCAGAAGGATAAAGTGCAAATCTCAACACCACCTTATACAAAACTACGAAAGTTGAAATGTAAAACATAAGACTATAGACATTTTGAGAAGAAAAATCACTGTGACCTGAGTTTACGTGAAGAATTCTTAGACATAATAACCAAATGGTTGTTCTATAGAAACTCTAAAAAAATTATTAAATTAGATTTCCTCAAAATTGGAAACTGTTTCTCTCAGAAAGATCCTACAAGAGAATGGAAAGACAAACACAGAATGGGGGAAGGTGTTTGTAAGTAAAATCTCTACCAAGGATACATAGCTTGCACAAAGAACTCTTAAGTTCCACAATAAGAAGAAAAAAGCTACTCAATTAAAAATTGAGCAAGAGCCACAATACAGACATTTCAACAAAGACAACATACTGATGGTAAGAAGCACATTAAAGTATAGTCAACTTCATTAAATATTAGGAAAATGCAAATTAAAACCAAAATGCATTATTACTGTGCTCCTGTTAGAACAACTAAAATGAAAAATAGTGCTCCAGTACCAAGTGATGATTAGATTGCAAACAAAAACAAAACAAAACAAAACAAAAAAACCCAAAGTCGGGAACTCACATGTTTTGATGTTGGGAATGCAGGATGGTACATCCACTCTGGAAAACACCTGCCACTTCTTATAAGGTTAAAACACATTTTGTCATGAAACCCAGCAATCTCACTCCTCAAGACTTGACCAAGACACCTGTTCACACAAAAACTTGTGCATGCATGTTGGTAGCAACTTTATTCATAATCACCCAAAACTAAATGCAACCAACCAATGAATAAATAAAAGTCATGCATCTGTACAACAGGGCACTATTTAACAAAAGAACGGAAGGAACTGTCGATACATGCAATAACAGGGATGAACTGCAAGTGCATTATTGCTATGTGAGAGAAGTCTGTACGAAATGGTAACATACTGTGTACTTAGGTTTGTATAGCATTCTACAAAAGGCCAAAACTACAGGGACCGAAAACAGATCACTGGTTGTCAGAGGATCGGGACAAATGAGATGGTTTAAAGACACGGGGTCAGAATGAAGGAGGTTTTTGTGATGGTGGAACCACTGTGAGTTTCCATCATTGTGGTCACTACAAGAACCAAACCACGTGTTAAAAATCTCGGTACGGACAACACAAACAAGTTAGTTTTACTGTATAATAATTTGCAATATATAACATCGAAAATTATAAAGACAAAGGACACATAAGTGTTTGAGAATCAAAATGACAGGGACAAAAGGCACCAGCCTTCTCAAAAGTGATATTGGCAGGTCGAAAACAGTGGAGCAACATACACTTCACAATACGTGGAGAAAGTTATTCTCCAGTTAAAATTATATGCCAAGCTCCAATTAAAGGTAATTTCTGTTCAGGCAGTGTCCCAAAAGAAATTGTGTCCCACTTATCTCATCTCAGGAAGTTGCTGGAGGAGAGGGTCCATCAAAACCCTGGAGTAAACCAAGAACAGGTGGACTCCAAAAAAAGGGGATCACTCCAGGGGTTTCACAAAGGAATGTTCTAAGTCTAACATTAGACATCACTCAAGGTCGAAGCAGGGTCTAGAAGGTTGATCTCCAAGGACAGGAAAATGCAACAGATGAAGATTTGGAAAAGACTGTTGATGGGCCCATGAAAGAAATGTGAGCTCTAGGCAGGCAGGGTGCTCGCAATTCTTTCTCACATGGGAGGCTCCCGTAAAGATTGATTCAATGAAAGGGAAAAGGGAGAGAGAGGGGAGAGAGGAATTTGAGACACAGGGTGTGCAGCAACCAGCTAAGGAGGTTTCTTTTCTGTAAGGGGAGTAGAGAAAAATGGGGTAGTTTGAAGGGACCACAAGAAGTCTATTGAAAATTAGACAAATGATACCATGCTTCTATGGTTGCAGGAAAGCTCTAACCCAGGAAAAATCATTTACAACCAGGGCTGGAGGTCCTCTTGGGATCGCCTGAATGTTCTCGGGGCAAAGGGTAACAAGGCAGTCAGATGAGAAGGAAGGCGGTCCTTAGTGAGGAAGTGCCCTGTGTCCTCAGATATCTTCTTCTATTAAACTTCTCATAACAAATCCTGATAAAATAAAGACAAGTGTTCCTATTTACTGGTAAACATCACAGCTAGAGAAACAGGGTTAGCAAAGGAAAAAGATATTTGCATCACAGAAAATCATCATAGAATTTGGATATAAAATGCATGGAGAACTCCTACAGATAAACAAACAGACAAATGACCCACGGAGAAAGTGGAGAAGAGACTTTGGAGGAGGTACCTCACAGGAGAGAAAACTCCCAAGGCCAGCGCATGTACAAGATACACAGTCTCTTTAATAACCAAGGGATTGCACGTTGAAAGCAACAGGGTATATTTCATGTGCACCAGGTGGGCAACCATTTGTAGCTTGATATTAACAAATATTGATGAGGATGTAGATGAGCTGCAACAGTGAAACCCCCCTGTTAGGAGGGTGAATAGGGACAACCACATGGAAACAGAGCCGACATGATCGAATAGTGCTGGACCTGGACCCCACCTGTAAGTCAACGATTCCACTCCCAGGTGTGGATGCAGCTTCCAGGCCATTTTGTAGTATGGCACACACAGTGAATCAGGCCTGTAGGGCTCATGGGAGTGAGACAGCAATGCTGCTCAGGACCAGATTCAACAAATCCAGGTGACACTGCATGGCTGCTAAGGCACTAAGGGTCTCAAAAGTGGAAAGCTCTGCCATGGAGAGTGGGTGCTAATGTATAGCAGGAAACAAGGCAGAGAATGCTGGTGACCCCACTGTGCGACAGCCCCACAGGCCCATCAGCAGGAGAATGGATGTACAGGTGGAGGTGCAGTCAGTCCTCCTATATGCGACTTTGGATTCCAGGTTGCTAAGTAGACTACTTGCTAAGCTTCATTTGTAGCCTGACATCAATATAGTAGGTACTTCAGGATGATTAACAGGCATTTGGAAGATGGGGGAAAATGAGAGTCACTCAAAGGCCAAGTGTGTTCCCAGTTGGGGTCAAGAGGGGGGAGCTCTTCCTTCCTAAGGTGTAGGCAAGTGTCTTTTCCCCATTCCTTTCAGTGCCGCCCATGTGGCACTTTTGTGCTTAGTGTTGGTGATTTCCCATGAAACAGGGCCCCAAGCACAGTGCCCAAGTGCTGTCTGCATTTCTGGAGTGCCAAATGGCTGTGAGGGCCTGATGGAGATGACAGGGGTGTGAGATCAAGTGCGATCAGATACCAGTTGCTGCTCTGTGGCCCCAAGGCCACTGATGATGGATCCACATTGTAGAACAAACAAGGCGTCTTTAGACAGAATCACATGTGAAACAAAGTTATGCATCCATCAGTGGATGAAAACATTGAGACGAGAGGATGGAGAGGATCACAGGGACTTGACCCTGTTTCTCCTAGGAGCAGTGTTTCCAAAGTGGGTAATTCAGGGCTTGCAGTGACTTCATAGAACATCAGTACCACAGCATGAGAACAGACTGCGTATTTGTTCAGTGGAATCCCATGGAGCAAAATGACGGACAGTCTCCTGCTTCATGCAACAACAGGCATGAATCTCAGTTACAAGACATTCCTTGGGAGATGACAGACAGGTCAGGGATCGCTCCACGTGCATGAAGGTGGAAGGACCCATGTGGATAGTCGTGTGTTGCTGGGAACATATCGTTGAGCTTATGGAGCTGTGTAGAAAATCAGTGCAAGGAAAGGAAGGGAAGGACAAGCACAGCTCAGGACAGAGGGAACCTCTGAGGAGGGTGGAGGGCATGGGATCAGGAGGGCCACCACCGGGGAGATGTCAGGTGATGTTACTGGGCGGGAGGAAACACGTCCATGAATGCTGATCGAGGGAAGAAAGGACTCCTAGGCCTGGAACTCCAGCTCCAGCCCCTCCCTGGAGTCAAGAAGCAGATATCCAAGCAAATCCTGCACAGCCCCATCTGAGTGCCCCAAACCTCACAAGCCCTGAAGTCAGTCCCCCTCGTTTCCCACGTGAACTGGCTGGACGCCCTATGCCCCATGACAGTGAACGTCCCACCATAGAGTCACCTGAAACAGGATCACATAGTCGTCATTGAACCTGGCTTCCCCGTGGTGGCCAAGGACATATGTCCCTTTGGTGTCAGGCTGTAGGGAGCAAAGTGGATTGAAAAGCCCCAGCTGCCACTCCCCTGGTCCCCACATGGACTTTACACCAAGCCCAGGCTTTCTCTGACCATCTCCCAGCCAGTGACAGAGCATGGCTGTGGTCCATTGTTGAGGGAAGTGGCCAACTCTATCCGACAGCTACAGGCTGGGACTTCACAGCAGCCTGACTGATTCTCTGTTGGGGTTAAACTACATCTGAATTCCTATCCCACCCTGCTTTCTCCCTCCTTGTCGCTTACCGGCACTGGGCCCTGCATGCAGCCCCAAAGACTCTCCCTGCCTCCCTAGCTCCTTCCCTTCCGTCCCTTTTGCCCTACACCCACCTTTCATGTCCAGTCATGCATTGACCTCTATACTTCAAGAACATCTGAACTACCAACCAGTGCTCCCAGGAGTGATCCAAGGAAAGGCAATCATCTCAGGTGTGTGGGTGGCCTCACTCACCTAGGAAATGACAAAGGACATGCCATCCTCACGGCTACTTGGGCCATGCATTATCTCTAGCATGAGGGCCCCTCTGATTGCTCCATGTTTTAACCCTTGGCTACTTGGTAAGCATCCCAGTGGAGACTCTCTCCCTCGTGGGTGAGGTGATGAAGAACTGCATGGTATGCGGGGACAAACTGCTCAGGGATGGTGATGCCAGAAGTTGACTTGTAACCCCGTGGAGACATGATGAGGAGCGAAGGGACATTGCCCAACCAGTTGAGGGCTGAGGGAGATCCTGAAGTCCGCTCGTGTGGCTCACAAGGAGGCCCTTCATTCCTACAGAAGAGGAGTGGACACAACTGAGGAGCCCTGGGCCACCGTGATTTCTCAGCAAGAGATGAGGACGCCAGGGATGTTTACGTTCTCAGCCCACACAGGTGTGTGAGCTATACAGGTCGGAGCTCTGCATGGAACCACCTTGGATTCTGAAATAAGGAGAGAGGGTTTGGGGATGGATGTCCCTGAGGGTGTTGGCTCTGCACAACTGCACCTCCCGAAGCCTGTGAGCTTGCAACCTGCCACCTGGCCTGTGCTGATACATGGAAGCATCCTCTCCCCACAAAGCCACAGGCGCCTCCCTCAGGGCCTGCCCCCTCTCCATTCCTAGTGCTCGCTGCTACAGCACAGCCCGATGAGTAACTTGCAGTCAGCAAGTTCCAAGGAAGACTGAGCCTGAAGCGGCAGAAGACAGGGAATAGCCGTGGGGCTGGATATTGACTGTGCTGGATCAAGGGAGCAGAAAGACAAGAATGGACAAGCAAGGTTTCCTGAGTGGGGGTGCATCCTCACATCATGGGATTGAAGACCCTGCCAGAGACCCCAGGAGATGGAGGAGAGTCACTGCCAGGATGACCCTGAGAAGCCTTAAGAAAGTGGTGGCCCACAGGCAGCAAAAGGGAAGCGTTCACCTTGGCAGAGGAGGGAACAAAAGCACGGAGGGATGCACCCATGCCACAGCAAATAGAAGATGTGAGGGCGGTCAGCTGACCTGCGGGTTCTGCTCCACGGCAGGGCTCAGAGCACACAGCATTCGCCAGGGGCCATCGGGAGTGTTTTGGCGAGGGGGCCCCAGTTTGAGTGGCTGCTCTCCTCTGCCTGCTCCCTGGGATGGGGGAAGGAGAGTGGCCCTAGGCCTAGACTCATTACCTCCACCTGCGCCATGATGGGACCTGGCACGAGAGAGGGCACGGGGAGGCTCTCAGACCAGCCCTGTCAACCCAAGAAGTGGATGACACTGGACGAGGAAGGACCCAGGAATGAGGTGGTAAGGGTGTGCTGTTGCCACGCCTCGAGCCTTCTCTGAAGACACTGACTGCCATTTACTCTGGTGATGGTGACGGTATCCTGAGGGGAAGGAGACAGCCAGACATTTGAAGGATGATGGAAACAGAGCCTGAGATGACCTTGATCCCAGTGGCACTATGGGCCCCCCTGTCAGAGTGGGGCTTGAAAGGCCCTGGGGATCCAGTCAGGATCACAGTTAGGTGGCTGGGTACCTGGATCAACCCTAGTCTTTTCTCCTGTCCTCGAGTGGATGGTTGTATGTGAAAACCCTCGGCCATCAGACCCAAACTCCCACCTTGGGTCATGGATCTGAACAGTAAGAGCGACCCTGCTGGGGATGGCCTTTTGGGAACCGTGAAACTGGTCCCCAGCCCAGCTCAAGAAAGTAAGTCCAATTCAACATAGGTTCCTGGAGGGGTGGAGCTGGGTTCACCAGAGATTTGTGCCACTGGTAAAGAACTAAGGGATGTAGGGAAAGAGGATGTGGGAGAGTCACAGGGATAAAGAGAGTGGGGAAGGTTGTGAAAGTTCTAGGACTATCTGTATGGGACAGGGGAGGCGGAAGGCAGTGGAAATGAGGAGAGGGACACGGCAGGCATCAACTGGACGGGTGGGGAATGTTTCTTAAGAAGGGCATTGTAGAAAGAACATTTTGTGACACTTCTCATTGTCCCTGTTGGCATGCCTGAAATAGTCCAGCACGTCTTCACATGTCATTAGTTTCTTATTCTCCACCCACATTCGATTGGTTATTTTTTGTTATACACGACGTTAGGATTCATTTTGGCATAATTATAAAATCATGGAATATAATTGGCTCTAGTTCAGTCCCCAGGACTCCCCTTTCCCTCTCCCCTCCCTCCCCCTGTTCCCTTCCCTCTACCACATTTATGTCTCTGCTATATACTTTTAGTTCATTCTGCTGTCGTTAGAGTCTTGAGCATATACCTGATGGTGAGGTGAGATTCACTGTGGTATATTCATAAATGTGCAGAGGTAAGTTAGGTCAGACTCATTCCACTGCTCTTTCCTTATCCCGTCTCTCCCCACTCCACCTCAACCCCCTTCATTAGTCCACGGGTCTTTCCGCTGTTTTGATGGAATCCTTCCACCTCCTTTACCCATCTTCCTCCCTGCCCCATTGCGGACTAGCTTCTGTGTATCAGAGAAAACATCTGGTCTTTGACCTTTTGGGTCTGGCTCACTTAGAATGATAGACTCCAGTTCCATCCATTAAGCAGAAAATGCTTCTTAGTGGCTGAGTAATACTCCGTTGTGTATATACGCCACATTTCCTTCACTCACTCCCATGTTGAAGGGCACCTAGTTTGCCTCCATAGTTTGGCTGTTGTGAATTGTGCCACACAGGCAGTGATTGTGCAGGTATGGCTGGACGTGGGTGACTACAGGTACGTAGCGGACTCGATCTACCCTGCTGGGTAACCTTTTCCAGCAGAGAAGGCATCACAGGTTTGGATTCAGAGAAACTGGGCCTCTGACATCCCCTAGCCAAGAGGAGTTCACACCCTCCAGGCCTCTATTGGAGAGCAGACAGAGTAGGATATGAGGGTGAGGCAAGGAAAGACCAGTGAACATGAGCTGGGAACTGAGGCCGGCAGGTGTGAAATTAATTGAGGGTCACTGCAGTGGGAATGGTGTGGCAAGCAAGGGAAAATTCTAGCACTCTGGGGCCTCACAGAAACCAAGGGAGGGATTGTTCCCCAGATACCAGGCTGCATAGATTGGGGAAGCTGGGAACCAGTAGTCTGACTGAAAATTGGCTCCCCGCCACCACTGGTAGGGCTTCCTTGTGCGTCCATTCTGGCCGCTCAGTACATACATTTACACATGCCTGTGCCTGTTTTCACAGGAAATCGAGGACTGTTTTGGGCTTTCAAATTTACAAATGTGTACTGGATCCACGTGTTGTTCTGCAACTTGGCATATGCAGTCATGAGACTGTTTTTGGAATATATTAACAGAGCCTGGTGTGTCCCTTTGGACTTCGTCATTTTTACCTACTGGATGCATGGGTCACACTGCATTCCTGCATCCCCTGACCAATGGGAGTACAGGGTATTCCCAGAATGTTCCCTTCACCAGCTTCCCTGTGTGCATGTGTGTGTGTGTGTGTGTGTGTGTGTCGTCGCGCACTACACATACCAGCTTTTCTCCAGATGATGTGCCCAGCCCTCACTGAACTTACTCTGAGTTTGTTTCCCGGCCTGAGAAAGGCGGCAGCAGTGGTAACCTAAACCTAGGACTGTCACGAGGATGAGTTAATATTTATCTACAGTGCTTTAGAAGACAGCCAGCACACAGGGAAATTTCTAGAGTTGGCACTCCGCTCATTCTGTCAAAGCACTCTCCCCAGTGGCTGAACCCCACCTACACCAGAGGGGAAGTGAAAGACACCATTTTGTTCACAACCTCTTCCACCCATGGAACGGTAAAGTTATTTCATTGTTGTAAACCTGGTGTGTGAACGATGATTTGTGAGTTAATTTGTATCTGCAGGATCAGTGATGGTGAGCACCTCTTGGGGTGTCACTGACCACAGGAATTCCCGCTACTTTGCATTTACTGGTGGGCAGTAGAATAGGGTCTGAGAGAGGTGGACAAACAACAGGTTGACAATAAAGTGCCCTGGGCACACATCCACATGCTGCTTTGGTTACCTATGGTACATCAAGTGGTAGAGAGAGATCCCGCTCAGATGGCAAATCACAGAACACTCGCTCTCTGGCCCTTCATGGGGAAAAAAGCGGAAGGACCACTGATCGCTGACTGTGGGCCTCCTCGCCTGCTTTCCTATGTGGCCTGCTGTCTTCCTGGGCAAGAGGGGCTTGCAAATCCTTTCTGGACTGGGCGCTCCACATCGATCATTGCACTGAATCCTCACAGGCTCCTGATCTAGGCGCTGTTGTGTCCCTGGTTTTACAGATGGAACACCAAGGCTCGGAGGCGAGGCTCTGGATGGGAAAGGAGGCTCGCGGCCAGGGGCAGCAGGAGAGGAAGAGGCGGGAAGAGAACACCCACAGCCAGGCTCCAGCGCCCAAAGTGGCTTGTCAAGAAGCTGTCCAACGTGGGCTCCTCAGCAGTCCAAGCGCCCTCGCCCCTATTGGCGAGGGTCCAGAGGGACGAGCCAACAAACAACGCTCTGGTTGGCCGGGGCCGGACCAATGAGAAGGCTGAGCGTGGGTATCCAAGGCGCGGGAAGCCGAGCAGTATTTGAGGCGGTCGCGTGCGTCACCTGTGGTGACGGACTTCCGGAAAGCCTAACTGCTCCCGCCGTGGCTCTGGTGACCATCTCTCCTCAAACCTGGCTGATCAGACTGGCGACATGAGTTCCGCCGACGAGGCTTCTGTTCATGGGGACAGTTTTAGCCAGGAGGGTGGAAAGCCCGCAGGCGTCTGTTCTGAAGGTCCTGGGGTCCCAAGGGGTCGGGGTCAGGGCCGGAGCCGGGGCCGGGGTCGGGCCAGGGGCCAGGGCCTTGAGTTGGGGCCGCCGCGGAGCGGGGAGGGCGAGGGCGGCCGCCCAGACCCCAAGGCCTATGAGCTGGAGTTGGAGGCCCCGTGGGATGAGGAAGAGGAGGGAGGGGCGGTGTTTAGGGGCCGCCAAGGCAGACCTGGCTCCTCTGCTGACGAGAAGGGCGATGCTCTGGACTTGGTGCCCCACCTCACTCTGGAGTCTGCGGCCATCGTGCAGGAGCTGATGGGATGGGAGCCCCGGGGCACCCGCAGATACCCGTCCCCGGAAAGCTTCGCCACCGAACTGTCTGCCATTTGGGTGGACGCAGAGGCAGGCTTCAGCGCGAGAGGCGCGCTGGCCCCCAGCTCCGTGGAAGCGCAGCAAGCCTCTGCCACCCCTCTGAGCCACCCCAGTGGGCCCAAGGGGGGCTGGGCCTGGGGGAAGGCCAAGAGATGCACCAAAAGTAGGATGACGGGCAGCGGGGAAGGCCAGCGGCCCTCTTCCGACTCTGAGTCTTCAGATGAGCCCAGTGAGATACAGCTGATGAGGGTGAGCATTTGCCCCAAAGGAGGAGGCCAGGCCAGGTCCAGCAGACCCAGGGAACCCAGAGACCCCACTGGACACTCGAGTGTGAGTGTTCGTAGCAGGGAGATTTTCCTTCACATGCCTTGCCCTCTGCCCACCTCCACTCCCAGAGGACTCAACTCAGCCTCAACAGAGCTGGAAGCTGGCTCCTCCAGGAAAATGCAAAGCATGCTCTGGAGCAAGGGAGGGAGCAGGCCCAGCTTCCCAGGAGCTCCTGCTGCTGCTGCTGCTGTTGTTTCTGGGGCCCTGCCCAGGACCACTCCTAAGAAGAAGGTCTTCCAGGAGAAGAAATCCCTGGAGGATGGCTCAAAAGTTAGCCTGGGCAGGGCCTTCCCTTCATGGGGGCAGAGACTGAAGTCGACTCCCCTGGAACCGGCCACGTTCCCCACAATCTTGGGGGTTCCACTGCTTGGGAGGTTCAAAAGGTATTCCTTGCTGCCCCTGGGGACCAAAAAGTCCAAACACAGTGGCACTGGGAAGAGGTCTATGGCCCAGAAGACACAGGAGTTCCAGCCTGTTGCCAGGGAAGATTATGACCCAAGTAGAGATGCAGTCCCTCTGGCCCAAGTGAGTAGGCCTTCCTCGTCTTCCTCCTCCTGTCACTCTGCTCTTCTCCTCTAGCAGGCCACACTTCTTTGCCCTTGCTCCCTGGGCCCCTTGCTCAGGGGTTGTCCATGGGAGCCCACTGTCATGGGGATGCCATATTCGGGGTCTCTGAGGTCGGGGCAGACATCAAGAAAATACCTGGTAAGGGCGACTCCTTGGTCACACCTTGTGCATTTCCTGCCTCCTTCCCAGACAGGGGCTGGGACGGGAAGAAGGTATGGCTGCTGCCTCGGTCAGCTCCACCCCCACTTACAGTTTGGGCTGCATGGATTGGTGCTTAGTCCCATCTGCCTCCAGTTTCCTCCCTCCCAGCTCTTCCCCCAGAGGTGCCTGACCTTTCTCAATGCTCCCATGCTCCTCCCTGACTCAGCTCTACCTCCGGGCTTGGGGCTGATTGAGGGAGACACTGCTGACGATGGGACCATTTGAACTCCCCCACCACACCCCAGCCCCTATACACACATCATCACCCTCAACAAGCATGCCTGTTAACCTGACCCAGTGAGATATTTTTGTGTCAGCTTCCAACACAGAGGCCAGGGTCACCTGGTCTTGGCATGCATCGTGGAGAGTTTGGTAGTGGTGACCCCAGCACCAACATCCCCCAACCTGCAGGAAGCTCCCAGCTCTTGGAGCTGAGCCAGGGAGGCCTCACTCCAAGAGGCCCTGCCCCTACTGGTGAGTCTTGTGTGTTTGACAGCAGGGGGCGTGGGTGTGGGAGGGGAAACTGGCTGACGCTTGCTGCCAGTCCCTGCCTTTTGGCAGAGCAAGGCCTTTTCCTGTTGAGCCCTGTTCAGCCATGCAACTCCTCCCAGGGGCTGGCTGTGACTGCAGCTCTGCTAGTGTCCAACCCAGAGCCACAGTGCTAGGGGTCCACAGTGACAGCTGGGGCTGACACTGGGCAGCAGGGAAGGCAGGCCCAGAGAGACGGGTGGAGCTGCGGAGCAGAGCAGTTGCAACTTGCTGCCCACAGAGGGGGATGCTGCCTCACTTGAGACCCAGCCAGGCCCTCTCCACTTGACTCCTTGGCTGGGGAGCTGGATTTTGTGTTCTCTTTCAGGTGACCAGGAACCAGCCATTCATCACCTGTTTCCAGAGAGGCAGCAGCAAGCACCTGGAGCACAGGGCTGTCCCCGGGTACTGCTTTCTCTGGCTCCTAGAAATGCCAGCCCCAGCTAGATGGTGGGCTCTGTGTCCAGGTTAAGCTGACTTAGGTGCAGGCTCACATCCCACACGTCAGAGCGGGGAGGGGGGCTCCTCCTTTCCACTGAGGATTCTCTCTGCCTGTGTTGCCACCTGGTTCTGGGATATGGGGGGGACATGGGGAGTGGGGAGCGAGTGGGAGGATGAGGAAGGAGGTGGCCAGAATATTACTCCTCATATTTCTTTCTCCGGTGTGTGTTGGCTTAGTGTGTGGTTCTACAGAAAGAGAGAGATGACCTCAAAGAGCAACTAGGTATGAGGAGCCCTGGACTGGGGCAGGGGTGGGAGCAGGGCTGTGTGGGGCCGAGCAGAGTAGAGCAGAGGCAGACCTAGGTGTCTGGGGTGCAGGTGCTTGGGGCGGGGTGGGCCTGCAGATGCAGTCAGTACCATGTGGAGGGACTTTCCTGCGGCTGGCCCAGGAGCCTTCTGTGTATTGACGGCTGGGGCTGTGAACAAAGAGCAGTGCACTGTCTGAACTGCATGGACTCTGCCATTGAGTCCCAGAAGCCTCCTCCTCAGGACTTTTACAGAAACTTCCTTTATTTTCCCTTTAAGGGCTGATGGCTGTGACTTGTTGCGTGTTTGTTGTCGTGTGTGCTTGCTTGCCTGTTTGTTTTTGACACATTTCTCGACGGCGGTTCTGCCATGGCCCAGCATCCACACACTACTAGTACACGTTGTTCCCTTGTAGAAGACATTTCCACGTTGAGTTCCAGTGGTAGGCGAGTGAATCGGTTTCAGGGCTGTTTGGACAGGGGCTGGAGGTGTGTCAGGCTGCAGGGATGATGCTTTCTGACAGGGCAGTGGGGAGGGGGGCAGGGGGACTGCGTCCTGCACCCTTGTTTCTGGAGTGCCCATTTATGCCTCTCTTTCAGCAGTCATGCAGTCCCTTGCGGATAAGTTCCAGGCCCTTGGAAGTGAGCGTAAGGTTTATTGTACCCCTTTCCCACAGTCCCGGCTGTCTGGGAGGGCTCTGGGCTGGCCCTGGTCAGGGCCATTCCCTGACTGTGCTCTGCTTGACAGGTTGAACCCAGCATCTTCAGACAAGGCAAGCAGAGCCTGTGCTGTCTCTACAAGCACGTGGAGCCCAGGAGCAGCAGCCAAGCTCATTCCTTCTGGTTTTTCTTCAGCTAGTGATGAAGTGCAGGTTTCTTGCACATATCTTGTGCTGCACGTACATGTGGTTTTCTGAGATCCCTAGTGATCATGGGAGTTTGAGTGTGCTAAGTTCCCTCTTTTTCCGTGTTTTCATCCTAAATTTTCAGCAGTCTTGAATGGCCCACACATAATCTTTTCCTGGAAGTGGTGGCAGAGGTCCTGGCTTTTATTGTTTTCATGAACTATTTGCCTGCTTTTCTTCCCTGGGTGAGTTCTGAGTGAGAGGCATTGGTCCTTCAGCTCACCCTCAGACAGACCAGAATGATGAATACAATTATCCAGATGTGTCTACTCCGCCCTCTTGGGAAACAGAGACCAGAGTCTCACACCAAGGATGTGGACGGCCGTATGCAGGACTGCCTGTGAGCTAGGTAGGGCACAGGGCAAGAGTAAAGGAGAAGACTGCAATTATTTGCAGCCATTTTAAACTTGCCTTTTCCTTGGTTCAGCATTTGCTTAGTTGCCTAAACATGGACTGTTTTGCAGATATCTGACAATGATGATTTTGATCATTTTTTCCTTGATTTCTGATGTTTCTCTGGAGTTCCTCAGAGCTACCTGGTTTACTGTGTATGCTCACTTGCTCATGCCAGTTTATTTTTTGTTTGTTTTGGTTTTGGTTCTGGTGATTGAACTGATAGGTTCCTGTCCACTAAGCCACCTCCCCAGGCCTTTTTAGTTTTTCTTATTTTGGGACAGTTTCTCACTAAGTTTTTTATGGCCTTGCTACATTGCTGTGGCTGGCTTTGACCTTGTGATCATCCTGCCTTAGCCTCCCGATGTGCTGGGATTATAGGCATGCCCTGCTGCCACTAGCTTGCCAGCTGAGTTTTTTAAATGTTGAGAAATCAATTCATTGCAGAAAGCAAAGTCTTTCCCAAATGTTGGCTCTGTATTTGGTATACACATACTGAAAAACAATAAATACATAATTTTAAAAAACATATGAATAAAGTGCAAATCTCAACATTGCATCTTACACAAAACTACAAAACTTTAACTTATAATGTATCATGGGTTGAAGTGTAAAACATTAAAGTATAGACATCTGGAGAAGAAAATGTAGGAGAAAATCATTGTGACCTGAGTTTATGTGAAGAATTCTTAGTAATTATAAAGTCTAAGAAAATTATTAAATTGAATTTCCTCAAAATTGAAAACTGTGTTTTCTCAGAAAGACCCTACTAAGACAATGTAATGACAAATGAAAAATGGCAAAAGTTATTTGTAAGTAAAAAGTATATCCAGGATATATAGATTGTACAAAGAACTCTTAAGTTCCACAATAAGGAGAAAAAAGCTACTCAATTAAAAATTGAGTAAGGGCCACATAATAGGCATTTCAACAAAGACAACATTCTGGTGGTAAATAAGCACATTAAAATATAGTCAACCTCATTATCCACTAGGAACATACAAATTAAAACCTAAATGTGATATCACTGTACTCCTATTAGAGCAACTAAAATAAAAGTTGTACTCTCAGTACCACGTGATTATTTGATTGAAAAAAAACAAAAATCCAGAAACTTCTGTAGGGTATGCCAAATGGTACATCCAGTCTTGAAAACAGCTGCCACTTCTAATAATTACAGCAATCTCATTCCTGAGGGCTTGATGAAGTCACCTGTTCACACAAAATCTTGTGCATGAATTTTGGTAGGAATTTTATTCATAATCACTAAAATGTAAAAGCAATCAACAGATGAATAAATAAAAGCCATGTACCCATACACCAGGACACTGTGAAAACATAAAGGAAGGAACTTCTGATACATTCATTAATGGGAATGAATTGCAAGTTCATCATTGCTAAGTGAGAGAAGGTTCTATGTAATGGTAACCTACTGTATACTTATGTTTGTATAGCAGTCTACAAAAAGCAAAAGTATAGGGACAGAAAGCAGATTACTGGTTGTCAGATGACCAGGATAAGTGAGATGGTTTGACGATGCAGGGTCAGAATGAGGGAGATTTTGTGATGGTGGAATGCTGTTAATCTTCATTGTGGTGGTTCCTACAAGAACCTATCCATGTGTTAAAAGTCTTGGTACTGAAAACTGAAGCTAGTTAATTTTATTGGATAGTAATTTATGATAAATAACTTTGAAAATTATAAAGATGAAGCATACATAAGTGATTAAGAATCAAAATGACAGGCTTTTTAGTTATATACAAATTAGTATTCATTTTGACATAATTATAAAATCATGGAATATAATTTACTCTCAGTACCAAGTACTTCCATTTCTCTCTTCCTCCCTCTCTGTTTCCTTTCTTTTACTCACTTATCTTTAATTACATACTTGTAGATGAAAAAATAGTGTTTTAAGACAGGTGTTAGAGACAGTGTTTTTCAGTACCTTTTTTAGTCCCTGTTGACATTCCTTGAATAGTCTAGGTTGTCTTCCTATCTCATTTTGAGGAGTGGGAGTAGGGGCTTTCCAGATACAGGCAGCAATTGCTTGAGTAGAACTGGAAGTGGGTGACTGCAGATATGTAGTAGACCCAATCTATCCTGAGGTATATCCTTCTTCAGCAAGGCAGCCATCTTAGGTGTAGATCCTGAGATATGAGACCTTTGACATCTGCCAGTGAAGAGGCATTCTCACTCTCCAGGCCTCTATTTTGAAATCAGTCAGAGTAGGATACGTAAGGGTGAGGCAAGCAAAGACAGGTGAGTATGAGTGGGAATATGAGGCAGGTGAGTATGAAATTAATTGAGGGCTGCTGGAGTAGGAGTTGTGTGGCAAGCAAGGAAAGCTCTAGCATTCTAGGGCCTTCTAGAAACCAAGGAAGGAATATATGACTGAAAATTCACTTCCCGCCACCACTGGTAGGGCTTACTTTTGTGTCAATTCTGGCCGCTCACTACGTACTTTTATGTGTTCTCACAGGAATCCGAGAACTCTTCTGGGTTTTCAAATTTATGAATGTGTACCTAAATCAATGTACTGTTCTGCAACTTGGCATATGCAATACTGAGATTATTTTCAAAATGTATTAACAGAGCCTTGTGTGTCCATTTGGACTTCTTCATTTTCATCTACTGAATACATACTGCATTCATGCATCCCTTGATCAATGGGAATCCAGAGCATTCCCAGATTATTCCTTTCACCCATTTCCTTGTTTGTTTCCTTGTGCACTACACATACCAGCTTTACTCCAGATGATGTGCTCAGCCATTTCTGAACTTCTCTGAGTCTATTTTCTTGCCTTAGGAAGGTGGCAATAGTGGTTACCTTAACATAGGACTGTTATGAGGATGAGTTAATATTTATCTACAGTGCTTAGAAGAGAGGCAGCACACAGTAAAAATTCTAGGATTTTCACTCTGCTCATCCTGTTGAATTATTCTTTCCAATGTCTCTGCCCCACCTGCACCCCAGGGGATGTAAAAAAAATATCATTTTGTTCCTAAATGCTTCCGCCATGGAACAGTAAAGTTATTTCTTTGTTGTAAACCTGGTATGTGAACACTGATTTATTATTTAATTCATATCTCCAGGATCAGTGATGTTTGGCATCTCTGGGGTCGTTGACTGTAGTTATTACAACTACTTTGCATTAACTCACTGTGGGAGTTGGACAGGATCTGCAAAAGGTAGATAAACAACAGACTGCCACTGAAGTGCCTAGGGAACACTTTACATGCTGATTTGAATGTCTGTTGTTCCCCAGCAGTTCTGAATGATCCTCTAGTGATTGCACATCCAAATTTCCTGTTCTCTTGTCCTTTACAGAAAAAAGGACATAGACAACTGATCACTGACTATGAACCTCCTTGCCCACTTTCCTGTTGAGCTGGAGGTCTTGCTGGAAACAGGGATTTGCTGATCCTTGCTATATTTTTGCTCCACATCCATCATTACTTTGAATCCTCATTTGCCCTGATCCAGGTGATATTATTTCCCCTGTTGTACAGATTGGAAACTGATGCTCAGAGGCAGTGCTCTAATAGGAAAGCTCCCTGCCACAGGTGGCAGAACGGGAAACAGTAGTTGCAGCACACCCAGAACCAGACTCTACTGCTGAAACTGACTTTCCAAGAACCAGTAGAACTATAGGCTTTGTGTTAATCCAAGCGATCTCTCCTTTATTAGGAAGGGCCCGGAGGGTAAACCTGACAAGGGGCGTGGTGGTTGACTGGGGCTGACCAATGAGAAAGCTTCAAGGTACTCATTATCATAGGTACAGGAAGCCCTGCAGGGTTTGATGGGCTCTTGTTTCACCTGTGGCGATGACACTCCAAAGGCCTAATTGCTTGCTCTCTGAGGCAGTTGAACTTCTCCTCTCCAACCTGGCCACCTGGAGTGGCAAAATGAGATCCACTGATGAGGCTTCCATTCAAGGATGCAATCTTTGCTCTGACAGAGAGAAGCACACCAGCATCTGCAATGCAGGTCCTAGAACCCCATGGGGACTGGGCTTCAGCCTTGAGTCATAGTGCCTCAAAACACTGAGGGCAAGTGTGAACTCCCAATGCCCCAGAGCTATGAGTTCCTGTTGGAGGCTCAGCAGGACGAGATAAAAGTCAGGAGGATCTGTGTGTTGGGACTGTGGAGGCAGGCCTGGATCTGTAGCAGACAAGAAGCGGGATGCTCTGGACTTCATGCCCTACCTCACTGTGGATTCTGCAGACATCATGAAACAGCTGACTATCCAGGAGGTCTGAGGCACCAGCAGATACCAGTCCCAGGAAAGATGGTTTACTGAACTGTCTGCCATTTGGGCTAATGCAGAAGCAGGCCCCAGTAGGAGAGGTGCGCTGACCGTGACTTCCTTGGGAACAATGCAGGGCTCTGCTGCCCCTGAACCAACCCAGTGGGCTTGAGGCAGGCTTGGCCTGGGGGAAGCCCAAGAGAGGTACTAGCTGGGAATCCCAGTGGCCCTCTCCCAACCCTGAGTTTTTAGATGAGTTCAGTGAGATACAGCTGATGAGGGGGAATATTCACCCCAAAGATGAGGCCAGATCCAGCAGCCCCAGGGAAACAGAAGACCCAGCCAGAAGCACAAGTGTCCGTGGGAGGGGGGATTTCCTTCACATACTGCGCCCTCTGCCAACCTCTGCTCCCCAAGGACTCACCTCAGCCATGGAAAGGCAGGCCTGGTCAGAGCTGGAAGCTGGCTCCTCCAAGAAAATGCAAAGTATGCTCTGGGGCAAGGGAGGGAGGTACCCAGGTACCCAGGAGCTACAAGTGCTGCTGCTGCCGGGGACCTGCCCAGGGCCATTCCTAAGATTAAGACCATCTAGGAGATGAATTCCTTTGGGAGTGGCTCTAAAGTTACAATGGATAGGACCTTCCCTTCATGAGGGCAGAGACTCAGGGAACATCCCCTGGAACTGGTCACCTTCCTGCTAATCTCTGGTGTTATTCTGCTTGGGAGATTGAAGAAATATTCCTTGCTGCCCTGGGAACCCCAACAGCCCAAGCACAGTGGCACTGAGAAGAGATATATGCCAAATATGCCAAAGACAACTTGGGTGTCCCAGCCTGTGCCCAATGAAGATAATGACCCAAATAGTGATGCAGTCCTGCAGGCTGAAGTGAGTTTGCTTTCCTTCTCCTTTCTTCTCCTACCACATATTTCCTTGTCCATGCTCCTTTTGCTGCTTAGGCAGGGTTTGTCCTTGGGAGCCCACAGTCACTGAGATGCCAAATTTGGGGTCTTTGTATTAGAGGCAGACATCAAAACTGTACTTTGTAGTTTCCAGTTCTTGTTGGTTGTATTTTGTGTATTCCCTACTTCCTTCCCTGATGGGGCTGGGATGGAAAGTAGTGCTGGACATTGACTTGATCAGGTGACCCTTTCCAGTTTGGGCTGTGCAGCATGGGTGTTTAGTCCCATTTGCTTCCTGATTCCTCCCTCCCAGTTCTTCTACCTTGGGTCCTGAACTTTCTCAATGCCCCACCCCCCACCCATGCTTCTCCATGACTTGGCTCTTTCTCCAGGCTTAGGGCTGAGTGAGGAAGACAGTGCTGATGAGATGAGCCTTGGGATTTCACCATTGTTCCCCACCTCACCCCAGCCCCTGTGCACCTATAATCATACTCATCAGGCTCACCCTCTGACTCAGCAAAAATTTTCTGTGTTAGCTTCCATACACAGGCAAGAAATACCTTGCCTATGAATGAATTGTGAATTCAGAAGTTGTTACCCCAACATCAGAGTACTCCAACCTCCAGGATTCTTCCAGTCCTTTGACCTGTTCCATGGAGGCCTCATGCCCAGAGGCCCTGTTCTTTCTGGTGTTGTGGGTTTGATTGCAAGAGAGAAGGGCAGGAAATGGAACTCCTGTCTCTGTCACCTCTGGGGGTCCATCCTTGTTCCCAGTCTTCCCTCCTATAAAGGAAGTACTCAGCAGGAAAGAGTATGAACAGAATTTTCCTTGGGTCACTTGTTATATGCATGGGGTTTGTGATGGTGGTGATTTGTAGCAGTGTTCAAAACAATTCTTGAAATGGACTTTCAGAGGAACACAGCCTTTTCTTTTGGGTCCTGTTCAGTCACATGGCCCCTCCCAGGAACTAGCTGAGGAGCAGGCAAGACAAGCCTGGAGAGAGGGGTGGGGCCTTGCAGCAGAGCAGGTGCAACTTGCTGCCTGCAGAGGAGGATGCTGCCTTTCTTTAGATCCACCCAGGGCTTTCCACTTTGCACCTAGACTGCGGCCTGGAGCTGGATTTTCTGCTCTCTTTCAGACAAGCAGGATCCACCTGTGCCTTGCCCAGTTCCAGAAAGGCCACAGCAACCATCTTCAAAACAGGACTGTCCTCGGGTAATGTTTTCTCTGGCTCCTAAAAATGCTTGCCCCAGCTTGGTGGTGGGCTTTGAGGAAATGGAAACTGACCATGTTGCTACCAGTCTTTGGGATATGGGGAACATGAGGATTGGGGGCGAGTAGGAAAATGAGAGAGGAGGCCAGAGTATTTTCATTTCTTTTTCTCCATTGTTTGCTGGACCAGTGTGTGGCACTACAGAAAGAAATACAGGTCCTCAAACAGCAACTAGGTATGAGGAGCCCCAGACGGGACAGAGGCAGACCTAGGTGTCTCCTAGTGCAGATGCTTGGGGTATGATGGGGTGGCAGATACAAGCAGCACCACAAGGAAGAACATTCCTATGGCTGGCCTGGGGGCCCTCTGTATATTGACTGCTGGGGCTGTGTTCAAAGAGCAGTGCACTGTCTGAACTCCATGTACTCTGCCATTGAGTCCCAGATGTCTCCTACTCTCAGGACCTTTACAGAAACCTTTATTTTTTAAGCATTGGTTGATGTGGTTTGATTGGTGTTTGTTGCCCTGTTTTTTTTTTTTCCTTGCTTGTTTATTTTTAACATGTTTCTGGATGCAATTGCTATGCTCCAGTGTTTAAGCACTACTGGTACATTTTGTACCCATGTAGAAGATATTTCCATGTTGAATTCTAGTAGTAGTCAAGGGAGTCATTCTCTCTTTTAACTGGGACTGGAAGGGGGGTGAGGTTGTAGGACTGGTACTTCCCCCAGGGCATGGAGAAGTGTCAGCAGGGGGGAAATCTCCTGTATTCCTGTGTCTTGAGTATTGGGTTATGCCTCTCTTTCAGCACTCATGCACTCTCTCCATTCCAAGTTCCAGGATTTTTGGAGTGAGTGTTAGGTACTCCCATTTCCCACAATCCCAGCTTGCTGGGAGGGCTGTAGGCCTTCTGTGGTCAGAGATCAGTCCTGGTCCTGCTCAGCTTGACAGGATGAACCTAGCCTCTTCATACAAGACAAACAACTGGTACCTGTGGAACTCAGGAGCAGTCACCAAGCTCATTCCCTCTGGTTCTTCTTCAACCAGGGATTCTTCTCTGCCCCTGCTTTTGCCCTTGCCCTCCCCACAGTTCACATTACTTTCAAATTAAAATGCCTCTCACATTTGTGGTCTGCCTTCTTTCTGGGAGGGATACTCATGGTGGGGGGATGGGAAATGGATTGGGAGCTGCCCCATTTCAGGGAAGATTAAGAAAAATATCTGTGGTATTCTGTGGTGGGCCTCTCCCTGAGGGTAGTGCGGGCCAGGAGCTTTGTGCATCTGAGGCAGGAGCCTTGTGCTCAGGCTTACCATAGTTCCCTGGGTTCTGTGTGGGATGGGCCCAAACTCAGTAGCATTTTCTCCCTTTTCTCACTGGCCCTCTTAGTGCTTTTTGCTAACTTCCTTTCCTCTGGGGTTCACATGGGGACCATTCCTGCCTTCTATAACCCTACAGAAGAATCTAATGAGCCCCTTCCACATACACAGGCCCCCTACCTTTCCTGCTTTGTTTTCATGTCCTACTTTTACCCTCTTATCCTTTTCTGTCCTGATCTCACCTGCGGTTCTCCCCTGGTGCCCTCTTTTGAGTGAATTCTTTCAACAAGTATTTAGAGGGCAGAGTTGAGCTCATCTTCCACCTCCCAGACCCAGTCCTCTTTCTGGATTCATTATCTTCTTCTGATGGCACTTCACAGATGGAAAGCTTAGTTAGAAATCACCCGTCATCCTTAGATCTTGCTTAGCTCTCACTTTTGAAACTCACTTACCGAATCCTGTCAGTTCTCCCTTCTTCCTTTCAGTAGAGGAGTGGAGGCAGAAGTCACATCCTAGTGAGTGACAGACCAACTTGAAAGCACAGGAACATGGAGAAAAGTGTGGGACTGTCTCTGGTTTGGAGGTGGGGACAGTTGGTCTCTGGTTCAACCTGGGGGAAATTACCCACTGGCAGCTATAATGGATGGTCAAGATTCAGAATGTCCACATCCTCCAACTCATAGACAGTGTTGGCCCTTCTCTACCCTGTGAACTCTATAATTACCATTTGGAAAGGGCCAGTTACTTTCTAGGGCAAATGTGGATAATAGGTCTGCATGTTCATGGATGGTCTCCATTCAAATACAGTTTGACTACCTCCATGGCACAGATTTTCCTGGACATGATAATCTAGGTCCCAGCTCAATCTTCCAGAATGCCTCCTGTGGTCACATGAGATTTTATCTGAGCTCCATATTCTGATGTCACATTCATGGATGCATAGTTGGGCTGGGTGTGCCTGAGACTCGGACACAAATATTCATATTTGTGTAAGCTGAGACATACGTGGATTCTGCAGTTCCCATTCCCAAGAGGCTGGGTGTTTAATGCGTTTTGGTCAAGTTTTTTTGCCACTGTGTTTAAAAAGCCTAACAAAAACAACTTTAGAGGAGGAAAAGTTTATTTGGGGCTCATGGTTTCAGGGGTCTTAGTCCGTAGACAACTGACTCTCTTGCTCGAGCCAAAACTGAGGCAGAGAATCATGGTGGAAAGGTGTAGAGGAGGAATGCAGCTCAGGACATGGGACCAGGAAGCAGAGAGAGTGTTACACTCATTAGGGACAAAATATATACCCCAAAAGAATGCCCCCACCCCCACCAGTTATAGTTACCACTCAATGTATCCCTATCAGATTATTTTGCTGATCAGGTTTAGGCTCTCATAACCCAATCATTTTACCTATGACCTTTCTTGCATTGTCTCATACATCACCTTTGGGGGAATGCGTTATATCTAAGGCATAATACAGACAACTCTGTCAAACCAAGATTGAACCTTAAAATTGAGTGTGTACATCTCCTTGTGTCAATATGTGCATGTACATCAAGTGAAATTGTAATGATGGCCCTTGAGAGGATACCTGATGTGGGGTATATAGGAACTGGAGCCTGGGTCTAGAAACCATAGGCCACCAAATGCACAAGATTAAGGTTGGCATGTCCCTTTTAGTAGAGGTGTTTTTAAAATTCTAAAACTTAAGAGGGTGTTGTCAACTTTTCATCACCATGACCAAAATACCTGAAATGAACAACTTGGAGGACAAAATACTTATTATGCCTAAACAGTTCAGTCTATCTTTCCCAGCCTCCAAGACTTGTAAACCTTATCCCTCAGAATCCAGAGTGCACTATTCATGTGACTACAGCATGAATGAGGCTCTGGTGGTTGTGCTGGGTCCATGTCGGAGTAACCAACACTTGAATAATAATCCCAGCATTGGGAACCTTAGGACCCTCCTGTGTGCCCCACCCCAATCACATCCCCCTCTCTAGACCTGCATGATTACCTGACTTTCCCAAGGATCACTCACTTTTGCTTAATGTATAAACAATAACTCTTAAAGACTATCCCTCACCAAGATAACAAAAATTAGATCAAGTTACATGTAAAATTACAAGTGCAAGAAAAAAGCCTACAATTTGGCAAGTAATTATAAGGAGATGAAGCCAGATAATCACTACTGTGCTATGGAGACTGTACATTGTACCTTCAGAAGCCCCATTTGAGTCACTTTCTGGGAAGGGAGCCAAATACAAAAGGCTACACACTGCATTATTCCATTCATGTGAAATGGAAAAGGCAAAAACATAGGGATGTAAATAATGAATAATTGTCTCCAGGGTGTGGAATTTGAATGTGAAGGGGTTAACGACCATATGGCATGAAGGAATCTGGGAATGATATAAAAGTTGTAGAGATTATTGTTTTTACCCATTACCATTGTGCATTCAAAGAAACAATACATCCATATGTAAATTATATCTAAGTGCTTCAGACTTTCTAGAAAATATCACACATTGCATATCAAATGGATATAGAAATTTACTAAGACCTTTAAATATGGGGATTGTACATTCTCCTCTAACCATTTAATGTGTAGTCACATTATTATATTTTCTTAAGTAAATGAAATTTGTACAGGGTTGTATTCAATTTAGTCACATCATAGTGTGTATTCATATCTTCATATCCTGGAGGATTCAGATTGTGACATTCTGTTTCTGCTTTTTATCCTATGTGTGATTGCCCTGGGATTTTCCTCTCCCAAACTGAACTGGTAAGGATATGGTATGGAGGAAACTTCAACCTCATAACTTGTTTTGGCGAGTGTCCCTCCTTTTAATTTTTCTGCCAGAGAAGACAGACACTATGGATCTTGCCAGTATTTGAAATGAAAAAATGGTGAGATCCTAGAAGCAGAGTAGAATGGTGGGGAAAGGTGTTGGTGTTGGAAAAGGATACACTATTTCACTTAGACAGGAGGACCAAGTTAGGAAGGTCTGTCATTCATCCTGGTCACTGCAGTTAATAACAATGTGTAGTTAAATTAAAAATGGCCTCCTGGAAGTTGAGAGTTGAATGGTGGCAACCACAGGCCCAGGAGAATGGAGGAAGCGGTAGCGGAAGGTTGGTCAGTGGGCACTGAGTTATAGCTAGGTAGGGGTAGGGAGTCCCGGTGAGTGATTGCACAGTAGGGTGGCTACACAAAACAATTACGTACTGCACATTTCAAAATGCCAGAAGAGGACTTTCCCTGTGGCCACCCCACGGGAGGGAGGTGAGATGGCAGGTGACATTGCCAAGTCTCAGGTGACGTGGACTGGTTTTGGGGCACAATGTTTGGGAAGATCACCTGTAAGGAAATTCCAGTTGAAATCATTTTTGAGGATGAGCAGGGTCTTGCTTCCCGTGACCTTTCTCTGAAGCACAAACATGTTTTCTGGAGGTACCCCAGAAACAGGTATTTCAGATTTCTGCAGCAGCAGCAGGTGCCGACAAAAATATCCTTGGACATTTCAAGATTGTTGGCAGGACATGTGCTTTTGATCTGGGACAGAACAAGGTTTATTGAATGTTGGTGAATGAAGTTTCACGGGGTGGGTATCCACCATGTTCATGTGCATGTCCTTGGAGGGTGGCAAAGCATTGAGTGCCTGGCTGAGCGTCATTTGGGGATGATTTTCCCTTCTCTGAGCAGTGATCAAGTATGCAAGTTCCAACATGTTAAGCACTACACTCATTTTCGCCTGTGTAGTGAGAAATGGAGGAAATGATTTCTAAAAAATGTCCATAATACAAACACTGTTGTCTGGTGCAAACAAATCTGGAAGAAAGCATTTTTAATATTTTCTCTATAAGGAAATGATAAATGAGGAGATCGATGTTTTAACCTAATTTACACATTACACAATGTTTACATGTATGGAAACATCACATGGTACTCAAGTCATATGCACAGCTTTCATGTTTTTTATGTATCGGTCTAACACTTCATAGAACAGCATATTGCTATGAGATTTTAAGTATCCTCACCAAAAAATGGTGTGTGAAATAATACATGTTAATTAGCTCAATTTAGCTGTTCCCCAATGTGTACATATTTCAAAACATCATGACACACACCATAATTTTATATGACATTTGACAGTGAAACATACCTAAAAATAGGCTGGGTGCAGTGGCACACACCTGTAATCCCAGGGACTCGGCAGGCTAATGCAGGAGGATTGCCTGGGCATCATAGCGAGACCCTGTCTCAAAATAAAAACTAAAACTGGGTGTGGTGGTGCATGCCTGTAATCCCAGTGGCTCAAGAGATTGAGGCTGGAGGATTAAATATTCAAGCCAGTCTCAGCAATTTAGCAAGACCCTAAGTAACTTAGTGAGAAAATGTCTCAAAATAAAAAAATCTATCTATCTATCTATCTATCTATCTATATATATATAAATGGTCGGGGATGTGGTTCAGTATTTAAGTACCCCTGGGTTGAATCCTGGTACAATAAAAGTAATAATAGCAACAACAATAGTGATAATAATAAAATAAAAACTGGAAAGATCTGGGGATGCAGCTCAAGTGGTAAAGTGCCCCCTTGACTGAGTCAGGGAAACTGCATAGTTGTGGAAGCAAGAAAAACTGTGTTATTCATTTGTGCTGTTTCTCTGAATATACATTTCCAGGAAGCGAACCTGAATACCCCAACTCCAGGTTTGCATATTCGGCGATGGGATGACAGCTGAGGGCTTTTCTGTCCCCATTTCTTTCAGTAGTAGTGCCCATCATGGATTGAACTAGAGTGGGTGGCCACTGAAGCTGAGAAACTTCATCGTGGCTGAGGTGCTCACATTGGAGAGTGGAAGTGGAATGCAGCTGGCACACCTGGGAAAAGCTTCTCTCCATACTCCATCAGGCTGAGCACTCTTATGTGGAGCAGATGGCTGGGAGCTTTTCTCCCCCCGTTTCATTACTAGTGCCCACCAAGAATCTAGTGGGTGTGGTTCATGGCTAGAGCTGGGAAAAATTTCTCTTGGCTGAGGTGCCCACATTAGAGTGAAAGCAGAATGCACCTGGAAACAGTTGGGCAGTTCCCCTCCGCAGCCACTTAGGCTGAGCACACTGATGGCAAGGTAATGGCTTGAGGCTTTTCTCTCCGCTCCCTTGTTCATTTGTGGTGCCCACCAAGGATCTAGTGGGTGTGGGTCATGTCTTGATCTTGGTAAAATTCCTCTGTGCTGAGGTGCTTGCAGGATGGAGGGAGGTTGAGTGGAATGCAGATGGTGAGAGTGGGCAACGTTTCCCTTTGGACGTTCTTGGGCTGTGCACCTCAGGAGTAGGCCTACAGATGGGGCACAGCTGAGTTGCTCAAATCTGCCCCAGTAGCCTCTGTGGGTTGGGGAGCACTGGAAACTCAGAGTTCTGAATCTCAGTCCTGGTTCTTGTGAACAGAACACACTGTGGCTCTCTGTATTACAACACCCATTCCGTAATACGTGGCACTCTTGGTGGGTGTGTGTCCTAGTCACGTCACTGGGCTGAATCTGGTTCTTGAGGCAGTCACCTGCTGAGCCAGAGCAGTGGAACAATTGTGAGGTCCCATACATGGGAATATAACTGGGATTTTGACCCCTAAAATGGTCTAAATTCAGACAACAGTTCCATTGTCTTGAGGCAGGCCAAAAATGGCTACAGTTAGTCTCTCTCAATGAGGCTTCCAGTAAGCTATGTTATGATTTAAGTTATGTTTTTAGTATTGGCCAAGGCCATGAATAGGCTCTGTTATGGTCAGTGTGGAGCCAAGGTCAGAAACACTGGTTTAGGGTATGTACTCAAGATCATAAACATGTGGCTCGTGAGCATGTGACCACTTATGTAAACTGTTTGTAGTGTGCCTTCTTTGGCCTGCAAAAAAAAAAAAAAAGAGCTTATGAATCTGACATAACATTCTGATGTACATATATGTATATACCACAGTGAATCGTACCTTTGGGTACACCCACAAAAAACTTTAAGAACAACTATGGGTAAATAGCAGAAAGATCAATAGAGGGAAGGGAGCAGGAAGTAGGTAGAGGGAAGGGGAAGGAGAAGCACTGGGGACTGAATTGGGAGATGTATTCCATGCTTTTATATGTCCAGATGGATCTCCTCTCATGTATAACTAAAAAGAACAAATAAAAAAGGCCTATGAAAAAGACTTGGGCGATAAGTGGAACTGACTGGGGTTAAAGATGATGCTGGAGGCTGGAGGCTGGATGCTGTTGGCTGTTGCCAGCTCTGAATAAAGCATGTCCACTATCCTATCTACATCTTGCATCTTCTTCCACAAGCTGGGATCCCAAATGTGTCTCGTAGTTCAGAGCCTCTGCAGGACATCTTCTAAAGGTGATGGCTGGCCACAGGATTCTATGATTCACCAAGAGCTTCTGTGAATTCCTGTACCAATGCCAGACTACTTCAGGCCTCTTATGTGTTTAGTCTGTAAGCCTGCAAGTGCTGGGGCCATGAGACATGTCATTGGCTAGGATTTTCAGTATCTGTACTGATAGAGATTTGGGGGACTCTCTCTTTCAACTTTACCCCTGCAAGGGGAGATTTCCCCCTCCCATGGTGTGGAGCCAGCAGGCAGTTAATGGGATGTTCCGTTGCACTTGTTACACTACTGCCCCGGGTCTCCCAGGTCTCCTCATTTTATAAGGTTTCAATTTCTCTACTGTTGAATTCCAGTGTCCCGGTCACTCACTTCGACATGTGCCTATACACCTGTTGCTTTGGTTCTTTGTTGAGAAGCAGGTGAATGCTGGGCACCTCTACTCAACTATCTTGCCTGCCTCAGCAGACACTAATAACAAACTTGCTGAGAAGGAAAAATGGAAGCAGTTCTTTTCAGCATAGCTACCAAAAATACCTAGCAAAAATTTAACCAATAAAATGAATTGGGACTAAAATGAAAATTTTAAAACACTGATGAAAGAAATTAAAGAAGATGAAAAATTGGAAGAACCCCCATGTTCCCGCATCGGAGAATTAATAATGTTAAATTGTCCGTAATTGGCCAGGCATGATGAGGTACACCTCTACTCCAGGGAACTCAGAAGGCTGAAGCAGGAGAATCTTGATTTCAAGGTCAACCTGGGCAAAATGGTAAGACTACACCCTGGGAAAATGTCCATATTTCCCAAAGTGATTTGCAGATTCAGGACAATCCTCATCAAAATAACAAGGACACTAAAAAAGCCTAAAAGTCATAGGGAGGAAGCAGCATCCCTGAATAGTCAAAGGAATATTGAGCAAAAAGAACAAACCTGGAACCATATCAGCCCTTGACTTGAAGTCACACTACCGGGAGTGTAGTAACCAAGGCAGCATTTGTCCACCATCAAAATCAAAGCCCAGACCAATTGAACAGAATAGAGATCCCAGAAATATGTCCATACATCTACATCCAACCGACTCTCAACAAAAACATACATTAGACAAAGTACAGCTTTTTCCATAAATGGTGCCAAGAAAACTGGATATCCATATGCACATGATTGATTCTTGACTCCTATCTCTGATCAACACAAAATGGACCAAAGATTTTAACATAAGACCAAAAACTGTGAAACTTCCAGGAGAAAACATAGGGGAAATATTTCAAGACATTGGTACACTCAATGATTTTCTGGATAGGATCCCCAAAGCACCGAAAAGTAAGGCAGAACTAGACAAATGGAATTATGTGAAAATGAAACATTCCTGCACAGTAAAGGAAGCAGTCCACAGAGTGAACAGACAACCTACAGAGTGGGAGGAAATTTTTCAAACCGTTCATCTGATGCAGTGACACATTGGGGCTGACACCTGGAATATACAAGGAATTCAAAAAAACTCAATGAGCAACAACAAAAATAACCAAACTGAAATTTGGCCAATAGGCCTAAGAAGTCATTGTACAAAAGGAGGCACATAATTGGACAACAGGTATATGAAAAAATGCTCCACATGTCTAATCATAAGGGAAATGCAAATCACAACCACAGTGAGATACCACCTCAGCCCAGTGAGAATGGACATTATCAAAAAGACTGAGGATTACACGTGCCAGTGAGGATGTGGTGTAAAAGGAATCTCATGCAATATTGATGGGAATGTAAATCAGCACAGCCATTATGGAGTACTGTACTGAATGAAGTTCTTTCAAAAACTAAAAACAAATTCATCATATTATCCAGCGAACCCTCTCCTGGGTATATATCCAAAAGGAAATGCAATTAGCATATCATGGAGATACCTGCATTCCTGTGTTTATTATAGCACCATCCATAATAGTCAACCAAAAAAAAATGCCACACCTGCTTATTTAATTTTTAAAATATCCCAAGAGAAAATATCTTCACTTTGACACAATTCCTCCAGGGAATTGAAAAGGAGGGCTCTCCCTGCCTCATCTGATGAGGTAGGAATAAGATGTCCCTAACATAATAAAATTATGTAATAAAATGTCCATAATCCTGGCACAAAGTGTTGGAGACAGGAAAGCCCCAGGTCAACAATACAAAGAAGGAAAAAACAATGTTAGCAAATGAAATCCTAATATGGGAAAACGGAGAATAACATGGCATGATTAAATTGTATACATCCAAGGAAAAGTTTGATTTACTTTAGAATATAAAGTAATATAACTCAGGGAATTATGATTTTAAAGGAGAGAACATTTTCCACATATTTAAAGGAATGACTAAACTCCAATTTCAAAATCCATCTGAGAAGCAACTTTCACAGTGTTTCTACAGTCAAAATATGGAGATATAACTGAGATACATAGGTCTTTGCTTCTTTTTCTTTTTTCTTTTGGTACCCAGATTGAACTCAGAGGGCACTTAACCACTGAGTCACATTCCCAGCCCTTTTAATTGTATATTATTTAGAGACAGGGTCTCACTGAGATGCTTAGGGCCTCACTAAATTGCTGAGGCTGGCTTTGCACTCAGAACCTCCTGCCTCGGCCTCCTGCGCCCCTGGGATGACAGGCATGCACCAGTGCACTTGGTTAGGTCTATGCTTTCTTTGAATGCCATTAAGGAAGCACTGTCACAATCTCTACAGCATTTCCATCATCCCCGCCTTCCTTCAGGCCGTGTGGTAGTACACCACTTCACTCAACCTCCATCCTCAGACAACTGACAACCCATTTTTCCTGAGTTTTCTGAGTCACATATATGGGATTATACGGGATGGAGCCATTTGCATTTGGCTACCTTCCCAGAAAGGGACTCAAATGGGACTCCTGAAGGTACAATGTACAGTCTCTACAGCACAGTAGTGGTTACCAGGCTTCATCTTTTTATAATTACTTGCCAAACTGTAGGCTTGTGTTTCCTGCAGTTATCATTTTGCAGGTTTCTTGATTTAATTTAATTCTTGTATCTTGGTGAGTGTGTCATCCTTTTAGGAGAAATAAATGATTCTTGGAAAAGTCAGGAGAGCTGCAAAGGTCAGGTGATGCTGGAGGTTTGGGGAGGAGACTGTGCTTGAGGTGGGGCACCCAGGAGGGTCCCAATGCAGCCAAACCTGTGATTCTTACTATGAATGGCAGTTACCGGGCATTGACCCCCCTCTGCAACTGCTGGGATGCAGTCCATACTGTCGTCAAGCAAACAATGCACTCTGGATTCATGCTAGTATGGTTGGCAAGGCCACCATGCAGGCCACAATGTGCACAGCCCAAACTGGCCGAGCCTGGCACTGCTGACATTCTAACAGGAAATGGATGATGAACTGTGGATGGGGAGTGACGTTCTCAGAGATTGAAGATGGAGAGGCATGAAGTTGTCCAAGTTCACCCTGGAGTTTGTGCCAGTAAGGACAAGAATCCCCAGTTGTGACACACCATGAGGACTGATGGTGTGCTTGACACCTCACTCCTGGGAGTACTGCCTGCTGGGTTTCCGCACAGGCTGAGGCAGCTGCTCTGGATGCCTCTTGCTGACTGGCTGGCTCCCTTACATCCCTTCTGCACTAGCCGGGGTCTGGAATGGTGACCACCTTTTCTCCTCAGGGTGTAAGATCATGATTGGAAATGAACAAGTGGGAGCCCAGCTGCCTGCCAAAGTGAGATTTGTCTCAGAGCTCCAAAGGTGCAGCTGAATCAAGCACAGGCACATGGATGGGTCAACCTCTAGACCTCACTCTGAGTGGAATAGCGTGAGGAGGCTGGTCAGGGCCTAGGGCTCTCCAGGCAGGCCCTAAGTCCACACGACTGGGAGCACAGGCTTGAGGGGAAAGTTGGATGGGGGTAACCCAATGGGGAAAGGAGCACCACCTCTTCCTATTCAAGCCTGACGGAATTTTCTAATGTGAGATCTCAGAACGTGCAACTGATTCCCCTAGAGGTGGAAGGTTCAGCCACAACCATGGCCAGCAGTATGGTGTACTCCTTACAGAAACATTATTGTAGTGCAGAAGGTATGAGTATGGAACAGAGAGTGCTTAGAGGGAAGAAATGGGGGATGTGGAGGGCAGTCAGGGGCTGAATTCCTGTCCTGACATCATTCCATGTATGTGCTGCTTCCCTGATGAAGATGATCCCTGTGCCAGAATTCACCCGAGTCCGAACCTAGATGTCTCAGGTGGCAGAAACCCCAGCAGGAGAGTCTCTGTCCAGCTTTTTCAGGCGGCTGTCAGCTTACTGTGTTTCCCCTTCAAGAAATACCAACTTGCTCAGCATCTTGGCTGTAGCGTGAGGAAAACAGCCCATCCGCTCAGGTGGACGTTTAAAGTAGAAGTTTTAAGTCCACATGACTGATCCTTTCTGGCCCTCCATACATGCCAGTCAGATTCCCTGTGCCTTCCTGTGGGACCCAGAAGGGTCATAGAGTAAGAATAGGGGCAAGGGTAGCCCCAGTCTGAACCCCTCTATTGTACTTTCTATTCTCTCTGTTCCCAACCCACCAGGTCTCTGTTCGCACAGGTAGTGACCCCGTGCTTCAGAGGTGAGGGGAGAACCAGCTGTTCTGAGGCAGTCAGCCTGCACATCATTCCCTAGGCCACACAGGACTTTAGAGATACCACAATCTTCCCACAGCAGGGTCCAGAGCCTACGGCAGAGACTCCCAACCTTTCTACAGCACTAACCCCTGTCCTTGACTTTCTTGACTTTCACTTCTTCCCACGCCATACCCTCTCTTACTTTCTGGATCCCTAAATGCCCCCTGAAAACTTGTGTTAGGCAATGCATCAAGGACCAGAGGTGAAAACATTGGATTATGGGGGTTTTATCCTCCGGAGTGGTTAATCCCATTTGATGAATTAATAATTCGAATGCATTATTTGGTGGTAAATATATTGTGGGCAGGACTAGAGTAGGTAGGACACTGGGGTGTACCCTTGGGGAGTATATCTGCTCCCCGGTATGCTCTCGCTCCTTCCTGGCTAACACAAGCTGAGCGGCTTTCCTCCTCCATGGCCTTGGCTATTATGTTTCTCCATTGGTCCCTACAGAACATGGACAGAACCAACGACACAAAATAAATCTCACAACCTCCAAGTTGTTCTTTTCAGGTATTTTAGTCAAAGTGACAAAAAGCCCTACCCCACGAACCCCCCACCACTCCCCAGTTGCAACTGCCTTGTCAACAGGGAGTAGAAACAGGTATTCCGGACAATTCATGTGCCCTTCTCCATTGGCCAGGGCCTCAAGGGATGGCCTCAAGGGCTGGCGCTGTGACTCAGTGGGAGAGCGCTTGCCTCCCGTGTGTGAGGCAATGGGTTTGAGCCTCACCACCACATAAGTAAATAAATGGAAGTATCATGTCCATCTCTAACTAAAAACAAAGAATTAAAACAACAACAACAAGAAACGCACACATGGGGTTATGCCGGTTGGTGGAGGGTGGACCAATGAGGATGCAGAACGGCAGGCCAGGAAGGCAAGTGAAGCCTCATGGGGTTGAGGTGATTTCCTGCTGCACCTGCGGTGACAATGCTCCTGAAGGCCTAACTGGTCCCACTGTGATTCTGGCCACCATGGCTCTTCACACCTGGTCGCCAGGATGGGAGACCTGAGCTCTGTGAATGAGGGTCAGGTCAGGGAGAGGATATCGTCATGGAGCATGGGAGGTGGGCTGTTATCAGTCCTGCAGGCCCCGAAGACCCTCCTAGTGTGGGCCTGGGCCTGGGTTTGGAGCCTCCACAGAACCAGAAGGGCAAGGGTGGCCTCCCAGACCCCAAGGGCTAGGAATTCAACTTGGAGGCCAGGTGAGAAAAGATAGAGACAGGAGGAGTGATGCTGAGGGGCTGCAAAGGCAGTCCTGGCTCCCTGGCTGATGAGAACTAGGAAAAGTCTGGACCTTGTGCTTGACCTTGCTGTGGAGTCTGTGGCTGTCATGCAGCAGTTGACCAGCTTCCAGGGTGCTCACAGACTCCCGTCCGGTAGAGCTGTCCTGCCGAACTTTATGCCATCTGGGCATGCACAGAGGTAGGCCCCGGCTGTGGTGGCATGCTGGCCCACGATTCTTGGAAATGCAGCAGGCCTCTGCCACTCCACTGCACCATCCCAGTCACCCGGTGGGGGCGACCTCACCAGAGCTCCAATGAGCCACCAACATAGAATGATGTTCCATGGGGAAGCCAGGTGCCTACAATGAGTCTTCAGATGAGTTTGATGAGATACAGCTGATGAGGGAGACCATTTTCCCCAGAGAAGGAGGCCAGGCCAGGTCCACCAGTCCCAGGGAATTGGAAGACACAGCCATTGGCTCAAGTGCCCTTAGCAGGGAGGATTTCCCTCACATTCTGTGCTCTCTGCTGACCTCTGCTCCCTGGGAACACACCTCTCTCAGTCATGGAAAGGCAGACCTCAGAAGAGCGGGAAGCCTCTTCCTCCAGGAAAATGGAAAGTGTGGTCTGGGGCAAGGGAAAGAGCAGGCCCCACTACCCAGAAGCACTTTCTGCTTCTGCTGCTTCAGGGACCTGCTTCCACTCCTAGGAAGAAGGCCATTCAGGAGAAGGAATCCCTGGGTAGTGGATGTAGCCTTAAGCTGGGCAGGGTCTTCCCTTAATGGGGACAGAGACTCCAGGCAACCCAGCTGTGACTGGCCACTTTCCCCTCAATCTCTGCTGTTGCACTGCTTGAGAAGTTCAAGAGATATTTCCTGCCACCCTTGGTACCCAGAGTCCAAGAAGAGTAGCAGTGGGATATGATCTGTGGCCAAGAAGACATGGAGTCCCAGCCTGTAGTCAGCGAAGGTAATGGCCCAAGCCGGGATGTTGTCCTGCAGGCCATCTTCCTCCTTCTCCTGTCACTCTGTACTTATTCTCCCCCAGCCCACAATTTGTTGCACTCATTCCCTATGCCCCTTACTTTGGGGTTGTTTTTGGGAGCCCCCTGAAACTGGGATGTCAAATTGTGGGTGTTTGTAGTAGGGACAGACATCAAGAAAGGATCTGGAAGGTGTCAATGCCCATTGCTTGCAATTTGCATGTTTCCGACTGCCTTTGCAGACAGGGGCTGGCATAGAAAGCAGAGTTGGCCTCCTACTTGGTCAGTGATTCCTTGCCGTTCGGGATGCACAGCTTGGGTGTTCAGTCCCATCAGCCTCTTGATTCCTCCCTCCTAGCTTTTGCCCACGGGGCCTGGCCATTCTCAATGCCCTCGTCCCCCACCATGATTAGGCTTGGAATTGCCTCCTTGTTCCCTTCCTCGTGCTAGCCACTGCACACATATAGTCGCACTCAAGAGAAATACCCCCTGACTCAACTCAGAAATTCCTGGGTTAGCTTCCAGCACATGACCTGGGGACACCTTGCCTGTGCATGGATGCTGGAGAATTTGGCAGTGGTGACCCCAACACCAGAGTGCCCCAACCTCCAGGAAGCTCCCTGTTCTTCAACCTGAGCCAGGGAGACCTCGCTCCAGAGGTGGACACTGAGCAAAACACAGCTTTTTCTTTTGGGCCCTGTTCGCCACATGTCACCCCCTATGGGCTGTCTGTAGCTGCAACTCTGCCAGTGTCCCACTGAGTGCCACAACAGTCCAGGGTGGCACACTGGCAACCAGGGCTGACACTGGGGAGCAGAAAGGGGGGCGAAAGAGAGGTACAGGGTGGGAAAGGGGGGAAGAGAGAGAGAGAGAGATTGATTTTGAGAGAGGTGGATTTGCTGGGCAGAGCAGAAATAACTTATTTCCAGCAGAGGGGGACATTGCCTCACTTTAGTCACAACCAAGCTCTTGCCACATCCCAACCATGTTGGGCAGCTGGATTTGTGTTCTCTTTCAGGTGACCAGGAGTCACCAGTGTATCACCCAGGTCAGGAAAGGCAGGAGAAACCACACGGATGTCCCTTATAATGCTTACATTGGCTGCTAAAAATGACAACCCCAACTCGATGTTGGGCTTCACGTCCAGATTAAGCTGACTTAAGTGCCCCTATGAATCCTGCACTCAAGGAAGAGAGGGCTTTTCCTTGCCCCTGAGGAATCCCAGTGTTGCTACCGGTCTTTGGGATATGGTGGACATGAGGAGTGGGGGTGAAAGGGAGACTGAGGAGGGAGGAGGCGAGAATATTACATTATTCCTCACTTCTCTTTTTCCAATGTTTGCTGGAGTAGTGTGGCACTACAGAAGGAAAGAGATGACGCCAAAGGGTAACTAGATATGAGGACCCCTGGCAGGGGTGGCGGTCACAGTGGAGGGAGACCTTGTCTCCCAGTGAATGTGCTTGTGGTAGGGTGGGGCTGCAGATCCAGGCGGCACCCCATGGAGGGACTTTCCTGTGGCTGGCCTCTCCTGGGAGCCTTCTGTGTGTTGACTGCTGGGGCTGTGTTCAAAGAGCAGTGCATTTTCTGAACTTCATGGACTCCTGCCTCCTTCTCTCAGGACTTGTACAGATGGCTTCTTTGCTTTCCCTTTAAGCGCTCATTGCTGTGGCTTGTTCAGTGTTGGCTGTCCTATGTTTGCTTGCTTATTTGTTTTAAACCTGGTTCTGGATGGTTCTGCCATGACCCAGTGTCCTAGCGCTACTTGTATGTCTACTTGTTCTCTTTTAGTTGTATAGAAAATGTGCTAGTTTTACTACTTAGCCAAACACTGGCAACCTCTGTAACATCTAGAGACTAGATGTTACAAAATTGGGACTCATTTTCCATTCTGTACACTATATACATAGCAAAACCAAATGCACAAAATACAGAAAATTGTCTGACAGTGTCCAAGTATGAACACACTGACACATTCTCTTTTGCAGTTGCTCCCCTCCCACCTCCTCCACATCGCTGCACAAGTACAGACAGTATGATACTGCTCACAGAGGTGCTTTAACAGTTCCATCCCCTAAAGACAATATTTCATATGAACTTCAGCACAAATAGGTTTACAAAGTGATATTTCACTACCTCTACTTTTAACATACGTCAGGTACTTCTAAACATCTAGGCAGTCTGTATGTTTCAAGTGAGGACTCATTTTTCCATTGTGTACATGGCAGTCTTGAATAACCTGCACACATGTAACAATAGTTCTAATATGAGAATGTCTTCCAGCTATGACCTTCTGGCCCTTTGCCGACCCAGTGGGCTAAAGTGCTCAAATTTTCAGAAGACAGTGCTTCCTAGGAATTTTAATGCAAAACAAACAAAATTTGTTGACTGCTTCTACTTTTGTCATATGCTGGTAACCTCTTTAATATCTAGAAAGACTAGATATAGATTAGGACTCGTTTGTCCTTTATATATACTATGTACATAGCAAAGTAAAACAAAACCCATAGACAGAAGGAATACCGGTTACTCTTGCCTCGCTGTGAGCACACTGGCTTGGTGCTCTGGAGAACCAGCACACGATGGGTAATACTTAACAGGGGGTTTGGTTATAGCACCCCCAGAACCTTCCCGAAGAATTTTAACAAAAAGAAATATACCAAAGGTGTTATATTTTACCACTTGTACTTTTAACAAGTTTCAGGCACTTCAGAAGATCTAGAAAGTTCAGATATCTCCAAGCAAGTACTTAGCATTGTCAACTATCTGTACAGAAATGAGGAATAAAATGCACACACAAAGCAATGGTTATAATGTGAAAACTGCCTTTTTCTTGTAACCAGTCTGGAAGAGGACCTCCTTCTTCTCACAATCAAATCCTTCTCCATGTCCTCCAACCCACGGAACAAACACAGACAAGTGCTGCTTCTAGAGGTGTTCTAACAGCTCCACTTCAAAGTCACTTCCGGAAGACATTTCTGATTGTTTAAAAGAAATGGGCGGTACAAGACGTTGTTTTCTAACTGGATGGTACGTCAGACAACCTCTTTACATTTAGAATGCCCAGATGCAGCAAATTTTAAAAAGGCTGGGGGTAAGTTGAGAGCAGCCTTTCACATTATATATGCAGGCCTTCTACAAATGTCTAGTAAATCTTCCCAAAGGGAGGTGTGTTCCTCAACCAGTTCTCTCCTCGGTGGAGGGAACACCAACCGCCCGAGGGCTGCTGACCCTTGCACCTGTCATCGACTGGGGCTTTGCTCGCCTTCCAGGATGGTTAAGGCCTTGATTGCCTTGTTGGAACAAGGTGCGGTTTTGTGGAGCTGGCAGGAAGCGGGCAAGGAGGGCCCTAATACGGGCGACTCTGCTGTCTGATGAGTGGCAGGGCTTTTGGGTGTCCACTCACCTTCATGGGCGCTGGAAGACTCTGCCTGCCTCCACGGCATTCGGGCTGCAGCCATTCTTCTCGTCATGCCCACCCCCAACCAAAAGTTGGTGTTTCTTAGAGTGCTAATGCTGATGTGTGCCTGTAGAAACTGGGCAGAGACTCTGCAGCCTCAGACATTAGGCTGGTTCCAACTGGGGTGAATCCTGGCACTGGGCACTGTCCGCAGAGGCAAGGGGCCATCCTTTCTAGGATGGCAGCCTAATGATGGGTCCTTACCAGGCACGAACTCGATCCTTGGTGAGTACCTTGAACAGCCCTACTTCTTCTCTCTGAGCATATGTTCTCTCGGTTCTGCATGGAAACCAGACACGGCACAAAAACGCTGCTGTAATGTATACTAATGTATATACCACACCACTGGCCATTGTTGGACTGAACCTTACAGTTCTGGGGGAATAAGAGGTAGATTATGAAATTTCCATTGAAAAATCCCATCATGGTCAAATGGAAAGGGGTTGCACCCTTCCGTCATTCAGTGCCCCCTCCAGCCCAGCCTTCCCCTCCAGCCTCCTCTCCCATTCACTTAGATGTGACGTAGCCTGGGGAGCCCTAAGCCCCATCCTGCCTCTTCATGCTACTCTGCCCACAGTGAGGTCCTGGAGTTGACTGAAACGTGTGCCTGTGCTTGATGCATCTGCACGTTTGTACCCCTGTCACAAGTGCCCTGGTTCCCACTTGTTCATTTCCAAATGTGAGTGTACACCCGGTGGGCAGAAAAGTTGGTCTCCTTCCCTGATTCCATTTAGGGCAGAAGGGGTATGAGCAAGCCAATTAGGTAGAGAGAGGCAGTTAGGGTGGCCATCCCCATCTGTGTGAAGGCCCACACATCCTGGGGTGTGAGGTGACATCCTCAGCATGACGGATATCATGATACAACAAGACCACATGTTCTAGTCTTTTCTCTCACAACCTTTTGGGTGAACTTGGACAAATCAATGGCTGTCTATCCTCAGTCTCCAAGAACTACTTTCCCTCTGCACATGTCCTCACCATCCATTTTCTTTTAGGATCACATGTGCCAGGTTCAGCCCTGCACTCGTGGACTCCAGGGTGGCCGTGGCAACCATACCCGGGGAAATCCAGGGTGAACTCTTTGCTTGAAGATGGGGTGGAAGGGGCCGTGGTGGTTGTGCAGGGTGGAAGTGGCTGGTATCTGCCTCTAAGAGTGAGGACCAAAGAGCTGGCAGCCCTGGGATCCTCCTGCGTGCCCCACCCCCGTCACTTTTACAGCTCTCCTTAGTTTTCCAAGCATCGTACACTTCCACTTAAAGGATTAATATTTGCTACTTAATGAAGACCCCTGACAAAGATACAAAAATTACATTTGTTCAAGTGAAATGTACAATTACAAGTGCAGGAAACACAAGCCTACAGTTTGGGAAGTAATTAGAAACTGAGCAAATCAAGTCACCACTACACTATTGCAGAGAATGTACAATGCCCCTTCAGAGGCCCCCTTGGAGTCCCTTTGTGTGTAGAAAGCCTCATGCAATAGCCTACATATATGTTAGTCCATTCAGACATGGAAAAGACAAAAGTACAAGGATAGAAAAAGGGATCGGTGTTCGCCAGGGTCTGGCGTTTGAGTGAAGGGGTTCACTGACAGAGGGTGTGAGATCTATGTTGGTCGTGATAGTGGGTCTTTGTCAGTGTGTGATTATAAAATTTGTAGACCTTTAAGTATATTATATTTCCATAACTTGTGTTTTTAGAAGCAAGCTAAACAATACATGTCAAATGGTTCTTGATGTTTCTCAGCACCTTTTCTGAGTATGAAGACCATGTATCCCTCCTGTAAATGTGCAGAATTATGTTACCTTATTTTCTGAAGTTAAATCCAGTTTGCATTCCCATAATGAATTTAATTTAATCTTGACCTATCATATAGTCTCCCTTATAGATCCTGTAGGATTCAGTTGGCTCACATTCTTTTCTGAATTCTTTGCTCATATGACATGAGTGTGTGCTTGACCTGGGGTTTTTCCTCTCCCAAACTAAGCTTGTGAAGTTTTGTATGTTATTCCAACCTCTTAACAAGAACTGGGGAGTGTCCGTCCTCTTCTATTTTCTCCAGCTCCTTGTATCAAAGTGAAGGTATTGACTTCCTAGTTTCCTTGTCAGAATTTGGTGTGGAATTCTGCAGGTTTTCTTGTGTGTGTGTGTGTGTGTGTGTGTGTGTGTGTGTAAATTATTTTGACTCTGTCGTGGTTATGGAATGACTCAGGTTTGCTAGTCCGTCTGGTGTCCGTTTAGGCCAGTTATGTCTTCTTGAGATTGGTGACATTTGTCTACATTTTCAAATAGACTGGATAAAATGGTCAATAACAGCTCCCTTTACATCAGGTTTTACTTTTTAAATTTCTGGCCTATAGAGGAGTTGCAAGCAAAGTGTGAAGTGCCCCACATAAGCTTCACCTGGACTCACCAGTGGTTATCATTCTTTCATATTATTTTCATCTCCTCACCCCCTTTGAATTTGGAGTATTTTTAATTTTAATTAGTTTCATTTTACTTTTTTAAGAGATGAGATCTCACTGCCTTCCCAGGACGGCCCCCAGTACCTGAGCTCCAGTGAGCCTCCTACCTCAGCCTCCCAAGTAGCTGAGACGATAGACAGATGCCACTGTGTCTGGCTCTGTGAGTGTTTGTTTGCAATCATTATACTGAGTCATTTGTGTTACTTGAGCACGTTATGACATATCACCTCTGGATACATCAGCACGTATCTCAGAATGGTCTCCTGCAAAACCTTAGTGCAATTATCACAACAAGATCATTGAACTATACGACCCCATGAAACTTTTTCTGATTGTCCCAATAACCTCCTTTAAAGTTGTTTTCTCAAAGTCCTCCTTCTAATCAGAGGGTCACACATTGCATCTGTCCCTCAAGTCTCTTTAGTGTCCTTTCGACTAGAAAATTACTACTGAATTGTTCCCTTGCACGACAGTGACGTTTTGGAAGATTGAGTGCAGTTGTCTTGCAGGGAGCCCCTCAAATTGGATTAGCCTCATTGTGCCATCATGTTCAGATTCAGGTGAAGCATTTTTGGCAGGAACCTTGTATGAGGTGTGTGCCGACCTTCTGAGTTCATGACAGAAACAGAGGTTTTTTTTTTTTTTTTTGAGAAAGGGTTTATTGTTCCTGGTAGTTTCATGGGTTTCAGTCCATATTCGGTTGGCCCAGAAGCTCTGAGGTATGGGATGAAGCAGCGCATCATGGTGGAAAGGCAGAACGGAGGAAGCCTGTTCACCTTATGTCTCACCATAGAAGGTATTGAGCACCTGCAACCTCCTTCACTTCTGAAAACTGCCCGTTGTCAAACTCTGGCTTCAGCAGAGTCTGGGTCCTCTCCAAGTGGCAATGCAGGCATCATAAGATGGCCACGGCAGAAGCTCACATGGCCAGGTGTCTGGGTCCCAGGCCCAGAAGAGTTCTGCCAACCCAGCCAGCAGCCACGGGATTCCTGGTCCAACTCTGCACCACTGAGAGATCTGACCACCTGCCAGGTGACTAGGCCAGGTTCCTGGGCACTGATTCCAGCCACTCTTGGGCCAGAGTCAGAATCCAGGGCAGTAGAACTTCCCCTCCCCCACCACCATGCCTGTTCAGGAGATTCCCGATGTCAGTTTGTCCAAGGACTACTAGTGTTAACGTTCACCTTCTGGCCAGGGTGTTACTCCAACTTACTCTCTCGTGAAGGATCGGGTTTCCTATTGTATTTAGTAAACAATTCATGCATTGGTACTACATGGAGAGAAAGCCCATCAGTCATATCCAGGGTCGGTGGGTTTTAAGAATTGTTTCCTGCAAAGATGTATTATTTTCTCTTAGCAAATTATATATAAACTGTACTATCTGTGTTCACAGTTTAATAAATGAATTTCAAGGCTACCTAAATGGAATCACTCTCTTGTTCATATGAGAGGACACCTCCAGCCACCTACCCGCAACGTTCCTGGGGTGTTCCTGTGTGATCTCAGCCCCATGTCCCCTCGAGCAGGAAACACGGCCTCACTGTCATGCTCATCCTTTCTTCACTATTTCTGTTTTTAACATCCCATGGATACCTCGTATTAATGTAGTTCAGTGTTGCCTGTTGTTTACCTTTGCAAACCTGTCAATTTCTGTTCTTATCGGTTGCATCCTACCCTCCATGTGAGGAATTTCGATTTTCACATGTGTATTTCAGATGTCTGTTAGACTTCCACACTGAGATGGCAACTAGGCAGAGGTCTACGTGACTCCGAGTTGGAGAGACAGCAATTGGGCTATGCGAGTCATCATAATATGGATGGCTTTTTCTGGGTCCACTGCGGTGTGAGAAATCACACGAGTTTTTCTTTCATTGTGGTGAGAGAAACATAAATGAAATTTGTTATCTTAATCAGTTTTTGATGTTCAGTTCAGTTATGCTAAGTATGTTCACATTATTGTGCATCCAATCTCCAGAACATCTTCATTCACAAAACTGGAGTCTACACCCAGTAAAGAACAACTTAATTTTCCTCTACCCCCAACCTCTGGAAACCAGCATTGCACTTTCTGTTTCCATGATTTGACTCTTTCAGATACTTCATGTAAGTGGAATCATGTGGCATTTGTCCTTTTGCGACCAACATGTTTCAGGGCTTAGAGTCCTTAAAGTTCAACCAGAATGTGGCACGTGCAAGAATTTCCCTCTTTTTGAACAGTAAGCGATACTCTATTTTAGGGCCAAACAATATATCACATTTTGATTATCTATTCATTCATCAATATACTCTTGGTTTCCTTCCACCTCTTGGTGGCTGCTATGAAGAGGCATTTATAAATATCACTTTGTAAACCAACTTTCTGTTCTTTTGGATAGTTCCCAGAAGTAGAAACTCTCCATCATGTGGTAACTCTTTAAGTTTTTTGAGGAACCACCAAAAGATTTTATTTTATTCTTTTGAAGTACTTGTGCCATTTCACATTGCCATCAACAGCTCATAAGTTTTCCATTTTCCTATATCCTCACCAACATCACACCAGGTTTTTGAGGGGAACAATTTATTTTATTTTATTCCATTCACTCTTTTTCCACTCCATTTAGAAAATAATTTAAAATTAAAATAGTATATTTTCAGGTGTACAGCAAGATGTTTTCAAATATGTATACTTTGTGAACTAGCTTAATTGAAATAACAGTGTACACATTGTTTCCACATACTTGTCATATTGTGGTAGGCCTTCTCAAAATCTCTTCTCTTAGCAATTTTCAAGTATCTGATACATTTTTATTAACTATGGTCACTGTGTTGCACAATAGCACTCTTGAACTTATCCTTCCTCTCTATATGAAATTTTATACTATGTAACTAACAGCTCTTCATCCTCCATCCTGCTCAGCCCGCATACCACTATTCTACCCTCTTGTGTCTGTCATGAGCTTAACAATTTTGTTTCCACAAACAGGTGAGATGATGAGTATTTGTTTTCACGTTCTCACAAATGAGAGGGTTTCCTTTAAAAAAAAAAACAACAACTGAATAGTATTCTATTTCATGCCTATATGCACATTTTCTTTATCCATTCGTACTTGGACAGGCACATAATTTGATTTGTGTCTTGACTATTGTGAGCTGTGATGAACACAGATGTGCAGGTATACCTTTATTTATTTTGGTACCAGGGATTGAACTCAGGGGCACTCGAACACTGAGCCACATTCCTAGCCCTATTTTGTATTTTATTTAAGAGACAGGACCTCGCTGAGTTGCTTAGCACCTACCTTTTGATAAGGCTGGCTTTGAACTCACGATCCTCCTGCCTCAGCCTCCCTATACCCTGGAATTACAGGCATGCTCCACCACACCCGACTGCAGGTATCCCTTTTGACAAAGTGATTTCATTTCCTTTTCATTTTCACCTAACAGTGGAATTGCCGAATCATGTGGTAGTTGTAGTTATAAACTTCTACGCCAAGTACATAATGTTTTCCACAATGACTATTAATTACATTCACACAACAGCGTCAAGGGTTTCTTTTTCTCCTTGTCTGTGCCAACACTTGTAATCTTTTGTCTTTATTCATTTTAATATTTTTGGTACTAGGGATTGAACCCAGGGACTAATGCAAGGTAGGCAAGTGTCACAGCACTGAGCTTCATCCCCAGCTCCTTTGTAAAATTTTATTTTGAGGCAAGGTCTAAGTTGCACAGGCTGGCCTTGAATTTGTGAACCTTGTGCCTCGGCCTCCTGAGCAACTGGGATTATGGGCTGGTGTCCCTGAGCCCAGCTCTTTGCTTTTCCTTTATTAGTTCATTTCAATGACAAATGCTATTAGGGTTCATTTTGACATAGTTGTACAGCATGAAATATATTTTGTCTAATTCAGTCCCCAGTACTTCCACTTTCCCTGTCAGCCTCCATGCCTCTGTTCCATTTCCCTACTCTATTGATCTTCCTTCTATTTATTTATAGTGTTTTTAAAATTAGTTTCTTGTGAATATATATAAAAGTGAGATTCACATTTTGTACATAGGAAATTTTGATCAGATTCATTCCACCATCATTCCATTTTCTTGTCCTTCCTCCCTACCCCTTCAACCCCTTCCCTCTGCTACACTGATCTATCTTGTATTTTCAGGGGATTCCACGCCACTCTGCAGCAGCACCCCATTTGCAACCGTGTTTTTTTTTTTTTTTTTTTTTTTGGTCTAGCTACCACATATCAGAGAAAACATTCAACTTTTTACTTTGCGTCTGGCTTATTTCACTTAGCTTGACGTTCTCCAGTTCCATCCATTTACTGTGAGCCCAGCTCTTTCATCTTCTTTTATAATAGCTATCTAATAGGTATGAGTTACCATCTCACTGTGATTTCAATTTGCATCTCTGTGATGATGGGTGGTGACGAACATTTTCTCAAGCACCTGTTGGCAGTGTGTAAGTCTTCCTTTTGAGAACTGTCTGTTCGAGTCCCTTGACCAATTTTAAATTGGGTACTTACCTTTCTCCTGAGTTGTTTGTGTTCCTCATATATTTTGGATATTAACCCCCTTATCATATGTATGACTGTACACATATTTCTTCTATTCAATGAGTTGTCTCTTTACTTTGTTTACCTTCTTCTTGTCTTGCAAAAGCTTCTTAGTTTCATGAAATCTCCATTATTGCTTTCATTGCCCCTGCTTTTGGGTCCAATCCAAAATTTCATTGTGCCGACCAGTGTCAGAAATTTCCCTCTGTGTCTCTTCTATGATTTGCATAGTTTTACGTGTTATGTGTAATTCCTTAATCTATTTTGAGTAGATTGTTTTATTATACTATTAGATCAAGTTTCAATTTATTTCTTCTGCACATGGCTTGCCGCTTTTCCCAGCATCTTAATTTGAAGAGATCGTCCTTTCCCCTTGGTGTGTGCTGGGCATCTTTGTCAAAAGTCAATTCACCATAGGGCTGACTTATTCTTGTGTCTTCACCCTCTTCTCTCTGTATTTATATACATATAAGTGTGTGCGCATGTGACCACATTTCGTCGTACATGGAATGCAGTCATATTGAATTAGGGCCCATCCCAATAACCTCATCTTAACTTAATTACTGCTTTAAAAACCTTATCTCTGCGTGTAGTCATATTTGGAGCTCTTATGGGTTAGTGCTTCAACATACGAATATTAGTGGAGGATACTGATAACAGACACTGGAACGTGTAAAAAAGATCTTGTGGATGTCATTTGTAAGGAAATGAGGCAGTGAAAAACTGTAGATGCAAGATTCAGAGAAGAAAGATACTTGAAAGGGGGAATCTGAACCTGGGGTGCGGTTTTCTTCTAGGGGTGTCTGATAATGGCAAAAGTGGCAGCTGAAAGAGTGTGAAGATGAGCAGAGATTTCCTATTCTAGAAGAAGGGTTAGAAAAACTGGAATGCGTGGCCAACCAGAAGAGCGTCATGATATATTCCTGGAGACTTTGATCTGCAGTCCAGAAGACCTACACCCAAGGAGTTAGGGAAATCCAAACAACACCAGCTCTAGAAGAAACTACAGTCCAGCTTGAAATCATCTGAAGTCTGCAAATGGAATTAAAGTCATTTTAAGTTTTAATGCCCAGAGATGTCTGCTAAAAGCAAATGTAGGTCCTTTCTGAATGAAGAAATCATCCTTCTAGGCCTCAACTTATTTCTGACACTTTCATTTTCCATGTTTAGCATTCAATGCAAAGTAGCTGGGTGAATAAGGAGAATATTTCAACCTTTGATAACCAAGGAGAGCAATAGATAATAGCAACAAACCTGTGAGAATCCACATAGAGGAGTTGCTAACCTTCTGTGCGGTATGGTTGCTAGAAAAAGAGACTGCCTATATTCAAAAGGTGACTGGCCTGCCTCCCTTCTGGAAGCTCTCAGGCTGGTCTACTCTTTTGCCCTTTTTTAGAGATGTCCTGTATACCTTTGTGTGACTTCAGAGTCAATAACCATTGGTCTACGTCCTTCTGATATGTTATGGTTTGTAAGTGGAATGTCCCCCACATGCTCATGAGTGAGACAGTGCTAGGTTTAGAGAAGAAATGATTGGGTTGTGAGAGACTTGACCTGATCAGTGAGCTAATCTCCTGATGGGATTAACTGAGTGGTAAGCAAAGGTTTGTAGGGTGTGGCTGGAGAAAGGTGGTTCATTGGAGGTGTTCCTTGGGGAATATATTTTGTATCTGGTGTCTGGAGTCTCTGTCTGCTTTCTGGTCACATGTAAGCTGCTTCCCTCTACCACAGTCTTCTGCCTCACCTCAAACCCCAATGAATGGAGCCAGCTGTCTATGTATTGAGACTTCTGAAACCATGAGCCCTGACATAAACTTTTCTTCCCCTAAAATTGTTCTGGTCAGGTCATTTGGTCACGGCAGTGAAAAAGCTGACTGAACACCACACTTGTGTCTCTCTGGTTCTTCTTCGGACTCCCTCTTCCACATTTAAGGACCCTTTTGATTACATCGAGCCAAATAATTGAGCCAATAATCCGGGATACTCTCCCAATTTTAAGGTCATCTGCTTATCAATCTCAATTCTATGTACTATCTGATTCCCCTTTGCCATGTGCATTAGTCTCCTCGGGTTGCCCTAACAGACTACCACAGACCTGGTGGCAAAACAACAGACATTTATTTTCTCATGGTCTTGGATATGGGAAGTCCAAGGTCAAGGTGCTGGCATGGTCAGTTTCTTGGGATGCCTCTCTTCCTGAGTTGCAGATGTCCATATTCTCTGTCTTCACACAGCCTTTCTGTATACACAGTCTTGGGGTGTCTACTTCCGAGAATGACACCAGTCCTACTGGACTAAGGCTCCACACTCATGGCCCCATTTAAGCATATTTATCTTCTTAAAGGTACTATCTGCAAATACAGTAGGACTCAGGCTTGAACATAATGAATTTGAGAATAGGGAGATACAGTTGAGTCCATGAAGCCATGCAAACAAACACTGTCACAGGTTCCAGGGATTAGAACATGGAAAAATTCTAACTGTAGGCCTACAATCACATATGCTTTATGATATCCTTCATATAAAGTTCAAAGTCAATACAAACTTACTGTAGTGTTTAAGAGTAGTCTTTACTGTTGATCAATCTTTAAGGAGCACAAAGAAGTGATTACCACAAAAGTTAGGATGGCTCTTTCTTTCGGGTGAAGGGAAAGGCACCACACATATATGTATGGCCTCAAGTCCTAAGCCAGGCGTTGACCAGACAACCTCGGACCCGACATCACTCTTCAGGTTGATAACAATCTGCCAACCATTGCCCAAGGCTAGCCATCTTCCCTAGCTTGTAAAATTCCTAAACTTTTGCATAGATAAGGGATACTGTGTAGGGCCCTTAACGTTGACAGAGCAGCATGGGGTCCCTTGGGTCTCCCTAACCTTGTTACTTCATTGAGGCCTTTCTTGCCACCACTTGAGCATATTCTCGATTCATCTCTCACTTTTTCGTGTATAGTAACAATCCACAGCTCTTATTTATATAGTGTTATGTGTTTACAGTAGTCCCACCCCGCCCCTTGTCATTTCCCAAGGTATCAATTACCAGTGGTCAACGCTGGTCCATGAAATTAAATGGAAATTTCAAGAACTATATAATTCACAAGTGTTAATTGTGCACTATTCTGGACAGCATCTTTGCTTCACCCCGCTCCATCTCATCAGGATCATGAATCATCTCTTTGTCCAACGTACCCATGCTATCCATGCTACCCATCCCTGAGTCACTTTCTTGGTCCTGGGCTTACTGTACTGACAGCACAGTGCTTGTGTTCAAGTACTATCTATTTTATTGATATTATCTCCAAAGCACAAGAGTAGTGTTCTTGGCCATTCAGATATGCCAAAGACGTGCCATATGGCACTTCCTGTAACTCAAAAGTGGAGAAATCAAGAAGATATTTAGAGAGAGAGAGGGAGAGAGAGGACATTCACATAATTATGGTACGTTGTTAGAAGCATTCTGTTTTTTTAGAAGTTATTGTTATTAATCTCTTACAATGCCTAATTTATAAGTTGAACTTTATGACACATGTGTGCATAGAAGAAAATTCAATATATATATAGTGTTTGGTACTATCTGAAGTTCGGGAATCCACTGGAGTTCTTGGAATATATTCCCTGTACATGAGGAGGGAGAATTATATATATGTTGAATGCTTGTTTCAGAAGGAAATTTCCTTTTTGTCTTAAACTTAACATAAAATTTGGGAGGCTGAAATGAAGCCAATTAAATTTCGTACATGTATGCTTTGTCAAAATGAACCCAAATGCTAGGTACAACTCTAGTGCACTAAAAGAAGTATTAAACACGTAGAAATCTTATATTAATGGAGTGCCGTGTCCTGTACAATGTTTAAATCATTGTATAATGTCATATGTTTGAAAATATCAGCCTCCTCAGACATTTATTATTTCATCATGGTGTAAATACTCAAAATCCTTTCTTCTAGTTTTTAAAATATACAGTACATTCTTGTTATGTAGCCACCCTGTTCTGCAGTTAGAACTGCACATTAGAACTCCTTACTCCTATTGAAATTTATCTTGGTTCCATTGATCAACCTTTTCCCATTCCTCCCTCCCCCATACCCTCTCCAACCTCTGGAAACCACTGTTCTACTCTCAACTTGTAGAAGATCACGGTGTTTAGATTCCACATGTGAATGAGGTCATGTGACACTTGTCTTTCTGTGCCTCGTTTATTTGGTTTGATATAATGATCTCGAGTTTATTCCATGTCACCTGAAATGACAGAATTTTCTTCTCTTTTATGACTGAGTAGTATTCCACTATGTATTCGTACCACATTTTCTTTATCCATTCATCAGTTGATGGACACCTAGGTTGTTTCCATTTCTTGACTATTGCGAATAGTGCTGCAATGAACCTGGGAGTGCGGATATCGCTTTGGTGTGCTGATTTCATTTCCATTGGATATGTACCCAGTAGGGGGGTTACTGGATAATGTGGTAGTTTGCATGTGAACACTTCTGGCTTTGAACTTTTCTTTGTTGGTAGCCTTTTAATGATGTCTTCAAATTCACTGCTTGAAACTGGTCTATTTAAAATTTCGATGTCCTCCTGATTCAATTTGGGTAGGTCATATGGCTCTAGAAATTTGTCGTTGTCTTCAAGATTTTCTATTTTATTAGGGTATAAATTCGGAAAATGATTTCTGATTACCATCTGTTTTTCAGAAGTGTCCATTGTGATATTTCCTTTTTTCATCATGAATTTTAATAATTTGAGTTTTCTCTCTTTCTCTTCATCGGCTTGTCTAAAGGCTTATCAAATTAAATTATTTTTCCAAAGAACCAGCTTTTCATTTCATAAACTTTTGAACTTTTTTGTTTCAGTTTTTTTTTTAACTTCAACTCTGATTTTAATCGGGTCCTGTCTTCTACTGCTTTTGGCATTGATTTCTTCTTTTTTCTAGGACTTTGAGATGTAAGGTAAGACTATCATTTGATGGCTTTCTGTTCTTTCAATGAATGAGCTCAATACAATGAACTTGCCACTTAGAACTGCCTAGATAGTGCACCAGAGATTTTGATATGTTGTATTTCTATTCTCATTTACCACTAAATATTTTTTATTTCATCCCTGATTTCTTCTGCTATCCATTGGTCATTCAGTATCACAGTGTTTAGTCTCCAGGTGTGCAGAGTAGCTTCTACTTTTCACTTTATCACTGATCTCTAATTTCATTCTCTTATGATCTGATAGAACACATGGTATTAGCTCTATTTTTTTGTATTTCCTAAGACTTGCTTTGTGGCTTAAGATAGGGTCTATTTTAGGAAAGATCCATGTGCTGCTGAGAAGAAAGCTTATTCTGTCATTGATGGATGAAATAGTATATATATGCCAGTTAAGTCTCAATTATTAATTGTATGTCTTAGTTTATAGTGTTTCATTTAGGTTTTGTTTGTAGGATCTATCCAGTGGTGAGCAAGGTGTGCTAAAGTCACCCAGTGTTATTCTGTTGTGGTCTGGTTGACTCTTCCCATTGAGAAGGATTTGTTTGATGTATGTAGACTCTCATCGTTTGGGGCATAAATATTTGTGATTGTTATGTCTCCTTGATGTATAGTTCCCCTAAGTGGAAAGAAATGTCCTTCTTTGACCTTTCTGGTTAACCTAGACTTGAAGTTCACCTTAACTGATGTGAGCATTGAAAACCCTGCTTGTGTCCTAGTTTCATGTGAATGATATTTTTTTCCAACCTTTTGCATTCAGTCTGTGGATGTCTTGCCTATGAGGTAAGTTCTTGGAGACAGGGTATGGTTGGGTCTTGTTTATTCAACTTTTGAATGATGAGTTTAGGCCATTTGCACGTGATGTTGTTTTTGCAAAATGATTTTTATTCCCTGTCATTTTATTTATTTTGGTTTTTAATTTGAATTAGCTTCTGCTTTGAATGACAAATTTTCTACTGTAGTTCCTTCATAATAAAGTGCCTTGGTGTGGGTCTGTTTTAATTTTGTATAGTTGGGGCCCTGTAAGCCTCCTGTATTTGATTTTCCATTTCATTCTTTAGGTTTGGGAAATTTTCTGACATTATTTCATCGAAAAGATGGTGCATTCCTTTGGTTTGTATCTCTGAGCCTTCCTCTAGCCTGATAAATCTTCCATTTGGACTTTTCGGGTTATCCCATGTTTCTTGGAAGTTCTGTTCAAGGTCTCTTAACATCTTTTCTCCATGGTTAACTTTATTTTCAAGATTATATATTTTGTCTTCATTGCCTGAAACTGTCTTCCAAGTGGTCTAGTGTGCTGGTGATGGTTTCCTCTGAATTTTTAATGTGGTTTAATGATTCCTTCATTTTGAGGATTTCTGCTTGATTTTTTTTTTCAGAATCACTCTTTCTTGAATTGCTCTTTCACTCCCCATACTTTCCCTCTTATTTCACTCCTTACATTGTCCTTTACCTTACAGATCAGTTCAACTGTGTACATTCTAAACTCCTTCTCTGGCATTGCTTCCAGGGTGGTGTCAATGATTGTGTTATTGAGGTTTCTTGGTTTGTTTGGAGCAATTATTCCCTTGCTTTTTACATGTTGTCTGCGTGTCCACCCACCTAGCAGCATGGATCTGAGGCAGTGGAGTTTCTACCCTGTGGTCATAAAGTGTCCCTGAAGGTTTCCAGCACCTCACCATTTAGGAGGAGACAAATAATAAGAACAACCAATGCAAACAATATAAACCAAATAATACCTGCCACGATATCTACAATGTGAATTGTCACAGTAAACAGAAGTGGTATGATCTCTTACAGCCTACAAGAAAATAAGTAATTTTGCAATTTTGCATGCTGGAGAGGGACAGGACAGAAATGATGTAGGATGCGATGATTATGAAGCAGGAGGAGAGAAGAGAGAAGTAAAATAAAGGAAGAATGAAAGAGAGAATGATAGAGATTGGGTGTTAGCAGAAGAAAGAGAGAAATAGAATAATAGAATCAAGGAAAAGAGATAAGTGAGAGAATATACATATATATATATATATGTATATACATACAAAGTAAAAATTAAAAAAAAACAAAAATGAATGAATATAAAAAAGCTGAAATATACTACCAAACATTCTAATTCTCAAAGTACTCATGCATAAAAAACTGGCTTCAAAATGATAGGTATGAGAGAAAAACAATATGAATATATATACATGTCTGTGAACATTTTAGATCACAGAGAAAAGAGAACCAAAGTATCTTGAGGAAAATTTAAAGAACTGTTTCTGTTGCAGTTCAAAAGATTTCCAGCTTCCCTTCTCAGTACTATAGTACTATAGCAGTAGGTGGGGTCAACTGGAGTTTGATGAATGCTCTACCCTCAGCTTGGGGTTGCTGGAGTGAGAGAGGTAACCTCAAATTGGAGTTCCTGGAGGCAGTGTTTAGGCTTAGGTATGCTCCAGTTTCTTGGCTGAATGCAATTGATCTAGCGATTTTAAATCAGTGCACCCCCAGGGCCCATCAGTTGCCGGTCCACGCTAGAAGACTGCACCCCAGGCGTTTCCCCTGGTTTCCACTCATGTGGTGGAGCCAATTCTTAGTCTGCTACATCCCCTGCAGACTCCATGTTTCCTGGTCTTGGGTTTAGTCTCCAAACTCAATCTCTCCTCCCCGCACCCTTTGGAATTCCCAGCCAGGTGCATCTCTCCCAGTCCTTTCTGCAAACAGCCAAGTTGGAGGAGTGGGGGGAGAGTCAGGTAGGTTTTCATGACCATTAGTCCCCCGTGTAAACCTCTCTCTAAGCTTGATTTTTCACCTGCTCACTGAGGCACACTGTATGTCCTACAGTGTGGGTTTGCCAGGCCTCTACGTTGGGCCAAACTCGGGTTTGTCAGGAGTAAGCACTCCCAGTTGCCAGCCCCCATGCCACGGCTGCACAATGGTTGCTTACTCTGTCCTACACACACAGCTGGGAGAGATGTGGCTTCTTTCTGCACAAGGATATTGTGCAGCACACCTTTCAGTTTAATCAGGCAGTGTCTTTGATTTCTCAACAGTCCATATTCAGATGAGGGTTGGGCCTCCTAAAAATGTGGGCTTCTTTAGTTCCCTTCTCCCCTCACTTTGCTTGTGTAGGAGCAATCTGGCTGGTGCCTCTGGCCATAGCAGCGGGCTGTGGCACTGGGGATTTCTCCTTATTTTAGTATATCCAACCTCCTGAGTGCCTGATCTGCTTGGAAACCAGTATTAAATTCAGGTAAAGTCCCTCCTTTTTTATTGTTCACACACCTGACTGAGAAGCTGCCTCTCTTTCTTGGTTTCATGCCACAGAGCAGCCAGGAAAGGAATCTTCTCCATTCTTCCATCTTGAGAAACCATCTGGACAATTCCTTAAATTAGGTACATCTCTCTCTTCCCCTCTCTCTGTCACCACCTACACACACACACACACACACACACACACACACCCCACCAACACCAATAACACTATTTTTCTGTTTCTCTTGAGAACAATGATTAACACAGATGTTCATATCCAGAATGGTTCTAGAGGAACAGAATATTAGGGATAAGTTTTCTGATTGGATCTCGGGTGTTTGGAGTTAGTCCTCTATCCCATTAGATCTAAAGGCACTAACGACTCTATTTGCCATAGTTAAGAGACCGCCATTCCATGGCATGTTGTGACAATAGAGATACACGATACGTCACCAATGAATATTCCTAATTGTATACCTACAAAAGGCAACATCCTAGGGCACCATGATATTTTGAACGTGTCAGATTAACAATTATGATGAGATTGGTGGTTTACTTCTAATTGTGCTTGCGTAGAAATCAAGGAACAAAAGGATGAGCTCAAGGATTTAATTCCCAGATCAAGTAGCACCTAAAAGACCTCAACGTTTCTATGCATGGCTTGATAGACACCCTTTTCTCCTGTAGTCAGGAGCTGAAATTGCTGGAAACCACGTCCACAACTTCATCCTGCATGTGGTTGAATTAGAATGCAAATTGCATTCCCCAACATGCAGACTGTTAAAGCGAAGGCATTGACTGGGGGGGGGGAATGGGCTCCTGAAAGTTGAAGTGGGGCAAATGTGAAGATCTTCATAAGGATGCTGGGTACCTTGAGCTTTTAAACTCTGATGAATGTTCTTCCTTAGTAGAAGCAGCTGCTCTACCTCTGCCCTCAGAGATGAACATTGCTGTGCCTGAGGTAAATGAAACGGCAGCCCCTGAGGTAGGTGCCTTGAAAGAGACTGGTGATTATCCTCAGGTCATACTCCACTACCCCTCTTTCCTTCTCCACCTGTAAGTAGACTAATATCACAATAGGCTTCTAAAGGCGAGGTGTACAGTGTGGCCTTTGACGTGCTTCGATGCACTGCAGAAGAGCATGTGACTTCTCCAGTACACACAGACAAAAATCTGAGGAGTGCGTGTGTGCGAACGGATTGGAAGGATGTGGGGCAATGGTGGAAGGAACATAAAGTTGGATCTGGCTGAATTTATCAAAATTGGACACCGAAGCAGAGATTCTGCATTTAGTGTTGTAGCTTGAGGAGTTAGAAAGGGCTCTACCTGTTTGTGTAGAGGGCTAAAACATGGACCAAAAGGTAGCCTACACTAAATAACGTTCCAGTATCAGCCCTTCCTTGGTATACCATTGAGCAAAGGATCCAAAGTCTTAGGGAGATTGGAATGTTAGAGAGGACTTATCATTTAAGACCTACTCGCTCGCCCTAGGAGGGTCTGGAGGATATCCCTTCACCATGACTATGAGAAATAAATTAGTGAGGAGCCAGGGCATCCATGAATATCTCTGTGGGTCAGAAATGACAGTGGTGACTGTTGCCTCTGAATTGGAGAACTTAAATGCATGGGGTGTGATTGGATCCAAAGGTGGCAGGGGCCAAGTGGTAGCACTCACACACCGAACACAAGGCAGGCATTGTTCCCATCGTTGAACAGAGTCAAATCAGCCATCAGAATGATGTGACTTGTAGGGACTTCCAGGATTGACCAGGTAATCATGGTATTCCTAGAAGTGATATCCATGGGAAGCCCACTGAACTCTTAGTTGAACCATGTAATTGGAATGGTTCTTGGTCAAGTGAACAAGCTAATTTGAATAATAAAACAGTCTCGGAAATCATTTCCCAGGTTTGAGCCAACTCACAGACCCAGAACCCCATAATTGAAGGGGAGACTGACTGTGGAAAGATTCAGATATATTGGCACCAAATTCATACAGTTAACCTCCCTCCCAGCCTTCCCCAAAGGGACCTAGAGCCTTTCCCCAGTGTGGCTGTGTGCTGGAAAAGGAAATGGAAGAACTTTCAGGGATTACTGGATATGCTTCTCAACTGACATTAATTCTAGGAGACCCCAAATGTCACTGTGTTCCGCCAATCCGAGTGGAAGATTATGGAGGTCAGGAACTTAATGGGGTTTTGCTCAGGTTTGACTCAAAGTGGGTCCAGTGGCTCTCCAACCCCCCTGCCTTTATGGTTATTTTGCCAGTTCCAGAATGCAAATTTGGAATAGATATACTCAATCCCTGGTAGAATCCCCTCATTGGTTCCCTGTAGGAAGGAAGAAAGGGTTATTCTGTTGGCAAAGGACAAATGGAAGGCACTAGAACTGCTTCTACCTAGGAAAATAGTCAACCAAATGCAATACTGCGTTCCTAGAGTGAGTGCAGAGATGAGTGCCACCACAGTGACTGTAAGGATGCAGAGTTGGTGATTCCTAGCATATCACCAATTGATTTGCCTATTTGTTCAGTACAGCAAAGAGACCTTGGAGATTGACAGTGGATTAACACAAGGTTAACCAGGTGATGACTCCAATCGTGTGTGGTGTGTGCCCGTGTATTCGTTACTCGGGCAGATTACCGTCCACTGGTGTGCAGTGACTGATGAGGAAAATGCTTTTTTGTCCATACCCATTAGTAAAGACCACCAGGAGTTGCTCGTTCTCCGCTGGCAAAGCTGGTCTATCAACTCTCCAGCACTCTACCCTGATTTAAATCTAAGGGACCTTGGTCAACTTTCTTTCCACAAGACATTACGCTGATCTTTTACGTTGGTGACCTTATCAGATTGGACATAGTGCACAAGGAGTAGCAACTGCTATAGACTCGCTGGTACAACAGCTGCACGTCACAGGCTATGTTTTGATTTAGGTCTGGAGTGTCCCTCAGAGGCTCATGTGTTTAAGGCTTTATTCCTCGATGCACCAATGTCCAGAGGTGGGGTATTTCGGAAATGACTGGATCACAAGGACTAAACTGATCATTAGATTAACCCATTGAGGGATCCACAGCTGGATGCCATTACTGGAGGTGGGGTAAACTGTAGGCGGTGTGACCAATTGGAGGAGGAAGGTCCCTGAGGGCATGTCCTCCAAGGATATTTCTCGTCTCTGGCCTCTTCTTCTCTACCTCTATTTCCTGGTCGCCAACAGTTGCACAGCATTCCTCTGCCACAATCTTCTGCCATACTCTTCTGCCTCGTCTCAGGCCCAAAGCAACAGAGCCAGCCCACCATGGATTAAAACCCCTGAGGCCGTGAGCCAACGTGTCTTTCCTCCTTTTGTCTGTGACAAATATATTGTCCATGTGATGAAGAGCTACCTAACAGCCCGGGAAGTCAATCTGATGAAAATTCAGTGGCTCCTACTTGAGTGAAATGTCTAGAGGTCCTGGGGTGTGGGGCATATCAAGAAAGTGCCGCTAAGGTGAAGAAATTGCCGCATGTTCCCCTCATACAACCCAAAATGAAACGTGACTCCTAGAGGGCCACTTTCAATTTGGGGGAATGACATCTCCTGCATTGTAAGGAGGTACACTGGCCTCTTTATTGAGCATCCTTCAAAGCTGCTGATTTTAAATGGCTCTGCTAATTTTAAGAGGAGTCTCTGTAACGGGTCCAGGCTGCCAAGCTACCTGCTCTCCCACTTAGGCCATATCATCTGGCAGACCAAATGGCACTGGAACTGCCAGGGTCAGAGAGATTCTCTGTTTGGAGACTTCAGCAAGATTCTGCAGGTGAGCTAGAGCACAAGCCCTTAGGATTTTGGAGCAAAGCCCTCCAATCCCCCATGGATAACTGATCCCCTTTTGAGAGTCAGCTTTTGGCTTGCTACTGGGCCTTACAAAGGACTGAATATTTAAACATGGTTCCCCAAGGTACTGTGCATATGGCACCTACGAGGAACTGGGTATTGTCTGAACCACCAAGCCATAATACTGGGTATGCACCACAGTATGCCATCATCAAATGGAAGTGGTATGTACGTGACTGGGTTCAACTAAGCCGAGAAAACACAAGTAAGTTACGTGAAGTGGCCCAAGTGTCTGTGGTCTCCACTCCTGCTGTACAACTCTCTCTCTCTCCCAGCCTGTGCTTAAGGGCTCATGGGGAGTTTTCTATGATCAATATGACAGAGGCAGACTCAGGTCTGGTTTATAGATGGTGCTGTGTGTTATGCAGATGGCACCTGAGGCTGGACAGCTGCAGCACCACAGACCTCTTATGGGACAGCCCTACAAGACAGTGGTGAGGGGAAATCCTCCCAGAGGTCAGAACTCTGGGAAGAACACCTTATTGTTCACTTTGCTTGGAAATTACCAGGGGCAAACATAGGCTGTGTCCAATGGTTTGGCAGAACGGTCAGAAATTTGGAAGGAATGTGATTGGAACAGTGTGATAAGGAAATCTGGGGAATGAATGTGTGGATAGATCTTTCTGAACAGGCAAAAGATATGAAGAATCGGTGGGGGCATGTCCCTGTGGCAAAGCATGTGTCTAGCATGCCCTTCACAGGCATATGCCCTTCACATGCCCTTCTATTCCCAGCACCAAAAATCTGAAGCACAAAAAGCACGAAGAGGTGTGTGTCTCACATCAGTGCCCACCAAATGGAGACCTCAGCAGAGGAGGATTTTAATACGGACTGGAACGGATGACCCCTTCCGGGCTTACCGGGTGTTCTCTTTCTCCAGGTGTTCTCTTTCTCCGGGTGTTCTCCTCATCCAACAGGCTCATGAAAAACATGGTCATGCTGGTGGGGATTGAGGTGACCCTTGAAATCCACTCCCAAAGGCTGACCTGGCCATAACCACTGCTGAGTGCTCGATTTTCCAGCAGCGGATGCTGACACTGTGCCCCAATATGCCATAATACATCAGGGCCATCGTGTAGTTACCTGGAGGCATGTGGATTATCTTGGCCCACTTCCATCTTGCAAGGGACAGTGTTTTGTTTGTACTGAATTAGACGTATACTCTGGTTTTGGATCTGCCTTCCCTGAACACAGTGCTTCTAAACAAACTGTCATCTATGGAATTATACAATGTCTTATCAACCATCACGGAGTTGCTTCTGATCCAGGAAGTCCATTCACAGCAAATGAAATGCCTGTCGGGCCCATGCCCAGGGAAGTCACTGGTCCTTCCAGACTCCCCAGTTTCCTAGAGTGGCTGACAGGGGGCAGACAGTGGTGGGAATGTGATGTTAAGTGAACACTTGTATAAAATGGCCCCACTTGCGGACCCCTGCAAGCTTTCTTTTCCAAGAATCATGTAACCTGTGGTCTTGCCTGGCTTAAGAGGACAGCATATGTCACCTTCTTCAGCAAACTGTCATCTGCCAGAGAAACGCAGGCCCACAATAATGTTGATTAGAGGAACCCGAGATACCCTGATGGGGGAGCTCTTTGTGACCCTATCCACAGACAGGATCCCAGAACTCAGGGAGATAAGAATAATTCCTCCTACCATAAAATGTGTAAGAATGTTTGGTTGAGAATCCAAGTAGAACTGATGAGCACGGGCCAAAGTGACCTAGGGTTGCCACGGCAGTGGGGACTTGAAAGTCCGATGTCATCCTGCTGTCAGTCAAAAGCCGAGCGTGGATCTGGGCAGGACTCTCTGGAAACCTTTCTGGGAGCCTCCCTAAAACTGGAGAGCAAGAGAGGCACATTGTCTCTCTCCTCTCTGAGAGGACCCAATCTCTCCCTTGAGAGTGTCCCCTTTCCTTTTCTCTATCCCAACAAACTAATGCCTGTTACTCTGAGAGACCTGTCTGAATACTTTCTGACATGACACCAAGAATTGGGATTTGAAGGGAGGGCATCGTCATGCTGCCTCAGTTTCCCAGGGGGCCTCACCCCTGTAAAACTATCAGGTCCCCTCACATCATGGGAGTTCTCTCCCTTCTCACTTACATAAGTTCTACCCCATTCACTCTTCCACTTATTTCATTATTGCCCGTGGATTTTAATCTCTGAATTTGCGAGACAAGAACCCAGAAGTGAATTGGTGAGGCCTGGGGCCTGCACAAACCCCATCTGCCAGCAGAAGCAGGGAATCTCGTCTCATTTCAAAACTCCAGTTTCACAGATGGCCTGAGAGGGTGTTAGAACGCCTTTTGAAGATGAACCTGCAGAGCCAGCCGGGTCACAGTCCTTTGAAGGGCTGGCAAATAGCCTCCAGGAGCCGTGTCTACTCTGATGTAGCGTCCAATATATATTGCTTTTTCTACCACTCCCAGGATTCCCAGGTCCTGAAATCGAGGGATGGAAATGGGAGTGGCAACACTCACTATTGACCTTAGTGATCCACTAGCAAATTTTTGCTTCTTATCCCCATGACCTCATGCTCTCTGCTGTCCCAGAGGTCTTATTTGCAAAGGGAGCAATGTGCCCTCTAGGAGACTCAGCAATGTCTCCATTGAACTGCAAGGTAAGCCTACCACCAGCTACTTTGGACTCTTCAGGCCTCTGAATTGAAGGAACAGAAGGGAGTTACTACCACATTGTGAGGAATGGTTGGTCCTGATAACCAAGGGGAAAATTGGACTGCTACTCTGCAGTGGAGTTAAGGAAGGATACATCTGGCGTAATGGGAGATCCTTTAGGTCATGCCCATGAATAAGTCAGATAAAAACCACATAGGGGGCTGGGCTTGTGGCTCGGTGGAAGAGTGCTTGCCTAGCACGTGTGAGGCACTGGGTTTGATCCTCAGCACTGCATAAAAATAAATAAATCAAACAAAGTTATTGTGTCCATCTACAACTAAAAATAGTTAAACAAACAAACAAACAAACACACAGGAACCACTGTTGAGTAATGAGCGTTTTGGTCACACAAGTAAAATGTCACCTGGGATCACTGCCACAGATGAAGTGCTTACCAAGTGTAAAGGGAACATCAATGGGTGGTAGAAGGTAGTTATAAATACCAGTTATGTTCATGTGACCAGTTACAGAATTGAGGATTATAATCATTGTGACTATACTTCCTTCTTTTGTTATGGATGTTTGTATGTATATAAAATATAAAATATATAATTGTAAGTAGAGTGTGATGGTTAATTTCTCCTGTCACCTTGACTGGGCCCGATGTGCCCAGATACTTAGTCAAATATTATTGTGGGTGGTTCTGTGAGGGCATTTGGGGATGAGGCTGACATTTAAATTGGTAGACTGAGTAAAGCAGATTGCTCTCCTAAAAGGTGAGTGGGCTTCATCCAGTCAGTGAAGGCCTGAATTGAACAACATGCCTGACCCTCCCCTGAATAGGAGAGGATTCTTCTTGTCTGACTGCCTCTGAATTGCAATATGGGAGATTTTCCTGCCTTTGGGCTTCAACTGAAATATCAGCTCTAATTGGGTCTTGAGTCTTTCGAACTTGGGATGAGGACTATACCATTGGCTCTCCTTGGACCTCAGGCCTTCCATCTCGGATTGGGATTAAACCTTCATCTCTGCAGGTTTCCAGCTTGCCACAACCCTCTACACATTTTGGGGCTTGCCTGCCTTTGTAATTGCATGAGCCCATCCCATAAAACAAATAAATAAATGGAAACACACATCCTATTGGTCCCATTTCTGGGAGAGCCCTCACTAATACATACGCGTGCACATAGCTCCCGCGTATGAGAGAAAACATTGGACCCTTGACTTTCTGAGTCTGACTTATTTCACTTAGCAGAATTTTGTCCAGGCCCATCCATTTATCAGCAAATGACACAAGTTTACATCCCGTATGGCAGAGTAGAGCTCCTTTGTTTACCCACACCACAATTTCTTTATGTGTTTGTCTCCGGACATCACCCAGACTGGTCCATACTTTGGCTATCGTGCATTGTACTGATACACACTAGGCTCTGTTAATACTTTTCAACAACGGTCTCGTGACTGCATAAACCAAGTTGCAAAACAGGCATGGATTTGGATACACATTTGTAAATTTGAAAGCCCGAAACAGTCCTCGGATTCCTGTGAGAACACATAAAGTTATAAGTAAAAGAACGTGCCCAGGGGCCAGAAAGTACACACAAGAAAGCCCTACCAGTCGTGGAGGGGGGCCAATGTTCCGTCATATGTTCCTTGAGACTACGGTTCCCAGCTTCTCCATACTGTGCAGTCTTTAACCTGGGAGCAGTCCCTTCCTTTGTTCCTGTGAGATTTTGGTTGCTAGAATTTCCCTTGCTTCCTGCACAACTCCTACTGCAGCAGCCCTCAATTAATTTCACAACTGCCAGCCCCAGATTCCCTCTCATACTCACACATCTTTCCTTGCCTCTCCCTCATATCTCTCACAATGACTGCCCTCCAATAGAGGCCTGGGATCTCCACTTGGCCAGCGGAAGACAAAAAGCCTGATGTTTCTGGATCTGCACCTGTGAGGCCTGCCCTGCTGGTGAAGATTACACAGCAGGGTAGATCATGTCCAATACACATCCGCAGTCACCCGTATCCAGCCACATCCACACAATCACCGCTGCGTCTTTAACGCCGCCAGTCCTGCTCCTCAATATGACTTTAGAAGACATGCTGGACTATTTCAGGCATGCCAACAGGGATAACAAAGTCTCTCAAAAAAATGTTCTTGCTCCAATGCCCATCTTAGAAACATCACCCGTCCATCCAGGAGATGCCTGCCATGTCCCTCTCCTAATTTCCACTGACTTCCTCCTTCCCTGTCCCATACAGATTCCTAAAACGTTCACAACCTTCTCCACTCTCTGTATCGCTGTGACTCTCCTACATCCTCTTCCACTTCTTCCTTACTTCCTTACTGGTGGCACAAATCCTTGGTGAACCCAGCCCCACCCCCTCCAGGAACATATGTTGGATTGGACTTAATTTCTTAAGCTGGGGTGGAGGCCAGTTTCATTCTTTCCACAAACCTTCCCAAGCAGGACAGCATTTACTGTACAGACCACTGGCCCAAGGTGGAACTTTTGGCTGTGATTGTCAAGTGTTATCACTCACAACCATCTGCTCGGGGACAGGAGGTAGGACCAGGGTTGATCCAGGCACCCAGTCACCTAATTGTGATCCTGACAGCATCTCCAGGGCCTTACAAGCCCCACTCCAAAAGGGGCCCCCATAGTGCCACTAGGGTTGAGGTCACCTCAGACTCTGGTTCCATCATCCTTAAAATGTCTGGCTGTCTCCTTCCCCCCAGGATACGGTTACCAGAGGAAATGGCATTCAGTGTCATTAGGGCGAGACTTAGGCATGGGAAGAGTAGACTGTTACCACCTCATATCTGGGCCCTGCCTCCCTCAGTGTCATCGAATTCTTCGATCTGTGGGGCTGGTCTGAGAGCCTCCCTACGCCCGCTTTCGTGCCAGGTCCCATCGTGGCGCGGGTGGAGGTAATGAGCCTAGGCCTTCCCCTTCACTCTCCTTCCCTTCCCCTTCACTCTCCTTCCCCCATCCCAGGGAGCAGGCAGAGGAGAGCAGCCACTCGACCTGGGGCCCCCTCACCAAAACACTCCCGATGGCCCCTGGCGAATGGTGTGTGCTCTGAGCCCTGCCGTGGAGCAGAGCCCGCGGGTCAGCTGACTGCCCTCACATCTTCTATTTGCTGTGGCATGGGTGCATCCCTCAGCGCTTTTATTCCCTCCTCTGCCAAGGCGAATGCTTCCCTTTTGCTGCCTGAGGGCCACCACTTTCTCAAGGATTCTCAGGGTCACCCTGGCAGTGAATCTCCTCTAATCTCCTGGGGTCCCCACTAGGGTCTTCAATCCCATGATGTGAGGATGCGCCCCCACTCAGGAAACTTTGCTTGTCCATTCTCGTCTTTCTGCTCCCTTGATCCAGCTCAGTCAATATCCAGCCCCACGGCTATTCCCTGTCTTCTGCTGGTTCAGGCTCAATCTTTCTTGCAACTTGCTGTGTGTAAAACTCTTTCGTTACTCATCAGCCAGTGCAAAGGGAACACTAGGAATTGAGATGGGTGCAGCTCCTGAGGGAGTTGCCTGGGACTTTGTGGGGAGAGGATGTGACCATCTACCAGAACGGGGCTGGTGCTAGCTCTTGCCAGACAAGGAAGGTCCAGTCTGCAAGCACTGAGGCTTCGGGATGTGCAGGTTCTGCATCTCTTGCTGAGAAGTCATCGTGGCTAGAGGCTCCTCAGTGGGGTACACTCATCTTCTGTAGGATCGAAGGGCCTCCTTGTGAGCCACCCATGCTTATTTCTGGATCTTCCTCTCAACCCTCAACTGGTTGGGCAATGTCCCTTTGTTCCTCATCATGTCTCCACAGGGCTACAAGACAACACTGGCACTGCAATCCCTGGGAGTTTGTCCCTGCATACGATGCAGTTCTTCACCGCCTCACCCACGAGGGTGACAACCTCCACTGGGATGCTTGCCAGGTTACCAAGGGTTAAAAACGTGGAGCAATCGAACGTGACCTCACGCTAGAGATAATGCATGGCCCAAGTAGCCTTGTGGATGGCATGCCCTTTGTCATTCCCGAGGTGAGTGAGGCCACCTACACACCCAAGATTATTGCCTTTCCTTGGACCACTCCTGGGAGCACTGGTTGCTAGTTCAGATGTTCCAGAAGTATAGAGGTCAATGCGTGACTGGACGTGAAAGGTGGCTGTGGAGCAAGAGGGATGGCGGGGAAGGAGCCGGGGAGGCAGCGAGAGTCTTTGGGGCTGCATGCAGGCCCCGGTGCCAGTAAGAGACAAGGAGGGAGAGAGCAGGGTGGGATAGGAATTCAGATGTAGTTTAACCCCAACAGAGAATCAGTCAGGCTGCTGTGAAGTCCCCAGCCCGGAGCTGTCAATTTGAGGTGGCCCCGTCCCTCAGCAATGGACCCTAGCCATGCTCTGTCACTGGCTGGGAGGTGGTCAGAGGAAGCCTCAGCTTGGTGTAAAAAGACTGAGAAAAGGACACTTGCGTACACCTTAGGAAGGAAGAGTTCCCACCTCTTGACCTCAGCTGGGCACACACTTGGCCTTTGAGTGACTCTGATTTTCCCCATCTTCCACATGCCTGTTAATCATCCTGAAGTACCTCCCATACTGATGGTGGGCTACAAATAAAGCTTAGCAAATAATCTAATTAGCAACATGGAATCCAAAGTTGCATATAATAGGGACTGACAGCATCTCCATCTGTATATCCATTCTCCTGCTGATGGGCCTGCGACATAATGCCGTCACCAGCATTCTCTGCCTTGTTTCCTGGTATACGTTTGAAAACGCTCTCCGTGGCAGAGCTCTTCACTTTTCACAGGTGCAGCCATGCACTGTCCCCTGGATTTGTTGAACCTGGCACTGAGCAGCCTTGCTGTCTGACTCCCGTGAGCCCTAGAGGCCCGATTCACTGTGCGTGCCATATTACAAAATGCCTGGGAAGCTGTGCCCACACCTACATGTGGAATCATTTACTTACACATGAGGCCCAGGTCCACCATTATTTGATCATGCTGGCTCTATTTCCAAGTGGTTGTCCCTATTCACCCTCCTAACAGGGGTTTTCACTGTTGCAGTTCATCTACATCCTCATCAACATTTGTTAATATCAAGCTACAAATGGTTGCCCACCTGGTGCACATGAAATATACCCTGTTGCTTTCAACGTGCAATCCCTTGGTGGTTAAGGAGACTGTGTATCTTGTACATGCGCTGGCCTTGGGAGTTTTCTCTCCTGTGAGGTACCTCCTCCAAAGTCTCTTCCCCAATTTCTCCTTGAGTCGTTCGTCTGTTTATCTGTGGTCATTCTCTATGCCTTTTATATCCAAATTTTTTGACGATTCATGTGATGCAAATATCTTCTCATCTTTGCTTGCCCTGTTTCTCTAGCTGTGATGTTTACCAGTAAATAGGAACGCTTGTCTTTATTTTATCAGGTTTTGTTATGACAAGTTTAACAGAAGAAGATATCTGAGGACACGGGGCACTTCCTCACGAAGGACCGCCTTCCTTCTCATCTGACGGCCTCGTTACCCGTTGCCCCGAGAACATTCAGGTGATCACAAGAGGACTTCCACCCCTGGTTGTAAATGATTTTTCCTGGTTTTGAGTTTTCCTGTAACCAGAGGATCATGATATCGTTTGTCTAATTTTGAATAATCTTCTTGTGATCCCACTTTCCCATCAAGCTACCCCAGTTTACTCCCCTTTACAAAACAGAATAGAAACCTCCTTAACTGGGTCCTGCACACCCTGTGTCTCAAATTCCTCTCTCCCACTTTTCCCTTTCATTGCATCAGTCTTTTCAGGAGCCTTCTATGTGCCAGGTACTGTGCTACGACTTGGAAATACATCACTGAGAAAGAGAGATGAGTACCCTCTCCCCGCCTCACTTCCCAAGAGCTTACATCTCTTTCATGGTTCCATCAACAGTCTTGTCCAAACCCTCAACTACTACATTTTTCTGTCCCTGGACATCAACCTTCTAGACCCTCATTCGACCTTGATTGATGTCTAAAGGTCTTGCCTTAGACTTAGAATATTCCTTTGTGAAACCCCTGGAGTTATCCCCTCTTTCCTGGAGTCCACCTGTTCTTGGTTTACTCCATTGTTTTGATGGGACCTCTCCTCCAGGAACTTGCTGAGACAAGATACTTGGGATATGATATCTCCTGAGATATTGCACAAATAGAGAGTAGCTTTAATTTTATGAACAGAAAGTACCTTTAATCTCATAGTTAACTGTAGCTTTGCATATAATTTCAGCTAGAGAATAACTTTCGCCAAGCACTGTGAAGTTTTTGTAGCTTCACTGTTTTCTACATTCGAATGACTTTTGAGAAGGCCGCTACTCTTTTGCCTATCTCGGTTGTCAGTGCGGAGACTTTTAACATATGGGTAGTGACCCATGTCGTGACCACCTTGTTGAAGAATCACAGCAGTACCACCATCACAAAAATCTCCCTCATTCTGACCCTTGGTCATCAAACCATCTCACTATTCTGATCCTCTGGCAACCAGTGATCTGTTTTCTGTCCCTGTAGCTTTGCCTTATACAGTATGTAACCATTTCACACTGGCTTCCCTCAATTAGCAAATATGCATTTGCAATTCATCCCTGTTATGGCATGTATCAACAGTTCCTTACTTTGTTGTGTTTAACAGTGTCCCGTTGTATGGATAAAAGGACTAGCTTTTATTTATTCATCTTTTGATTGCTTTTAGTTTTTGTTGATTATGAATAAGATTGCTACCGACATTTATGCACGTGTCTTGGGGTGAACGTGTGTCTTGGTCGAGCCTTCAGGAATGTGACTGCAGAGTTATATGACAAATGGCATTTTAGCTTTACAAGAAGTGGCAGTTATAATTTCTTGTTATTTCTAAGGATTCTTCACCTAACCTCAGGTCACGTAAAAGGTCATTCTTTTACATTTGCTTGTCAAAATGTCTATGGTTTTATGTTTTACATTTCGACCCATGATTAAGATTTCTATAAGGTGTAATACTCAGATTAAGGTTTTATTTGTTATTCCCCTTTCTTGTGTTACTCTTGCTGCCTTTGCTTTACTTGTGTGTACGTGTGTGTGTGTGCTTTGATGCCAAATGTTGCAATGCCATCTGTGAAAGAGTTTGCTTTCTGTGTTGAATTTATTTCTCAACTTTTAAAGAACTCGGCTGGCATGAGCAAGTCAGCAAACATGGTGAATTTAGCAGGTAGCTCTGAGGGCCTCCTGAAAAACACTAAAAAGAAAAAAAAAACAATGAATAATGATCAAAATCCCGTTTCTCAGAATTCTGGGAAGTAGTCTGAGTTTACCACAACCAAGCAAATGCTGAACCAGGGAAAAGGCACATTTAAGAGAGTAGGAAATAATTGTGTCCTTCTTACTCATCCTTGCCCTGTGCCCATATCTAGCTCGGTGGCAGTCCTGCATACTGGCGTCCACCTTCTGGTCTCTGGTTACCAAGAGAGCTGACTAGACCTCCTGAGGAATTGTATTTGTCCATTCTGGTCTGTCTGAGGACTAGCTGAAGGACCGATCCAAGTTACTCAGAACTCAGCCAGGACAGAATAGCAGGCAAATAATCCTTTAAAAACATTGTAAGGCAAATAATCTGTAGCCACTTCTGGGAAAAGATTATGTTTGACGCATACAAAAGAGTGCTGAGAATTTAGCAGGAAAAACTGGAGACTGAGGGCAATTAGGGCATTCATTACCTCCCACATTATGGGGAAATAAATATGGCATAGTTGAGGAAGGGTGTGTTTTCCAACTGCCCCATGACTTGGGACCCTAGCACTGGGAGTAGTGATTCCTAGCAATGTGGGTGATGGGAAGTTCACCAAGTTTCAGTACCAGAATGGCAGAGAGAGAAATTCGGTCATACCGGTGATGTTGGTTCACCACAGAGGGGAGGGTGACACAGGCTAAAAGAGAAAATCTACAAAATATTTGGCACGGGGAAACCTAAGGAACAGAGAGGCAGTCTGATCTTAAGTGATCCAGAGGCAGCACAGTGAGCTGGTGTGTGAAAAGTGCTTCACTGGCAAGTGAAGCATACAGGTAGGGAGCCATCTCGAAATGGCCACCCAGTGACTCTCTGCTGTGGGAGCCCCCGAGGTTCATTTTAAGCATCATCGGACTGTTCCTGCACGTACCTGTGGTGAGATCTAGACTGCTTCCGGAGGCATGGGGCATGACTGAAACAGGCATGGAAATATTGCACCCAGGTAGACTCAGGCCTGGGATAAAGAGCAGAGTGTGGCTTGCTTTTTCTTTGGGTCTTGCGGTTGGTGGGACTAGCCTGAGAGAACCCAGAAACTGGACCAGTGGGCACATTCGCACTCAACCTCTGATCCTCGTTTGAGAGATAAGAAGTTCAGTGGACCATTTTCAAAATATACTATTTAGCCTTAATTGGAACATAAGATCCATTCCTAGCCAACTGTACCCATTTTAACTGTAGCCCTTCCTGCTGCCCACCCCAATTTAAAATTAGCCACTCGCAGAGTGTAACCCCAAGCTCCACCTATCAGAGCAAGGGTCAGTACTGTATTAGGTGTAAACACAGGTGGATTGGTACCACCCAACTATGCCTGCTTGCCAGCCGTTCCTTGTTTTCGTGAACTTCTGCAGAAGTAAAGTTTGAGCACATTTGAGTCCTTGTGACACCAGGGTATTTCTAATTCTGGGAAGCCCACATTTGTGGGTCATGGAGCGGGCAAGGCCTGTTGGAGAGCGATTCCTGGGAGGCCCGGGAGATCTAGACGCACAGCAGATATCGGCATCTACCAGGCAATAGGGTAGGTGGAGTTATTCTCTCTTGAGCAGACACCACCTGACAAAATGCTAGAGGCCCATGAGAGCTAAACACCAACCAGAAGAATTTCACATTTAGAGCTCTGTATCAGCCCTGCCCTGGGCGCACATCTACCTAGTATGCCCGGACAAATCTCCAATGATCACTACTTCCCATTCTGTCCTGCCTTACACCAGTTAGAAGGAAAGCTGAGAACTACTATTACAACAAGCTTCCATCCCAAGCAACTGCCGTGTTCATGGGCATGCAGAATTAATATTGTCAAAATGGCCATGTGACCAAAAGCAATCTACAGATTCAATGCAATCCCCTCAAAATACCAATGACATTCTTCACAGAACTAAGAAAAACAGTCCTGAAATATATATGGAGGAGTAAAAGATTCAGAATACCAAAGTAATCCCGAGCAGCGAGAGTGAGCCTGGGGGTATAGCAAAACCTGATCTTAAATTATACTACAGAGCTATAGGAAAAACAGTATAGTCTTGGCATAAAAACAGAAAGGAAGACTGGTGGATATGGAGCAGACGAGACAGAGACAATGCCAGGTGAATACAGCCATCTGATCCTTGACAAAGGTGCCGAAAACATATGTTGGGAAATAGAGAGCCTTTTGAACAAATGGTGCTGGGAAAACTGGATGTCTATATGTTTTAGTCAGCGCTTTTTAAAATTTTTTAAAATTTTAAAATTTTTTTTTATTTATTTATTTATTTATTTATTTATTTTTTGCTGCTGTGACGAAAAGACCTGACAAGAACAATTTTAAGGAGGAAAACTTTATTTTCGGGCTCACAGTTTCAGAGGACTCAGTCCAATGACACCTGGCTCCATTCCTCAGAGCTCAAGATGAGGCAGAACATCATGGCAGAAGAGGGTAGTGGAGAAAAGCAGCTCAGGACGTGATCGGCAAGCAGAGAGCGCTCTACTAAGCTCAGCTCACAAAATATACACCGAAGGTATGGCAACCCCAGTGACCCATCTCCAGCCACACCCTGCCTGCCTATGGTCACCACTCAGTTAATCCCTATCAGGGGGGATTAAACACTGATTGGGTTAAGGCTCTCCTAACCCAAACATTTCACCTCTAATGCTTCTTGCATTGTTTCACACGTGAGCTTTTGGGGGATGCCTTATATCTAAACTGCAACCCCACAGGTAGAAGAATGAAACTAGATCCCTACTTACCACCCTACGCAAAGTGGATCAAAGTCCTAGGAGTTGGACCAGAAACAGCAAACCTGCCAGAAGAAAACAAAGGGGCAGCTCTCCAACATACTGGTGCAGGCACCGACTTCCTTAGTAAGACTGCTAATATTCAAGAAATAAAAACAAGACTCAGTAGGTGAGATGACATTAAATCATAAAAGCTTCTGCACAGCAGAACTGAAAGAGTCTGGAGATTGGGAGAAAGTCTTTGCCAACTACTCTTCTGACAGGCCGTTGATTAAAAAGAATATATGAAGAACAAACGAAAAATACCAACAGCAAAATAGCTAATAACACGATAAATGGGCAAAACATCTAAGTAGACATTTCTCAAAAGAAGAAATACAATTGGCCAATCAACTTATGAAACAATGCTCAATATCCTTAGCAATCAGGGAGATGCAAATCAAGGTGACAGATTTCATCTCACCCCGATTAGAATGGCAATCATTGCGAATACAAATAATGATGATCGATGGTGAGGATGTAGGGGAAAGGGTATGTCCGTACACTGTTGGTGAGCATGGATTCCCTCAAAAGACTAGGAATAGAGCCACCATATGACCCAGCTATCCCACTCATGGGTAAGGATTTCCAAAAGAACTAAAATCAGCATACTATAGTCATACTTCCTCATTTTCATCTACTGGATGCACAGGTCACAATGCATTCCTGCATCCTCTGACCAACGGGAATTCAGAGCATTCCCAGATTGTTCCCTTCACCAACTTCCTTGTGCACCACACATAACCAGCTTTTCTCCAGATGATGTGCCCAGCCCCTGCTGAACTTCCCTGTTTCCTTTCCTTAGTAAGGTGGCAGTTGTGGTTACCTAAACGTAGGACTGTCCAGTGAGGATGAGTTAATATTTATCTACGGTGCTAAGAAGAGTGCCGGCACGGACTGGAAGTTCTAGAATATAAACCCTGCTCGTTCTGCCCGATTAGCCTCCCCAGTGGGCATCCCCTCCCTACCCCTCCCCACCTGCTCCACAGAGCCTACACCCCAGTGGATGTCAAAAACACCAGTTTGTTCATAACCTCTTCCACCCATGCTTTACAAGTTCTTTCATTGTTGTAAACCTGGTATATGAAAATTGATTCGTGATTTTAGTTTGTATCTTCAGGATCAGTGATGGTGAACATCCCTTGGAGTGTCTTTGGCCATAGGGATTCCTGCTACTTCGCATTAACTCGTGGTGGGTGTAGGATAGGGTCTGATAGAGGTGGGCAAACAATATGCCGCTAATAAAGTACCCTGGGCACACATCCGTGTGCCACTTTGATTGCCCGTGGAAATCCAGCAATAGGGGGAGATCCCACACTCTGCCAATCACAAAATACCTTCTCTCTGCCCTTTATGAAAAAAAGTACCAGGACCACTGACCACTGACTGTGGACCTCCTTGCCCACTTCCCTATTGAACCGGAGTTCTTGCTGGGGAACAGGAACTTGCAGTCTTCCTGTGCTGGGTGCGCCGCATCCATCATTACATCGACTCCTCAGAGGCCCCTGATCCAGGTGATGTTATTTTCCCCCGCTGTACAGATGGGAAACTGAGGCTATGAGGTGAGGCCCTCATCGGAAAGGAGGCTGCCGGCCAGAGCGGGCAGGTCAGGAAGGTGGGAAAGAACGCTCCCACAGGCCGACTCCACAGCTGGAACTGGCTTGGAAACAGCCAGTAGAACCGGGGGCTTCCCAGAATTCCAGGCGCCCTGGGATGACCCAACAAGGGGCGGGCTGGTTGGCGGGGACGGACCAATGAGAAGGCCGAGATGCCGGTATCGAAGACGCGTGAAACCACAAACCACGCGGTGTTTGAGGTATCTCGTGTGGCTTCTGTGGTGACTGCGTTCGCGAAGGCCTAACGGTTCTCGCTCGGACACGGGCGATCCTCTGTCTTCAAACTTGGCCGCAGGGCCTGGCGAAATGAGCTCGACCGATGAGGCTTCCGGTCAGGAAGACGGTTTTGGCCTGGATGGTGCGAAGCACACCATCGTCCCCAGTGCAGGCCCCAGAGCCCCACGGGTACCGGGCGTGGGCCTTGAGCTGGGGCCGCCGCGGAGTGGGGAGGGTGAGGGCGGCCTCCCAGACCCTGAGGGCTATGAGTTCGAGTTGGAGGCCCAGGGGGAAGAGATAGAGGCAGGAGGGGCGGTTCTGCGGGGCGGCGAAGGCAGGCCTAGCTCCACCGCTGATAAGAAGGAGGACGCCCTGGACTTCGTGCCCCACCTCCCTGTGGAGTCTGTGGCCACCGTACAGCAGCAGACGGGCCAGGAGACCCCCAGTGCCCGCAGATACCGGTCCCCGGAAAGCTGGGTCGCCGAACTGTCCGCCATTTGGGCTAACGCAGAGGCTGGCCCCAGCTGGAGAGGCCCGCTGGCCCCAGGTTCCTTGGAAACGCCACAGGCCCCATCTGCTGCCCCTCTACGTCACCCCAGTGGGCCTGAGGTGGGACGGGCCTGGGGGAACCCCGAGAGAGGCACCAAAACTAGGATGATGGGCAGCGGGGAAGGCCAGCCACCCCCTTCCCACCCCGAGTTTTCGGATGAGCTCAGTGAGATTCAGCTGGTGAGGGTGAGCCTCTGCCCCAAAGAAGGCCAGGCCAGTTCCAGCAGCCCCAGGGAACCAGGAGACACAGCCAGCCGCTCCAGTGTTGGTACCAGGGGGAATTTCCTTCAAATACCAGCCTCTCTGCCGACCTCTGCTCCTGGCAGACTCACCTCTGCCATGGAAAGGCAGGCCTTGGCAGAGCTGGAAGCCTGTTCCTCCAAGAAAAGGCAAAGCATGATCTGGGGCAAGGGAGAGAGCAGGCCCAGCTACCCAGGAGCAGCAGCAGCTGTTGCTGCTGCTGCTGCTGCTGCTGCTGCTGCTGCTGTTGCTGCTGCTGCTGCTGCTCCTCCTCCTCCTCCTCCTCTTCCTCCTCCTGCTCCTGTTCCTGCTTCTGCTCCTCCTTCTGCTGCAGGGGCCCTGCCCAGGGCCACTCCTAGGAAGAAGGCCATCCAGGAGAAAAAATTCCTGGGGGGTGGCTCAAAATTTAGCCTGGGCAGGGCCTTCCCTCCTTGGGGGCAGATTCTCAAAGCGGCTCCTCTGGAACCGGCCATTCTTCCCCCGATCCCGGGTGTTCCCCTGTTTGGGAGGTCCAAGAGGTATTCCTTGCTGCCCTTGGAACCCATGCAACCCAAGCACAGTGGTGCTGGAAAGAGATCTATGGTGAAGAAAACTCAGGAGTCCCAGCCTGTGGCCAGTGATGATCATGGCCCAAATAGAGATACAGTCCCAACAACCCAAGTGAGTAGGCCTTGGCTGTCCTCCCCCTCCTCCACTCACTCTGCCCTTCTCCTCCCCCATCCCACACTTCTTTGCCCTTACTCCCTCTGCGTCTTGTTCAGGGGTTGTGTCTGGGTGCCAGCTGTCATTGGGATTCCAAATTGGGGGTCTCTGTAGTCAGGGCAGGCATCAACAAAGTACCTAGTATGTGCTGGTCCCTGTTGGCCACACTTTGTGCATTTCCTGCCTCCTCCCCAGACAGGGGCTGGGGTGAGAAGCAGGTCTGACGGTTAACATGAACAGGAGTGCCCTTACATTTTGGGCCAGGGTGTTTATTCCCATCTGGCTCCAGATTCCTCCCTCCCTGTACTTCTCCCAGGAGGCCTGAGCTTTCTCCGTGACCCCTGTGCTTCTCCCTGACCCAGGTCTACCTCCTGGCCTGGGGCTGAGTGAGGGAGACAGTGCTGTCAAGATGAGCCTTGGAGTTCTCCCTTCATTACCCACCTCACCCCAGCCCCTGTACACACCTAATAATACTCAACAGGCACAACCCATAACCTGACTCAGTGAGAAATTTGTGTTAGTATTCAGCACACAGGCCGGGGACACCTTACCTGTGCATGCATCCTGGAGAATTCAGCAGTGGTGACCCCAACACCAGAGTCCCCCAGCCTCTGGGAAGCTCCCAGCCCTTGGACCTGAACCAGGGAGGCCTCACTTCCAGAGGCCCTGCCCACTCTGGTGAGTGTTGTGAGTTGGATAGGAGGGGAGAAGGGCAGGACCCTCTGACTCTGTCACTTCTGGGGGCCCTGGCCTTGGTCCCAGGCTTCCCTGCCTACCCAGGAAGTGCTCGCGCAGGAAACTAGGTGTGGGCAAGTCTGGCTTCAGGCCACTTGGTCCGCTGTGCGGAGTTTTATGGGAAGGGGTGCTTTGTAGCAGTGCCCCAAACGCCAGTCAACTCCAGAAGGAGACTTCAGCAGAACACGGCCTTTTCTGTTGGGGCCTGTTCAGCCCCACATGACTCCTCCCAGGGGCTGGCTGTGTCTGCAGCTCTGCTAGTGTCCAGCCCAGAGCCACAGGATTAGGGGGCCACAGTGGCAGCTGGGAAGGCAGGCCCAGAGAGAGGGGTGGAGCCTTGGGGCGGGGCAGAGCAGGTGCAACTCACTGCCTGCAGAGGGGGATGCTACCTCACTTGAGACCCAGCCAGGCCCTCTCCATTTCCCAGGCAGGTTGGGGAGCTGGATTTTGTGTTCTCTTTCAGGTGAGCAAGAGTCAGCTGTGCATCACCCAGTTCCCGAAAGGCAGCAGCAGCCACCTGGAGCACAGGGCTGTCCCCAGGTACCACTTCCTCTGGCTCCTAGGGGTGCCGGCCCCAACTTAGATGGTGGGCTGTGTGTGCAGGTTAAGTTGACTTAAGTGCCCTCTTGCTTCCCGCACCCCAGGGACAGAGGGCTCCTCCTTTCCCGTGAGGATTCCCTCTGCCTGGGTTGCCACCAGATTTTGGCATATGGGGGACCTGAGGAGCGGGGGCGAGTGGGAGGATGAGGAGAGTGGAGGGCAGAATATCATTCTCATTTCTCTTTCTCTGATGTCCATGGAACTAGTGTGTGGCTCTACAGAAAGAAATACAGGACCTCAAAGAGCAGCTAGGTATGAGGAGCTGGAGTGGTGGGGGCTGTGGCAGGGGTGGGGCAGAGGCAGACCTTGGTGTCTCCCTGTGCAGGTGCCCGGGGCAGGGTGGGGCTACAGGGACAGGCAGCGTCACAAGGCTGGACATTGCTGTGCCTGGCCCGGGAGCCTTCTGTGACTTGACTACTGGGGCTGCGCACAAAGAGCAGTGAATCGTCTGAACTCCATGTACTCTGCCTTTGAGTCCCACAGGTCTCCTTCTCTGAGGACCTTTGCGGATGCCTCCTTTATTTTCCCTTTAAGTGCTGGTTGGTGTGGCTTGTTTGATGTTTGTTGTCCGGTGTTTGTATGCTTGCTGGCTTTTGTGTTTAACACGTTTTTGGATGCTTCTGCCATATCCCAGTGTTTGAGCCCTGCCGGTACATGTTCTCTCATAGAAGACATTTCCACACTGAGTTCCAGTGGCAGGTGTCGGAGGGTGGGTCATTCCCAGTGCTGATCGGACAGGGCCTGGAGGGGAGTCAGATTTCAGGGGCAGCTGGGAAGGAGAGGCAGGGGGACAGTCTCCTGTGGTCCTTTGTCTGGAGTGCTCGGTTATGCCTCTCTCTTTCAGCAGTCATGCAGTCCCTGGATGACAAGGTCCAGGTCTTCTGAAGTGAGTGTAAAACTTTCCCACAATCCTGGCTCTCTGGGGATTGGGGTGGGGGTGGGGTGGCTGTGAGCCTGCAGCGGTCATGGGTTGGCCCTGACTCTGCTCTGCTTGTCAGGCCAAACAAAGCTTCTTCCAGTGAGACGAGCTGCTGGTACCTGTGGAGCCCAGGAGCAGCTGCCAAGCTCGTTCCCTCTGGTTCTTCTACAGCCAGGGTCCCCTGCCCACTGCAGTTCACAGCAGTTTGCAATTAAAGTCCCCCTCATGTTCTGTGGTCTGCCCTCTCTCTGAGTGATGGGGGCCTGCAGGGGACAAGAGAAGGGTGGGGAGCTGCCCCATCTCAGAGCAGGTTAAGAGCAGTACCCATGGCATTCCAGGTTGCACCTCTCCCTGAGGGGGGTCTAGACCAGCCTCTGGGGAGGGGCCCCACGCTCAGGCTTTCCATGGTGCCCCGGGTCTGGATTCCACGTGGGCTGGGTCTGGCCACGCTAGCATGTCCTCCCTTTGCCCACCGGCCCTCTTGGTGCTCTCTGCCAATGTCCTTCTTCTTGCCTTCTCTCTCTGCTTTCAGCAGGAATTCTTCAGGTCCGTGCAGAGCCCCAGTGCCCCTGCCTTTCTGGCTTTGTTTCACTGCCCTGCTTCTCCCCTCTCACCCTTCTTTTCCATCCTGAGCATCCTTGGTCTCTCCCATGTCTCCCCCAGTGGCCTGTCCTGAGTGAGTTATTTCAACAGGCATTAGAGGGGAGAGTTGAGCTCGTCTCCCCCCTCTCAGACCCAGACCACTTTCTGCACTCACTGTCTCCCTCAGAGGGACAGCTCAGCTAGAAATCGCCCATCACCCTTAGTTCCTTAGTTCTGAGGCTCAGCTGGCAAATTTTGTCAGGTCCCCCTTCTTTCAGTAGTGGGCTGGGGGCAGAGGTCACATCCCAGTGGGTGACAGAACAATGTGAGGGTACAGGGAACTCGGAGAAAAGTGCTCTGTCTCTGGTTTATCGGAGGGGGCTGTTGGTCTGTGGGCCAACCTGGAGGAAACTGCCCACGGGCACCTGGAGTGAATGGTCAAGCATGAGAGTGTCCACATCCTCCCAAGTCCTAGCCAGTCAACCTGCCCTTCCCCATCCAGTCAGACCCATGGCTCTCATTTGAAAAGGGCCAGTTCATTTCTAGGGCAAATGTGGATGAGAGATCTGCATGTGCATGGATGGTCCGCATCCAGAGGCCGTTTGACCATCCCCATGGCACAGATCCTCCTGGATATGATGATATTGTATCTCAGCACAGTCTCACAGATTGCTTCCTGAGGACACATGAGATTTTGTCTGAGCACCATGTTCTGATGTCACCATCCCCCATGGATAGTTGGGCCTGCTGTGCCTGAGACTCAGGGATAGATTCATTCATTTCTGAGTGAGGTGAGGCAAGTGCAGGTTCTCCAGCTCCCACCCCAAACACGCTGGTTGCATATGGGCAACTCCAACCTATGAAGATCCTGCTTTTAAGGTGTGTGTGTGTGTGTGTCCATGTGTGCGCGTGCACACACGCACGTTTGCACGTGTGTCTCTGTGTGCTTTTTGCATCAGTTGAATTGGGGATGGTGGTCTTTGACAGAAAAAAGTTAATGACTTGGGGAATGGAGGCTGTGGAGGCAGGGCCTAAAAAGCATAGGGGATCAAATGCAAAAGGCTACCTCAGAATATCTGGTTCTCCCCTTGTCCTTGAAGCAGGGAGAACCATGGGAGATGGTTGTACCCTGAGCTGAGACCCAAGTGGGATGTTCATGTGGAGGATGGAGAGTGGGACTGCCCACTGGGGACTGGATCAGGCTTGGGGATACCTTTCCCCCAATTCCCACTCTGTGTCTCTTCTGGGCCCCATGGGATGGGCTTAAGGAGACCAACCTTCACACACAGGGTAGACCTCAAAGCCAGAAAGGATCAGCAGCAGCAGGACTTATACCATCCACTTCAAACCTCCACCTGAGCAGGGGTGCTGGGTTCCTTAGGCTGTGGCTGAGACCCTGGCACCAGTAGCTGTTTCTTGGAGGGGTAAAGCAGAGCAAGGCGACATCTACCTGAGGAAGTTGGGCAGAGACTCTGTGGCTGGGGTTTCTGCCACCTGAGACATCCCGGCCGGCTCCAACTGGGGCAAACTCTGGCACCGTGCATGGTCCTGGGAGGCAAGGGGCCATCTTCACGAGGGGAGCAGCATTTTGACCAAGCCTTGCCAGGGCATGAGCTCGACCCTTGGTGACCGGCTTCCACCAGCCCTGCTGCTTCCCTCTGAGCACAGGTTCATACCTGTGCAGCACAATATTATTGCTGTAACAAGTTCGCCACGCCCCTGGCCATCATCGGGTACAAATGATCCAGCCCTAGGGGCATAACTGGCAGATTCTGAGGTTCAAATGAGAGAATGCCATCAGGTTCAAATGGAACCAACTTCTCACCCCTTCCCTCAGTCAGTGTGCACCCGCATCCCCTTTTCCACCAAGCCTCCTCTGCCAGGGAGAACTTAGTGCTGCCCTGGAGAGCCCCAGGTGGGGTCCAGCCTGTTGGTGCTACTCTGCTCAGGGTGAACTTTGGAGGTTGGCTGGACCACAGGCCTGTGCTTGCTGCGGCTGCACCTTGGAGCCCAAGCAAAATTCCACCTGGACTGGGTGTCGGGGCTCCCACTTGTCTGTTTCCAAACATGAGCTTTCACCCTGAGGGCAGAAAAGATGGTCTCCCCACCAGACTCCAGCTAGGGCAGAAGTGGTGCCAGCCAGTCAGCTGGCGAGAGGCATCCAGTGCAGCCATCTCCAGCTGCGAGGAGGCCCAGCTGGCTGCATTCTGGGGTGTGAGGTGACATCCACTGCGTCAGAGTCATCACAGTGGTGGGTCACAACCGTGGATTCTAGTCCTTGCTGTCACAGTCTTCCGGGTGAACTTGGGCAACTTTGTGCCCATCTCTCCTCAGTCTCCAAGAACTCTGATCCCCATCCACAGTTCCTTGTCATCCATCTCCTTTTTAGGGTGAAGGCAGCCCCAGGTGTCTGCTGGGTTCAGCTGTGCACATTGTGGCCACCGGGGTGGCCATGCGAGCCACACCCGTGGGAATCCAGGGTGCACTGTTGGCGTGATGACCGCATGAACTGGGCCCCGGCAGTTGGGCAGGACAGAAGTCCCCGGTAACCACCACCCAAAGCAAGAATCACAGCATTGGCAGCCCTGGGACCCTCCTGTGTACGCCCTCTCTAGACCTCCAGGATCACCTGACTTTATAGTTCTCTTGGTTCTTCCAAGCATCATTTACTTCTGCTTAAAGGATGAACGATTGCCCTCAGAGAACATCCCTCACCAAGATACAAACCTCAGGTCAAGCAAATGTAAAGTTACAAGCGCAGGAAACATAACCCCACAATTTGGCAAGTAATTATGAAGAGTGAAGCCAGGGAGCATTCATTGTACCATCAGAAGACTCACTTGAGTCCATTCCTGTGAAGGAAGTCAAATGCAAAGGGCTCCGTACTGCATGATTCCATATGAGTCAGGAAAAGGGGCAAAAATCCAGGGACAGAAGTAATGGGTCGGTGGAGTCTAGGGCATGGGTGTTGAGGGAGAGGGTTAACTACCATGTGGCTAGAAGGAATTTTGGGGTGGGGGGTGGGAGCCGTGTACATGCCGCATAGGTTGTGTTTGTGGTTTCATAACAGTGTGCATGTAAACAAACCATACACCTGTGTGTCAGTTATATCTCAGCACTTCAGATTTTGGGGAAAATATCATAAACTTTGTACCTCTAATGGATATGCAAATATAATAACGACTGCCATTAATATGAGGTTTGTGTTTTCTCCTCTAATCTCTTGGTGTGCAGAGTTTCATCACTGCGTTTTCTTCAGTGAAATCTGTACTGGGATGTGTCCAATTTGGTCACGCCATAGCGTGCATTTATCTTTTCACATCCCAGAGGATTCAGTTTGATAACATTCTGTTTCTGCCTTTTGCTGCTGTGTTTGATTGACCTGGGAATGTACTCTCCCAAACTGAACTGGTCAGCATCTGGTGATGGAGGCAGCTTCAACCTCATAACATGAGTTTGGGAGAGTCCTTCCTTTTTGATTTTTCTGTCTAAGACAAATGCTCAGGATCTCATCAGTATTTGAAATGAAAAAAATGGTGAGAACCTAGAAGCAGAGTGGAATGGTGGGGAAAGGTGTTGGTGTTGGAAAAGGATACACTATTTCACTTAGACAGGAGGACCAAGTTAGGAAGGTCTGTCATTCATCCTGGTCACTGCAGTTAATAACAATGTATGGTTAACTTAAAAATTGCCTCCTGGAAGTTGAGAGTCGAATGGTGGCAACCACAGGCCCAGGAGAATGGAGGAAGCAGTGCGGAATATTGGTCAGTGGGCACTGAGTTATAGCTAGGTAGGGGTAAGGAGTCCCGGTGAATGATTGCACAGTAGGGTGGCTACACACAACAATTACGTACTGCACATTTCAAAATGCCAGAAGAGGACTTCCCCTGTGGCCACCCCACGGGAGGGAGGTGAGATGGCAGGTGACATTGCCAAGTCTCAGGTGACGTGGACTGGTTTTGGGGCACAATGTTTGGGAAGATCACCTGCAAGTAAATCCCAGTCAAAATCATTTTTGAGGATGAGCAGGGTCTTGCTTCTTGTGACCTTTCCCTGAAGCACTAACATGTTTTCTGGAGGTACCCCAGAAACAGGTATTTCAGATTTCTGCAGCAGCAGCAGGTGCTGACAGAAGTATCCTTGGACATTTCGAGATTGTTGGCAGGACATGTGCTTTTGATCTGGGACAGAACAAGGTTTATCGAATGTTGGTGAATGAAGTTTCAGGGGGTGGATATCCACCATGTTCATGTGCATGTCCTTGGAGGGTGGCAAAGCATTGAGTGCCTGGCTGAGCGTCATTTGGGGATGATTTTCCCTTCTCTGGGCAGTGATCAAGTTTGCAAGTTCCAACATGTTAAGCACTACATTTTCGCCTGTGTAGTGAGAAATGGAGGAAATGATTTCTAAAAAATGTCCATAATACGAACACTGTTGTTTGGTGCAAACAAATCTGGAAGAAAGCATTTTTAATATTTTCTCTATAAGGAAATGATAAATGAGGAGATCAATGTTTTAACCTAATTTATACATTACACAATGTATACATGTATGGAAACATCACATGGTACTCAAGTCATATGCACAGCTTTCATGTTTTTTATGTATCGGTCTAACACTTCATAGAACAGCATATTGCTATGAGAGATTTTAAATATCCTCACCAAAAATGGTAAGTATGTGAAATAACACATGCTAATTAGCTCAATTTAGCCATTCCACAAAGTGTACATATTTCAAAAACATCTTGACACACACCATAATTATATATGACATTTGACAGTAAAACATGCCTAAAAATAGGCTGGGTGCAGTTGCACACACCTGTAATCCCAGGGGCTTGGCAGGCTAATGCAGGAGGATTGAGCAGCATAGCGAGACCCTGCCTCAAACTGAAAACTAAAGCCTGGGGATCCAGCTCAGTGGTAGAGTGCCCCTGGGTTCAATCCCCTGCACAGCAAGAAATAAAAAAGAAATGAAAAGTGCACACATACAAGCAGTGGCATTTCATATCAGACTGTTTAGAGTCCCTGTCGTGTGGGGGCTCAGAGGCAGGAAACAGTTCTGAGGTCCTGGCAGGTGGAAGATGATGCAAGACACAGGATAGTAGTCATGCTTTATTCAAAGGTGGCAACAGCCTCTGGCCTCCAGCCTCATCTTTAGCCCCCACCTGGTTCCATTTTGCACCCGTTTTATAGACAGTCCAAACAAAGAAGGCACACTGCCTACAGGCTACATCAGTAGGTGCATGCTCACAAGCAAATGTTTACAACCTCAAGGACATATGCTGTATCAGAATGTTTCTGACCTTGACTACACACTAACCATAACATAGCCTATTCATGGCTTTGGCTATATACTAAAAACATAACATAGCTCACCAGAAGCCTCGGCAAGGAAGCCTAACTATAGCTGTTTTGGGCCTGCCCCAACAGTGCCTCTAAAATTTAGGCCATGGATCGATCACAGCTTAAGAATACTTTCCTTATGGTGAGGTGCTCATGTAATGACAAATATCCAAAATGCAAGAGAAAATGCCTATCAGAGTTTGGTGATTTAAACAGGAAAACAATTGGATAATGGTCTGGATTGCTTCTTTTTTATAATTATTAACATGTATTAATTGTTCTAATCAATGGGATTCACTATATTTTCATGTGTACCTATGTTGTGCATTGATCTTGTCCACCCATCCTTCTCCTACCCCTGCTGCCCTTCCCCCCCAACCCCCAAAGCCTTGCCACTTCCTAGTAATAAGTCCTAGTAGCTCTTCCATTTTCATATTTCTTTTCTTTCTTCTTTCCAGGTAAGGCAGAAAATGTTTGACACTTGTCTTTCTGTGTCTGACTTACTTAACACCATGACCTCCAGTGTCATGCTTTCGTTCTTCTCTGTGGCTGAAAAATACTCCATTGTGGACAAACATCACATTTTTCTTATCCATTCATCTGATGACAGGCACCTGGACTGATTCCATATCTTAGCCATTGTGAACTTAACACTGCAATGAACATGCATATGCAGACATCTCTCTTTATGCTGACTTCATTTCTTTTTAGTAATAAACAGGTGTGGGATAGCTGCATCATTCGGTAGCTCTATTTTTATTTTATTTCATTTTCTGTTAACTATATCATTAAAGTTATTACTGTAACTATTATTATCAGTAGACTATAAAATATAGAAAATACACAAACATTTAAAATAGCATTGTATTATTAATAATATTGATATGACCTTGGCATTGCTAACTATAAGAACTTCATAGTTGGAGGATTCAGACTGTAATGGAATACAATTTGGCATCTACAGTTGTAGAATTTTTTAATCATGACCTCGAATCTTTTTTTTAATAATTATTTTGATTCATTGTAAACAAATGGGGTAACAACTTGTTTCTCTGGTTGAACATGGAGTCATACCATTTGTGTAATCATACATGTACATAGGGTAATGATGTTTGTCTCATTCTCTTATATTTCCTTCCCCCCACCCCTCCCACCCCTCTTTTTCCTCTATACAGTCCCTCCTTCCTACATTCTTGCCTCCCTCCCACCCACCATTATGTATCATCATCCACTTATCAGCGAGATCATTTGTCCTTTGGTTTTTGGGGATTGGCTTATCTCACTTAGCATGATATTCTCCAACTTCATTCATTTGCCTGCAAATGCCATAATTTTATTCTTCTTTATGGCCGAGTAATATTCCATGGTGTATATATATACATCACAGTTTCTTTATCCATTCATCAATTGAAGGGCGTCTAGGTTGGTTCCCTCAAATCTTTACATGTAAATGAACTTTTTACATTCTTGCTTCACTTTTTCTTCTTATTTTACATAATCTATAATATTCTTGTGAGCTACCACCTCAAAATTTCATCTTGGAATACAATAATCTGGCTACAATTCCTTTTCCTATTTAAAAATAAATGAAAAGGATAAATCTCACAACTACATCTATCAAGTTGAAATTTCTGTTATTTCTAATTTTTGACAGATTCTTTGAAACAAGGTAAGATGACATAAAGCACACACACACACAACACTAAATTGAATAAATGAATTTGGCTCCACTCTTGTTAAATGATTTTCATACATTATAATAAACACTCATTCTTATATCAAAACAGTTTTAACCTCTGACAGGTTTGTGAATGTGTTCTTTGACAGATAACGTGAAAACAAAATTGTTTCTCCATAAAGCCGTGTTGACTGATAATTCATTATGATAACTTTAAGGAATAGGTGATGGAAAAGTTGACTCTCCACAATTACAGATTTTTTGACTACAGTGACTCCACAGAAGCAACAGACTTTTTTCCCTGGTATTGGGGATTGAACTCGGGGGGGGTATTCTACCGCTGAGCTACATCCCCAGGCCTTTATTAATAAATATATATTTTCAAAATTTCAGATATAGTCTCACTAATTTGCCCAATCTGGCCTCAAATTTAGATCCTTGGGGCTCATCTGGGTCTGCCTTTCTTTTGTGTGGGTCCCTCAGGTAGTGGTGCCAATCGCAGCATATTGTTGCTGGGCAGCTTGGTGAAAAGAGCATATGTGAAACCCTACAGGTAGCTGCTCTGGGTTGAGTAAGCCCTGTGTTTCTATGAGCTGCTGAGCTACCGCCTTCTCTGCTGGCTGCTGCAGCAGGCTTAAACACCTGGCTCTTGGACACCTGGGCCCTGGACTGCGCCTACAACTGCTCGGCCTCATTTGTGGTGTTGGACACCATGCCCAGTGCATGCCTTTCAGCTTGCAAAGGCCTTGGCATGGGAGGAGCCCTAACAGCCTGCAGGGCAGTGGGGCACAGAGGCTGGGAATGAGCAAGACAGTGTAGCCAGCACTGCCAATGAAAGATGTAGAAGAAAAACTCAAAACAACATACTAGAGGGAAAGATATGAACAAGTTACCTAGCAGCATGAATCCCCAACAGCAACTGAATGCCTTATTTGCTAGAGGAACTAGGGAAGCGGTCAGAAGCCCCAAAGATCATCCAGTAAAATAAAAGAAAGCAAGCACCCATTTGCTCTTTATGGCTAGGGAGAAAGACGCATGGACACTGGAAGCCAGAAGACTCACAACTTCTGCGTGTCTGTTTCAGTGCATGAGATTCAGGAATCAGATTTACAAGCCAAGAACAAGAGTCGGGTGGAGAAAAGGAAGCTGACCATGCAGAGGCAGTGTTTGCAGTCCTTGGAGGCTGAAAAGAACAAGAAGGTGAAAAAGGCTCCCTCCACAGAAAGCCCGGTAGGTAATGGAGTATATGCGCTGCTAGTGGGTTAGTCCTGAAAAATTCAACAAGGGGCCAGACTTCCCTTGAACTCAGACCAGTGTCGAGACCTCAATCATGCAAGGCCTCTTGGAGAATGGCCAGAAGGAGGTTGTGTCAATGAATCTTGTCACCTACCTAAGCAGTACGGAAGAATGTTGAAGTTACAGACACTTGGTTACCCATGAAGATGAGCCCCCAGACCCCTGGTATTCTTGTAAAAGTTGTGTTTGAGTGTCTCATCTTTGATGTACTGACACCAGATGCCTTTAAATGGATATGAAGCTTCTGTCCTCCTCTGGGTGGCACAGGTGGGATGTGTCGCCCATCCACACTTGTGAGATCCCCATCCTGCTTGAGACTTGTGTTTACTGGGCTAGCTTCCTTTGTAAAAGAATACCAAGAGAACAGCACTCACCATGATCTTGCGTCCATGACTCACTACAACCTTGAGTTCATTTGTGGTGAAGCAGGGCTGTGGTGGCTACTGAAAGCTAAACAGGTGTTTGTGTTTCAGCTTACATCACCTTCACATGAGTTGAGTTGTTTAAGGATTGGGCTGGCTAGGGCCTGCTTCTCTGGATGGCCTTTCTAGGCACTCACTTAATAGTTTAATAGTTACACACATTCCAGTAGACACAGTGCCAGTCACTGTGTGCTTAGGTGGTAATGAAGTTTCTTTGAGTTGGTGTCAATTCTTTTTAATTACTGTATTTCTCTTTAGTACACATAAGGTACAGTCAGCCACTGGTTACAGGCTGTGGACTCTAGCCTCTTCTGCAATAACTGGCAGAACATGTAGAACTTAGAACCTGAAATCACATGTAATGAATTGAGATTTGGCCTGTGGGGAGAGGGCAGGGGAAGACACCAATAGAGATGCTGCCTGCCTGTCTGCTCTGTTCTTTCTTCCACAGAACTTAGTATGTGATATTCATGCTTTGAGTTGAACCATCCGTATTTGGTTCCTGGCCAGACAATCTTAATTGCACCTTACTGGGAGTGTGAGGGGCATGAGCTGGCATCTCAACAGTGCTGAGTCCTTTTTGTGCATTTACCTTTACAGTGGAAAATGGTCTTCATGGATGCTCCTTTCCTAGGTGGTGGGCCTGTCCACGAGGTGAGACCTGTCCCAGAAGAATGAGGGAAGATGCTCTAGGGGACAAGCACTTGCTTGGACTCCAGCTTAGCACCTGCAAACTGGTGTTGGACCCAAGGCTAGGCATGCCTTGGTTCTCACTTGTGGTCTGAAGTCCAATGGCTCTTAGCACACAAACTGGTTTCACTCCACATCAAATTGTTACAATGTCATCTTGTCACTTTGTCAAGCTGGAGAATCCTGAGCACTTGTGTAGTCTTGAGTTGAATTCTTCCATATGGAGAGTGTGCCTCCTCATTGAGATATGTATTTATACCAAGAGGAAATTCTACATGTTATCCAACACCCTGGCTAGGAATTTTAGTGAACTTTGCTTCAAATGCTGTGGGAACCTGTGGGTCACAGAATCATGGCATGGCAACTGTGTGGCTCTGGTGATTTCACCACCCTGGCCAAGCATCAGGTTGCATCTGATCATCTCAGACAATGGGGATACATCACCTAGCACCCCACTCCTCCAGCCTGTAGTCCACCAGATGCCTAGAAAATACACTTGGATTTGTGCCCTTACCCCTGAACTCCAGGCAGAAGTGAACCTGGAAAGCAGATCAGCAAATTCCTGCCGCCTTTTTAAGTAGAAGACAAGTGAACAAGGTTGTTAGGGAATTTTTGATGTGCATGAACAATGAAAAGTTGAGTGTGGTAGCCATGGTCCCTTCTCTGTCTGAGCCCTCTATGATCAGGGTCATCTTTTTCCCTTTTCTCAAGGGTGGCAGTTACCTTTCTAGCCAAGAATTTTTAGAAGTTCTGACAATGTGATGTTTCTACTTCTTATTATTGGGAACTGATGTGGTTGTAATCATGTTCCTAATTCTTGGGGTATATTGCAAGAAAGGGAGATAGTTTAAAACTGCCTTTCAGGTTAGAAAAGTCTAAAATTGGTTGAGAATTCAGTATTATTTAAAATAAATGCTACATAAAGTTTTTTAAAATTTTGACTTTAAGTTCTTAATTAAAACAATTTGCCATTAAAAAAAAAAGATCCTCATGCCTCAGCCTCCTGAGACTTTAACAAAAGCCAAAGTGTTCTAGCATTTCTGTGATTCTTTTCAACAACAAAATGTACTTGAATTTACTGGAATTCCATCCATTTCCATATCTGTGGGTACTTTGTTGGGTGATTTGGGAAGACTCGTTTGGCTATTCATGTTTTCTTAGGTTTTGGACTTGCCTATCCATTGAGATGGATTCCTTTTTTTCTAGTATGTGTGTGTCCTTTGGTGTGGAATTATCTTTTTGGGAATATGCCCTGTGGTTTTGGTTTCTTTTAATTTCATCTTCTAGGCTCAACATAATCCAAGTGTTAATTTCAACCTCCAATTCTGCTCAGTTTGTTGCTGTAGAACTGCTGATTTAATTCACTCTTGGAGAGATGCTGTGATATTATGGGTTCTTCTGAGCTAACATCTTAGAACTTCTGTTTTGGCTGTATAAATATATGTCTAGGAATGGGATCTGAGAACCCCCTCTGTTTCTATTGAGGATTGGTTGCTGGCTTGGGGGTTTTCTCTCCCTAATCTATGTGTTGAAGTATTGTTGGAGCTTGAGTAGGGCTAATTAATGCTTGGAGTGAGGTTTACCACCACTTGGCTGTGTTGTGAGTGTAGCTCAGTAGCAGGATCTCTACTGTGAAATTGTAGTGTCTCACTTTTCAGCCCCTCTTAGATAAAGGGGGAGGAAGCAATAGCAATGATAGTAGCAACAAACATTCAGCCTTAAAATAAAAGCATGGTGCCACTAGGACATCTGTAACACTAATTGCCACACAGAAAAAAATGGTAGATTAGCATTTAACAGCAGCAACAGAAAAAAACAGGCACAAACTAGACAAAGCATTAAATAGCTGGTGTCAAAAATATCATCCATGATATTAATAAATGTAACAACTTGGATGGTGGGGGGTAGGAATTATATAAACTACATAGTTTTAACAGTAAATTATAGTTCCATAAGTGAAGGGAAAATGAGGTAGGAAAGCACAAGAAAGATAAATATTTAAAAAGTGAGCAGAAGGGAAGCAAGAGATAGGTAACAGGTGATGGCTGTAAAGAAGGAGGAATAAAAATAACTAAAAGTAATAAAATATAGAGGGAGATGAGCATATGGTCCAGAACGCTCAGACGGCTTCCAGATGGTTACCAGATGGCGGTTCCTCTTCTCTAGTGGTTAGCTGCTAGATTTGAAGTGATCAGAAGACAAGTTCACTAGGCCTGTCTGGCAGAGGCGATAGATGTACCCAATGCCAATTGAGAAGTCTACCTGATGCTTGCTGGCCTGGCTTTGCAGAATTCCAGTAAACCTGGCTGTTTCTGAGGAAACTTTGTGTTTCAATGCCCTTCATTTCTCATTTGGTCCTTGGAGAGAACTAGTAGAGTTTTCTTTAGTTGAACTTAATAAGCAGGAAGTGATGTTTGGAGACCCTGAGTGACTTGCCTGTCATAGACTTGGAATGTAGAAAGTTTCACTCCAGGGACCACAGTGTACAAAAGAAATTTGTACACCTTATGTTGGACATAGGTTCTCACTAAACTGCTTAGGAACTCACTAAGTTTCTGAGGCTGGCTTTAAACTTACAATTATCCTGTCTCAGCCCCCCAAGCTGCTGGGATTAAAGACTATAGGCAGCCTCTTGGAAGAAGGCCGCCCAGCGAGAGACTTCCTTGCAGGGCAAGGCTCCCTGGCCCAGGCAGTAGTTCTGGACAGAAGGGAACTTCTCGGAGGAGAGCTGCCCAGTGAGACTTCCCCATCAGGTGAGTCTTCCCCACTGGGTGAGGCTTTCCCACCAGGGTGGTAGAACCAGAGACCCAGGCCCAGACCAGCCGTGCCCCAGCCCGCAGACTAGTCCCCCTTTGGCTGACCAATGGTCAACAAGTGGGTGGTAGAACCAGAAACCCAGACCCAGACCAGCTCTGCCCCAGCCTGCAATCTAGTCCCCCTTTGGCTCACAATCGGTAAACAAGTGGAGGCGCCTCTGCCCACTAACAAGGAATATACCCACTTGAAGGCCACCACCCCTAGAGGGGCAGCTTCCTTGTGGATCACTGCATTATCAAGTTCCTCCAAGACTTCAGGCTACTGAAGGCTAGGATGTGAATTATTGGAAATCTACAGGGACACTAAGTCAATAGAGGAAATCTGCAATATCTCAAAATCACTACTAGAGGAGAAGATACCTGAGCAATATGAGAAAACAAGGGAAGAAAATGTCCTAAACAAACCTAGATGCTACATCAATAAAATCCAATGACAGCATGGCAGAAGAAATGTCAGAAAGGGAGTTCAGAATGTACATAATTAAAATGATCAGAGAAGCAAATGATGAGATGAAAGAGCAAATGCAGGCTTTGAATGATTGTACCAATCAACAGTTAAAAGAGCAAATACAGGAAGCAAAAGATCATTTCAATAAAGAATTAGAGATACTGAAAACAAAACAAACAAATTCTTGAAATGAAGGAAACAATAAATCAAATTAAAAACTCCACAAAAAGCATAACCAATAGGATAGAACACCTGGAAGACAGAACCTCAGACATTGAAGAAAAAATATTTAATCTTGAAAACAAAGTTGACCAAAAGGAGAAGATGGTAAGAAATCATGAATGGAATCTACAAGAATTATGGGATATCATGAAAAGGTCAAATTTAAGAATTATTGGGATTGAGGAAGACACAGAGAAACAAACCAAAGGAATGAACAATCTATTCAATGAAATAATATCAGAAAGTTTCCCAAATCTGAAGAATGAAATGGAAAATCAAGTACAAGAGGCTTATAGACTCCAAATATACAAAATTACAACAGACCCACACCAAGGCACATTATAATGAAAATACCTAACATACAAAATAAAGACAGAATTTTAAAGGCTGCGAGAGAAAAGAATCAAATTACATTCAGGGGGAAACCAAGATAGATATCAGCAGATTTTTCAACACAGACCCTAAAAGCTAGAAGGGCCTGGAACAACATTTTCAAGCTCTGAAAGAAAATGGATGTCAACCAAGAATCTTATACCCAGCAAAACTTACCTTCAGATTTGACAACAAAATAAAATCCTTCCATGATAAACAAAAATTAAAAGAATTTACAAAAGAAAATCAGTGCTACAGAACATTCTCAGCAAAATATTCCATGAGGAAGAGATGAAAAACAATGATGTAAACCAGCAAAGGGAGGAACTACCCTAAAGGAATAGTCAAATAAAGGAGAAACCAAGTCATGTTAAAAAACAAAAATGAGCCAAATGACCGGAAATACAAATCATATTTCAGTAATAACCCTGAAAGTTAATGGTCTAAACTCATCAATCAAAAGACATATACTGGAAGATAGGATTAAAAAGAAAGATCCAACAATATGCTGCCTGCAAGAGACTCATCTCATAGAAAGAGATAACCAAAGACTTAAGGTGAAAGGATGGGGAAAAACATTCCATTCACATGGACACAGCAAAAAAGTCACAGTATCCATCCTCATATCAGATAATGTGGACTTCAAGCCAAAGTTAGTCAGAAGGGATAAAGAAGGACATTTCACACTGCTTAAGGGAAGCATAAATCAGCAAGACATAACAATCATAAATATCAATGCCCCAAACAGTGGCTCATCCATGAACATCAAACAAATCCTTCTCAATTACAGGAATCAAATAGACCACAACACAATAATACTAGGTGATTTTAATACACCTCTCTCCTCACTGGACAGATCTTCCAAACAAAAATTGAACAAAGAAACCACAGCTCTCAATAACACAATCAATAACTTAGACTTAATGGACATATATAGAATATACCATCCAACAAAGAGTGAATACACTTTCTTCTCAGCAGCACAAGGATCCTTCTCTTGTGGATATTTTATGCCACAAAGCTACTGTTAGCAAATACAAGAAGATAGAGATACTACCTTGTATTCTATCAGATCATAATGGATTGAAACTAGAAAAAAATGAAAATAAAAAACAAACTACAGGGCTGGGGAGATAGCTCAGTTGGTAGAGTGCTTGCCTTGCAAGCACAAGGCCCTGGGTTCGATCCCCAGCATTGCAAAAAAAAAAAAAAAAAAAAACAGCAACTACTACAACACCTGGAGATTAAATAATATGCTATTGAATGAGGAATGGATAACAGAAGACATCAGAGGGGAAATAAAAATATTCTTAGAGGTAAATGAGAACAAAGATATATCATATCAAAATCTCTGGAACACTATGAAAGCAGTACTTAGAGGAAAATTTATTTCATGGAGTGCATTCAATAAAAGAAGAAAAAAATCAACAAATAAACAACCTAACACTACAGCTCAAAGCCCTAGAAAAAGAATAGATCAACACCAAAAGTAGAAGAAGACAGGAAATAGTTAAAATCAGAGCTGAAATAAATGAAATTGAAACAAAAGAAACAATAAAAAATTGACAAAATAAAAAGTTGATTCTTTGAAAATAATAAACAAAATTGATAAACCCTTAGCCACACTAACAAAGAGAAAGAGGGAGAAAAAAATTACTAAAATTTGGAATGAACAAGGAAATATCACAACAGACACGATTGAAATACAAAACATAATTAGAAACTATTTTGAAAATCTATACTCCAACAAAATAGAAAATCTCGAAGACATCAACAAATTTCTAGAGACATATGAATTACCTAAACTGAACCAGGAGGACATACACAATTTAAATAGATCAATTTCAAGTAATGAAATAGAATAAGTCATCAAAAGCCTACCAACAAAGAAAAGTCTGGGACCAGATGGGTTCTCAGCCGAGGTATACAAAACCTTTAAAGAAGAGCTCATTCCAATACTCCTTAAAGTATTACATGAAATAGAAGATGCAGGATCCCATCCAAACTCATTCTATGAAGCCAATATCACCCTGATACCTAAACCAGACAGAAACACATCAAGGAAAGAAAATTTCAGACCAATATCCTCAATGAACTTTGATGCAAAAATTCTCAACAAAATTTTAGCAAATTGCATACAAAAATATATTAAAAAGATAGTGCACCATGATCAAGTGAGTTTTATCCCAGGGATGCAAGGTTGGTTCAACATTCAGAAATCAATAAATGTAATTCACCATATGAACAGACTTAAAGTCAAGAATCACATGATTATTTTGATAGATGCAGAAAAAGCATTTGATAAAATACAGCAACCCTTCATGCTCAAAACACTAGAAAAAATAGGAATAGTAGGAACATTCCTTAACATTGTAAAGGCTATCTATTCTAAGCCCATGGCCAATATCATTCTAAATGGTGAAAAACTGAAAGTATTCCCCCTAAAAACTGGAAAAAGGCAGGGATGCCCTCTTTCACCACTTCTATTCAACATTGTCCTTGAAACTCTAGCCACAGCATTTACGCAGACCAAAGAAATTAAAGGGATACGAATAGGAAAAGAAGAACTCAAACTATCCGTATTTGCTGATAACATGATTATATATTTAGAGGAACCAGAAAATTCCACCAGAATACTTTTAGAACTCATAAGTGAATTCAGTAAAGTAGCAGGATATAAGATCAATGCTTATAAATCTAATGGATTTTTATACATAAGTGATGAATCCTCAGAAAAAGAAGTTAGGAAAACTACCCCATTCACAATAGCCTCAAAATCAATCTAACAAAAGAGGTGAAAGACTTCTACAATGAGAACTACAGAGCACTAAAGAAAGAAATTAAAGAAAACCTTAGAAGATGGAAAGATCTCCCATGTTCTTGGATAGGCAGAATTAATATTGTCAAAATGGCCATACTACCAAAAGTGCTATACAGACTCAATGCAATTCCAATTAAAATCCCAATGATGTACCTCACAGAAATAGAGCGAGCAATCATGAAATTCATCTAGAAGAAGAAGAAACCCAGAAAGCAATCCTTAGCAGGAAGAGTGAAGCTGGGGGTATCGCAATACCAGAACTTCAACTATACTACAAAGCAATATTAACAAAAATGGCATGGTATTGGCATCAAAATAGACAGGTAGATCAATGGTACGGAATAGAGGACACAGACACAAACCCAAATAAATACAATTTTCTCATACTAGACAAAGGTGCCAAAAACATGCAATGGAGAAAAGACAGCTTGTTCAACAAATGGTGCTGGAAAAACTGGAAAACCATATGCAGCAGAATGAAACTAAACCCCTATCTCTCACCCTGCACAAAACTCAATTCAAAATGGATCAAGGACCTTGGATTCAGACCAGAGACCCTGCATCTTATAGAAGAAAAAGTAGGTCCAAATCTCCAATATGTCAGCTTAGGATCAGACTTCCTTAACATGACTCCCATAGCACAAGAAATAAAAGCAAGAATCAACAACTGGGATAGATTCAAACTAAAAAGCTTTCTCTCAGCAAAGGCAACTGTCAGCAATGTAAAGAGGGAGCCTACAGAGTGGGAGAAAATCTTTGCCACTCATACTTTAGATAGAGCACTAATTTCCAGAATACATAAAGAACTAAGAAAAGTCTGCACCAAGAATACAAATAACCCAATCAACAAATGGGCTAAGGAAATGAACAGACACTTCACAGAAGAAGATCTACAAGCAATCAACAAATATATTAAAAAATATTCAACATCTCTAGTAATAAGAGAGATGCAAATCAAAACTACCCTAGGATTCCATCTCACCCCAATTAGAATGGCAGTTATCAAGAATACAAGCAACAGTATGTGTTGTCGAGGATGTGGGGAAAAAGATGCACTCATACATTGCTGGTGAGGTTGCAAATTAGTGCAGCCACTCTGGAAAGCAGTGTGGAGATTCCTTAGAAAACTTGGAATGGAACCACCATTTGACCCAGCTATTCCACTCCTAGGCCTATACCCAAAGGACTTAAAATCAGCATACTACAGCGATGCAGCCACATCAATGTTCATAGCTGCTCAATTCACAATAGCCAGATTGTGAAACCAAACTAGATGCCCTTCAATTGATGAATGGATAAAGAAACTGTGGTATATCTATACAATGGAATATTACTTAGCCATAAAGAATAATAAACTTATGGCATTTGCAGGCAAATGGATGAAATTGGAGAATATCATGCTAAGTGAGATAAGCCAAAGTCGAAAAACCAAAGGCGAATGATCTCCCTGATAAGTGGATGATGATACATAATGGGGGGTGGGAGGAAGGCAAGAATAGAGGAAGGTCGAACTATATAGGGGGAAAAGAGGGGTGGGAGAGGTGGGGGGAAGGAAAAATAACAGAATGAATCAAACACCATTACCCTATGTAAATGTATGATTACACAAATGGTATGCCTTTACTTCATGTGCAACCAGAGAAATAAGTTGTACCCCATTTGTTTACAATAAAAAAAATAGAGGGAAAGGAAACAATAGAATGTGACTATTAGGGAAGGAAGTGAAGGAGTAATAAGTGGAAGAAAAACAAATTAAGAACAAACAAACTGAAAAACAAACCAAAAGAACCCCACGAAACAATTCTATCCCTCCAAAGTCAAAACAAGGCTAAATAACAGATAAAGAAATCATGATTAAAATGAAAGAAAATTTGTATGAATATATATTTTCTGATATATATGTGTTTATATATTTATATTCTCAAACCAGTCACCACAGTGAGAACATACACACACAAAAAGTAAAATAATAAAGGGAATGAGGATAGGGAAAAACATTCTTAATGAAAAATGAAGAACTTGCCTCCACTGAGGTGGTCAAAACTGTTGACAAGGATGGATGTTTACTGCCTATGCTGTTGCGCCCTTCTTTGCAATTCCTTTTGGGTTATGTACCGCTTGGATAAAGGGCTGGAGACTATTAAATCGCACCTTTTTGTGTTTCTCACCAAACTACCAACTAGTTTGGCCTGGAACTGAAGCTGTCTGTAGTAGCTTTCAGCTTCCTGCCTCACACATAAGGTAGGATAGACTGAGGAATACTGACAATTGGAGATTTGTCTGAACAGACCAAGTTGATGAACTCCCACAGTGGGGCCGAAATGTTCTAAATGGGAAGGAAGTTCCAGTGGCTGGGGTTTAGTTCTGATTGTCCTTTGGCTTTGTAGGAAGGTATTTACTACAGAGAAATTAGATCCACAGCACCTCTTGCTGTGCAGATGCCAATATCTGCTAGGTGTCTGGGTCTCAGGGATCTCCCCAAATTTCAAATAATGGGGGAATCAACCTCTGCAGGTATCACATGTGGATTCCACTGCCATGGATGTGGATTTCCCAGGATCAGACCTGGAGTACAGACATACCTATCTGAACAGTCTCTAGCCTCTCCCCATTTGGTTTCTGGACTGCCAGAAAAAAAGGGAATGCAAGCCTTTCTCCCCTCAGTATTGCCAGCTTGGATCCCCCCGTGGCACAATCCTCTCTGTGCCTGTTTCAGTCAAGTTGGGCTAGGCACAATGTAGACTCTATTGTAGGTATTTGCTGGGATAAGCTGGCAATCCTTTTTAGGAATTTCTGAGCTTTGATCACTGAAAGCTGCCAAGGAGCCACTTACAAATATTTCCCGCCTCAAATCTCTGCTTGCCAGCAGAGATATTGTGAGCACTTTTTAATCATCAGCTTGCCCTACCATCTTTAGATCAGAAAGATCAGCCTCCCACTCTTCCACAGGTTCTCCAGTGGCAAATTGTTCACTGCTTTCTCTCTGCCTCTTATCTCTCCCCTCTGCATTTAAGTGGTTGTGCTGGCAGTGCACTTAGTTGGCACATCGCTAACATTATTTCTTGTTCTATGATCAAAGTTTTAAAATTTCTGTTCACCATGATTATTTTAGTGTCCAGTGTTCGATGTCAGTGAATTATCTCAATCACCCCCCTCACTGAGAAGCAATACTGCTGCCTGAATCTCCAGATGTGGAGCAACTGAAAAATTCCCTTCCACCATCCACTACCTCCCACTAATCCACCATATTCATTCTTGCTTTTTTCAATTATTCCTCTCTTATTCATCTTCATGGTTTGATGTTTTACTGTCTTGATGATGTCTGATTATTTTCTACCTCTCATTTGTTATCAACTCTTCTAGTGAGATTTATATTTTACATGCTGTCATGATGGTATTTACCATTCTTCCACTTTTGGGTGTAGGACTACTTTAAACATCTTGGTAAGGTTTATTTGCTGGTCATGAATTCCCTTACTTTTTGCTTATCTTGGAAGGTCTTCATTTATCTTTTAATTCTGAAGGATAGTCTTGCTGTGTATAGTAATTTTGGTTGAGAGTTATTTCTTTTTTAGGACTTGAAATATATCATTCCATGCCTTCCCGAGTTATAGGGTTTCTGCTGAGAAATCAGCATTTAGTCTAATGGGGTTTACCTTAAAGGTGTCCTGGAGCTTTTCTTATACAGATCTAAAAATTCTTCCCTTGTCCCGTACTTTGGACAGTTTGACCATTATACATGTGGTCAGGATTATTCTGGTCTTAACTATTTGGGATTCTATACTCTGTACATAGATGTTCATGTCTTTCCCAAGATTAAGGAAGTTTCTGGTATTTCAGTTAATGAGTTTTGTATGCCCTTAACCTTTATTTCTTCCACTTAAGGTACACCAATGAGGCAAAGTTTGTTCCTTAAGTGGCGCCCAAAAGATTTGCATGTTCTCTTCATTCTTTGTTATGATTTTTAATGTCATCTGAGTGTGATATCCCAATGAGCTCTTTTCAAACTCTGATATTCTTTCTTCTGCTTGATTTTCATGCCTATTTTTGCTTTTTTCATGGTATTAGAGATTTAAAACAGAGATTAAGACTTGTGATCCTCCTGCCTCAGCATCCCAAGGAGTTGTGATTATGCACCCAACTTGAATCTTTCAACTGAATTCTCTATTCTTTTTTTTTTTAATTCTGCCAGTGATGTTTCAGAAGACCTGTCTTCAAGTTCTGATTTACTTTCTTCTGCTTGGTTTTGAGGCTTTATTCCTTTTCTCAATTTTCTTTGTTGAATTTTTCATTCATATCCTGGATTGTCTCTCTAATTTCATTTAACAGTTTATCTGTATTCTCTTGAATCTCAGTGCAATTGGTATTTCTTCGAAAGATCATTCTTCATAATTTTTTTAATGAACTGGTCTCAAGCCAGTGTACTGGTGAGCCCTAATTGCCTCCATACCTCAACCCACTTTCAGGGAGACCAAAAGTCTTCATACATCTCAAGTTGGGGGACAAAAAGTGGGACCACAATGACTGATCATTCATAAATAAATAAAGTATTAAGATGAAGACTAAAAAAAAAAAAAACATTTACATTACATAATTTACACAAAAGCAATGCTATCACCTCCCCTGTATGGACTTGGGTGAGAATTGGGCTTATCTTCCATAAGGAGGACTGGGCAGATTTTGGGAGGGTGAAGGACTTCCTCCAACAATGCATCTCACTATATTTGGAATGACTATTAAAAAGAAGAACAATGTACAAAGTCCTCAGCCATATTGTAAAACTTTGGAGATGCTCACTCCAACTGACTATTGTCACCTTCACCGTTCCAGCTTTTAAATCCTCAATCAAAAGCACCAAAATAAAAAAAAAGGTGGGGGAGGGACAAATAAAGTCATGCCAATCTCGTTTTCTGCGTGTTTGGTTTTGTTTAAGAAAGGGTGTAATACAGCTAAGTAAGAATCCTCCTAGAAGCACTTACAGTGGACAATGGAGGGGCCAGACACGTTGTACTCCTGCTTGCTGATTCACATCTGCTGGAAGGTGGACAGTGAGGCCAGGATGGAGCTGCCAATCCACAAAGAGTACTTGCGCTCAGGGGGAGCAATGATCTTGATTTTCATTGTGCTGGGTGCCAGGGTCATTTCATGGATGCCACAGGATTCCATGCCCAGGAAAGAAGGCTGGAAGAGCACCTCAGGGCAGCTGAACCGCTCATTGCTAATGGTGATCACCTGACTGTCAGGCAGTTCGTAGCTCTTCTCCAGGGAGGAGCTAGAGGCTGCAGTGGCCTTCTCCTGCTCGAGGTCCAGGGCACCATAACACAGCTTCTCCTTGATGTCACCACAATTTCCCGCTTGGCTCTGGTGGTGAAGCTGTAGCCACACTGTCAGGATCTTCATAAGGTAGTCTGTCAGGTCCCAATCAACCGGGATCAGACACAGGATGGTGGGGGAAGGGTATACCCCTCATAGATGGGCAATGTGCAGGTGACCCATCACTGGAGGTCCATCACAATGCCAGTGTACAGCCAGAGGGATACAGGGTCAGCACAGCCTAGATGGCCACACACGTGGCTTGGGTGTAAAAGGTCTCAAACATCATCTGGGTCTTTTCACCATTGGCCTTGGGGTTCAGGGGGGCTTTGGTCAGCAGCACAGGGTGTTCTTCAGGGGACACACATAGAAGATGTGGTGCCAATCTTCTCCACATTGTCCAAGTTGGTGCTGATGATGTGCTCAGTGGGGTAATTCAGGGTCAGGATGCCTCTCTTGCTCTGGGCCTCATCACCCACATAGGAATCCTTCTGGCCTATGCCTACCATCATGCTCTGGTGACACGGGCACCCCACGATGGAGGGGAATATGGCCCTGGGTGCATCATCAGCCATGAAGCCAGCCTTGCACATGCTGAGTCATTGTCAATGACAAGTGCAGCGATATCATCATCCATGGCAAGCCGAGTGGCAGGTGTGAACCAGCAACGGTATAATGGCATCTGGATTGTACTTGGAAGCTGAATGTGGTCTCGGCCTCTTTATAATTCTTGGTCAGGGATTCATTCACTTTGATATCTTTGGAGTCATTTACTAGAGAGTTATGAACTTCAGGAGTTATATTACCTTGGCTTTTTACCCCCTCATATTTCTTCTGTTCCTATGTTGAGATTTGCACAGCTGGTGAAATGGATATTTCTACTACTATTATGGGAAGACCTTCAGAATAAGCTGCTTTCTCCTAAAGATGCGGTTTTGGGGTGTGAATTGGTTCTGCAACACTGAGTTTATTTCCAGCTGACTGAGGTAGTATACTCCCCCTGTAGCTTCTTTGGCTGTGATTAGTGAGTGAGTGAGTCCGGGCACAGTTCATTCCATATTGGAGTTGGAGAAACCCAGTGTCTCTGCAGGTTGTGGAAGAGTGGGGACAATCTATCAGTGTAGGAAGGTATGGTGCAGATGGCAGAGGGTGTACCCTGTGTGGTTACTCCTAGAGTGGGAGTGTGGCTCCTTTTGGGTGATGGGAGTTTCCTCAGACACTCTTGATAATGACTGTGTTACTTGAATGGGACTCTGGTACTGGTTGCTCCAGTTGTGGTGAGGAGTCCTCTGGTTAGACACTGTTGCCAGTCCAGGTACTTCATGGGGAGAGGCGGAGTCCAGGAATATGACATTCAACCAAGATTTGTCAGCCGTGTGTGATCAGATAAGGTGAAGGGGGTGACTGATGCAGGGGACCTGCATAGGTGTAGAAGCAGTGCTATGTCTATTTCCTGCCACTCCGACACTTGACATGGTCTGTTGGAGTACAGGATCTGACACTTGACATGGTCTGTTGGAATAAAGGACTCAACACTGGACATAGTTCTGTTGATTGTCCTCCCTCTTGCCATAGGCATGGCATGTCTCATGTGTAGTTGCCTTTTTAATATTAGCACTCAATATATCATTTAGAAACCTTATGGGAAAACATTGGGAAGGTTTTACTGTATTGGGACACAAATAATGCACAATAAGAATTTGGCAGTAGTACATAGATAAAATACATGAAAATAAACAATTGTGGCTGTGCTTGAGTTTAAAGGAGCCTGTGATTGCTTTAGTATAATAATAGATGGGTAAAGAGGTATTCCTTCTGAGCTCGGAATGTGGTGTTTAGCCTTTGCTGCTTCTTAGTTTCAACAGTTGATTCTAGAGATACTTTGCATAGTAAAAGCATTTAGGTTAGTCATAATATAATTTGTGCTTTTCCTGTTTAGTCTAATTCTTTGAGAATCAGAATAAGATTGTAGTCTGCCATTATGTGAAACTAAAATAGACTAAATATTAATTATAAGTTGATTTCTTTGCTCTTTAATAATAGTAAAAACTTTTCACTGTTTAAACACTGGAGTTCATGGTGGGGGTGGTTTCTCAGAAAATCTAGTAACGTGTTTGTTCTGAAGGTTAAAGGCTGGCAGATCATGGTGCCCTCAGTTTAACTGGGAGACAAGTTTGTTTCAGTTTAGCTGGGAGACAAGGTTTGTTTAATCTAGTGGGAAATAAGATTGTTTTGGTCTGGACTGACAGAGAGAATGTGTGCTTTGGAAAGAAGCATAGATTGTACTTTTTGAAGGTTTTTCTTGTTTTAAAACTAACCAAAAATGATATAATAATTACTAAAGAAAAATATCTATAAAAAGGCTGGCAGAAAAAATAAAGACAGATTCAGCCTCAGAACCACTTGATGTCTCTGTGTGCTGTTTCTCCACCGTGACGATACCTCCCATCCACCGAGGACCCCCAACCCCTGTTAAGGCTGGATGCTGGCAAAGCAGGAAATGTGTTTTTCCTCTCTGTAGCTTCTGGGCATGCCTGTCCAGGCACAGGACCTCGCCCCCCGCCCCCGCACACATCAGATATTATGGAATGACAGCCAAGGGCTTTTCTGTCCCTTATCTTTCAGTAGTAGTGCCCATCAGGCTTTGATCTGGAGAGGGTCACAGCTGAAGCTGGGGAAATTTCCTCTCAGCTGAGGGGCTTGCGTTAGAGAGGGAGAGTAGAATGCAGCTGGCACAGCTGGGCAGTTTCCCTCCATACTCCCTTAGGTTGAGTACTCTGATGACAAGGTAATGGCTGGGGGCTTTTTTCTCCCCCTCTGTTTCTTTCATCTGTAGCACCACCGAGGACCTAGTGGGTGTGGGTTATGGCTGGATCTGGATAAAACTCCCCCTCTGCTCAGAGGCTTGCAGGAGGGAGGGGAGTTTGGAACGCAGATGGTGCCAGTGGGCAAAGTTTCTCTCTGGACTTTCTTAGGCTGTGCAACTCAGGTGTGGGGCTGTGGCCAGGTCCACCACAGCTCACTTGCTCAAATCTGCTCCAGCATCCTCTGTGGGTAGGGGAGCAGTGGAAACTCAGAGTTCCTTCTTCTACCGGAAGATGGGTCCCAGAGATGGAATATGCATGGGACTCTGACCCTTAAAGCAGTCTAACTCCAGAAAATAGTTCCCCTTTCAACATGGCTCCTGGCTACAGTAGCCTGGGGGTTCACTGAGAGATGATGCTATTCCTTTTCCAAAGCCAGACTACTGTGCAGACCTCTTATCCCTTCAGGCTGCAGGCCTGCAAGGGCCAGGGCCATGAAACTTGCCAATAGCTGGGATCCTCAGTACTTGTAATGATAGAGTTTGCTGCACCTCTCTCTTTCACTTGTACCCTTGCAATGGGACAATCCCCCACCCACAGTCCTGGAGCCAGCAGGCAGCTGATGGAATATTTGGTTTCTCTTGCTATATTGCTGTCCCAGTTCTCTGCATTTTACGAGGTTTTAATTACTGTTGAATTCCAGTGTCCTCCTATGGTCACTTACCTCAACATGCACCTGTACACCTGTTGCCTTGGTTCTTCTTGCCTGCCTCAGTAGCATTTTTATATGCTAATTACCACCTTCTTCATAAAGAAATTGTGGTAGTCATTACATTCACCATAGCTACCAAGAAATACCTAGGAAAGGATTTAGTCCAAAAAATGAATGGTCTTGGCAAAGGAAAATATTAAAACACTGATGAAATATATTGAAGAAGACAAAAAAAAATTCAAGAACTCCCATGATCCTGGTTTAGAAGAATTAATCCAAAATATTTGTTATAAGTCTGGCAGGGTGAGTTGTACCTTTAGTACCTGATACTTGTAAGGATGAGCCTAAGTATTGTGTATTTGAGGCCACCCTGGGCATCATAGTGAGACCATGCCTCAAAAAAGTCCATTTCTCCAAGTAATCAGAGATTAAATGCAATCCCCATCAAAATGCCAATGGACTCTCTTCCAGACACAGAAAAATACTGAAATTCACATGGAAGAAGAAAAGACCCTGAATAGCCAAAGAAATACTGACAAAAAAGAACAAAGCTGGAGTCATCACACTATTTGACCTCAGGATCTACTACAGGACTGTAGTCACCAATGGAGTATTTTACTGACATCAATATCAACCACACACGGCCTGGTAACAGAACACTTACCTGGCATACTTGAGTCCCTGTGTTAAATCCCAGCACCATACACAAAATATCAACATAAACCCAATCAAACCAAATAGAGTTCCCAGAAATAAATCCAAGCATTTACAACCAATTGACTTTCAAAAAAGTCACTAAAGACATACATTAGAGAAAGGACATCTTCATCAATATATGGTACCAAGAAAACTGGATATCCACATGCAGATGATGAATCTTGATCTGTCTCTCATCCTGTACAAAAAGCCAGCACAAAATGAATCTGAATTTCCTGTTTTCCAAGCAACATTTGTTGAAGAGTCTATCTTTACTCCATTGTAAGCTTTTGGTGCCTTTGTCTAGTATAAGATAACTGTATTTATGTGGGTTTGTCTCTGTGTCCTCTATTTTGTACCATTGGTCTACCTGTCTATTTGGTGCCAATATCATGCATTTTTGTTAATATTGCTTTGTAGTATAGTTGAAGTTCTGGTATTGTGATACCACCTGCTTTGCTCTTCCTGCTAAGGATTGCTTTGGCTTTTCTGGGTCTCTTATTCTTCCAAATGAATTCATGATTGCTTTCTCTATTTCTATGAGATATGTCACTGAGATTTTAACTGGAATTGCATTGAATCTGTATAACACTTTTGGTAGTGTGACCATTTTGACAATATTAATGCTGCCCATCGAAGAACATGGGAGATCTTTCCATCTTCTAAGTTTTTCTTTAATTTCTTTCTTTAGTGTTCTGTAGTTCTCATTGTAGAGGTCTTTTACTTCTTTTGTTAGATCGATTCCCAAATATTTTTGGGGGCTATTGTGAATGGGGTTGTTTTCTAGTTTCTCTTTCAGAGGATTCATCAATTATGAATAGAAATGCATTAGATTTATGAGTGTTGATTTTATATCCTGCTAATTTGCTGAATTCATTTATGAGTACTAGAAGTTTTCTGGTGGAATTTTTTCCCTTCTCTAAATATAGAATCATGTCATCAGCAAATACGGATAGTTTTGAGTTCTTTTCCTATTCATATCCCTTTAATTTCTTTGAACTAATTGCTGTGGCTAGAGTTTCAAGGACAATGTTGAATAAAAGTGGTGAAAGAGGGCATCCCTGTCTTGTTCCAGTTTTTATGGGAATGCTTTCAGTTTCTCTCCATTTAGAATGATGTTGGCAGTGGGCTTAGCATAGGTAGCCTTCACAATGTTGAGGTATGTTCCTACTATCCCTATTTTTTCTAGTGTTTTGAGCATGAAAGGGTGCTGTATTTTATCAATTGCTTTTTCTGCATTATTGAAATAATCATATGATTCTTAACTTTATGTCTGTTGATGTGGTGAATTAATATGATTTCCAGATGTTGAAACCAACCTTGCATCCCTGGGATGAAACCCACTTGATTGGTTGATGCACTATCTTTTTAATATATTTTTTATGTGATTTGCTAAAATTTTGTTAAGAATTTTTGCATCTATGTTCAGCAGGAATATTGGTCTGAAGTTTTCTTTCCTCAATGTGTCTTTCTCTAGTTTTGGTATCATCTGGTCCCAGACTTTACTTGTTTGGTAGGCTTTTGATGACCTCTTCTATTTCATTGTTGAAACTGATCTATTTAAATTGTGTATGTCCTCCTGATTCAGTTTTGGAGGATCATATGTCTCTAAATATCTGTCAATGTCTTTGATATTTTCTATTTTGTCAGAATATAAATTTTCAAAGTAGCTTCTAATTATTTATGTATTCAATGGTGTCTGTTGCGTTATTTCCTTTTTCATCACGAATTCTAGTAATTTGAGTTTCCCTCTCTCTCTCTTCATTAGTGTACCTAAGGGTTTAACAATTTTGTTTATTTTTCAAAGAACAAACTTTTTGTCAATTTTTTTGAATTGTTTTTGTTTCAATTTATTGATTTCAGCTCTGATTTTAAATATTTCCTGTCTTTCTACTTTTGGTGTTTGATCTGTACTTCTTTTTCTAGGGTTTTGAGCTGTATTATTAGGTCGTTTATTGTTGACTTTTTCTTCTTTTATTGAATGCACTCCTTGCAATGAATTTTCCTCTTAGTACTGCTTTCATAGCATCCCAGATATTCTGATATGTTGTATTATTGTTCTCATTTACTCTACAAATTTTTTTATCTCCCCCCCAATGTCTTCTATTATTCATGCATCATTCAATAGTGTATTATTTCATCTCCAGGTGTTGGAGTAGTTTCTGGTTTTTATTTTATCATTGATTTCTAATTTCATTCCATTATGATCTGATAGAATACAATGTAGTATCTCTATTTTTTGTATTTGCTAAGAGTAGTTCTATGGCATAATACATGGTCTATTTTAGAGAAGGATCCATGTACTGCTGAGAAGAAAGTGTATTCACTTGTTGATGGATGGAATATTCTATATATGTCTGTTAAGTCTAAATTATTGTGTTATTGAGTTCTATGATTTCTTTGTTCAACTTTTGTTTGGAAGATCTGTCCAATGGTGATAGAGGTGTGTTAATGTCACCTGGTATTATGTGTTCCTGGAATTGAGAAGGATTTGTTTGACGTACATGGATGCACCATTGTTTGGGGCATAAATATTTACTATCGTTATGTCTTCCTGATTTTATGCTTCCCTTAAGCAGTATGAAATGTCCTTTATTCCTTCTGAATAACTCTGGCTTGAAGTCTGCTTTATCTGATATGAGGATGGAAACCACTGCTTTTTTACTGAGTCTGTGTGCATGGTATATTTCTTCCCATCCTTCCACCTTAGTCTTTGGTTATCTTTTTCTATGAGATGAATCTCTTGAAGGCAGTGTATGTTGGGTCTTTCTTTTTAATCCAATCTGCCCAAGCTATGTCTTTTGATTGATGAGTTTAGGCCATTAACATTCAGGGTTATTATTGAGATATGTCTTGTATTCCTGGTCATTTTGGCTTATTTTTTTAATTTGACTTGGTTTCTCCTTTGATTGGCTTTTCCTTTAGGGTAGTTCCTTCCTTTGCTGATTTACATTGTTTTTCATTTATTCCTTATGGAATATTTTGCTGAGAATGTTCTTTAGTGCAGGCTTTCTCTTTATGGATTCTTTTAGCTTTTCTTTATTATGGAAGGATTTTATTTCATTGTCAAATCTGAAGGTAAGTTTTTGCTGGGTATAAGATTCTTGACTGGCATCCATTTTCTTTCAGAGCTTGAAAGATGTTGTTCTAGGCCCTTTCTAGCTTTTAGGGTCTGGACTGAGAAATCTGCTGATATCTGTATTGTTTTCCCCCTATGTGTAATCTGATTTTTCTTCTCTCGCATTCTTTAAAATTCTATATTTTGTATGTTAGGTATTTTCATTATAATGTGCCATGGTGTGAATCTATGTAATTTTATACATTTGGTCTCTTGTAAGCCTCTTGTACTTGATTTTCCATTTCATTCTTCAGATTTGGGAAATTTTCTGATATTATTTTATTGAATATATTATTCATTTCCTTTGATTTGTATCTGTGCTTTCCTCAATCCCAATAATAATTTGATCTTTTCATGTTATCCCATGATTCTTGAAGGTTCAGATCATGATATCTTGCCATTTTTTTTGTTTGGTCAACTTTGTTTTCAAGATTAAATATTTTGTCTTCATTGTCTGACATTGTCTTCCAAGTGATCTAGTCTGTTGGTGATGCTTTTCTATTGAGTTTGTTAATTTGGTTTATTGTTTCCTTCATTTCAAGGATTTTTTTTTTCAGAATCTCTTTGTTGAAATGATCTTTGCTTCCTACATTTGTTCTTTAAGTGTTTATTGGTGCTATCATTTCATTCCCTGCATTTGCTCCCTTATCTCATCCTTTGCTTCTTGAATCACTTTTATTATGTACATTCTGAATTCCCTTTCTGACACTTCTTCTACCATGCTATCACTGGATTCTATTGATATAACATCTAGGTTTGTTTGGGGACACTTTCTTCCCTTGTTTTTTTCATGTTGTTCGTGTATCTTCCCCTCTAGCTTTGTGGAATCTGAGGTATTGTAGTTTCCCCCCTATAGACTTATAGTGTCCCTAGAGGTTTCCAGTACCTCACCTTAAGTGGGAGATCAATATTAGCAGCACACATACAAACATTATACATCCTTAACCCAAATAGTCCCTATTAAGCTATTAACAGTATTGTCTTAATAAACAAAGATGAGTTTGATTATTATCTACAGCATAAACAACAGGTTTGCACTTATGACCACAATTTCTAATGGTAGACAAAGTGGATGGGGAGGGGTTGTAGGATGTAATGTTAATGAGATAAGAAGTGAATCTATAGAGGTACTACATCATAGGAATAGTGAAAGTGGAATTAAAAGAAATTGGTTGTTAGTATGAGAAAAGGAAGAAAGAGCCTCCGAGGAAAGAGATAAGAAGAAACTAGAGTGAGAAAAATAATAAAGTAAAAAAGAAAAAAAAAATTAAAGTAGGAATAATAGTACATATAATAGGAATAATCATAATAATAGCACTAATAAAAAAAGTCTACAGTAAAACTATACTGTACTGTTTCAAACCTGTTAGTCCTCAGTAGCCTGAAGCCTGCAAGGTACTTGATAATGTGGTGTCTCTAGAAGGGAGCTGCCTGACTAGGGATGGTGGCTTCTAGGTCAGGAATAATCCATGATAGTGGCAGACCATGGGCCCACCTGTTGGTAGATGATCAGCTGCAGCAGGGGCACGTGGGTGCTATACCATGTGGGGCACTGGGACCGGGGTGGCACTAGAGACCCTGGGCACTGGGTCAGGTTGTGGTGCTGGAAATGCACGTGGGCACTGGGCGGGCTGCCTGGGCCAGGGTGGCAGCACTCCAAAAAGGATATTTTATAAACCCTGAATTCATAAATAAATAGCAATGAGGTTGAATCAGTAGTAAAATGTCTCGCAAAAAAGAAAAGCTCAGGAACAGATGACTTCACTGATGATGTTATCAGGCTTTTAAAGAACTAACACCATTTCTTCTCAAATTATTGCACAGAATTGAAGGGGAGGTACCCTTGCAAATGCATCCTATAAGGCCAGTCTTACACTGACACAAAAATATGACAAGTACACTACATGAATTAGGTAATAGTTAACAATGAGCACTGAAATGCATGGTAGATCACAGATTTACTTTAAGTTATTCTTTAAAGTTTCCTTTAAGTTACTGCAAAGGCAGATGAATAAATAATTTGTAGCAGATAACCTGTAGAAAACATCAGTACACAAACCTTGAGAATAAACAATCAAAAGTAAAGAGATAATGTGGGGGGAAGGTATCTAAAGAAAGAAGGACTTATGGGACTAAACTCTTCACAGGAACCATAAAGGACAAGATAAAACTAAAAATTATGGTGCCAAGTGTCTCCTACTAACTTAGAACTACTAACTTTAGTGGCACAGGTGCACTAAGAAACTTCTGACCACCTATTGGCCCCAGTGCCAATTTTCTTTTGTTGGAACACAAAAACTGAAGTTTGGAGTTTCAGCTCCTGCTTTCCTGTGAGACACACATACACACACACACACAAAAATACAAATACAAATACAAATACCACAATAACATCTCTGAGAACATAGATTTTAAAATTCTCAACAAATACTTGCAAATAGAATTGAGCAGCAATCAGAAAGATCATAAACCATCCCTGGAATGAAATGCAAGGGCAGTATAACATACACAATCAATAAGTGTATATATAACAAATAAAATGAAGGATAAAATCACATGGTCATCTTGTTACCAAAGTTCGTCCTTGTATATGATTCCACAACAATAATGAGGACATTGTTTTGAGAAATAAGGAAAAAGTGGTTTTATTGCTTACTAGCAAAAGAGAAACATAGAGGACTCCTGTTCCAAAGGCTGTGATTCCACCCATTAGGGAGAACAAAGGTTTTTTTAAATAAGTGATTCATTCCAGGTATTCCCTGGGTGGGGAGTGGAGGTTGTGATTCACTTGTTAATTGGGAAGATAGCCATTTTTTAGATCTTCTGATGCCATCCCTGAAGTCTGAATGACTTGGTTCCTGTGATGGTGTGTGTTCAAAGACAGATAACTTGGTCTAAGACTGGGAAAAGGTAATCCTGTTTACCCCAAGGATAGGGAGGGGGAGAGGTAGAAGAAGAAAAGAAAACATGTCTATTTTAAAATAAGCCTCAGTGGCAGAGCAGCAAGAGCTACTCAAAGCATGAGGTGGACTACTGTTACAATCTCAATATATGTAGTAAAAGCATTTGATACAACTCAACATCAGTTCATGATAAAAGCCCAATGTTTAGAAGGATCACAACTCAACATAATAAAGGAAATCTATGGTAAACTCATGGACAGCCTCATCCTGAATGGAGAAAAACTGAATCCATTTCAGTTCAGGAAGAGAATAAGTGTGTCCACTCTCACTGCTGTTATTCAATATAGTACTAGAAATTTCAGCTAAAGCTGTATGCAAAAATAACCAAAATGGTTCAGTACCATAATGAAAGTACAAATAACCAGGAAGGGAGCAGACTTCACAGATGAGCACTGTCTTTATTCAACAGTGGTCAGGCATTGGATGGGCTCACTTTCTGTTAGAAATGGCCCTGATTACATGAGAGTTATGGGTTTATAGGTTACACTGGGATGTGACTTAATCCTTGCAAACTTTAAGAACATGTGGGTAAAAGGTCACAAACATTTGGAACTTGTTTTTACTGGGTGTGGTTTTATTAGGCAGTGTTTTTATGGGGCAGGGATGGAGGGTTCAGAATTCAGGGTCCAGTGTTCATCTAACCTCCAGGGGTCATTGTATTGACACAGGGACAAGACTGATGTGTAGTTTCACTGTCACTGAGAGAGAATTTATGTGGGAAAGGATCCCTCTTGTCAGGGACTGCTATCTTCAGAATGATAGCTATTGCCTTTCCAGGGTTTATTACAAAATAAACTGAGAAATGATTGATTGGAAGGATCAAAGTTTTGGCTTCTGTTTGAAGATGATATGATTGTATGTGTAGAAAAACCTGGAAATGCCAACAAACACTACTAGAACTAATGAACAACTTAAGTACCAGGATTACAAATCAATGTACAAATATCAGTAGTTTTCTATACAAAAATAATGAACTTGCTGAGGAAAAAAAACATGAAAACAATTTCCATCAAAAGTCATAAAAATTTTAAATACTTAGGAATAAACTTAGCTAAAAAAGTGAAAGACCTCTACAATGGGGATTAGAAAACACTGTGGAAAGAAATCAGAGACACTAAAAGGAAGGACCTGCCATGGTCATAGACTGGAAGAATTAATATTGTTAAAATGTTCATACTCACCAAAGCAATCTACAGATTCAATGTAATCTCTATGTAACCACTGATATTCTTCACAGAGGAACTGAAAAAACAATACTAAAATGCAAATGAAAGACCAAAAGGCACCAAATAACCAAAAAAATCCTGAGCAAAGAGAATAAAGTGGGAAGGATCTGAATACCTGATGTTAAGACAATAAATATAGTGTTGGCAAAATTGTGGGAAGAAAGGAAATTTTATCACTACTGGTGTGAATTTAATTAGTATAAGCTCTATGGAAAACAGTATGGAGTTCCTCAAAAAACTAAAAGAAGACTTTCTGAAAATGCAGAAAAAGTTATTAGAAAGGAAATTAAGTATAAGGAATTTAATTTCTCATTGAAAAAAAGAATCATAGGCACACCAGAACTCTTTAAATTTTGTAAAAAACTCACTTCCTGTTGGTGGATTTTGCTTTCTTTGAAATGGAGTCCCATATCAGTGGGGTAGACCTCACAATTTTAAATATTAGAATGTTCCAGGGAGAAGAAACTCCATATCAATAATTTGGTGGAATAAAAGGGATATACCATACAAATTGAGAGAACACTGAAAAAATAGCCAAGATATGTTCTCTGGTATATCAGAAGCAGAAAAATGATCAAACATGTCCCTGGTTGAAGAATAGAAACTAGGATAGGCATCAAACATTAGCCTTTATCATGGTATTCAAAAAAGGAAGAACTATTTGAACAGTGCGGTCAGTTTTATTTTCATGCGAACCATTTTACACCTACAAAAATCAAATTAATGACATATGCCAAACTACTTACTGTGATGTATATAGGCAGCAAAAGACACTAGTCACAACAAAGACCTATTCATTCATTTCTCTTCTTAATATGATTTAAATTCATTTGACTAACATATGTAAATGTTCAAGTTATTCAAGGTCTGTCACGTGGTAGGCATGGGGGGTGACAGATGCATAAATTCCAAGCTATTCGACTATCAACTTCCAGGAGGCAATTTTAAGTTAACCATACATTGTTATTAACTGCAGTGACCAGGATGAATGACAGACCTTCCTAACTTGGTCCTCCTGTCTAAGTGAAATAGTGTATCCTTTTCCAACACCAACACCTTTCCCCACCATTCCACTCTGCTTCTAGGTTCTCACCATTTTTTTCATTTCAAATACTGATGAGATCCTGAGCATTTGTCTTAGACAGAAAAATCAAAAAAGGAAGGACTCTCCCAAACTCATGTTATTGAGGTTGAAGCTGCCTCCATCACCAGATGCTGACCAGTTCAGTTTGGGAGAGTACATTCCCAGGTCAATCAAACACAGCAGCAAAAGGCAGAAACAGAATGTTATCAAACTGAATCCTCTGGGATGTGAAAAGATAAATGCACGCTATGGCGTGACCAAATTGGACACATCCCAGTACAGATTTCACTGAAGAAAACGCAGTGATGAAACTCTGCACACCAAGAGATTAGAGGAGAAAACACAAACCTCATATTAATGGCAGTCGTTATATATTTGCAATCCATTAGAGGTACAAAGTTTATGATATTTTCCCCCAAAATCTGAAGTGCTGAGATATAACTGACACACAGGTGTATGGTTTGTTTACATGCACACTGTTATGAACCACAAACACAACCTATGCGGCATGTACACGGCTCCCACCCCCCACCCCAAAATTCCTTCTAGCCACATGGTAGTTAACCCTCTCCCTCAACACCCATGCCCTAGACTCCCCGACCCATTACTTCTGTCCCTGGATTTTGCCCCCTTTTCCTGACTCATATGGAATCATGCAGTACGGAGCCCTTTGCATTTGACTTCCTTCACAGGAATGGACTCAAGTGAGTCTTCTGATGGTACAATGAATGCTCCCTGGCTTCACTCTTCATAATTACTTGCAAATTGTGGGGTTATGTTTTCCTGCGCTTGTAACTTTACATTGCTTGACCTGAGGTTTGTATCTTGGTGAGGATGTTCTCTGAGGGCAATCGTTCATCCTTTAAGCAGAAGTAAATGATGCTTGGAAGAACCAAGAGAACTATAAAAGTCAGGTGATCCTGGAGGTCTAGAGAGGGCGTACACAGGAGGGTCCCAGGGCTGCCAATGCTGTGATTCTTGCTTTGGGTGGTGGTTACCGGGGACTTCTGTCCTGCCCAACTGCCGGGGCCCAGTTCATGCGGTCATCACGCCAACAGTGCACCCTGGATTCCCACGGGTGTGGCTCGCATGCCACCCCGGTGGCCACAATGTGCACAGCTGAACCCAGCAGACACCTGGGGCTGCCTTCACCCTAAAAAGGAGATGGATGACAAGGAACTGTGGATGGGGATCAGAGTTCTTGGAGACTGAGGAGAGATGGGCACAAAGTTGCCCAAGTTCACCCGGAAGACTGTGACAGCAAGGACTAGAATCCACGGTTGTGACCCACCACTGTGATGACTCTGACGCAGTGGATGTCACCTCACACCCAGAATGCAGCCAGCTGGGCCTCCTCGCAGCTGGAGATGGCTGCACTGGATGCCTCTCGCCAGCTGACTGGCTGGCACCACTTCTGCCCTAGCTGGAGTCTGGTGGGGAGACCATCTTTTCTGCCCTCAGGGTGAAAGCTCATGTTTGGAAACAGACAAGTGGGAGCCCCGACACCCAGTCCAGGTGGAATTTGCTTGGGCTCCAAGGTGCAGCCGCAGCAAGCACAGGCCTGTGGTCCAGCCACCTCCAAAGTTCACCCTGAGCAGAGTAGCACCAACAGGCTGGACCCCACCTGGGGCTCTCCAGGGCAGCACTAAGTTCTCCCTGGCATGAGGAGGCTTGGTGGAAAAGGGGATGCGGGTGCACACTGACTGAGGGAAGGGGTGAGAAGTTGGTTCCATTTGAAACCTGATGGCATTCTCTCATTTGAACCTCAGAATCTGCCAGTTATGCCCCTAGGGCGGGATCATTTGTACCCGATGATGGCCAGGGGCGTGGCGAACTTGTTACAGCAATAATATGTGCTGCACAGGTATGAACCTGTGCTCAGAGGGAAGCAGCAGGGCTGGTGGAAGCCGGTCACCAAGGGTCGAGCTCATGCCCTGGCAAGGCTTGGTCAAACTGCTGCTCCCCTCGTGAAGATGGCCCTTGCCTCCCAGACCATGCACGGTGCCAGAGTTTGCCCCAGTTGGAGCCGGCCGGGATGTCTCAGGTGGCAGAAACCCCAGCCACAGAGTCTCTGCCCAACTTCCTCAGGTAGATGTCGCCTTGCTTCTGCTTTACCCCTCCAAGAAACAGCTACTGGTGCCAGGGTCTCAGCCACAGCCTAAGGAACCCAGCACCCCTGCTCAGGTGGAGGTTTGAAGTGGATGGTATAAGTCCTGCTGCTGCTGATCCTTTCTGGCTTTGAGGTCTACCCTGTGTGTGAAGGTTGGTCTCCTTAAGCCCATCCCATGGGGCCCAGAAGAGACACAGAGTGGGAATTGGGGGAAAGGTATCCCCCAAGCCTGATCCAGTCCCCAGTGGGCAGTCCCACTCTCCATCCTCCACATGACATCCCACTTGGGTCTCAGCTCAGGGTACAACCATCTCCCATGGTTCTCCTGCTTCAAGGACAAGGGAGAACCAGATATTCTGAGGTAGCCTTTTGCATTTGATCCCTATGCTTTTAGGCCCTGCCTCCACAGCCTCCATTCCCCAAGTCATTCACTTTTTTCTGTCAAAGACACCATCCCCAATTCAACTGATGCCAAAAGCACACAGAGACACACGTGCAAACGTGCGTGTGTGCACGCGCACACATGGACACACACACACACACACCTTAAAGCAGGATCTTCATAGGTTGGAGTTGCCCATATGCAACCAGCGTGTTTGGGTGGGAGCTGGAGAACCTGCACTTGCCTCACCTCACTCAGAAATGAATGAATCTATCCCTGAGTCTCAGGCACAGCAGGCCCAACTATCCATGGGGGATGGTGACATCAGACATGGTGCTCAGACAAAATCTCATGTGTCCTCAGGAAGCAATCTGTGAGACTGTGCTGAGATACAATATCATCATATCCAGGAGGATCTGTGCCATGGGATGGTCAAACGGCCTCTGGATGCGGACCATCCATGCACATGCAGATCTCTCATCCACATTTGCCCTAGAAATGAACTGGCCCTTTTCAAATGAGAGCCATGGGTCTGACTGGATGGGGAAGGGCAGGTTGACTGGCTAGGACTTGGGAGGATGTGGACACTCTCATGCTTGACCATTCACCTCCAGGTGCCCGTGGGCAGTTTCCTCCAGGTTGGCCCACAGACCAACAGCCCCCTCCGATAAACCAGAGACAGAGCACTTTTCTCCGAGTTCCCTGTACCCCTCACATTGTTCTGTCACCCACTGGGATGTGACCTCTGCCCCCAGCCCACTACTGAAAGAAGGGGGACCTGACAAAATTTGCCAGCTGAGCCTCAGAACTAAGGAACTAAGGGTGATGGGCGATTTCTAGCTGAGCTGTCCCTCTGAGGGAGACAGTGAGTGCAGAAAGTGGTCTGGGTCTGAGAGGGGGGAGACGAGCTCAACTCTCCCTCTAATGCCTGTTGAAATAACTCACTCAGGACAGGCCACTGGGGGAGACATGGGAGAGACCAAGGATGCTCAGGATGGAAAAGAAGGGTGAGAGGGAGAAGCAGGGCAGTGAACAAAGCCAGAAAGGCAGGGGCACTGGGGCTCTGCACGGACCTGAAGAATTCCTGCTGAAAGCAGAGAGAGAAGGCAAGAAGAAGGACATTGGCAGAGAGCACCAAGAGGGGCCGGTGGGCAAAGGGAGGACATGCTAGCGTGGCCAGACCCAGCCCACGTGGAATCCAGACCCGGGGCACCATGGAAAGCCCTGAGCGTGGGGCCCCTCCCCAGAGGCTGGTCTAGACCCCCCTCAGGGAGAGGTGCAACCTGGAATGCCATGGGTACTGCTCTTAACCTGCTCTGAGATGGGGCAGCTCCCCACCCTTCTCTTGTCCCCTGCAGGCCCCCATCACTCAGAGAGAGGGCAGACCACAGAACATGAGGGGGACTTTAATTGCAAACTGCTGTGAACTGCAGTGGGCAGGGGACCCTGGCTGTAGAAGAACCAGAGGGAACGAGCTTGGCAGCTGCTCCTGGGCTCCACAGTACCAGCAGCTCGTCTCACTGGAAGAAGCTTTGTTTGGCCTGACAAGCAGAGCAGAGTCAGGGCCAACCCAGACCGCTGCAGGCTCACAGCCACCCCCACCCCCACCCCAATCCCCAGAGAGCCAGGATTGGGGAAAGTTTTACACTCACTTCAGAAGACCTGGACCTTGTCATCCAGGGACTGCATGACTGCTGAAAGAGAGAGGCATAACCGAGCACTCCAGACAAAGACCACAGGAGACTGTCCCCCTGCCTCTCCTTCCCAGCTGCCCCTGAAATCTGACTCCCCTCCAGGCCCTGTCCGATCAGCACTGGGAATGACCCACCCTCCGACACCTGCCACTGGAACTCAGTGTGGAAATGTCTTCTATGAGAGAACATGTACCGGCAGGGCTCAAACACTGGGATTATGGCAGAAGCATCCAAAAACGTGTTACACACAAAAGCCAGCAAGCATACAAACACCGGACAACAAACATCAAACAAGCCACACCAACCAGCACTTAAAGGGAAAATAAAGGAGGCATCCGCAAAGGTCCTCAGAGAAGGAGGACCTGTGGGACTCAAAGGCAGAGTACATGGAGTTCAGGACGATTCACTGCTCTTTGTGCGCAGCCCCAGTAGTCAAGTCACAGAAGGCTCCCGGGCCAGGCACAGCAATGTCCAGCCTTGTGACGCTGCCTGTCCCTGTAGCCCCACCCTGCCCCGGGCACCTGCACAGGGAGACACCAAGGTCTGCCTCTGCCCCACCCCTGCCACAGCCCCCACCACTCCAGCTCCTCATACCTAGCTGCTCTTTGAGGTCCTGTATTTCTTTCTGTAGAGCCACACACTAGTTCCATGGACATCAGAGAAAGAGAAATGAGAATGATATTCTGCCCTCCACTCTCCTCATCCTCCCACTCGCCCCCGCTCCTCAGGTCCCCCATATGCCAAAATCTGGTGGCAACCCAGGCAGAGGGAATCCTCACGGGAAAGGAGGAGCCCTCTGTCCCTGGGGTGCGGGAAGCAAGAGGGCACTTAAGTCAACTTAACCTGCACACACAGCCCACCATCTAAGTTGGGGCCGGCACCCCTAGGAGCCAGAGGAAGTGGTACCTGGGGACAGCCCTGTGCTCCAGGTGGCTGCTGCTGCCTTTCGGGAACTGGGTGATGCACAGCTGACTCTTGCTCACCTGAAAGAGAACACAAATCCAGCTCCCCAACCTGCCTGGGAAATGGAGAGGGCCTGGCTGGGTCTCAAGTGAGGTAGCATCCCCCTCTGCAGGCAGTGAGTTGCACCTGCTCTGCCCCGCCCCAAGGCTCCACCCCTCTCTCTGGGCCTGCCTTCCCAGCTGCCACTGTGGCCCCCTAATCCTGTGGCTCTGGGCTGGACACTAGCAGAGCTGCAGACACAGCCAGCCCCTGGGAGGAGTCATGTGGGGCTGAACAGGCCCCAACAGAAAAGGCCGTGTTCTGCTGAAGTCTCCTTCTGGAGTTGACTGGCGTTTGGGGCACTGCTACAAAGCACCCCTTCCCATAAAACTCCGCACAGCGGACCAAGTGGCCTGAAGCCAGACTTGCCCACACCTAGTTTCCTGCGCGGAGCACTTCCTGGGTAGGCAGGGAAGCCTGGGACCAAGGCCAGGGCCCCCAGAAGTGACAGAGTCAGAGGGTCCTGCCCTTCTCCCCTCCTATCCAACTCACAACACTCACCAGAGTGGGCAGGGCCTCTGGAAGTGAGGCCTCCTGGTTCAGGTCCAAGGGCTGGGAGCTTCCCAGAGGCTGGGGGACTCTGGTGTTGGGGTCACCACTGCTGAATTCTCCAGGATGCATGCACAGGTAAGGTGTCCCCGGCCTGTGTGCTGAATACTAACACAAATTCTCACTGAGTCAGGTTATGGGTTGTGCCTGTTGAGTATTATTAGGTGTGTACAGGGGCTGGGGTGAGGTGGGTAATGAAGGGAGAACTCCAAGGCTCATCTTGACAGCACTGTCTCCCTCACTCAGCCCCAGGCCAGGAGGTAGACCTGGGTCAGGGAGAAGCACAGGGGTCACGGAGGAAAGCTCAGGCCTCCTGGGAGAAGTACAGGGAGGGAGGAATCTGGAGCCGATGGGAATAAACACCCTGGCCCAAAATGTAAGGGCACTCCTGTTCATGTTAACCGTCAGACCTGCTTCTCACCCCAGCCCCTGTCTGGGGAGGAGGCAGGAAATGCACAAAGTGTGGCCAACAGGGACCAGCACATACTAGGTACTTTGTTGATGCCTGCCCTGACTACAGAGACCCCCAATTTGGAATCCCAATGACAGCTGGCACCCAGACCAAACCCCTGAACAAGACGCAGAGGGAGTAAGGGCAAAGAAGTGTGGGATGGGGGAGGAGAAGGGCAGAGTGAGTGGAGGAGGGGGGAGGACAGCCAAGGCCTACTCACTTGGGTTGTTGGGACTGTATCTCTATTTGGGCCATGATCATCACTGGCCACAGGCTGGGACTCCTGAGTTTTCTTCACCATAGATCTCTTTCCAGCACCACTGTGCTTGGGTTGCATGGGTTCCAAGGGCAGCAAGGAATACCTCTTGGACCTCCCAAACAGGGGAACACCCGGGATCGGGGGAAGAATGGCCGGTTCCAGAGGAGCCGCTTTGAGAATCTGCCCCCAAGGAGGGAAGGCCCTGCCCAGGCTAAATTTTGAGCCACCCCCAGGAATTTTTTCTCCTGGATGGCCTTCTTCCTAGGAGTGGCCCTGGGCAGGCCCCTGCAGCAGAAGGAGGAGCAGAAGCAGGAACAGGAGCAGGAGGAGGAAGAGGAGGAGGAGGAGGAGGAGCAGCAGCAGCAGCAGCAACAGCAGCAGCAGCAGCAGCAGCAGCAGCAGCAGCAACAGCTGCTGCTGCTCCTGGGTAGCTGGGCCTGCTCTCTCCCTTGCCCCAGATCATGCTTTGCCTTTTCTTGGGAGGAACAGGCTTCCAGCTCTGCCAAGGCCTGCCTTTCCATGGCAGAGGTGAGTCTGCCAGGAGCAGAGGTCGGCAGAGAGGCTGGTATTTGAAGGAATTCCCCCTGGTACCAACACTGGAGCGGCTGGCTGTGTCTCCTGGTTCCCTGGGGCTGCTGGAACTGGCCCTGGCCTTCTTTGGGGCAGAGGCTCACCCTCACCAGCTGAATCTCACTGAGCTCATCCGAAAACTCGGGGTGGGAAGGGGGTGGCTGGCCTTCCCCGCTGCCCATCATCCTAGTTTTGGTGCCTCTCTCGGGGTTCCCCCAGGCCGTCCCACCTCAGGCCCACTGGGGTGACGTAGAGGGGCAGCAGATGGGGCCTGTGGCGTTTCCAAGGAACCTGGGGCCAGCGGGCCTCTCCAGCTGGGGCCAGCCTCTGCGTTAGCCCAAATGGCGGGACAGTTCGGCGACCCAGCTTTCCGGGGACCGGTATCTGCGGGCACTGGGGGTCTCCTGGCCCGTCTGCTGCTGTACGGTGGCCACAGACTCCACAGGGAGGTGGGGCACGAAGTCCAGGGCGTCCTCCTTCTTATCAGCGGTGGAGCTAGGCCTGCCTTCGCCGCCCCGCAGAACCGCCCCCTCCTGCCTCTATCTCTTCCCCCTGGGCCTCCAACTCGAACTCATAGCCCTCAGGGTCTGGGAGGCCGCCCTCACCCTCCCCACTCCGCGGCGGCCCCAGCTCAAGGCCCACGCCCGGTACCCGTGGGGCTCTGGGGCCTGCACTGGGGACGATGGTGTGCTTCGCACCATCCAGGCCAAAACCGTCTTCCTGACCGGAAGCCTCATCGGTCGAGCTCATTTCGCCAGGCCCTGCGGCCAAGTTTGAAGACAGAGGATCGCCCGTGTCCGAGCGAGAAACCGTTAGGCCTTCGCGAACGCAGTCACCACAGAAGCCACACGAGATACCTCAAACACCGCGTGGTTTGTGGTTTCACGCGGTCTTCGATACCGGCATCTCGGCCTTCTCATTGGTCCGTCCCCGCCAACCAGCCCGCCCCTTGTTGGGTCATCCCAGGGCGCCTGGAATTCTGGGAAGCCCCCGGTTCTACTGGCTGTTTCCAAGCCAGTTCCAGCTGTGGAGTCGGCCTGTGGGAGCGTTCTTTCCCACCTTCCTGACCTGCCCGCTCTGGCCGGCAGGCCTCCTTTCCGATGAGGGCCTCACCTCATAGCCTCAGTTTCCCATCTGTACAGCGGGGGAAAATAACATCACCTGGATCAGGGGCCTCTGAGGAGTCGATGTAATGATGGATGCGGCGCACCAGCACAGGAAGACTGCAAGTTCCTGTTCCCCAGCAAGAACTCCGGTTCAATAGGGAAGTGGGCAAGGAGGTCCACAGTCAGTGGTCAGTGGTCCTGGTACTTTTTTCATAAAGGGCAGAGAGAAGGTATTTTGTGATTGGCAGAGTGTGGGATTCTCCCCCTATTGCTGGATTTCCACGGGCAATCAAAGTGGCACACGGATGTGTGCCCAGGGTACTTTATTAGCGGCATATTGTTTGCCCACCTCTATCAGACCCTATCCTACACCCACCACGAGTTAATGCGTAAGTAGCAGGAATCCCTATGGCCAAAGGACACTCCAAGGGATGTTCACCATCACTGATCCTGAAGATACAAAACTAAAATCACGAATCAATTTTCATATACCAGGTTTACAACAATGAAGAACTTGTAAAGCATGGGTGGAAGAGGTTATGAACAAACTGGTGTTTTGACATCCACTGGGGTGTAGGCTCTGTGGAGCAGGTGGGGAGGGGTAGGGAGGGGATGCCCACTGGGGAGGCTAATCGGGCAGAACGAGCAGGGTTTATATTCTAGAACTTCCAGTCCGTGCCGGCACTCTTCTTAGCACCGTAGATAAATATTAACTCATCCTCACTGGACAGTCCTACGTTTAGGTAACCACAACTGCCACCTTACTAAGGAAAGGAAACAGGGAAGTTCAGCAGGGGCTGGGCACATCATCTGGAGAAAAGCTGGTTATGTGTGGTGCACAAGGAAGTTGGTGAAGGGAACAATCTGGGAATGCTCTGAATTCCCGTTGGTCAGAGGATGCAGGAATGCATTGTGACCTGTGCATCCAGTAGATGAAAATGAGGAAGTATGACTATAGTATGCTGATTTTAGTTCTTTTGGAAATCCTTACCCATGAGTGGGATAGCTGGGTCATATGGTGGCTCTATTCCTAGTCTTTTGAGGGAATCCATGCTCACCAACAGTGTACGGACATACCCTTTCCCCTACATCCTCACCATCGATCATCATTATTTGTATTCGCAATGATTGCCATTCTAATCGGGGTGAGATGAATCTGTCACCTTGATTTGCATCTCCCTGATTGCTAAGGATATTGAGCATTGTTTCATAAGTTGATTGGCCAATTGTATTCTTCTTTTGAGAAATGTCTACTTAGATGTTTTGCCCATTTATCGTGTTATTAGCTATTTTGCTGTTGGTATTTTTCGTTTGTTCTTCATATATTCTTTTAATCAACGGCCTGTCAGAAGAGTAGTTGGCAAAGACTTTCTCCCAATCTCCAGACTCTTTCAGTTCTGCTGTGCAGAAGCTTTTATGATTTAATGTCATCTCACCTACTGAGTCTTGTTTTTATTTCTTGAATATTAGCAGTCTTACTAAGGAAGTCGGTGCCTGCAACCAGTATGTTGGAGAGCTGCCCCTTTGTTTTCTTCTGGCAGGTTTGCTGTTTCTGGTCCAACTCCTAGGACTTTGATCCACTTTGCGTAGGGTGGTAAGTAGGGATCTAGTTTCATTCTTCTACCTGTGGGGTTGCAGTTTAGATATAAGGCATCCCCCAAAAGCTCACGTGTGAAACAATGCAAGAAGCATTAGAGGTGAAATGTTTGGGTTAGGAGAGCCTTAACCCAATCAGTGTTTAATCCCCCCTGATAGGGATTAACTGAGTGGTGACCATAGGCAGGCAGGGTGTGGCTGGAGATGGGTCACTGGGGTTGCCATACCTTCGGTGTATATTTTGTGAGCTGAGCTTAGTAGAGCGCTCTCTGCTTGCCGATCACGTCCTGAGCTGCTTTTCTCCACTACCCTCTTCTGCCATGATGTTCTGCCTCATCTTGAGCTCTGAGGAATGGAGCCAGGTGTCATTGGACTGAGTCCTCTGAAACTGTGAGCCCGAAAATAAAGTTTTCCTCCTTAAAATTGTTCTTGTCAGGTCTTTTCGTCACAGCAGCAAAAAAAAAATAAATAAATAAATAAATAAATAAAAAAAAATTTTTAAAATTTTAAAAAATTTTAAAAAGCGCTGACTAAAACATATAGACATCCAGTTTTCCCAGCACCATTTGTTCAAAAGGCTCTCTATTTCCCAACATATGTTTTCGGCACCTTTGTCAAGGATCAGATGGCTGTATTCACCTGGCATTGTCTCTGTCTCGTCTGCTCCATATCCACCAGTCTTCCTTTCTGTTTTTATGCCAAGACTATACTGTTTTTCCTATAGCTCTGTAGTATAATTTAAGATCAGGTTTTGCTATACCCCCAGGCTCACTCTCGCTGCTCGGGATTACTTTGGTATTCTGAATCTTTTACTCCTCCATATATATTTCAGGACTGTTTTTCTTAGTTCTGTGAAGAATGTCATTGGTATTTTGAGGGGATTGCATTGAATCTGTAGATTGCTTTTGGTCACATGGCCATTTTGACAATATTAATTCTGCATGCCCATGAACACGGCAGTTGCTTGGGATGGAAGCTTGTTGTAATAGTAGTTCTCAGCTTTCCTTCTAACTGGTGTAAGGCAGGACAGAATGGGAAGTAGTGATCATTGGAGATTTGTCCGGGCATACTAGGTAGATGTGCGCCCAGGGCAGGGCTGATACAGAGCTCTAAATGTGAAATTCTTCTGGTTGGTGTTTAGCTCTCATGGGCCTCTAGCATTTTGTCAGGTGGTGTCTGCTCAAGAGAGAATAACTCCACCTACCCTATTGCCTGGTAGATGCCGATATCTGCTGTGCGTCTAGATCTCCCGGGCCTCCCAGGAATCGCTCTCCAACAGGCCTTGCCCGCTCCATGACCCACAAATGTGGGCTTCCCAGAATTAGAAATACCCTGGTGTCACAAGGACTCAAATGTGCTCAAACTTTACTTCTGCAGAAGTTCACGAAAACAAGGAACGGCTGGCAAGCAGGCATAGTTGGGTGGTACCAATCACCTGTGTTTACACCTAATACAGTACTGACCCTTGCTCTGATAGGTGGAGCTTGGGGTTACACTCTGCGAGTGGCTAATTTTAAATTGGGGTGGGCAGCAGGAAGGGCTACAGTTAAAATGGGTACAGTTGGCTAGGAATGGATCTTATGTTCCAATTAAGGCTAAATAGTATATTTTGAAAATGGTCCACTGAACTTCTTATCTCTCAAACGAGGATCAGAGGTTGAGTGCGAATGTGCCCACTGGTCCAGTTTCTGGGTTCTCTCAGGCTAGTCCCACCAACCGCAAGACCCAAAGAAAAAGCAAGCCACACTCTGCTCTTATCCCAGGCCTGAGTCTACCTGGGTGCAATATTTCCATGCCTGTTTCAGTCATGCCCCATGCCTCCGGAAGCAGTCTAGATCTCACCACAGGTACGTGCAGGAACAGTCCGATGATGCTTAAAATGAACCTCGGGGGCTCCCACAGCAGAGAGTCACTGGGTGGCCATTTCGAGATGGCTCCCTACCTGTATGCTTCACTTGCCAGTGAAGCACTTTTCACACACCAGCTCACTGTGCTGCCTCTGGATCACTTAAGATCAGACTGCCTCTCTGTTCCTTAGGTTTCCCCGTGCCAAATATTTTGTAGATTTTCTCTTTTAGCCTGTGTCACCCTCCCCTCTGTGGTGAACCAACATCACCGGTATGACCGAATTTCTCTCTCTGCCATTCTGGTACTGAAACTTGGTGAACTTCCCATCACCCACATTGCTAGGAATCACTACTCCCAGTGCTAGGGTCCCAAGTCATGGGGCAGTTGGAAAACACACCCTTCCTCAACTATGCCATATTTATTTCCCCATAATGTGGGAGGTAATGAATGCCCTAATTGCCCTCAGTCTCCAGTTTTTCCTGCTAAATTCTCAGCACTCTTTGTATGCGTCAAACATAATCTTTTCCCAGAAGTGGCTACAGATTATTTGCCTTACAATGTTTTTAAAGGATTATTTGCCTGCTATTCTGTCCTGGCTGAGTTCTGAGTAACTTGGATCGGTCCTTCAGCTAGTCCTCAGACAGACCAGAATGGACAAATACAATTCCTCAGGAGGTCTAGTCAGCTCTCTTGGTAACCAGAGACCAGAAGGTGGACGCCAGTATGCAGGACTGCCACCGAGCTAGATATGGGCACAGGGCAAGGATGAGTAAGAAGGACACATTATTTCCTACTCTCTTAAATGTGCCTTTTCCCTGGTTCAGCATTTGCTTGGTTGTGGTAAACTCAGACTACTTCCCAGAATTCTGAGAAACGGGATTTTGATCATTATTCATTGTTTTTTTTTTTCTTTTTAGTGTTTTTCAGGAGGCCCTCAGAGCTACCTGCTAAATTCACCATGTTTGCTGACTTGCTCATGCCAGCCGAGTTCTTTAAAAGTTGAGAAATAAATTCAACACAGAAAGCAAACTCTTTCACAGATGGCATTGCAACATTTGGCATCAAAGCACACACACACACGTACACACAAGTAAAGCAAAGGCAGCAAGAGTAACACAAGAAAGGGGAATAACAAATAAAACCTTAATCTGAGTATTACACCTTATAGAAATCTTAATCATGGGTCGAAATGTAAAACATAAAACCATAGACATTTTGACAAGCAAATGTAAAAGAATGACCTTTTACGTGACCTGAGGTTAGGTGAAGAATCCTTAGAAATAACAAGAAATTATAACTGCCACTTCTTGTAAAGCTAAATGCCATTTGTCATATAACTCTGCAGTCACATTCCTGAAGGCTCGACCAAGACACACGTTCACCCCAAGACACGTGCATAAATGTCGGTAGCAATCTTATTCATAATCAACAAAAACTAAAAGCAATCAAAAGATGAATAAATAAAAGCTAGTCCTTTTATCCATACAACGGGACACTGTTAAACACAACAAAGTAAGGAACTGTTGATACATGCCATAACAGGATGAATTGCAAATGCATATTTGCTAATTGAGGGAAGCCAGTGTGAAATGGTTACATACTGTATAAGGCAAAGCTACAGGGACAGAAAACAGATCACTGGTTGCCAGAGGATCAGAATAGTGAGATGGTTTGATGACCAAGGGTCAGAATGAGGGAGATTTTTGTGATGGTGGTACTGCTGTGATTCTTCAACAAGGTGGTCACGACATGGGTCACTACCCATATGTTAAAAGTCTCCGCACTGACAACCGAGATAGGCAAAAGAGTAGCGGCCTTCTCAAAAGTCATTCGAATGTAGAAAACAGTGAAGCTACAAAAACTTCACAGTGCTTGGCGAAAGTTATTCTCTAGCTGAAATTATATGCAAAGCTACAGTTAACTATGAGATTAAAGGTACTTTCTGTTCATAAAATTAAAGCTACTCTCTATTTGTGCAATATCTCAGGAGATATCATATCCCAAGTATCTTGTCTCAGCAAGTTCCTGGAGGAGAGGTCCCATCAAAACAATGGAGTAAACCAAGAACAGGTGGACTCCAGGAAAGAGGGGATAACTCCAGGGGTTTCACAAAGGAATATTCTAAGTCTAAGGCAAGACCTTTAGACATCAATCAAGGTCGAATGAGGGTCTAGAAGGTTGATGTCCAGGGACAGAAAAATGTAGTAGTTGAGGGTTTGGACAAGACTGTTGATGGAACCATGAAAGAGATGTAAGCTCTTGGGAAGTGAGGCGGGGAGAGGGTACTCATCTCTCTTTCTCAGTGATGTATTTCCAAGTCGTAGCACAGTACCTGGCACATAGAAGGCTCCTGAAAAGACTGATGCAATGAAAGGGAAAAGTGGGAGAGAGGAATTTGAGACACAGGGTGTGCAGGACCCAGTTAAGGAGGTTTCTATTCTGTTTTGTAAAGGGGAGGTAAACTGGGGTAGCTTGATGGGAAAGTGGGATCACAAGAAGATTATTCAAAATTAGACAAACGATATCATGATCCTCTGGTTACAGGAAAACTCAAAACCAGGAAAATCATTTACAACCAGGGGTGGAAGTCCTCTTGTGATCACCTGAATGTTCTCGGGGCAACGGGTAACGAGGCCGTCAGATGAGAAGGAAGGCGGTCCTTCGTGAGGAAGTGCCCCGTGTCCTCAGATATCTTCTTCTGTTAACTTGTCATAACAAAACCTGATAAAATAAAGACAAGCGTTCCTATTTACTGGTAAACATCACAGCTAGAGAAACAGGGCAAGCAAAGATGAGAAGATATTTGCATCACATGAATCGTCAAAAAATTTGGATATAAAAGGCATAGAGAATGACCACAGATAAACAGACGAACGACTCAAGGAGAAATTGGGGGAAGAGACTTTGGAGGAGGTACCTCACAGGAGAGAAAACTCCCAAGGCCAGCGCATGTACAAGATACACAGTCTCCTTAACCACCAAGGGATTGCACGTTGAAAGCAACAGGGTATATTTCATGTGCACCAGGTGGGCAACCATTTGTAGCTTGATATTAACAAATGTTGATGAGGATGTAGATGAACTGCAACAGTGAAAACCCCTGTTAGGAGGGTGAATAGGGACAACCACTTGGAAATAGAGCCAGCATGATCAAATAATGGTGGACCTGGGCCTCATGTGTAAGTAAATGATTCCACATGTAGGTGTGGGCACAGCTTCCCAGGCATTTTGTAATATGGCACGCACAGTGAATCGGGCCTCTAGGGCTCACGGGAGTCAGACAGCAAGGCTGCTCAGTGCCAGGTTCAACAAATCCAGGGGACAGTGCATGGCTGCACCTGTGAAAAGTGAAGAGCTCTGCCACGGAGAGCGTTTTCAAACGTATACCAGGAAACAAGGCAGAGAATGCTGGTGACGGCATTATGTCGCAGGCCCATCAGCAGGAGAATGGATATACAGATGGAGATGCTGTCAGTCCCTATTATATGCAACTTTGGATTCCATGTTGCTAATTAGATTATTTGCTAAGCTTTATTTGTAGCCCACCATCAGTATGGGAGGTACTTCAGGATGATTAACAGGCATGTGGAAGATGGGGAAAATCAGAGTCACTCAAAGGCCAAGTGTGTGCCCAGCTGAGGTCAAGAGGTGGGAACTCTTCCTTCCTAAGGTGTACGCAAGTGTCCTTTTCTCAGTCTTTTTACACCAAGCTGAGGCTTCTCTGACCACCTCCCAGCCAGTGACAGAGCATGGCTAGGGTCCATTGCTGAGGGACGGGGCCACCTCAAATTGACAGCTCCGGGCTGGGGACTTCACAGCAGCCTGACTGATTCTCTGTTGGGGTTAAACTACATCTGAATTCCTATCCCACCCTGCTCTCTCCCTCCTTGTCTCTTACTGGCACCGGGGCCTGCATGCAGCCCCAAAGACTCTCGCTGCCTCCCCGGCTCCTTCCCCGCCATCCCTCTTGCTCCACAGCCACCTTTCACGTCCAGTCACGCATTGACCTCTATACTTCTGGAACATCTGAACTAGCAACCAGTGCTCCAGGAGTGGTCCAAGGAAAGGCAATAATCTTGGGTGTGTAGGTGGCCTCACTCACCTCGGGAATGACAAAGGGCATGCCATCCACAAGGCTACTTGGGCCATGCATTATCTCTAGCGTGAGGTCACGTTCGATTGCTCCACGTTTTTAACCCTTGGTAACCTGGCAAGCATCCCAGTGGAGGTTGTCACCCTCGTGGGTGAGGCGGTGAAGAACTGCATCGTATGCAGGGACAAACTCCCAGGGATTGCAGTGCCAGTGTTGTCTTGTAGCCCTGTGGAGACATGATGAGGAACAAAGGGACATTGCCCAACCAGTTGAGGGTTGAGAGGAAGATCCAGAAATAAGCATGGGTGGCTCACAAGGAGGCCCTTCGATCCTACAGAAGATGAGTGTACCCCACTGAGGAGCCTCTAGCCACGATGACTTCTCAGCAAGAGATGCAGAACCTGCACATCCCGAAGCCTCAGTGCTTGCAGACTGGACCTTCCTTGTCTGGCAAGAGCTAGCACCAGCCCCGTTCTGGTAGATGGTCACATCCTCTCCCCACAAAGTCCCAGGCAACTCCCTCAGGAGCTGCACCCATCTCAATTCCTAGTGTTCCCTTTGCACTGGCTGATGAGTAACGAAAGAGTTTTACACACAGCAAGTTGCAAGAAAGATTGAGCCTGAACCAGCAGAAGACAGGGAATAGCCGTGGGGCTGGATATTGACTGAGCTGGATCAAGGGAGCAGAAAGACGAGAATGGACAAGCAAAGTTTCCTGAGTGGGGGCGCATCCTCACATCATGGGATTGAAGACCCTAGTGGGGACCCCAGGAGATTAGAGGAGATTCACTGCCAGGGTGACCCTGAGAATCCTTGAGAAAGTGGTGGCCCTCAGGCAGCAAAAGGGAAGCATTCGCCTTGGCAGAGGAGGGAATAAAAGCGCTGAGGGATGCACCCATGCCACAGCAAATAGAAGATGTGAGGGCAGTCAGCTGACCCGCGGGGCTCTGCTCCACGGCAGGGCTCAGAGCACACACCATTCGCCAGGGGCCATCGGGAGTGTTTTGGTGAGGGGGCCCCAGGTCGAGTGGCTGCTCTCCTCTGCCTGCTCCCTGGATGGGGGAAGGAGAGTGAAGGGGAAGGGAAGGAGAGTGAAGGGGAAGGCCTAGGCTCATTACCTCCACCCGCGCCACGATGGGACCTGGCACGAAAGCGGGCGTAGGGAGGCTCTCAGACCAGCCCCACAGATCGAAGAATTCGATGACACTGAGGGAGGCAGGGCCCAGATATGAGGTGGTAACAGTCTACTCTTCCCATGCCTAAGTCTCGCCCTAATGACACTGAATGCCATTTCCTCTGGTAACCGTATCCTGGGGGGAAGGAGACAGCCAGACATTTTAAGGATGATGGAACCAGAGTCTGAGGTGACCTCAACCCTAGTGGCACTATGGGGGCCCCTTTTGGAGTGGGGCTTGTAAGGCCCTGGAGATGCTGTCAGGATCACAATTAGGTGACTGGGTGCCTGGATCAACCCTGGTCCTACCTCCTGTCCCCGAGCAGATGGTTGTGAGTGATAACACTTGACAATCACAGCCAAAAGTTCCACCTTGGGCCAGTGGTCTGTACAGTAAATGCTGTCCTGCTTGGGAAGGTTTGTGGAAAGAATGAAACTGGCCTCCACCCCAGCTTAAGAAATTAAGTCCAATCCAACATATGTTCCTGGAGGGGGTGGGGCTGGGTTCACCAAGGATTTGTGCCACCAGTAAGGAAGTAAGGAAGAAGTGGAAGAGGATGTAGGAGAGTCACAGCGATACAGAGAGTGGAGAAGGTTGTGAACGTTTTAGGAATCTGTATGGGACAGGGAAGGAGGAAGTCAGTGGAAATTAGGAGAGGGACATGGCAGGCATCTCCTGGATGGACGGTGATGTTTCTAAGATGGGCATTGGAGCAAGAACATTTTTTGAGAGACTTTGTTATCCCTGTTGGCATGCCTGAAATAGTCCAGCATGTCTTCTAAAGTCATATTGAGGAGCAGGACTGGCGGCGTTAAAGACGCAGCGGTGATTGTGTGGATGTGGCTGGATACGGGTGACTGCGGATGTGTATTGGACATGATCTACCCTGCTGTGTAATCTTCACCAGCAGGGCAGGCCTCACAGGTGCAGATCCAGAAACATCAGGCTTTTTGTCTTCCGCTGGCCAAGTGGAGATCCCAGGCCTCTATTGGAGGGCAGTCATTGTGAGAGATATGAGGGAGAGGCAAGGAAAGATGTGTGAGTATGAGAGGGAATCTGGGGCTGGCAGTTGTGAAATTAATTGAGGGCTGCTGCAGTAGGAGTTGTGCAGGAAGCAAGGGAAATTCTAGCAACCAAAATCTCACAGGAACAAAGGAAGGGACTGCTCCCAGGTTAAAGACTGCACAGTATGGAGAAGCTGGGAACCGTAGTCTCAAGGAACATATGACGGAACATTGGCCCCCCTCCACGACTGGTAGGGCTTTCTTGTGTGTACTTTCTGGCCCCTGGGCACCTTCTTTTACTTATAACTTTATGTGTTCTCACAGGAATCCGAGGACTGTTTCGGGCTTTCAAATTTACAAATGTGTATCCAAATCCATGCCTGTTTTGCAACTTGGTTTATGCAGTCACGAGACCGTTGTTGAAAAGTATTAACAGAGCCTAGTGTGTATCAGTACAATGCACGATAGCCAAAGTATGGACCAGTCTGGGTGATGTCCGGAGACAAACACATAAAGAAATTGTGGTGTGGGTAAACAAAGGAGCTCTACTCTGCCATACGGGATGTAAACTTGTGTCATTTGCTGATAAATGGATGGGCCTGGACAAAATTCTGCTAAGTGAAATAAGTCAGACTCAGAAAGTCAAGGGTCCAATGTTTTCTCTCATACGCGGGAGCTATGTGCACGCGTATGTATTAGTGAGGGCTCTCCAAGAAATGGGACCAATAGGATGTGTGTTTCCATTTATTTATTTGTTTTATGGGATGGGCTCATGCAATTACAAAGGCAGGCAAGCCCCAAAATGTGTAGAGGGTTGTGGCAAGCTGGAAACCTGCAGAGATGAAGGTTTAATCCCAATCCGAGATGGAAGGCCTGAGGTCCAAGGAGAGCCAATGGTATAGTCCTCATCCCAAGTTCGAAAGACTCAAGACCCAATTAGAGCTGATATTTCAGTTGAAGCCCAAAGGCAGGAAAATCTCCCATATTGCAATTCAGAGGCAGTCAGACAAGAAGAATCCTCTCCTATTCAGGGGAGGGTCAGGCATGTTGTTCAATTCAGGCCTTCACTGACTGGATGAAGCCCACTCACCTTTTAGGAGAGCAATCTGCTTTACTCAGTCTACCAATTTAAATGTCAGCCTCATCCCCAAATGCCCTCACAGAACCACCCACGATAATATTTGACTAAGTATCTGGGCACATCGGGCCCAGTCAAGGTGACAGGAGAAATTAACCATCACACTCTACTTACAATTATATATTTTATATTTATATACATACAAACATCCATAACAAAGAAGGAAGTATAGTCACAATGATTATAATCCTCAATTCTGTAACTGGTCACATGAACATAACTGGTATTTATAACTACCTTCTACCACCCATTGATGTTCCCTTTACACTTGGTAAGCACTTCATCTGTGGCAGTGATCCCAGGTGACATTTTACTTGTGTGACCAAAACGCTCATTACTCAACAGTGGTTCCTGTGTGTTTGTTTGTTTGTTTGTTTAACTATTTTTAGTTGTAGATGGACACAATAACTTTGTTTGATTTATTTATTTTTATGCAGTGCTGAGGATCAAACCCAGTGCCTCACACGTGCTAGGCAAGCACTCTTCCACCGAGCCACAAGCCCAGCCCCCTATGTGGTTTTTATCTGACTTATTCATGGGCATGACCTAAAGGATCTCCCATTACGCCAGATGTATCCTTCCTTAACTCCACTGCAGAGTAGCAGTCCAATTTTCCCCTTGGTTATCAGGACCAACCATTCCTCACAATGTGGTAGTAACTCCCTTCTGTTCCTTCAATTCAGAGGCCTGAAGAGTCCAAAGTAGCTGGTGGTAGGCTTACCTTGCAGTTCAATGGAGACATTGCTGAGTCTCCTAGAGGGCACATTGCTCCCTTTGCAAATAAGACCTCTGGGACAGCAGAGAGCATGAGGTCATGGGGATAAGAAGCAAAAATTTGCTAGTGGATCACTAAGGTCAATAGTGAGTGTTGCCACTCCCATTTCCATCCCTCGATTTCAGGACCTGGGAATCCTGGGAGTGGTAGAAAAAGCAATATATATTGGACGCTACATCAGAGTAGACACGGCTCCTGGAGGCTATTTGCCAGCCCTTCAAAGGACTGTGACCCGGCTGGCTCTGCAGGTTCATCTTCAAAAGGCGTTCTAACACCCTCTCAGGCCATCTGTGAAACTGGAGTTTTGAAATGAGACGAGATTCCCTGCTTCTGCTGGCAGATGGGGTTTGTGCAGGCCCCAGGCCTCACCAATTCACTTCTGGGTTCTTGTCTCGCAAATTCAGAGATTAAAATCCACGGGCAATAATGAAATAAGTGGAAGAGTGAATGGGGTAGAACTTATGTAAGTGAGAAGGGAGAGAACTCCCATGATGTGAGGGGACCTGATAGTTTTACAGGGGTGAGGCCCCCTGGGAAACTGAGGCAGCATGACGATGCCCTCCCTTCAAATCCCAATTCTTGGTGTCATGTCAGAAAGTATTCAGACAGGTCTCTCAGAGTAACAGGCATTAGTTTGTTGGGATAGAGAAAAGGAAAGGGGACACTCTCAAGGGAGAGATTGGGTCCTCTCAGAGAGGAGAGAGACAATGTGCCTCTCTTGCTCTCCAGTTTTAGGGAGGCTCCCAGAAAGGTTTCCAGAGAGTCCTGCCCAGATCCACGCTCGGCTTTTGACTGACAGCAGGATGACATCGGACTTTCAAGTCCCCACTGCCGTGGCAACCCTAGGTCACTTTGGCCCGTGCTCATCAGTTCTACTTGGATTCTCAACCAAACATTCTTACACATTTTATGGTAGGAGGAATTATTCTTATCTCCCTGAGTTCTGGGATCCTGTCTGTGGATAGGGTCACAAAGAGCTCCCCCATCAGGGTATCTCGGGTTCCTCTAATCAACATTATTGTGGGCCTGCGTTTCTCTGGCAGATGACAGTTTGCTGAAGAAGGTGACATATGCTGTCCTCTTAAGCCAGGCAAGACCACAGGTTACATGATTCTTGGAAAAGAAAGCTTGCAGGGGTCCGCAAGTGGGGCCATTTTATACAAGTGTTCACTTAACATCACATTCCCACCACTGTCTGCCCCCTGTCAGCCACTCTAGGAAACTGGGGAGTCTGGAAGGACCAGTGACTTCCCTGGGCATGGGCCCGACAGGCATTTCATTTGCTGTGAATGGACTTCCTGGATCAGAAGCAACTCCGTGATGGTTGATAAGACATTGTATAATTCCATAGATGACAGTTTGTTTAGAAGCACTGTGTTCAGGGAAGGCAGATCCAAAACCAGAGTATACGTCTAATTCAGTACAAACAAAACACTGTCCCTTGCAAGATGGAAGTGGGCCAAGATAATCCACATGCCTCCAGGTAACTACACGATGGCCCTGATGTATTATGGCATATTGGGGCACAGTGTCAGCATCCGCTGCTGGAAAATCGAGCACTCAGCAGTGGTTATGGCCAGGTCAGCCTTTGGGAGTGGATTTCAAGGGTCACCTCAATCCCCACCAGCATGACCATGTTTTTCATGAGCCTGTTGGATGAGGAGAACACCCGGAGAAAGAGAACACCTGGAGAAAGAGAACACCCGGTAAGCCCGGAAGGGGTCATCCGTTCCAGTCCGTATTAAAATCCTCCTCTGCTGAGGTCTCCATTTGGTGGGCACTGATGTGAGACACACACCTCTTCGTGCTTTTTGTGCTTCAGATTTTTGGTGCTGGGAATAGAAGGGCATGTGAAGGGCATATGCCTGTGAAGGGCATGCTAGACACATGCTTTGCCACAGGGACATGCCCCCACCGATTCTTCATATCTTTTGCCTGTTCAGAAAGATCTATCCACACATTCATTCCCCAGATTTCCTTATCACACTGTTCCAATCACATTCCTTCCAAATTTCTGACCGTTCTGCCAAACCATTGGACACAGCCTATGTTTGCCCCTGGTAATTTCCAAGCAAAGTGAACAATAAGGTGTTCTTCCCAGAGTTCTGACCTCTGGGAGGATTTCCCCTCACCACTGTCTTGTAGGGCTGTCCCATAAGAGGTCTGTGGTGCTGCAGCTGTCCAGCCTCAGGTGCCATCTGCATAACACACAGCACCATCTATAAACCAGACCTGAGTCTGCCTCTGTCATATTGATCATAGAAAACTCCCCATGAGCCCTTAAGCACAGGCTGGGAGAGAGAGAGAGTTGTACAGCAGGAGTGGAGACCACAGACACTTGGGCCACTTCACGTAACTTACTTGTGTTTTCTCGGCTTAGTTGAACCCAGTCACGTACATACCACTTCCATTTGATGATGGCATACTGTGGTGCATACCCAGTATTATGGCTTGGTGGTTCAGACAATACCAGTTCCTCGTAGGTGCCATATGCACAGTACCTTGGGGAACCATGTTTAAATATTCAGTCCTTTGTAAGGCCCAGTAGCAAGCCAAAAGCTGACTCTCAAAAGGGGATCAGTTATCCATGGGGATTGGAGGGCTTTGCTCCAAAATCCTAAGGGCTTGTGCTCTAGCTCACCTGCAGAATCTTGCTGAAGTCTCCAAACAGAGAATCTCTCTGACCCTGGCAGTTCCAGTGCCATTTGGTCTGCCAGATGATATGGCCTAAGTGGGAGAGCAGGTAGCTTGGCAGCCTGGACCCGTTACAGAGACTCCTCTTAAAATTAGCAGAGCCATTTAAAATCAGCAGCTTTGAAGGATGCTCAATAAAGAGGCCAGTGTACCTCCTTACAATGCAGGAGATGTCATTCCCCCAAATTGAAAGTGGCCCTCTAGGAGTCACGTTTCATTTTGGGTTGTATGAGGGGAACATGCGGCAATTTCTTCACCTTAGCGGCACTTTCTTGATATGCCCCACACCCCAGGACCTCTAGACATTTCACTCAAGTAGGAGCCACTGAATTTTCATCAGATTGACTTCCCGGGCTGTTAGGTAGCTCTTCATCACATGGACAATATATTTGTCACAGACAAAAGGAGGAAAGACACGTTGGCTCACGGCCTCAGGGGTTTTAATCCATGGTGGGCTGGCTCTGTTGCTTTGGGCCTGAGACGAGGCAGAAGAGTATGGCAGAAGATTGTGGCAGAGGAATGCTGTGCAACTGTTGGCGACCAGGAAATAGAGGTAGAGAAGAAGAGGCCAGAGACGAGAAATATCCTTGGAGGACATGCCCTCAGGGACCTTCCTCCTCCAATTGGTCACACCGCCTACAGTTTACCCCACCTCCAGTAATGGCATCCAGCTGTGGATCCCTCAATGGGTTAATCTAATGATCAGTTTAGTCCTTGTGATCCAGTCATTTCCGAAATACCCCACCTCTGGACATTGGTGCATCGAGGAATAAAGCCTTAAACACATGAGCCTCTGAGGGACACTCCAGACCTAAATCAAAACATAGCCTGTGACGTGCAGCTGTTGTACCAGCGAGTCTATAGCAGTTGCTACTCCTTGTGCACTATGTCCAATCTGATAAGGTCACCAACGTAAAAGATCAGCGTAATGTCTTGTGGAAAGAAAGTTGACCAAGGTCCCTTAGATTTAAATCAGGGTAGAGTGCTGGAGAGTTGATAGACCAGCTTTGCCAGCGGAGAACGAGCAACTCCTGGTGGTCTTTACTAATGGGTATGGACAAAAAAGCATTTTCCTCATCAGTCACTGCACACCAGTGGACGGTAATCTGCCCGAGTAACGAATACACGGGCACACACCACACACGATTGGAGTCATCACCTGGTTAACCTTGTGTTAATCCACTGTCAATCTCCAAGGTCTCTTTGCTGTACTGAACAAATAGGCAAATCAATTGGTGATATGCTAGGAATCACCAACTCTGCATCCTTACAGTCACTGTGGTGGCACTCATCTCTGCACTCACTCTAGGAACGCAGTATTGCATTTGGTTGACTATTTTCCTAGGTAGAAGCAGTTCTAGTGCCTTCCATTTGTCCTTTGCCAACAGAATAACCCTTTCTTCCTTCCTACAGGGAACCAATGAGGGGATTCTACCAGGGATTGAGTATATCTATTCCAAATTTGCATTCTGGAACTGGCAAAATAACCATAAAGGCAGGGGGGTTGGAGAGCCACTGGACCCACTTTGAGTCAAACCTGAGCAAAACCCCATTAAGTTCCTGACCTCCATAATCTTCCACTCGGATTGGCGGAACACAGTGACATTTGGGGTCTCCTAGAATTAATGTCAGTTGAGAAGCATATCCAGTAATCCCTGAAAGTTCTTCCATTTCCTTTTCCAGCACACAGCCACACTGGGGAAAGGCTCTAGGTCCCTTTGGGGAAGGCTGGGAGGGAGGTTAACTGTATGAATTTGGTGCCAATATATCTGAATCTTTCCACAGTCAGTCTCCCCTTCAATTATGGGGTTCTGGGTCTGTGAGTTGGCTCAAACCTGGGAAATGATTTCCGAGACTGTTTTATTATTCAAATTAGCTTGTTCACTTGACCAAGAACCATTCCAATTACATGGTTCAACTAAGAGTTCAGTGGGCTTCCCATGGATATCACTTCTAGGAATACCATGATTACCTGGTCAATCCTGGAAGTCCCTACAAGTCACATCATTCTGATGGCTGATTTGACTCTGTTCAACGATGGGAACAATGCCTGCCTTGTGTTCGGTGTGTGAGTGCTACCACTTGGCCCCTGCCACCTTTGGATCCAATCACACCCCATGCATTTAAGTTCTCCAATTCAGAGGCAACAGTCACCACTGTCATTTCTGACCCACAGAGATATTCATGGATGCCCTGGCTCCTCACTAATTTATTTCTCATAGTCATGGTGAAGGGATATCCTCCAGACCCTCCTAGGGCGAGCGAGTAGGTCTTAAATGATAAGTCCTCTCTAACATTCCAATCTCCCTAAGACTTTGGATCCTTTGCTCAATGGTATACCAAGGAAGGGCTGATACTGGAACGTTATTTAGTGTAGGCTACCTTTTGGTCCATGTTTTAGCCCTCTACACAAACAGGTAGAGCCCTTTCTAACTCCTCAAGCTACAACACTAAATGCAGAATCTCTGCTTCGGTGTCCAATTTTGATAAATTCAGCCAGATCCAACTTTATGTTCCTTCCACCATTGCCCCACATCCTTCCAATCCGTTCGCACACACGCACTCCTCAGATTTTTGTCTGTGTGTACTGGAGAAGTCACATGCTCTTCTGCAGTGCATCGAAGCACGTCAAAGGCCACACTGTACACCTCGCCTTTAGAAGCCTATTGTGATATTAGTCTACTTACAGGTGGAGAAGGAAAGAGGGGTAGTGGAGTATGACCTGAGGATAATCACCAGTCTCTTTCAAGGCACCTACCTCAGGGGCTGCCGTTTCATTTACCTCAGGCACAGCAATGTTCATCTCTGAGGGCAGAGGTAGAGCAGCTGCTTCTACTAAGGAAGAACATTCATCAGAGTTTAAAAGCTCAAGGTACCCAGCATCCTTATGAAGATCTTCACATTTGCCCCACTTCAACTTTCAGGAGCCCATTCCCCCCCCCAGTCAATGCCTTCGCTTTAACAGTCTGCATGTTGGGGAATGCAATTTGCATTCTAATTCAACCACATGCAGGATGAAGTTGTGGACGTGGTTTCCAGCAATTTCAGCTCCTGACTACAGGAGAAAAGGGTGTCTATCAAGCCATGCATAGAAACGTTGAGGTCTTTTAGGTGCTACTTGATCTGGGAATTAAATCCTTGAGCTCATCCTTTTGTTCCTTGATTTCTACGCAAGCACAATTAGAAGTAAACCACCAATCTCATCATAATTGTTAATCTGACACGTTCAAAATATCATGGTGCCCTAGGATGTTGCCTTTTGTAGGTATACAATTAGGAATATTCATTGGTGACGTATCGTGTATCTCTATTGTCACAACATGCCATGGAATGGCGGTCTCTTAACTATGGCAAATAGAGTCGTTAGTGCCTTTAGATCTAATGGGATAGAGGACTAACTCCAAACACCCGAGATCCAATCAGAAAACTTATCCCTAATATTCTGTTCCTCTAGAACCATTCTGGATATGAACATCTGTGTTAATCATTGTTCTCAAGAGAAACAGAAAAATAGTGTTATTGGTGTTGGTGGGGTGTGTGTGTGTGTGTGTGTGTGTGTGTGTGTAGGTGGTGACAGAGAGAGGGGAAGAGAGAGATGTACCTAATTTAAGGAATTGTCCAGATGGTTTCTCAAGATGGAAGAATGGAGAAGATTCCTTTCCTGGCTGCTCTGTGGCATGAAACCAAGAAAGAGAGGCAGCTTCTCAGTCAGGTGTGTGAACAATAAAAAAGGAGGGACTTTACCTGAATTTAATACTGGTTTCCAAGCAGATCAGGCACTCAGGAGGTTGGATATACTAAAATAAGGAGAAATCCCCAGTGCCACAGCCCGCTGCTATGGCCAGAGGCACCAGCCAGATTGCTCCTACACAAGCAAAGTGAGGGGAGAAGGGAACTAAAGAAGCCCACATTTTTAGGAGGCCCAACCCTCATCTGAATATGGACTGTTGAGAAATCAAAGACACTGCCTGATTAAACTGAAAGGTGTGCTGCACAATATCCTTGTGCAGAAAGAAGCCACATCTCTCCCAGCTGTGTGTGTAGGACAGAGTAAGCAACCATTGTGCAGCCGTGGCATGGGGGCTGGCAACTGGGAGTGCTTACTCCTGACAAACCCGAGTTTGGCCCAACGTAGAGGCCTGGCAAACCCACACTGTAGGACATACAGTGTGCCTCAGTGAGCAGGTGAAAAATCAAGCTTAGAGAGAGGTTTACACGGGGGACTAATGGTCATGAAAACCTACCTGACTCTCCCCCCACTCCTCCAACTTGGCTGTTTGCAGAAAGGACTGGGAGAGATGCACCTGGCTGGGAATTCCAAAGGGTGCGGGGAGGAGAGATTGAGTTTGGAGACTAAACCCAAGACCAGGAAACATGGAGTCTGCAGGGGATGTAGCAGACTAAGAATTGGCTCCACCACATGAGTGGAAACCAGGGGAAACGCCTGGGGTGCAGTCTTCTAGCGTGGACCGGCAACTGATGGGCCCTGGGGTGCACTGATTTAAAATCGCTAGATCAATTGCATTCAGCCAAGAAACTGGAGCATACCTAAGCCTAAACACTGCCTCCAGGAACTCCAATTTGAGGTTACCTCTCTCACTCCAGCAACCCCAAGCTGAGGGTAGAGCATTCATCAAACTCCAGTTGACCCCACCTACTGCTATAGTACTATAGTACTGAGAAGGGAAGCTGGAAATCTTTTGAACTGCAACAGAAACAGTTCTTTAAATTTTCCTCAAGATACTTTGGTTCTCTTTTCTCTGTGATCTAAAATGTTCACAGACATGTATATATATTCATATTGTTTTTCTCTCATACCTATCATTTTGAAGCCAGTTTTTTATGCATGAGTACTTTGAGAATTAGAATGTTTGGTAGTATATTTCAGCTTTTTTTATATTCATTCATTTTTGTTTTTTTTTAATTTTTACTTTGTATGTATATACATATATATATATATATGTATATTCTCTCACTTATCTCTTTTCCTTGATTCTATTATTCTATTTCTCTCTTTTCTTCTGCTAACACCCAATCTCTATCATTCTCTCTTTCATTCTTCCTTTATTTTACTTCTCTCTTCTCTCCTCCTGCTTCATAATCATCGCATCCTACATCATTTCTGTCCTGTCCCTCTCCAGCATGCAAAATTGCAAAATTACTTATTTTCTTGTAGGCTGTAAGAGATCATACCACTTCTGTTTACTGTGACAATTCACATTGTAGATATCGTGGCAGGTATTATTTGGTTTATATTGTTTGCATTGGTTGTTCTTATTATTTGTCTCCTCCTAAATGGTGAGGTGCTGGAAACCTTCAGGGACACTTTATGACCACAGGGTAGAAACTCCACTGCCTCAGATCCATGCTGCTAGGTGGGTGGACACGCAGACAACATGTAAAAAGCAAGGGAATAATTGCTCCAAACAAACCAAGAAACCTCAATAACACAATCATTGACACCACCCTGGAAGCAATGCCAGAGAAGGAGTTAGAATGTACACAGTTGAACTGATCTGTAAGGTAAAGGACAATGTAAGGAGTGAAATAAGAGGGAAAGTATGGGGAGTGAAAGAGCAATTCAAGAAAGAGTGATTCTGAAAAAAAAAATCAAGCAGAAATCCTCAAAATGAAGGAATCATTAAACCACATTAAAAATTCAGAGGAAACCATCACCAGCACACTAGACCACTTGGAAGACAGTTTCAGGCAATGAAGACAAAATATATAATCTTGAAAATAAAGTTAACCATGGAGAAAAGATGTTAAGAGACCTTGAACAGAACTTCCAAGAAACATGGGATAACCCGAAAAGTCCAAATGGAAGATTTATCAGGCTAGAGGAAGGCTCAGAGATACAAACCAAAGGAATGCACCATCTTTTCGATGAAATAATGTCAGAAAATTTCCCAAACCTAAAGAATGAAATGGAAAATCAAATACAGGAGGCTTACAGGGCCCCAACTATACAAAATTAAAACAGACCCACACCAAGGCACTTTATTATGAAGGAACTACAGTAGAAAATTTGTCATTCAAAGCAGAAGCTAATTCAAATTAAAAACCAAAATAAATAAAATGACAGGGAATAAAAATCATTTTGCAAAAACAACATCACGTGCAAATGGCCTAAACTCATCATTCAAAAGTTGAATAAACAAGACCCAACCATACCCTGTCTCCAAGAACTTACCTCATAGGCAAGACATCCACAGACTGAATGCAAAAGGTTGGAAAAAAATATCATTCACATGAAACTAGGACACAAGCAGGGTTTTCAATGCTCACATCAGTTAAGGTGAACTTCAAGTCTAGGTTAACCAGAAAGGTCAAAGAAGGACATTTCTTTCCACTTAGGGGAACTATACATCAAGGAGACATAACAATCACAAATATTTATGCCCCAAACGATGAGAGTCTACGTACATCAAACAAATCCTTCTCAATGGGAAGAGTCAACCAGACCACAACAGAATAACACTGGGTGACTTTAGCACACCTTGCTCACCACTGGATAGATCCTACAAACAAAACCTAAATGAAACACTATAAACTAAGACATACAATTAATAATTGAGACTTAACTGGCATATATATACTATTTCATCCATCAATGACAGAATAAGCTTTCTTCTCAGCAGCACATGGATCTTTCCTAAAATAGACCCTATCTTAAGCCACAAAGCAAGTCTTAGGAAATACAAAAAAATAGAGCTAATACCATGTGTTCTATCAGATCATAAGAGAATGAAATTAGAGATCAGTGATAAAGTGAAAAGTAGAAGCTACTCTGCACACCTGGAGACTAAACACTGTGATACTGAATGACCAATGGATAGCAGAAGAAATCAGGGATGAAATAAAAAATATTTAGTGGTAAATGAGAATAGAAATACAACATATCAAAATCTCTGGTGCACTATCTAGGCAGTTCTAAGTGGCAAGTTCATTGTATTGAGCTCATTCATTGAAAGAACAGAAAGCCATCAAATGATAGTCTTACCTTACATCTCAAAGTCCTAGAAAAAAGAAGAAATCAATGCCAAAAGCAGTAGAAGACAGGACCCGATTAAAATCAGAGTTGAAGTTAAAAAAAAAACTGAAACAAAAAAGTTCAAAAGTTTATGAAATGAAAAGCTGGTTCTTTGGAAAAATAATTTAATTTGATAAGCCTTTAGACAAGCCGATGAAGAGAAAGAGAGAAAACTCAAATTATTAAAATTCATGATGAAAAAAGGAAATATCACAATGGACACTTCTGAAAAACAGATGATAATCAGAAATCATTTTCCGAATTTATACCCTAATAAAATAGAAAATCTTGAAGACAACGACAAATTTCTAGAGCCATATGACCTACCCAAATTGAATCAGGAGGACATCGAAATTTTAAATAGACCAGTTTCAAGCAGTGAATTTGAAGACATCATTAAAAGGCTACCAACAAAGAAAAGTTCAAAGCCAGAAGTGTTCACATGCAAACTACCACATTATCCAGTAACCCCCCTACTGGGTACATATCCAATGGAAATGAAATCAGCACACCAAAGCGATATCCGCACTCCCAGGTTCATTGCAGCACTATTCGCAATAGTCAAGAAATGGAAACAACCTAGGTGTCCATCAACTGATGAATGGATAAAGAAAATGTGGTACGAATACATAGTGGAATACTACTCAGTCATAAAAGAGAAGAAAATTCTGTCATTTCAGGTGACATGGAATAAACTCGAGATCATTATATCAAACCAAATAAACGAGGCACAGAAAGACAAGTGTCACATGACCTCATTCACATGTGGAATCTAAACACCGTGATCTTCTACAAGTTGAGAGTAGAACAGTGGTTTCCAGAGGTTGGAGAGGGTATGGGGGAGGGAGGAATGGGAAAAGGTTGATCAATGGAACCAAGATAAATTTCAATAGGAGTAAGGAGTTCTAATGTGCAGTTCTAACTGCAGAACAGGGTGGCTACATAACAAGAATGTACTGTATATTTTAAAAACTAGAAGAAAGGATTTTGAGTATTTACACCATGATGAAATAATAAATGTCTGAGGAGGCTGATATTTTCAAACATATGACATTATACAATGATTTAAACATTGTACAGGACACGGCACTCCATTAATATAAGATTTCTACGTGTTTAATACTTCTTTTAGTGCACTAGAGTTGTACCTAGCATTTGGGTTCATTTTGACAAAGCATACATGTACGAAATTTAATTGGCTTCATTTCAGCCTCCCAAATTTTATGTTAAGTTTAAGACAAAAAGGAAATTTCCTTCTGAAACAAGCATTCAACATATATATAATTCTCCCTCCTCATGTACAGGGAATATATTCCAAGAACTCCAGTGGATTCCCGAACTTCAGATAGTACCAAACACTATATATATATTGAATTTTCTTCTATGCACACATGTGTCATAAAGTTCAACTTATAAATTAGGCATTGTAAGAGATTAATAACAATAACTTCTAAAAAAACAGAATGCTTCTAACAACGTACCATAATTATGTGAATGTCCTCTCTCTCCCTCTCTCTCTCTAAATATCTTCTTGATTTCTCCACTTTTGAGTTACAGGAAGTGCCATATGGCACGTCTTTGGCATATCTGAATGGCCAAGAACACTACTCTTGTGCTTTGGAGATAATATCAATAAAATAGATAGTACTTGAACACAAGCACTGTGCTGTCAGTACAGTAAGCCCAGGACCAAGAAAGTGACTCAGGGATGGGTAGCATGGATAGCATGGGTATGTTGGACAAAGAGATGATTCATGATCCTGATGAGATGGAGCGGGGTGAAGCAAAGATGCTGTCCAGAATAGTGCACAATTAACACTTGTGAATTATATAGTTCTTGAAATTTCCTTTTAATTTCATGGACCAGCGTTGACCACTGGTAATTGATACCTTGGGAAATGACAAGGGGCGGGGTGGGACTACTGTAAACACATAACACTATATAAATAAGAGCTGTGGATTGTTACTATACACGAAAAAGTGAGAGATGAATCGAGAATATGCTCAAGTGGTGGCAAGAAAGGCCTCAATGAAGTAACAAGGTTAGGGAGACCCAAGGGACCCCATGCTGCTCTGTCAACGTTAAGGGCCCTACACAGTATCCCTTATCTATGCAAAAGTTTAGGAATTTTACAAGCTAGGGAAGATGGCTAGCCTTGGGCAATGGTTGGCAGATTGTTATCAACCTGAAGAGTGATGTCGGGTCCAAGGTTGTCTGGTCAACGCCTGGCTTAGGACTTGAGGCCATACATATATGTGTGGTGCCTTTCCCTTCACCCGAAAGAAAGAGCCATCCTAACTTTTGTGGTAATCACTTCTTTGTGCTCCTTAAAGATTGATCAACAGTAAAGACTACTCTTAAACACTACAGTAAGTTTGTATTGACTTTGAACTTTATATGAAGGATATCATAAAGCATATGTGATTGTAGGCCTACAATTAGAATTTTTCCATGTTCTAATCCCTAGAACCTGTGACAGCGTTTGTTTGCATGGCTTCATGGACTCAACTGTATCTCCCTATTCTCAAATTCATTATGTTCAAGCCTGAGTCCTACTGTATTTGCAGATAGTACCTTTAAGAAGATAAATATGCTTAAATGGGGCCATGAGTGTGGAGCCTTAGTCCAGTAGGACTGGTGTCATTCTCAGAAGTAGACACCCCAAGACTGTGTATACAGAAAGGCTGTGTGAAGACAGAGAATATGGACATCTGCAACTCAGGAAGAGAGGCATCCCAAGAAACTGACCATGCCAGCACCTTGACCTTGGACTTCCCATATCCAAGACCATGAGAAAATAAATGTCTGTTGTTTTGCCACCAGGTCTGTGGTAGTCTGTTAGGGCAACCCGAGGAGACTAATGCACATGGCAAAGGGGAATCAGATAGTACATAGAATTGAGATTGATAAGCAGATGACCTTAAAATTGGGAGAGTATCCCGGATTATTGGCTCAATTATTTGGCTCGATGTAATCAAAAGGGTCCTTAAATGTGGAAGAGGGAGTCCGAAGAAGAACCAGAGAGACACAAGTGTGGTGTTCAGTCAGCTTTTTCACTGCCGTGACCAAATGACCTGACCAGAACAATTTTAGGGGAGGAAAAGTTTATGTCAGGGCTCATGGTTTCAGAAGTCTCAATACATAGACAGCTGGCTCCATTCATTGGGGTTTGAGGTGAGGCAGAAGACTGTGGTAGAGGGAAGCAGCTTACATGTGACCAGAAAGCAGACAGAGACTCCAGACACCAGATACAAAATATATTCCCCAAGGAACACCTCCAATGAACCACCTTTCTCCAGCCACACCCTACAAACCTTTGCTTACCACTCAGTTAATCCCATCAGGAGATTAGCTCACTGATCAGGTCAAGTCTCTCACAACCCAATCATTTCTTCTCTAAACCTAGCACTGTCTCACTCATGAGCATGTGGGGGACATTCCACTTACAAACCATAACATATCAGAAGGACGTAGACCAATGGTTATTGACTCTGAAGTCACACAAAGGTATACAGGGCATCTCTAAAAAAGGGCAAAAGAATAGACCAGCCTGAGAGCTTCCAGAAGGGAGGCAGGCCAGTCACCTTTTGAATATAGGCAGTCTCTTTTTCTAGCAACCATACCGCACAGAAGGTTAGCAACTCCTCTATGTGGATTCTCACAGGTTTGTTGCTATTATCTATTGCTCTCCTTGGTTATCAAAGGTTGAAATATTCTCCTTATTCACCCAGCTACTTTGCATTGAATGCTAAACATGGAAAATGAAAGTGTCAGAAATAAGTTGAGGCCTAGAAGGATGATTTCTTCATTCAGAAAGGACCTACATTTGCTTTTAGCAGACATCTCTGGGCATTAAAAATTAAAATGACTTTAATTCCATTTGCAGACTTCAGATGATTTCAAGCTGGACTGTAGTTTCTTCTAGAGCTGGTGTTGTTTGGATTTCCCTAACTCCTTGGGTGTAGGTCTTCTGGACTGCAGATCAAAGTCTCCAGGAATATATCATGACGCTCTTCTGGTCGGCCACGCATTCCAGTTTTTCTAACCCTTCTAGAATAGGAAATCTCTGCTCATCTTCACACTCTTTCAGCTGCCACTTTTGCCATTATCAGACACCCCTAGAAGAAAACCGCACCCCAGGTTCAGATTCCCCCTTTCAAGTATCTTTCTTCTCCAAATCTTGCATCTACAGTTTTTCACTGCCTCATTTCCTTACAAATGACATCCACAAGATCTTTTTTACACGTTCCAGTGTCTGTTATCAGTATCCTCCACTAATATTCGTATGTTGAAGCACTAACCCATAAGAGCTCCAAATATGACTACACGCAGAGATAAGGTTTTTAAAGCAGTAATTAAGTTAAGATGAGGTTATTGGGATGGGCCCTAATTCAATATGACTGCATTCCATGTACGACGAAATGTGGTCACATGCGCACACACTTATATGTATATAAATACAGAGAGAAGAGGGTGAAGACACAAGAATAAGTCAGCCCTGTGGTGAATTGACTTTTGACAAAGATGCCCAGCACACACCAAGGGGAAAGGACGATCTCTTCAAATTAAGATGCTGGGAAAAGCGGCAAGCCATGTGCAGAAGAAATAAATTGAAACTTGATCTAATAGTATAATAAAACAATCTACTCAAAATAGATTAAGGAATTACACATAACACGTAAAACTATGCAAATCATAGAAGAGACACAGAGGGAAATTTCTGACACTGGTCGGCACAATGAAATTTTGGATTGGACCCCAAAAGCAGGGGCAATGAAAGCAATAATGGAGATTTCATGAAACTAAGAAGCTTTTGCAAGACAAGAAGAAGGTAAACAAAGTAAAGAGACAACTCATTGAATAGAAGAAATATGTGTACAGTCATACATATGATAAGGGGGTTAATATCCAAAATATATGAGGAACACAAACAACTCAGGAGAAAGGTAAGTACCCAATTTAAAATTGGTCAAGGGACTCGAACAGACAGTTCTCAAAAGGAAGACTTACACACTGCCAACAGGTGCTTGAGAAAATGTTCGTCACCACCCATCATCACAGAGATGCAAATTGAAATCACAGTGAGATGGTAACTCATACCTATTAGATAGCTATTATAAAAGAAGATGAAAGAGCTGGGCTCACAGTAAATGGATGGAACTGGAGAACGTCAAGCTAAGTGAAATAAGCCAGACTCAAAGTAAAAAGTTGAATGTTTTCTCTGATATGTGGTAGCTAGACCAAAAAAAAAAAAAAAAAAAAACACGGTTGCGAATGGGGTGCTGCTGCAGAGTGGCGTGGAATCCCCTGAAAATACAAGATAGATCAGTGTAGCAGAGGGAAGGGGTTGAAGGGGTAGGGAGGAAGGACAAGAAAATGGAATGATGGTGGAATGAATCTGATCAAAATTTCCTATGTACAAAATGTGAATCTCACTTTTATATATATTCACAAGAAACTAATTTTAAAAACACTATAAATAAATAGAAGGAAGATCAATAGAGTAGGGAAATGGAACAGAGGCATGGAGGCTGACAGGGAAAGTGGAAGTACTGGGGACTGAATTAGACAAAATATATTTCATGCTGTACAACTATGTCAAAATGAACCCTAATAGCATTTGTCATTGAAATGAACTAATAAAGGAAAAGCAAAGAGCTGGGCTCAGGGACACCAGCCCATAATCCCAGTTGCTCAGGAGGCCGAGGCACAAGGTTCACAAATTCAAGGCCAGCCTGTGCAACTTAGACCTTGCCTCAAAATAAAATTTTACAAAGGAGCTAGGGATGAAGCTCAGTGCTGTGACACTTGCCTACCTTGCATTAGTCCCTGGGTTCAATCCCTAGTACCAAAAATATTAAAATGAATAAAGACAAAAGATTACAAGTGTTGGCACAGACAAGGAGAAAAAGAAACCCTTGACGCTGTTGTGTGAATGTAATTAATAGTCATTGTGGAAAACATTATGTACTTGGCGTAGAAGTTTATAACTACAACTACCACATGATTCGGCAATTCCACTGTTAGGTGAAAATGAAAAGGAAATGAAATCACTTTGTCAAAAGGGATACCTGCAGTCGGGTGTGGTGGAGCATGCCTGTAATTCCAGGGTATAGGGAGGCTGAGGCAGGAGGATCGTGAGTTCAAAGCCAGCCTCATCAAAAGGTAGGTGCTAAGCAACTCAGCGAGGTCCTGTCTCTTAAATAAAATACAAAATAGGGCTAGGAATGTGGCTCAGTGTTCGAGTGCCCCTGAGTTCAATCCCTGGTACCAAAATAAATAAAGGTATACCTGCACATCTGTGTTCATCACAGCTCACAATAGTCAAGACACAAATCAAGTTATGTGCCTGTCCAAGTACGAATGGATAAAGAAAATGTGCATATAGGCATGAAATAGAATACTATTCAGTTGTTGTTTTTTTTTTAAAGGAAACTCTCTCATTTGTGAGAACGTGAAAACAAATACTCATCATCTCACCTGTTTGTGGAAACAAAATTGTTAAGCTCATGACAGACACAAGAGGGTAGAATAGTGGTATGCGGGCTGAGCAGGATGGAGGATGAAGAGCTGTTAGTTACATAGTATAAAATTTCATATAGAGAGGAAGGATAAGTTCAAGAGTGCTATTGTGCAACACAGTGACCATAGTTAATAAAAATGTATCAGATACTTGAAAATTGCTAAGAGAAGAGATTTTGAGAAGGCCTACCACAATATGACAAGTATGTGGAAACAATGTGTACACTGTTATTTCAATTAAGCTAGTTCACAAAGTATACATATTTGAAAACATCTTGCTGTACACCTGAAAATATACTATTTTAATTTTAAATTATTTTTTAAATGGAGTGGAAAAAGAGTGAATGGAATAAAATAAAATAAATTGTTCCCCTCAAAAATCTGGTGTGATGTTGGTGAGGATATAGGAAAATGGAAAACTTATGAGCTGCTGATGGCAATGTGAAATGGCACAAGTACTTCAAAAGAATAAAATAAAATCTTTTGGTGGTTCCTCAAAAAACTTAAAGAGTTACCACATGATGGAGAGTTTCTACTTCTGGGAACTATCCAAAAGAACAGAAAGTTGGTTTACAAAGTGATATTTATAAATGCCTCTTCATAGCAGCCACCAAGAGGTGGAAGGAAACCAAGAGTATATTGATGAATGAATAGATAATCAAAATGTGATATATTGTTTGGCCCTAAAATAGAGTATCGCTTACTGTTCAAAAAGAGGGAAATTCTTGCACGTGCCACATTCTGGTTGAACTTTAAGGACTCTAAGCCCTGAAACATGTTGGTCGCAAAAGGACAAATGCCACATGATTCCACTTACATGAAGTATCTGAAAGAGTCAAATCATGGAAACAGAAAGTGCAATGCTGGTTTCCAGAGGTTGGGGGTAGAGGAAAATTAAGTTGTTCTTTACTGGGTGTAGACTCCAGTTTTGTGAATGAAGATGTTCTGGAGATTGGATGCACAATAATGTGAACATACTTAGCATAACTGAACTGAACATCAAAAACTGATTAAGATAACAAATTTCATTTATGTTTCTCTCACCACAATGAAAGAAAAACTCGTGTGATTTCTCACACCGCAGTGGACCCAGAAAAAGCCATCCATATTATGATGACTCGCATAGCCCAATTGCTGTCTCTCCAACTCGGAGTCACGTAGACCTCTGCCTAGTTGCCATCTCAGTGTGGAAGTCTAACAGACATCTGAAATACACATGTGAAAATCGAAATTCCTCACATGGAGGGTAGGATGCAACCGATAAGAACAGAAATTGACAGGTTTGCAAAGGTAAACAACAGGCAACACTGAACTACATTAATACGAGGTATCCATGGGATGTTAAAAACAGAAATAGTGAAGAAAGGATGAGCATGACAGTGAGGCCGTGTTTCCTGCTCGAGGGGACATGGGGCTGAGATCACACAGGAACACCCCAGGAACGTTGCGGGTAGGTGGCTGGAGGTGTCCTCTCATATGAACAAGAGAGTGATTCCATTTAGGTAGCCTTGAAATTCATTTATTAAACTGTGAACACAGATAGTACAGTTTATATATAATTTGCTAAGAGAAAATAATACATCTTTGCAGGAAACAATTCTTAAAACCCACCGACCCTGGATATGACTGATGGGCTTTCTCTCCATGTAGTACCAATGCATGAATTGTTTACTAAATACAATAGGAAACCCGATCCTTCACGAGAGAGTAAGTTGGAGTAACACCCTGGCCAGAAGGTGAACGTTAACACTAGTAGTCCTTGGACAAACTGACATCGGGAATCTCCTGAACAGGCATGGTGGTGGGGGAGGGGAAGTTCTACTGCCCTGGATTCTGACTCTGGCCCAAGAGTGGCTGGAATCAGTGCCCAGGAACCTGGCCTAGTCACCTGGCAGGTGGTCAGATCTCTCAGTGGTGCAGAGTTGGACCAGGAATCCCGTGGCTGCTGGCTGGGTTGGCAGAACTCTTCTGGGCCTGGGACCCAGACACCTGGCCATGTGAGCTTCTGCCGTGGCCATCTTATGATGCCTGCATTGCCACTTGGAGAGGACCCAGACTCTGCTGAAGCCAGAGTTTGACAACGGGCAGTTTTCAGAAGTGAAGGAGGTTGCAGGTGCTCAATACCTTCTATGGTGAGACATAAGGTGAACAGGCTTCCTCCGTTCTGCCTTTCCACCATGATGCGCTGCTTCATCCCATACCTCAGAGCTTCTGGGCCAACCGAATATGGACTGAAACCCATGAAACTACCAGGAACAATAAACCCTTTCTCAAAAAAAAAAAAAAAAAAAAAAAAAAAAAAAAAAAAAAAAACCTCTGTTTCTGTCATGAACTCAGAAGGTCGGCACACACCTCATACAAGGTTCCTGCCAAAAATGCTTCACCTGAATCTGAACATGATGGCACAATGAGGCTAATCCAATTTGAGGGGCTCCCTGCAAGACAACTGCACTCAATCTTCCAAAACGTCACTGTCGTGCAAGGGAACAATTCAGTAGTAATTTTCTAGTCGAAAGGACACTAAAGAGACTTGAGGGACAGATGCAATGTGTGACCCTCTGATTAGAAGGAGGACTTTGAGAAAACAACTTTAAAGGAGGTTATTGGGACAATCAGAAAAAGTTTCATGGGGTCGTATAGTTCAATGATCTTGTTGTGATAATTGCACTAAGGTTTTGCAGGAGACCATTCTGAGATACGTGCTGATGTATCCAGAGGTGATATGTCATAACGTGCTCAAGTAACACAAATGACTCAGTATAATGATTGCAAACAAACACTCACAGAGCCAGACACAGTGGCATCTGTCTATCGTCTCAGCTACTTGGGAGGCTGAGGTAGGAGGCTCACTGGAGCTCAGGTACTGGGGGCCGTCCTGGGAAGGCAGTGAGATCTCATCTCTTAAAAAAGTAAAATGAAACTAATTAAAATTAAAAATACTCCAAATTCAAAGGGGGTGAGGAGATGAAAATAATATGAAAGAATGATAACCACTGGTGAGTCCAGGTGAAGCTTATGTGGGGCACTTCACACTTTGCTTGCAACTCCTCTATAGGCCAGAAATTTAAAAAGTAAAACCTGATGTAAAGGGAGCTGTTATTGACCATTTTATCCAGTCTATTTGAAAATGTAGACAAATGTCACCAATCTCAAGAAGACATAACTGGCCTAAACGGACACCAGACGGACTAGCAAACCTGAGTCATTCCATAACCACGACAGAGTCAAAATAATTTACACACACACACACACACACACACACACACACACACAAGAAAACCTGCAGAATTCCACACCAAATTCTGACAAGGAAACTAGGAAGTCAATACCTTCACTTTGATACAAGGAGCTGGAGAAAATAGAAGAGGACGGACACTCCCCAGTTCTTGTTAAGAGGTTGGAATAACATACAAAACTTCACAAGCTTAGTTTGGGAGAGGAAAAAACCCAGGTCAAGCACACACTCATGTCATACGAGCAAAGAATTCAGAAAAGAATGTGAGCCAACTGAATCCTACAGGATCTATAAGGGAGACTATATGATAGGTCAAGATTAAATTAAATTCATTATGGGAATGCAAACTGGATTTAACTTCAGAAAATAAGGTAACATAATTCTGCACATTTACAGGAGGGATACATGGTCTTCATACTCAGAAAAGGTGCTGAGAAACATCAAGAACCATTTGACATGTATTGTTTAGCTTGCTTCTAAAAACACAAGTTATGGAAATATAATATACTTAAAGGTCTACAAATTTTATAATCACACACTGACATAGACCCACTATCACGACCAACATAGATCTCACACCCTCTGTCAGTGAACCCCTTCACTCAAACGCCAGACCCTGGCGAACACCGATCCCTTTTTCTATCCTTGTACTTTTGTCTTTTCCATGTCTGAATGGACTAACATATATGTAGGCTATTGCATGAGGCTTTCTACACACAAAGGGACTCCAAGGGGGCCTCTGAAGGGGCATTGTACATTCTCTGCAATAGTGTAGTGGTGACTTGATTTGCTCAGTTTCTAATTACTTCCCAAACTGTAGGCTTGTGTTTCCTGCACTTGTAATTGTACATTTCACTTGAACAAATGTAATTTTTGTATCTTTGTCAGGGGTCTTCATTAAGTAGCAAATATTAATCCTTTAAGTGGAAGTGTACGATGCTTGGAAAACTAAGGAGAGCTGTAAAAGTGACGGGGGTGGGGCACGCAGGAGGATCCCAGGGCTGCCAGCTCTTTGGTCCTCACTCTTAGAGGCAGATACCAGCCACTTCCACCCTGCACAACCACCACGGCCCCTTCCACCCCATCTTCAAGCAAAGAGTTCACCCTGGATTTCCCCGGGTATGGTTGCCACGGCCACCCTGGAGTCCACGAGTGCAGGGCTGAACCTGGCACATGTGATCCTAAAAGAAAATGGATGGTGAGGACATGTGCAGAGGGAAAGTAGTTCTTGGAGACTGAGGATAGACAGCCATTGATTTGTCCAAGTTCACCCAAAAGGTTGTGAGAGAAAAGACTAGAACATGTGGTCTTGTTGTATCATGATATCCGTCATGCTGAGGATGTCACCTCACACCCCAGGATGTGTGGGCCTTCACACAGATGGGGATGGCCACCCTAACTGCCTCTCTCTACCTAATTGGCTTGCTCATACCCCTTCTGCCCTAAATGGAATCAGGGAAGGAGACCAACTTTTCTGCCCACCGGGTGTACACTCACATTTGGAAATGAACAAGTGGGAACCAGGGCACTTGTGACAGGGGTACAAACGTGCAGATGCATCAAGCACAGGCACACGTTTCAGTCAACTCCAGGACCTCACTGTGGGCAGAGTAGCATGAAGAGGAAGGATGGGGCTTAGGGCTCTCCAGGCTACATCACATCTAAGTGAATGGGAGAGGAGGCTGGAGGGGAAGGCTGGGCTGGAGGGGGCACTGAATGACGTAAGGGGTGCAACCCCTTTCCATTTGACCATGATGGGATTTTTCAATGGAAATTTCATAATCTACCTCTTATTCCCCCAGAACTGTAAGGTTCAGTCCAACAATGGCCAGTGGTGTGGTATATACATTAGTATACATTACAGCAGCGTTTTTGTGCCGTGTCTGGTTTCCATGCAGAACCGAGAGAACATATGCTCAGAGAGAAGAAGCAGGGCTGTTCAAGGTACTCACCAAGGATCGAGTTCGTGCCTGGTAAGGACCCATCATTAGGCTGCCATCCTAGAAAGGATGGCCCCTTGCCTCTGCGGACAGTGCCCAGTGCCAGGATTCACCCCAGTTGGAACCAGCCTAATGTCTGAGGCTGCAGAGTCTCTGCCCAGTTTCTACAGGCACACATCAGCATTAGCACTCTAAGAAACAGCAACTTTTGGTTGGGGGTGGGCATGACGAGAAGAATGGCTGCAGCCCGAATGCCGTGGAGGCAGGCAGAGTCTTCCAGCGCCCATGAAGGTGAGTGGACACCCAAAAGCCCTGCCACTCATCAGACAGCAGAGTCGCCCGTATTAGGGCCCTCCTTGCCCGCTTCCTGCCAGCTCCACAAAACCGCACCTTGTTCCAACAAGGCAATCAAGGCCTTAACCATCCTGGAAGGCGAGCAAAGCCCCAGTCGATGACAGGTGCAAGGGTCAGCAGCCCTCGGGCGGTTGGTGTTCCCTCCACCGAGGAGAGAACTGGTTGAGGAACACACCTCCCTTTGGGAAGATTTACTAGACATTTGTAGAAGGCCTGCATATATAATGTGAAAGGCTGCTCTCAACTTACCCCCAGCCTTTTTAAAATTTGCTGCATCTGGGCATTCTAAATGTAAAGAGGTTGTCTGACGTACCATCCAGTTAGAAAACAACGTCTTGTACCGCCCATTTCTTTTAAACAATCAGAAATGTCTTCCGGAAGTGACTTTGAAGTGGAGCTGTTAGAACACCTCTAGAAGCAGCACTTGTCTGTGTTTGTTCCGTGGGTTGGAGGACATGGAGAAGGCTTTGATTGTGAGAAGAAGGAGGTCCTCTTCCAGACTGGTTACAAGAAAAAGACAGTTTTCACATTATAACCATTGCTTTGTGTGTGCGTTTTATTCCTCATTTCTGTACAGATAGTTGACAATGCTAAGTACTTGTTTGGAGATATCTGAACTTTCTAGATCTTCTGAAGTGTCTGAAACATGTTAAAAGTACAAGTGGTAAAATATAACACCTTTGGTATATTTCTTTTTGTTAAAATTCTTCGGGAAGGTTCTGGGGGTGCTATAACCAAATCCCCTGTTAAGTACTACCCATCGTGTGCTGGTTCTCCAGAGCACCAAGCCAGTGTGCTCACAGCGAGGCAAGAGTAACCGGTATTCCTTCTGTCTATGGGTTTTGTTTTACTTTGCTATGTACATAGTGTATATAAAGGACAAACGAGTCCTAATCTATATCTAGTCTTTCTAGATATTAAAGAGGTTACCAGCATATGACAAAAGTAGAAGCAGTCAACAAATTTTGTTTGTTTTGCATTAAAATTCCTAGGAAGCACTGTCTTCTGAAAATTTGAGCACTTTAGCCCACTGGGTCGGCAAAGGGCCAGAAGGTCATAGCTGGAAGACATTCTCATATTAGAACTATTGTTACATGTGTGCAGGTTATTCAAGACTGCCATGTACACAATGGAAAAATGAGTCCTCACTTGAAACATACAGACTGCCTAGATGTTTAGAAGTACCTGACGTATGTTAAAAGTAGAGGTAGTGAAATATCACTTTGTAAACCTATTTGTGCTGAAGTTCATATGAAATATTGTCTTTAGGGGATGGAACTGTTAAAGCACCTCTGTGAGCAGTATCATACTGTCTGTACTTGTGCAGCGATGTGGAGGAGGTGGGAGGGGAGCAACTGCAAAAGAGAATGTGTCAGTGTGTTCATACTTGGACACTGTCAGACAATTTTCTGTATTTTGTGCATTTGGTTTTGCTATGTATATAGTGTACAGAATGGAAAATGAGTCCCAATTTTGTAACATCTAGTCTCTAGATGTTACAGAGGTTGCCAGTGTTTGGCTAAGTAGTAAAACTAGCACATTTTCTACACAACTAAAAGAGAACAAGTAGACATACAAGTAGCGCTCGGACACTGGGTCATGGCAGAACCATCCAGAACCAGGTTTAAAACAAATAAGCAAGCAAACATAGGACAGCCAACACTGAACAAGCCACAGCAATGAGCGCTTAACGGGAAAGCAAAGAAGCCATCTGTACAAGTCCTGAGAGAAGGAGGCAGGAGTCCATGAAGTTCAGAAAATGCATTGCTCTTTGAACACAGCCCCAGCAGTCAACACACAGAAGGCTCCCAGGAGAGGCCAGCCACAGGAAAGTCCCTCCATGGGGTGCTGCCTGGATCTGCAGCCCCACCCTACCACAAGCACATTCACTGGGAGACAAGGTCTCCCTCCACCGTGACCGCCACCCCTGCCAGGGGTCCTCATATCTAGTTACCCTTTGGCGTCATCTCTTTCCTTCTGTAGTGCCACACTACTCCAGCAAACATTGGAAAAAGAGAAGTGAGGAATAATGTAATATTCTCGCCTCCTCCCTCCTCAGTCTCCCTTTCACCCCCACTCCTCATGTCCACCATATCCCAAAGACCGGTAGCAACACTGGGATTCCTCAGTGGCAAGGAAAAGCCCTCTCTTCCTTGAGTGCAGGATTCATAGGGGCACTTAAGTCAGCTTAATCTGGACGTGAAGCCCAACATCGAGTTGGGGTTGTCATTTTTAGCAGCCAATGTAAGCATTATAAGGGACATCCGTGTGGTTTCTCCTGCCTTTCCTGACCTGGGAGATACACTGGTGACTCCTGGTCACCTGAAAGAGAACACAAATCCAGCTGCCCAACATGGTTGGGATGTGGCAAGAGCTTGGTTGTGACTAAAGTGAGGCAATGTCCCCCTCTGCTGGAAATAAGTTATTTCTGCTCTGCCCAGCAAATCCACCTCTCTCAAAATCAATCTCTCTCTCTCTCTCTCTCTCTCTCTCCTCCCCCCTTCTTTCCCTCCCCGTACCTCTCTTTTGCCCCTCTTTCTGCTCCCCAGTGTCAGCCCTGGTTGCCAGTGTGCCACCCTGGACTGTTGTGGCACTCAGTGGGACACTGGCAGAGTTGCAGCCACAGACAGCCCGTAGGGGGTGACATGTGGCTGAACAGGGCCCAACAGAAAAAGCTGTGTTTTGCTCAGTGTCCACCTCTGGAGAGAGGTCTCCCTGGCTCAGGTTGAAGAACTGGGAACTTCCTGGAGGTTGGGGCACTCTGGTGTTGGGATCACCACTGCCAAATTCTCCAGCATCCATGCACAGGCAAGGTGTCCCCAGGTCATGTGCTGGAAGCTAACCCAGGAATTTCTAAGTTGAATCAGAGGGTATTTCTCTTGAGTGCGACTATATGTGTGCAGTGGCTAGCACGAGGAAGGGAACAAGGAGGCAATTCCAAGCCTAATCATGGTGGGGGATGAGGGCATTGAGAATGGCCAGGCCCCGTGGGCAAAAGCTAGGAGGGAGGAATCAAGAGGCTGATGGGACTGAACACCCAAGCTGTACATCCCAAACTGCAAGGGATCACTGACCAAGTAGGAGGCCAACTCTGCTTTCTATGCTAGCCCCTGTCTGCAAAGGCAGTCGGAAACATGTAAATTGCAAGCAATGGGCATTGACACCTTCCAGATCCTTTCTTGATGTCTGTCCCTACTACAAACACCCACAATTTGACATCCCAGTTTCAGGGGGCTCCCAAAAACAACCCCAAAGTAAGGGGCATAGGGAATGAGTGCAACAAAATGTAGGCTGGGGGAGAATAAGTACAGAGTGACAGGAGAAGGAGGAAGATGGCCTGCAGGACGACATCCCGGCTTGGGCCATTACCTTCGCTGACTACAGGCTGGGACTCCATGTCTTCTTGGCCACAGATCATATCCCACTGCTACTCTTCTTGGACTCTGGGTACCAAGGGTGGCAGGAAATATCTCTTGAACTTCTCAAGCAGTGCAACAGCAGAGATTGAGGGGAAAGTGGCCAGTCACAGCTGGGTTGCCTGGAGTCTCTGTCCCCATTAAGGGAAGACCCTGCCCAGCTTAAGGCTACATCCACTACCCAGGGATTCCTTCTCCTGAATGGCCTTCTTCCTAGGAGTGGAAGCAGGTCCCTGAAGCAGCAGAAGCAGAAGGTGCTTCTGGGTAGTGGGGCCTGCTCTTTCCCTTGCCCCAGACCACACTTTCCATTTTCCTGGAGGAAGAGGCTTCCCGCTCTCCTGAGGTCTGCCTTTCCATGACTGAGATAGTTGTGTTCCCAGGGAGCAGAGGTCAGCAGAGAGCACAGAATGTGAGGGAAATCCTCCCTGCTAAGGGCACTTGAGCCAATGGCTGTGTCTTCCAATTCCCTGGGACTGGTGGACCTGGCCTGGCCTCCTTCTCTGGGGAAAATGGTCTCCCTCATCAGCTGTATCTCATCAAACTCATCTGAAGACTCATTGTAGGCACCTGGCTTCCCCATGGAACATCATTCTATGTTGGTGGCTCATTGGAGCTCTGGTGAGGTCGCCCCCACCGGGTGACTGGGATGGTGCAGTGGAGTGGCAGAGGCCTGCTGCATTTCCAAGAATCGTGGGCCAGCATGCCGCCACAACCAGGGCCTACCTCTGTGCATGCCCAGATGGCATAAAGTTCGGCAGGACAGCTCTACCGGACGGGAGTCTGTGAGCACCCTGGAAGCTGGTCAACTGCTGCATGACAGCCACAGACTCCACAGCAAGGTCAAGCACGAGGTCCAGACAGTTCCTAGTTCTCATCAGCCAGGGAGCCAGGACTGCCTTTGCAGCCCCTCAGCATCACTCCTCCTGTCTCTATCTTTTCTCACCTGGCCTCCAAGTTGAATTCCTAGCCCTTGGGGTCTGGGAGGCCACCCTTGCCCTTCTGGTTCTGTGGAGGATCCAAACCCAGGCCCAGGCCCACACTAGGAGGGTCTTCGGGGCCTGCAGGACTGATAACAGCCCACCTCCCATGCTCCATGACGATACGTTCTCCCTGACCTGACCCTCATTCACAGAGCTCAGGTCTCCCATCCTGGCGACCAGGTGTGAAGACCCATGGTGGCCAGAATCACAGTGGGACCAGTTAGGCCTTCAGGAGCATTGTCACCGCAGGTGCAGCAGGAAATCGCCTCAACCCCATGAGGCTTCACTTGCCTTCCTGGCCTGCTGTGCTGCATCCTCATTGGTCAACCCTCCACCAACCGGCATAACCCCATGTGTGTGTTTCTTGTTGTTGTTGTTTTAATTCTTTGTTTTTAGTTAGAGATGGACATGATACTTCCATTTTATTTACTTATGTGGTGGTGAGGCTCAAACCCATTGCCTCACACACGGGAGGCAAGCGCTCTCCCACTGAGTCACAGCGCCAGCCCTTGAGGCCATCCCTTGAGGCCCTGGCCAATAGAGAAGGGCACATGAATTGCCCGGAATACCTGTTTCTACTCCCTGTTGACAAAGCAGTTCCAACTGGGGAGTGGTGGGGGGTTCGTGGGGTAGGGCTTTTTGTCACTTTGACTAAAATACCTGAAAAGAACTTGGAGGTTATGAGATTTATTTTGTGTCGTTGGTTCTGTCCATGTTCTGTAGGGACCAATGGAGAAACATAATAGCCAAGGCCATGGAGGAGGAAAGCCGCTCAGCTTGTGTTGGCCAGAAAGGAGCGAGAGCATACCGGGGAGCAGATATACTCCCCAAGGGTACACCCCAGTGTCCTACCTACTCTAGTCCTGCCCACAATATATTTACCACCAAATAATGCATTCGAATTATTAATTCATCAAATGGGATTAACCACTCCGGAGGATAAAACCCCCATAATCCAATGTTTTCACCTCTGGTCCTTGATGCATTGCCTAACACAAGTTTTCAGGGGGCATTTAGGGATCCAGAAAGTAAGAGAGGGTATGGCGTGGGAAGAAGTAGAAGTCAAGAAAGTCAAGGACAGGGGTTAGTGCTGTAGAAAGGTTGGGAGTCTCTGCCGTAGGCTCTGGACCCTGCTGTGGGAAGATTGTGGTATCTCTAAAGTCCTGTGTGGCCTACGGAATGATGTGAGGCTGACTGCCTCAGAACAGCTGGTTCTCCCCTCACCTCTGAAGCACAGGGTCACTACCTGTGCGAACAGAGACCTGGTGGGTTGGGAACAGAGAGAATAGAAAGTACAATAGAGGGGTTCAGACTGGGGCTACCCTTGCCCCTATTCTTACTCTATGACCCTTCTGGGTCCCACAGGAAGGCACAGGGAATCTGACTGGCATGCATGGAGGGCCAGAAAGGATCAGTCATGTGGACTTAAAACTTCTACTTTAAACGTCCACCTGAGCGGATGGGCTGTTCTCCTCACGCTGCAGCCAAGATGCTGAGCAAGTTGGTATTTCTTGAAGGGGAAACACAGTAAGCTGACAGCCGCCTGAAAAAGCTGGACAGAGACTCTGCTGCTGGGGTTTCTGCCACCTGAGACATCTAGGTTCAGACTCGGGTGAATTCTGGCACAGGGGTCATCTTCATCAGGGAAGCAGCACATACATGGAATGATGTCAGGACAGGAATTCAGCCCCTGACTGCCCTCCACATCCCCCATTTCTTCCCTCTAAGCACTCTCTGTTCCATACTCATACCTTCTGCACTACAATAATGTTGCTGTAAGGAGTACACCATACTGCTGGCCATGGTTGTGGCTGAACCTTCCACCTCTAGGGGAATCAGTTGCACGTTCTGAGATCTCACATTAGAAAATTCCGTCAGGCTTGAATAGGAAGAGGTGGTGCTCCTTTCCCCATTGGGTTACCCCCATCCAACTTTCCCCTCAAGCCTGTGCTCCCAGTCGTGTGGACTTAGGGCCTGCCTGGAGAGCCCTAGGCCCTGACCAGCCTCCTCACGCTATTCCACTCAGAGTGAGGTCTAGAGGTTGACCCATCCATGTGCCTGTGCTTGATTCAGCTGCACCTTTGGAGCTCTGAGACAAATCTCACTTTGGCTGGCAGCTGGGCTCCCACTTGTTCATTTCCAATCATGATCTTACACCCTGAGGAGAAAAGGTGGTCACCATTCCAGACCCCGGCTAGTGCAGAAGGGATGTAAGGGAGCCAGCCAGTCAGCAAGAGGCATCCAGAGCAGCTGCCTCAGCCTGTGCGGAAACCCAGCAGGCAGTACTCCCAGGAGTGAGGTGTCAAGCACACCATCAGTCCTCATGGTGTGTCACAACTGGGGATTCTTGTCCTTACTGGCACAAACTCCAGGGTGAACTTGGACAACTTCATGCCTCTCCATCTTCAATCTCTGAGAACGTCACTCCCCATCCACAGTTCATCATCCATTTCCTGTTAGAATGTCAGCAGTGCCAGGCTCGGCCAGTTTGGGCTGTGCACATTGTGGCCTGCATGGTGGCCTTGCCAACCATACTAGCATGAATCCAGAGTGCATTGTTTGCTTGACGACAGTATGGACTGCATCCCGGCAGTTGCAGCGGGGGGGTCAATGCCCGGTAACTGCCATTCATAGTAAGAATCACAGGTTTGGCTGCATTGGGACCCTCCTGGGTGCGCCGCCTCAAGCACAGTCTCCTCCCCAAACCTCCAGCATCACCTGACCTTTGCAGCTCTCCTGACTTTTCCAAGAATCATTTATTTCTCCTAAAAGGATGACACACTCACCAAGATACAAGAATTAAATTAAATCAAGAAACCTGCAAAATGATAACTGCAGGAAACACAAGCCTACAGTTTGGCAAGTAATTATAAAAAGATGAAGCCTGGTAACCACTACTGTGCTGTAGAGACTGTACATTGTACCTTCAGGAGTCCCATTTGAGTCCCTTTCTGGGAAGGTAGCCAAATGCAAATGGCTCCATCCTGTATAATCCCATATATGTGACTCAGAAAACTCAGGAAAAATGGGTTGTCAGTTGTCTGAGGATGGAGGTTGAGTGAAGTGGTGTACTACCACACGGCCTGAAGGAAGGCGGGGATGATGGAAATGCTGTAGAGATTGTGACAGTGCTTCCTTAATGGCATTCAAAGAAAGCATAGGCCTAACCAAGTGTGCTGGTGCATGCCTGTCATCCCAGGGGCGCAGGAGGCCGAGGCAGGAGGTTCTGAGTGCAAAGCCAGCCTCAGCAACTTAGTGAGGCCCTAAGCATCTCAGTGAGACCCTGTCTCTAAATAATATACAATTAAAAGGGCTGGGAATGTGACTCAGTGGTTAAGTGCCCTCTGAGTTCAATCTGGGTACCAAAAGAAAAAAGAAAAAGAAGCAAAGACCTATGTATCTCAGTTATATCTCCATATTTTGACTGTAGAAACACTGTAAAAGTTGCTTCTCAGATGGATTTTGAAATTGGACTTTAGTCATTCCTTAAAATATGTGGAAAATGTTCTCTCCTTTAAAATCATAATTCCCTGAGTTATATTACTTTATATTCTAAAATAAATCAAACTTTTCCTTGGATGTATACAATTTAATCATGCCATGTTATTCTCCGTTTTCCCATATTAGGATTTCATTTGCTAACATTGTTTTTTCCTTCTTTGTATTGTTGACCTGGGGTATTGCGTTCCCTCTGCCCGCAGAGAGAGACACGACAAACATCTGAAGCTTTGGAAGTTTATTGTGCACAGTCTTCCTTTCTTTCCCTCTTTTCTATCCCTTTCTCTCTTTTCTTTCTCTCGCTCTCTTTCCCTCTGCTTAACTCTCGCCTGCTCCGGTGGCTCCGCTTCTCCCGCTCGGCTCACACCTGCTTCGGCCGCTCCGCTTCTCCCACTTGGCTCACGCCTGCTTCGGCCGCTCCGCTTCTCCCACTCGGCTCTCGCCCTCGCTCGCACTCTTCTTCCTCGCTTCTACTCCTACTCCCAGCTTCTCCTACTCTCAGCTTCTTCTCCTTCTTACTCCCCCGCCCACCAAGCTTAAATACACTTCAACCAATCAGGGGAGAGCACACGAGGTAAACGCGCGGACAGCTGCAGGCATAGAATAGGTACACGAGGGGGGCATGCTCTAATCACATCGTTAACTAGCCAATCATTGGAATTCGCTGGTTGTTTACTGTATAGCTGGCCGCTTTTGGCTCAGCGCCAGGCGCCATCTTGACCGTGCCCAAGGCTGGGGGTCCCGGAAACCCCGACATATCCCCCTTCTTTATTATTAAACTAAGGCTCGGGACCGTGTCTGTCTTAGGCTGAGTGGTCAGCATATGTCCTTACCCGTCATCAGAGCCTGCAGAGCACGCTGCAGCTCCTGTCTTAGGTTGGTACACAGCCACCTCCTTCATTACCCGTCTTTGACTACCGGTCCAGCATCAAGAGCCATACTAATGGGGGGCTGTCAGCCTTTAGGGCGGTCATGGCCTGATGAAAGATAATCTGATCTCTCTATTGGCTAGCTCATAGATGCATGCCAAAACGAATGAAGAGAAGGAGGCCAAGGCAGAGGAGTACCACCATAGCTCCTAAGCCTGCCTGCTGTTTGATAAATCTATAAACAGAAGAAAAACCATGTAGCCATATTAAATACAGAAACAATATACATCCCAGTAGAGCTACAATACGGGCAACACAAACAGCTCTCAGGGAATAAACGCATCCCAGTCCCAAAAGTTCTTGCAAGGTATCCACTTGTTCTTGTAGTAAGTCCACTCTCTGATAGAGTCTCTATGGTCTGTAAGGCTGCAGCTGTATTTTCGGCCAAATGATCGTTGTTATGGTTGTGTCAATGCTGCTACTGCAAGGACTGTGATGGCAATGATCACGGCTGTTGCAATGTCAAAGCCTCTTCTGTTTCTTGATAATAGCCCTGGCAATTCTATATCTGCAACAGAAACTAGGACTGGTAGGAAGATAGGAATGTGCATCAAAATTGCACGGTTGGCAAAAGAACCATTCCAGCATTGTGAGAGATAGCACACGGTTAGTGAACAGTTAAGAGGTGTTATTAGAAATGTTAGTTGGTAGAAACATAAAAGGGAGGAAATACACAAGCTGACGTGGGAGGAAAAGCAATATTACAGCTAGGGTCAGCAGAACGAGTTGCTCTACTCTGGGTCTGATTTGTAGTATGATTCCAACGGCAAAGTGCAAAAATTCCTCCTGTTAAAGCAAAGAAAGACTAGAGATATCCTTGTCACCAAAAACAGCAGGACCTGAAAAATCATCAGTAGAATTGACAGGCTTGTAGAGGAATTGGTGAAAAACAAGAAAAGGAAGGATAAAAAATGTGTTAGTTAGAAGTAAAAAATATGGCTAGGCTAACAATGGCCCATAGGTTCCGGGTTTGCCTTTCAGTCTGAGTTTTTGTTATTGGAGGAAGGCTCAGGCTCGCCATTGCAAGGAGGAGCAGCATCACTTGCATGCTGTAAAACTCTGATTAGCCTTTCTGGAATCCAGACTGGAGTCTGTTGATCCTGTGGGAAAATACAAACAGACCCTCGGACCCAACGAAGGACTGGATCCGGTCCTTTCCAACAACCTGTCAGGATATCTTTCCATTTTGCTCATACTTGAGGAGTATCATGGGGATTATAATGTCGATCAGCTGCAGAGTGGCCGTCCCTATCCAGAGTTAAGAAATTTAGAATGAAGAGAACTAAATTTTTGAGAAAGATATGAGCGGTCCTCTTTTATTTCTTCCAAAACCTGTCTTCCCTCAGCTAAAGGCTCGGTGAGTGAAGGTTTTTTATTTTATCTCGCAGACAGGATTTAATAAGAGACCAAATAGCCATAGTGCCTACTGGCAAAGGGTTTTGCCTATCCGCTATACGAAGGTCCTCCCCCAGCTGTTCCCACTGTAGGGTATTCAAAAGGCCCTCATCCAAAAACCAAGGGGAAACCCTTTCCACAATATCGAGAAATACTTTAGCTGTTTTTTCCTTTAATGGCGTCCCATGGTTTTTTAATAGCTCCCTGAGGGGTTGATGCATTCTGAATTTAGACGTTTCAGACCCCATTGTTACTAATTTGAATAGCTTCAGTTATGGCAGTTACGATAACAAACAGTGGCCAAGCTGCCAGGAGCAACGAGATTACTGAAAGGAAAACTATCTATCAAGTGTGCATTAAAATTTTTATAGCGGCTTTTCACGTGCTACCTATACCCTAATTGGACCACTTCAAGCGTGTTTCTACTTTCACTTTTAATTGGACCGCGTTCCACGCGTCAGGATCGCTGCTGGCGTATCCCGATACCGGACCACCTTCCGTGTGTCCTCATTTTTATTTTAATCGGACCGCATCCCGCGTGCCCCCAGGACCGCTGATGGCGTATCCTGATACCCTTTAACTGGACCGCATTCCGCGTATCCCCAGGACCGCTGATGGCGTATCCTGATACCCTTTAACTTTTTTATAACCGGTTTAACTTATTGAAAATTTTTTTTTTTAAATATCTTACCTTGTCTTCTTTATAAACCCTTCATGTTCCCGGGTTTCGGCACCAGTTATCGCGTTCCCTCTGCTCGCAGAGAGAGACACGACAAACATCTGAAGCTTTGGAAGTTTATTGTGCACAGTCTTCCTTTCTTTCCCTCTTTTCTATCCCTTTCTCTCTTTTCTTTCTCTCGCTCTCTTTCCCTCTGCTTAACTCTCGCCTGCTCCGGTGGCTCCGCTTCTCCCGCTCGGCTCACACCTGCTTCGGCCGCTCCGCTTCTCCCACTTGGCTCACGCCTGCTTCGGCCGCTCCACTTCTCCCACTCGGCTCTCGCCCTCGCTCGCACTCTTCTTCCTCGCTTCTACTCCTACTCCCAGCTTCTCCTACTCTCAGCTTCTTCTCCTTCTTACTCCCCCGCCCACCAAGCTTAAATACACTTCAACCAATCAGGGGAGAGCACACGAGGTAAACGCGCGGACAGCTGCAGGCATAGAATAGGTACACGAGGGGGGCATGCTCTAATCACATCGTTAACTAGCCAATCATTGGAATTCGCTGGTTGTTTACTGTATAGCTGGCCGCTTTTGGCTCAGCGCCAGGCGCCATCTTGACCGTGCCCAAGGCTGGGGGTCCCGGAAACCCCGACACTGGGGCTTTCCTGTCTCCAACACTTTGTGCCAGGATTATGGACATTTTATTACATAATTTTATTATGTTAGGGACATCTTATTCCTACCTCATTAGATGAGGCAGGGAGAGCCCTCCTTTTCAATTCCCTGGAGGAACTGTGTCAAAGAGAAGATATTTTCTCTTGGGATATTTTAAAAATTAAATAAGCAGGTGTGGCATTTTTTTTTGGTTGGCTATTATGGATGGTGCTATAATAAACACAGGAATGCAGGTATCTCCATGATATGCTAATTGTATTTCCTTTTGGATATATACCCAGGAGAGGGTACACTGGATAATATGATGAATTTGTTCTTAGTTTTTGAAAGAACTTCAGTACAGTTCTCCATAATGGCTGTGCTGATTTACATTCCCATCAATATTGCATGAGAGTTCCTTTTACACCACATCCTCGCAGGCACGTGTAATCCTCAGTCTTTTTGATAATGTCCATTCTCACTGGGCTGAGGTGGTATCTCACTGTGGTTCTGACTTGCATTTCCCTTATAATTAGAGATGTGGAGCATTTTTTATATACCTGTTGTCCGATTATGTGCCTCCTTTTGTACAATGACTTCTTAGGCCTATTGGCCATATTTCAGTTTGGTTATTTTTGTTGTTGCTCATTGAGTTTTCTTGAATTCCTTGTATATTCCAGGTGTCAGCCCCAATGTGTCACTGCATCAGATGAACGGTTTGAAAAAATTTCCTCCCACTCTGTAGGTTGTCTCTTCACTCTGTGGACTGCTTCCTTTACTGTGCAAGAATGTTTCATTTTCACATAATTCCATTTGTCTAGTTCTGCCTTACTTTTCGGTGCTTTGGGGATCCTATCCAGAAAATCATTGAGTGTACCAATGTCTTGAAATATTTCCCTTATGTTTTCTCCTGGAAGTTTCACAGTTTTTGGTCTTATGTTAAAATCTTTGGTCCATTTTGTGTTGATCAGAGATAGGAGTCAAGAATCAATCATGTGCATATGGATATCCAGTTTTCTTGGCACCATTTATGGAAAAAGCTGTACTTTGTCTAATGTATGTTTTTGTTGAGAGTCGGTTGGATGTAGATGTATGGACATATTTCTGGGATCTCTATTCTGTTCAATTGGTCTGGGCTTTGATTTTGATGGTGGACAAATGCTGCCTCGGTTACTACACTCCCGGTAGTGTGACTTCAAGTCAAGGGCTGATATGGTTCCAGGTTTGTTCTTTTTGCTCAATATTCCTTTGACTATTCAGGGATGCTGCTTCCTCCCTATGACTTTTAGGCTTTTTTAGTGTCCTTGTTATTTTGATGAGGATTGTCCTGAATCTGCAAATCACTTTGGGAAATATGGACATTTTCCCAGAGTGTAGTCTTACCATTTTGCCCAGGTTGACCTTGAAATCAAGATTCTCCTGCTTCAGCCTTCTGAGTTCCTTGGAGTAGAGGTGTACCTCATCATGCCTGGCCAATTACGGACAATTTAACATTATTAATTCTCCGATGCGGGAACATGGGGGTTCTTCCAATTTTTCATCTTCTTTAATTTCTTTCATCAGTGTTTTAAAATTTTCATTTTAGTCCCAATTCATTTTATTGGTTAAATTTTTGCTAGGTATTTTTGGTAGCTATGCTGAAAAGAACTGCTTCCATTTTTCCTTCTCAGCAAGTTTGTTATTAGTGTCTGCTGAGGCAGGCAAGATGGTTGAATAGAGGTACCCAGCATTCACCTGCTTCTCAACAAAGAACCAAAGCAACAGGTGTATAGGCACATGTCGAAGTGAGTGACCGGGACACTGGAATTCAACAGTAGAGAAATCGAAACCTTATAAAATGAGGAGACCTGGGAGACCCGGGGCAGTAGTGTAACAAGTGCAACGGAACATCCCATTAACTGCCTGCTGGCTCCACACCATGGGAGGGGGAAATCTCCCCTTGCAGGGGTAAAGTTGAAAGAGAGAGTCCCCCAAATCTCTATCAGTACAGATACTGAAAATCCTAGCCAATGACATGTCTCATGGCCCCAGCACTTGCAGGCTTACAGACTAAACGCATAAGAGGCCTGAAGTAGTCTGGCATTGGTACAGGAATTCACAGAAGCTCTTGGTGAATCATAGAATCCTGTGGCCAGCCATCACCTTTAGAAGATGTCCTGCAGAGGCTCTGAACTACGAGACACATTTGGGATCCCAGCTTGTGGAAGAAGATGCAAGATGTAGATAGGATAGTAGACATGCTTTATTCAGAGCTGGCAACAGCCAACAGCATCCAGCCTCCAGCCTCCAGCATCATCTTTAACCCCAGTCAGTTCCACTTATCGCCCAAGTCTTTTTCATAGGCCTTTTTTATTTGTTCTTTTTAGTTATACATGACAGGAGATCCATCTGGACATATAAAAGCATGGAATACATCTCCCAATTCAGTCCCCAGTGCTTCTCCTTCCCCTTCCCTCTACCTACTTCCTGCTCCCTTCCCTCTATTGATCTTTCTGCTATTTACCCATAGTTGTTCTTAAAGTTTTTTGCGGGTGTACCCAAAGGTACGATTCACTGTGGTATATACATATATGTACATCAGAACGTTGTGTCAGATTCATAAGCTCTTTTTTTTTTTTTTGCAGGCCAAAGAAGGCACACTACAAACAGTTTACATAAGTGGTCACATGCTCACGAGCCACATGTTTATGATCTTGAGTACATACCCTAAACCAGTGTTTCTGACCTTGGCTCCACACTGACCATAACAGAGCCTATTCATGGCCTTGGCTAATACTAAAAACATAACTTAAATCATAACATAGCTTACTGGAAGCCTCATTGAGAGAGACTAACTGTAGCCATTTTTGGCCTGCCTCAAGACAATGGAACTGTTGTCTGAATTTAGACCATTTTAGGGGTCAAAATCCCAGTTTTATTCCCATGTATGGGACCTCACAATTGTTCCACTGCTCTGGCTCAGCAGGTGACTGCCTCAAGAACCAGATTCAGCCCAGTGACGTGACTAGGACACACACCCACCAAGAGTGCCACGTATTACGGAATGGGTGTTGTAATACAGAGAGCCACAGTGTGTTCTGTTCACAAGAACCAGGACTGAGATTCAGAACTCTGAGTTTCCAGTGCTCCCCAACCCACAGAGGCTACTGGGGCAGATTTGAGCAACTCAGCTGTGCCCCATCTGTAGGCCTACTCCTGAGGTGCACAGCCCAAGAACGTCCAAAGGGAAACGTTGCCCACTCTCACCATCTGCATTCCACTCAACCTCCCTCCCTCCTGCAAGCACCTCAGCACAGAGGAATTTTACAAGATCAAGACATGACCCACACCCACTAGATCCTTGGTGGGAACCACAAATGAACAAGGGAGCGGAGAGAAAAGCCTCAAGCCATTACCTTGCCATCAGTGTGCTCAGCCTAAGTGGCTGCGGAGGGGAACTGCCCAACTGTTTCCAGGTGCATTCTGCTTTCACTCTAATGTGGGCACCTCAGCCAAGAGAAATTTTTCCCAGCTCTAGCCATGAACCACACCCACTAGATTCTTGGTGGGCACTAGTAATGAAACGGGGGGAGAAAAGCTCCCAGCCATCTGCTCCACATAAGAGTGCTCAGCCCGATGGAGTATGGAGAGAAGCTTTTCCCAGGTGTGCCAGCTGCATTCCACTTCCACTCTCCAATGTGAGCACCTCAGCCACGATGAAGTTTCTCAGCTTCAGTGGCCACCCACTCTAGTTCAATCCATGATGGGCACTACTACTGAAAGAAATGGGGACAGAAAAGCCCTCAGCTGTCATCCCATCGCCGAATGTGCAAACCTGGGGTTGGGGTATTCAGGTTCGCTTCCTGGACATGTATATTCACAGAAACAGCAGAAACGAATAACACAGTTTTTCTTGCTTCCACAACTATGCAGTTTCCCTGACTCAGTCAAGGGGGCACTTTACCACTTGAGCTGCATCCCCAGATCTTTCCAGTTTTTATTTTATTATTATCACTATTGTTGTTACTATTATTACTTTTATTGTACCAGAATTCAACCCAGGGGTACTTAAATACTGAACCACATCCCCGACCATTTATATCTATCTATCTATCTATCTATCTATCTATCTATCTATATATATATATAGATAGATATATATAGATAGATATAGATAGATATATAGATATATAGATATAGATAGATAGATTTTTTTATTTTGAGACAGTTTCTCACTAAGTTACTTAGGGTCTTGCTAAATTGCTGGGACTGGCTTGAATATTTAATCCTCCAGCCTCAATCTCTTGAGCCACTGGGATTATAGGCATGCACCACCACACCCAGAGTCTTGCTATGATGCCCAGGCAATCCTCCTGCATTAGCCTGCTGAGTCCCTGGGATTACAGGTGTGTGCCACTGCACCCAGCCTATTTTTAGGTATGTTTCACTGTCAAATGTCATAAAATTATGGTGTGTGTCATGATGTTTTGAAATATGTACACATTGGGGAACAGCTAAATTGAGCTAATTAGCATGTATTATTTCACATACTTACCATTTTTTGGTGAGGATACTTAAAACCTCATAGCAATATACTTTTCTATGAAGTGTTAGACCAATACATAAAAAACATGAAAGCTGTGCATATGACTTGAGTACCATGAGATGTTTACCTGTATACGTTGTATAATGTATAAATTAGGTTAAACACATTTACCACCTCACTTATTTCAATATAATGAAAATATTTAGAATTCTTACTTCCAGATTTGTTTTCACTAAACAATGCTCGTATTGACTTTTTTTTTACGAATCATTTCCTCCATTTCTTAACAGACAGGCAAAAGTGAGTGAGTGTAGTGCTTAAAATGTTGGAACTTGCAAACTGGACCACTACCTGGAGAAGGGAAAATCATCCCCAAATTACTCTTAGCCAGAAGGTCAATTCATTGCCAATCTCTAATATATATACACATGAACATGATTGATAGCTACCCCCTGTTCCTGAACCCTTATTCATCAACATTCAGTAAGTCTTCTTTAGGCCCATATCAAAAGCACATTTCCTGCCAATGATCTTGAAATATCCAAGGATACATTTGTCAGCATCTGCTGCCACTACAGAAATCTGGAGTACCTTTTTCTAGGTTATCTCCAGCAAACATGTTAGTGCTTCAAGGAAAGGTCACGGGAAGCAAGACCCTGCTCATCCACAAAAATGATTTTTACTTGAATTTCCTTGTAGGTGATCGTGCCAAACATTGTGCTGCTACCAGTTCAGGTGACCTAAACTTGGTGATGTACCCCGCCATCTCAGCCTCCCTCCAATGGGTGACCAATGGTGAAGTCCTCTTCTGTTTTTTTGAAATGTGCAGTACTTAGTTGTTGTGTCTAGTCACCTACTGTGCAATCACTCACTGGAACTCCTTGCCCCTACCTAACTCTGAGTGCCAATTGATAACTTTCTTCCACTCCTCCCTCTGCTCTCCTGGGTCTCTGATTTCCACCATTTGACTGTCAACTTTCAGGTGGCAATTTTCAGGTATACATTATTAACTGTAGTGACCAGGTTGGATGATAAATCTCCTTAACTCTTCCTCCTAACTGAAATTTTGTATCCTTGATAGCTTCACCATCATTCCCTATGACTCTGCTCTGCTTCTAGGTGTTCAGTTATTTTTTCATTTCAAATACTGGAGAAGTCCTGAGTATTTATCTTTCTGACAGAAAAATAAAGGGATACATCCCAACTTATTATGGGGTTGAAATTACCTCCATACTACATCTTGCCAAACTCAGTTTGAGAAGAAAATCCCAGGTCAATCACACTTAGGAGCAAAAGGAGAGACAGAATGTTAACAAACTGAATCCTTCAGGATATGAAAAGATAAATACATAATATGGCATGACTAACTGGATCCCAGTACAAATTTCATTTACTTAAGAAAATACAGTGGTATAACTTTGCACATTAAGAGATTAAAGGAGGGGAGATTGTAACATAGTGGAGTAGAGGAAGGAGGCATTTACCTCCACTCTTCAGAATTTGAACGATTGTAATATGGCTTCATAGTGAGGAGGGTGTTTGAATAAAACCACTGTATATCATTATTTGTCAGAGATTTGGAGAAGGTCAGAAATACTGGTGTAGTAAATGGTTATAAGCCCAGCAGGAACAGTGATATGTCACCACATAGTGAGGGGCAACACAAAGTGAAAGAGATACACACAAAAAAATTTGGTCCAATGTTTTTTGCTCCATGTTTTTCTACTTAGAAGTGAAAAACAGGTGGAAATCCAGCTTAAGGAATTTCTGCCAAAACGTGTTCCTATGGGAAGAGAGTCCTGAATAAATACTTGCACTCTGTCTCAACCAGTCCTTACTGCATGACCTAAAGCACACCTGGTAAATCATGATTCCAAAACAGTTATAGAGAATGTTGGATCCAGGGGATTCAAGACAAAGTACAGTGGAGAGTGCAATTTGATTTTCCTTTGAGCCCCACAGTACATGAAAGACCAGCAGAAAATGTTCAAGGAAATTGTCCAGACAAGCATGATTACACTGGGGACAGGAAAGTGCAACTCAATTTCCTTTTGAGCTCTGTTGTGGGAATGACCAGCTGAGAGGGATCAGAAAATTTTGTTCAGGTGGGTATAATACATTTGGGGATGGAGACTTAGGAATTCACATTTGGGTAATGGGTGGGTCACAGGAAACTTGTTATGAACTATCTACCCAGAGTGTTCTGTCACCTGGCCCTATGAGTAGAACTCTAGGGGAACATTAAAAATCCAGATGTCCAGATTTGGCACACTACTGGTGCAAGGATTTCAACACTCTGGAATACATACTCCAAACAAAGGTTGAGCAGGCGGGGTGGCGAAGAATCACTGGAGGAGGTTGAGTTTTATTAACCCATCCCTGGATCCCTCTAAGTGGATTCAACAGAGGACAGTTTGGAATAGGAAAAACTTCAGGTAACTCAGTGGAAAAAAATTAAGAATTTTTAATTAAGGACTTTTTCTTTATTATTAATATTTTTAGTTCTTGTTTCTATATTTGTTTATTGATTCATGCATTTTCATATACATGTTTTCTAGTCCCCCCATTTTATCATTTTTCATTTTATCAACCTTTTACTATTTATTTCTATTTTTCTAAGAGGTAGTGACTTTTTAATTTGCTTTTTTATTTTGTTTGTTTGGGTTGTTTTTATTTTAGTTGTTTGATATTGGTGGTTGTTTTTCTGCTCTACTTGTTTGCTATTTTATTACTTACTCTCCTCATCTCTCCTTCTAATAGCAAAAGTTCTGTTTTCTCTCTTCACTTCCTCCCTCTTTAGGGACTTTATGTATAACTTTGCTTCCACTTTCTCTTCTCTCACCTTTTTAATATTCCAAACTTCCTTTTGCCTTCATACCAACTTCTTTACTGTCTCTCTCTTTTTGTACCAAGTATTGAACCCAGGAGTTCTTAACTACTGAGCCATATGTGCCCAGCCATTTTTTAATATTTTGAGACAGGGTCTTTCTGATTTGCTTAAGGCCTTGTTAAGTTGCTGAGGCTGGCTTTGAATTCGTGATCCTCCTACCTCTGCCTTGTGAGCCACAGATTACAGGCATGCACCACCACACCCGGCCAACTTCTTCACTCAACGAACAATAATTTTAACATCTTTTTAATACATGCATTCTATCCATTTGGGGAATGGAGGAAGAAGATTCAGAGGAATACGCTATCATAGCAGCTCCCCATGCATCAATAAAAACAGTAATTTAGGGGAGTTTCAGGACTGTAACAGAAGGTTGCTTTCCTGGCTGCTCCATGTTGTGAAATCAAAGCAAATAGGCAGCATCTCAGCAAGTCTGGTGAAAAGAAGGGGGTGACTTTACTGGGATTAAATTCAAAACAGATCAGGGACTCAGGAGGTTAGATATAATAAAATAAGGAAGAAATTCCCAGTGTTATTGCCACTGCTTCCTATATGAGCAAAAGTGGAGTGATAAGGGAATTAAAGGAACCTGCATTTTATGGAGGCCCAAGGCTTGTCTGGGTATGGAGAGATCAGAGTTCAAAGACACTGCCGGACTAAACTTAAAAGGTGTGCTGCACAATATCCTTGTGCGGGAAAGAAGCCCGAGGAAGAGAGGAAAGAATCTGGCAGCTGCAGTATGAGGGCCAGCAGCTAGAGGAGCCAATTCCTGGAAAACCTGAATTTGGCCTGAAATACAGGTCTGAAACCCACACTGCACAGCATAGAATGTGCTTCAGTGACCAGAAAATTAAATGTGGAGAGTTTACACAAGGAAATACTGGTCATGGAAACCCACCCATCTCCCCTTCCCCCTCCAATCTGGCTGCTTACAGGACCTGTTGGGAGAGAGGAGCCTGGCCAATAATTTGAAAGGGAGTGGGCAGGAGATATTGAGTTTGGAGACTGAACCCAAGAGACCAGGAAACATGGGGACAACAGGTGAGGAGGGGACTAACAATTGTCTCCTCCACTGCACAAGTGGAACCCAGGGGAGATTCCTGGGGTGCAGTCTTCCAGCATAGACTGGCAAGATTATGCTGGGCCCTGGAAGTACTGGTTTAAAATCTTCAGACCAATTGTCATTCAACCAAAGTACTAGAGCCTTCCTAAGCCTAAACCCCACTCCAGTAGTTACACCTATGGGATTTCTTCTCATACTCCAGCAACCCCACGATGAGGGTGGAGCAAGCATCACACTCCACCCCACCCCACCTAACACTGCTGAGAAAGGCAGTTGAGAATTTTCTGAACTCCAATGGAAACAATTATTTAAGTTTAAGATTTTTTGATTTTTCTTTCTTTTCTGTTAAATTGTGACCTGAATGGTTCATGGACACTTACACATATTTGTATTTGTTTTATCTCATTTTTAGCATTTTTGAAACAAGTTATTTTTCATGGATCAATATCTTGAGTACTAGGATGTTTGGTTAGTATATTATGGTTCTGTATTCTTTAGTTTTTAAACTTTTTACTTTATATATTTTTGCTCTCACATATCTGTTTCCCTTAATTTTTTTCTTTTTTCTTCTGCTAACAGCTAATCTCTATTCTTTCAATCTTCCTTTATTTTTTTACTTCTAATTTCTCTCTTCCTGCCTCTTGATCACATTCTACATCAGTTCTGTTCTCTTCCTGGCTACCATTAGCAATTGTAAGCCCTTTTGCAAACTTACCATTTTTACTGTGGGCAAGAAGTGATCATATCATTTCTGCTTTTTCTGACAATTAACATTGTAGGTGTCATAGCAGAAAGAAATTGTTTAAAGATCTACTATTGTTTGCACTGGTTGTTGTTTCCCCTTAAATAGTGAGGTAGTAAAAAACTTCAGGGACACTATAAGTCCACAAGGCAAAAGCTCTACTGCCTCAAATTCATACTGTTAGATGGGTAGACACACAAAGAACATGAAAAAGGGGACTAATCTCCCAAACGAAAATAATTCAATAACGCAATTCATCAACACCACAATAGAAGTAATGTCAGAGAATGAGTTTAGAATATATATATTTAACCGATCTGCAAGGTAAAGGATGATTGTAAGGAGTGAAACGAGAGAGAAAATACAGCAAGTGTAAGAGCATGTCAATAAAAAGATTGAGGAAAAGAACGTCAAGCAGAAATCCTTCAAATGAAGAAATCATTAAACCAAATTAAAAATTCAGTGGAAACCATCACCAGCACACTAGACCACTTGTAAGACAGTTTCAGGCAATGAAGACAAAATATATAATCTTGAAAATAAAGTTAACCATGGAGAAAAGATGTTATGAGAACACGAACAGAACTTCCAATGGGGGGGAACAAATTGAAGATTTATCATGATAGATGAAGGCTCAGAGATACAAACCAAAGTAATACAAAATTTTTTCAATGAAATATTATCAGAAAGTTTCCCAAACCTAAAGAATGAAATGGAAAATCAAATATAGGAAGCTTACAGGGCCCCATGTATACAAAATTATGAGACCCACATCAAGTCACATTAGTATGAAAATGCCTAACATACAGAATAAGTATAGAATTTTAAAGGCTGCAAGAGAAAAACAACACATCAAATAGAGGGAAAACAATTCAGATCTCAGCTGATGTCTGAACCCAGACCCTCAAAGTTAGGAGGTCTTGGAATACTATATACCAAGCTCTGAAAGAAAATGGATGTCAGCCAAGAATAAAATACCCACCAAAATTAGGCTTCAGAATTGATGATGAACTAAAAACCTTCCATGACAAACAAAAGTTAAAAGAATTCACAACTAGAAATCCTGCACTACAAAACATACTCAAAAATATTTCATGAAGAAATGAAAAATAAAAGTGAAAGCCAGCAAAGGGAGGAACTACACTAGAAAAATAATCAAAACAAACTAATTCAAATTTAAAAAAAATAAAAACGACAGGGAATAAAAATCATTTCTCAGTAATAACACTGAGTATAAGTGACCTAATTCATCAAAAGGCATAGACTGATAGATTGGATCATGAAGCAAGACCAGACAATATGCTGTCTCTAAGAGAATCACCTCATGGGCAAAGACATCTACAGACTGAAGGTAAAAGGATGGGGAAAACACTTATACACATAGATCTGGTAAACAAGCAGGGGTTTCTATCCTCATTATCAGATAAAGTGGACTTCAAGTCAAAGGTAGTCAGAGAGACAGACATTTCATACTGCTTAAGGGAATTATACACTCAACAAGACATAACAATTGCAAATATTTATGCACCAAACAATGGAGCATCTATGTACAAACAAATCCATCTCTATTTCAAGAATCAAATAGACCACAGAATAATACTGGGTGGCTTTAACACACCTTACTCATGCCAAGATAGATCCTCCAAACAAAAGCTAAATAAAGAAGCCACAGAATAATTTAGACTTAATTGGCATACATAGAGTATTTTGTCCATCAATGACTAAACACACTTTCTTCTCAGCAGCACACAGATCCTTGTCTAAAATAGACCATATGTTATGCCACAAAGCAACTCTTAGCTAATAAAAGTAGAACTAATATCTTGCATTCTATCAGATCATAGAATTAAATTAGAAATCAATGATAAAATAAAAACAGGAGTTACTGTAACATCTGGAGACTAAATATGATATTTAATGACCAATATACAGCAGAAGAAATCAAGGATGAAGTAAAAATACTTAGAGGTACATGAATACAACATATCAAAATCTGAGACACTATGAGAACCTTTCTAAGAAGAAAGTTCATTGCATTGAGCTTCATTAAGAGAAAATTGCTAAATAACCTAACATTACATCTCAAAGACTGGAAAAAGAACAAATCAATGTCAAATGCAAAAGAGAGGAAATAGTTAAAATCAGAGCTGAAGTGAATTAAATTGAAAAAATTCAAAAAATTGATCAAAAAGTTGATTCTTTGAAAAAAATAAAGTTGAGAAACCCTTAGCCATGCTAACAAAGAAAAAGAAAACTCAAATTACTAAAATGCATGATGAAAAAAGAAAAATCACCATGAACATTACTGATATACAGACAATAATCAAAAACTATTTTGAAAACTTAAACTCCCAATAAAATAGAAAACCCTGAACAAAACAAATTTCAAGATATATGGCCTACCCACATTGAATCAGGAGGAAAATTTAAACAGATCAATTTCAAGCAATGAAACTGAAGATGCCATCAAATGCCTACCAAGAAAAGTCCAGGACCAAACTGATTCTTGGCTGAGTTCTACAAGACCTCCAAAGAAGAATTAACACCAATACTTCAAGTTATTCCGTGAAACAGAAAAGGAGAGAACCCTTCCAAACTTATTCTGTGAAGCTAGTATCACCCTGATACCAAAACCAGACAAAGACACATCAAGGAAAGAAAACTTCAGACCAATATCCCTGATGAACATAGATGCAAAATTTCTTAACATGGACAAATTGCTTACAAAAACATAAAAGACAGTGCATCATGATCAAGTGGGGTACATCCCAGGGATGCAAGGTTGTTTCAACATACAAAAAATCAAACATTTCATCACATCGATAGACTTAAAGAATGACATGATTATCTCAATAGATGCAGAGAAAGCTTTAGAAAAATACAGCATCCATTCATTTTCGAAACACTTGAAAAACTAAGGAGAGGGGGAACATACCTCAACCTTTTAAAAGCTATATATGCTAAACCCAAGGCTAACATCATTCTAACTGGAGAAAAACTGAAAGCATTCCTCCCACAAACTATAACAAGACTAGGACATCCTCTTTCAACACTTCTATTCAACAGAATCCTTGAAGCCCTAGCCAGGGCAATTAGAAGAAATTAAAGGAATACTAATAGGAAAAGAGCAGCTCAAACTCTATTTGACAATGACATGTTTTGATATTTAGAAGATTCAAAAGACTCCACCAGAAAACTTCTAGAACTCAAATGAATTCAGCAAAGTAGCAGTAAAAGATACCCATAAATCAATTGCATTCCTATACATTAGTGATGAATCAGCTGAAAGAAATCAAGAAGACTATCTCATTCACAATAGCCTCAAAAAATAAAAAATAAAATACTTGTGAATCAAACAAAAGAGGTGAAAGACCTCTACAATGAAAACACTACAGAACACAAAAGAAATTGATGAAGACCCTAGAAGACTGGAATATTGCCCAAAGTCTTAATATTGTCAAAATGGGTATACTACCAAAAGTGCTATACAGGTTAAATGCAATTCTTATTAAAATTCCAATGATGTTCTTCATAAAATAGAAGAAGCAGTCATGAAATTCATTTGGAAAAATAAAGAAGCCCAGAATAACCAAAGCAATCTTTAGTGAGAAAATTGTGGCATGAGTTATCACAATACCAGACCTTTAATTGTACTACAGAGCTATAGTAACAACAGCATGGTAGTAGCACCAAAACAGACATGAAGACCAATGGAATAGAATAGAAGACACAAACATATCCACATAAATACAGTTATCTCATCCTAGACAAAGTCATCATAAACATACATTGGAGAAAAGACAGTCTCTTCACCAAATGGTGCTGGTAAAACTGGAAATCCATATGTAGTAGATCAAAATTGATCCCCTATTTCTTGCCCTGCACAAAACGCAACTCAAAGTGGACCAAGGACCTAGGCATTACACCAGAGACCCTGTGTCTACTAGAAAAAGTAGACCCAAGTCTCCTTTATGTTGGCTCAGGAACCGACTTCCTCATTAAGACTTCTAAAGCATAAGTAGTAAAATCAAGAATCAATAAATGGGATGGTATCAAACTAAAAAGCTTTTTCATGGCAAGGGAAACAATCAAGAATGTGAACAGAAAGCCTACAGAATGGGAGAAAATCTTTGCCACATGCACCTCAGATATAGCATTAATCTCTAGGATATACAAAGAACTCAAACACCAAAAAAAGAAAAACAAATCTATTGATAAATTGGCAAATGAACTGAATAGGTACTTCAAAGAAAAAGAAATATGATTGGTCAACAAAGATATGAAGAAATATTCAACATCTCTAGCAATTAGAGAAATAAAAAAAACTACACTGGGATTCCATCTCCCGTCAGGATGGCAATTACTAAGAATACAATAACTGTTGATGAGATTGTAGGTAAAAAGTTACACTCACAAGTGGGGAAATAGAAGTTCATTGTATTAGACAAAGGGGAATGAAAGAAAGGGAGGGGTAATGGGAATTAGGAGGGACAGTATTGTGAATCAGACATAACTTTCCTATGTTCATATAGGAATACATCACCAGTGAAACTCTACATCATGTAAAACTACAAGAATGGGATCCTAATAAGTTATACTCCATGTATGTAAAATGTGTCAAAATGCACTCTCTCTTATGTATATCTAAAAAGATCAAATAGAACATAAAACGCCAGCAATTCAGCAGAAGAAAATTGATTCTACAAATTTGAGAAGAGCAAAGAACTCTTTCACTTGAAGCAGGTAATCTGAACTCTGGCATTAAGAGCCTGGCTGACATTTGGGGATGGGAAACAGACCAATTAAAATCAGACCAAGACAGGCATGGTGGCACACACCTGTAATTCCAGCACCTTGGGAGGCTGAGGCAGGAGGATTGTGAATTCAAAGCCAGCCTCAGCAACAGCAAGGCACTAAATAACTCAGTGAGGCTGTCTCTAAAGAAAATACAAAAAGAGGGTCGGGGATGTGGCTCAGTGGTTCAGTGTCCCCGAGTTCAATCCCCAGTACTCCCCCCCCACCAAAAAAAAGAAAAAAAAAGAGGCCAAATCTATTGATCTCTGTGTCATCTCCTCCAACCCCAGAAAAGATTGTAAGTTTGGTTGATTCATTCCAATGCAAGCACATATTCTGAGATTCCCAGAAAGAGTGTAGCCATAAAAACTGCCTAGCCAAGAAGCTAGTGAAACTGCATGGAGATTCTCCTGACAAAATTTGAACACTTTGTATCAGAGTTGAGAAAAAATAAACTTCATAATATCTGAACCCCAGAAAGAAAACACTACTTCAAAAACATGACCAAGAACAGTAGATTAGCATGGCTGCTGAAGAACATTGTTAATAAGTTTTAAAAAAAAGATTTAGTAGTATAAGGCATTGTTCTCAAGGAGCTATAATTTCTGGGGATTAGTATGTCCCCTCAATGTGATATAAGAGATCTGACATAGTAGCAAATTCAAATTGAGTGAAAATACTGACATTAACACATTCACTCTGTTAGTTAATAAAATATCTTGAATCTAAAAATACATTTGCTCAACAAGACACCTAATAAAGAAAAAGCCTCTCACTAAAAATTCCTTTATATGTAAGTAGAAGAGAGAATCACCCCAGAAGATGGGCAAAAATACTAATATGAAAAATCAAGGAAACAAGCCACTCCAATAAGCTCACAATGGACACCACAGAAGAAATGCCAGAAAAAGACTATAGAAAGTTGATAATTAAAATCTCCAATTAACTAAAAGATCCAAGAAATGCACTAAGACAGAATACAGAGGAAGTGAAATAACATTTCAATAAAGAGATAGAATCTGAAAAAGAACCAAACAGAAATCCCAGAAATGAAAGACTAAACAAATCAAATTAAATATTCAAGTGAAAGCATCACCGATGAATTAGACCAGGTTGAAGACAAATTCAGGCCTCAAAGACAAGCCATATTACCTTGAAAATAAAATAGACAATAAAAGGTGTTAAGAGACCATGATCAGAATATTAAAATACTCTGGGATAACATTAAGAAACCAAATCTAAGAATCATTGGTGTTTATGAAAGAAATGAAATAAAAAGTAAAAGAATGTGCAGACTTTTCAATGAAATATCAGAAAACCCTTAGGAATTATATGGAAATCCAAGTACAAGATGCATTCATAACCCCAAATAGGCAAGATCAGAAAAGATCCTCTTCAAGACATGTTATAAATAAAATACCAAATATATAGAAAAGGATAGAATTTTAAAAGCCACAAGAGAAAAATGGTTAAGTTATATTTAGAAGTAAACTGATTAAGAATTTGTACTGATTTCTTAGTCGGTGCCCTAAAAGCCAGGAGGTTTTGGAATAATACATACCAAGCCCTGAAAGATAATGGATTCCAACCAAGATTCCAGCAACACTACCCTTCAGAATTGAAAATGAAATAAAAACTTTCCATGATAAACAGAAACTAAAAGACTTCATAATCACTAAGAGCACTACAAAACATACTCAATAAGATATCTCACCTAGAAGATGTGAAAATAAATATCAGCCAGCATATGGATGTATCTCACTAGAATAGTCAATTAAAGAAGAACCGAGTCTGGATTAGTGAGAAATAAATCAAAACGGCAGAAAATAAAAATCATTTCTCTATAATACTGAATATAAACAATCTAAACTATCCTATCAAAACACATAGATTGGCCAAATGGATCAATAAGCAAGACCCAACCACATGTTGGTTACAAGAGACTCACCTTATAGGCAAATGTATCTAAGGTTGTAGATGAAAGGATGGAAAAAGATTAAACCATGGAAATTGAGACCGAAAGAAAGCAGGAGTAGCTACTCTCAGAACTGACAAAGTAGACATCAAGCAAAAATTAAAAGAGACAAAGAAGATTACTTCATACAGCTTAAGGTAGTCATTCAACAAGATGTAATGATTTTAAATATTTATGCCCCTAACTTTGGTGCATCTATGTAAATAAAACAAACCCTATTCAATATAAAGAATCAAATAGGTCCCAATTCAATACTGGGTGATTTCAGCACAACTCTTACCAATAGACAGCTCATTCAGACATAAACTAAGACTCTTCAGAACTAAAACATGCCGCCGCCTGCAGCAACAATCCCGCGGGAAAGAATCGGAGGCGGACTGGGAACTAACTACTTCTTTATTTTTCTCTGAGCTGCTTGCTCAGAGGTGCTTCTTCTCAGAGGTGCTTTCTTGCTTTTTAGAGGAAGGTGCTTCTTTTCAGCGGTGCTCCTTCTTAGAGGTGCCTTTTCTCAGTGAGGCTTTTTCTTTAGAGGAAGTGAATGTCTTATATACCCTCAGGCAGCCAATCAGTTTAGGATTAAGTCCCACGATTGAAGCACGTGCCACGGTACCAATTAAGAATGAGGAACATGGGTTGACCACGAGTGCGGGAGAGACATCAACCAATCAGGCAAAAGGTCAGGAGAGATCACGGCCATGTTAACACTAATTATGCGCCACCTCTTGGCCCAATGCTAGCCGCCATCTTAGAGCTACTTCCTCAAACAGTTGTAAACATGTCTCTACATCTCCCCCCGCTTTTTGTTTTAAAAGGTGAAGAAAACTTTGATGGATGCATGATAGCTATCACCACATCTGGATTGACTGTGCCTGTCTTAGGCATCCACATGTCTTACTGACATTCTTACCCATCATCAGATAACCAAGAAGCTTGATATTGTCGTCTTGGCTCCTGTCTTTGGTTGATATGTCAGCCACAGGAGACTTTCCCCTCTTTGACTACCAGCCGTCCATTTGAGACAGCCAAGCAGTTCCAGCTTCTAAGGCGGCAAGTCCATTTTTTTACAATGATCTTATCCCTTTGTTGGTGTAGGCACATCTTACACGTGCAATAAAATGCTACCACAAATAGACACATGAATAAATCTAAGCTTACCAAAACTGGGGTCATGTGTAACATCCATTTGCCATAAATGATTAGGCAAAAGCCTTCTAGGGTTGATACCAACATGAGGGACTGGAGAGTGAGTTACACAGGACTGGCATCCTTTAACAATTGTTCTGGCTTATTCTTTCGTTATTTTAAATCTGTGTTGTAAGGTAGCACTATTAACATGAAATTGATCATGAAAACGAGTAGCTTGTTTTACTGAGGAAAAGATGAAAACCGTCTGAGTGGCTAAATCAGCTTTATGATTACCCTCATGTAAAGGACCAGCTAAGTTGGTGTGAGCTCTAATGTGTCCAACGAACAAGGGTTCCTTACGTTCCTATAAAAGTTTTTGTATTTGTAAAAATAATTTGAATGCAGGAGTATGAGGGGCTATAGGTCCAGCCAATTCTAATTTGGGAATCACCTGAGTGATATAATTACTATCAGTAAAGAGATTCATTTGTTGCTTCTTAAACTTTACAAGGGCTATGACAGCTGCTTCCATTTCCACCAATTGAGCTGATTTTTGAGATGTAATCTGAATGATAGTATCTTGGTGAGTAACTATTGCAGCAGTACCATTAGAAGATCCATTGGTAAAAACACTCAGGGCCTTAGGAATAGGTTTTTTTTTTTAACTACTTGGGGGTTGAGGGGCCTTAGGTTTGTCGATAGCTGATCCCTGACCCTTGTTAGGGCACTGTCTCTTCATGTGGCCTGGTTGTCCACACAGGAAACAACCTTTAGGGCGAACTCCTCCAGAGTTATTTAGAGGAGAGACACCTCTCATGGCTGCCACAATTATGTTTCCTGTAATCACTGCCTCATTGATATCTTTACAAAGTTTTATATAGATAGAAAGGTCCCTTTTATTTTTCGGGCCTGATAGCCTCTTGGCAAAATTTGTTAGCCTTTTCATAAGCTAGCTGGACAGCCAAAGGCATAGCTGTCTCTACCTCTCCAAAAAACTCTACTTGCCGTCTGTAGGAGATGATCCACGAATTCTGCGTATGGTTCATTGGATCCCTGTATAACCTTGGGCAGACTGCCTTGGAGATCACTGGTTCTCTGTAAAGTTTTCCAGGCCTTGGTTTCCGCTGTATATATCTGCGCATACACTCCAGGATCATATTGATTTTGTGTATCTATTGGAGCGTATTGGCCTTCTCCTGTTAGCATATCAACATTTCTACCAGGAAACCCTGCTGCTGTGTTTCTGTGAGCAGTTTCAACAGATATTTCTTGCCAATGAGCTCTCCAAATCAGATATTGTCCTCTAGATAACACTGCTCTGCATAGCTGTTTCCAATCAGTAGGAGTCAAATTTAAATTACTCAAAGACTCAAGCATACTTATGGTAAATGGTGCCTGAGGCCCATATGTCATAACTGCCTCTTTAAAGTTTTTAATGGTTTTAAAATCTAATGGTTGATGGTATTTCTGTCTATTTCGGTCTTCAAATACGGGCAGGTCCCACGAATTTTGGGGTTCTTTGTATTCAAGGGCGTCTAAGTGCTTAGAAAGGTCCTGAATGGCCTTGGTCAGAGGCTCCTCCCATGGTGGTGCAGAAGGCTGAATGAGATTTAGCTCTCCCCTACCTTTTTCCCCTTGTTTTTCTTAAATTATCTGAGTAATTACTTTCTAAGTCACTACCCCTCAATTCTTCCTCACTTTGTTCTTTTTTTTAACAGATTCTTGCTCTTGTACTTCTAAGGCTTCCACTTTCCCTTGTTTTTCTTAAATTATCTGAGTAATTACTTTCTAAGTCACTTCCACTCAATTCTTCCTCACTTTGTTCTCTTTAATAGATTCTCGCTCTTGTACTTTTCCTAAGGCTTCTGCACTTTCAGCGACACTTTCCTGGACGCTAGGTTTAGATGAAGTTAAACATTCCCTAATTAATTGCCACATAGGAAACGTTCTTTTAGAAAGAGGAACCCCCTTGTTTTTCTGTCGCTATTAGATCCTGTTTATGAAGATTCCCTTGTGGCACATTGAGCAGCCCTTCTTCTATAAACCATGGGCTTACTTTTGCTAGAGTTTGAACATATGACTGTGCAGTGATTTCCTTCACTGCCGTGTCATTACTTTTTAATACATCTTTTTTGACCTTAGTCATTTGGGTCTTTGAAATTTCCGACCCCATTTCTTCTTACTATCCCTCGCCCTTAAACCGTTCTGGCCAGAGACTCCTGCGAGGTTCCTCAGTGTTTCCCCGCCTTGCTGATAAAAAGGCTTCCCCGTGCGGGCCACCACTTGCCGCCGCCTGCAGCAACAATCTCGTGGGAAAGAATCGGAGGCGGACTGGGAACAAACTACTTCTATTATTTTTCTCTGAGCTGCTTGCTCAGAGGTACTTTCTTGCTTTTTAAAGGAAGGTGCTTCTTTTCAGCGGTGCTCCTTCTTAGAGGAGCTTTTTCTCTAGGGGAAGAGAATGTCTTATATACCCTCAGGCAGCCAATCAGTTTAGGATTAAGTAGCACGATTGGAGCATGCGCCATGGTACCAATTAATAAAGAATGAGGAACATGTGTTTACCACGAGTGCGGGAGAGACATCAACCAATCAGGCAAAAGGTCAGGAGAGATCACGCCATGTTAACACTAATTATGTGCCACCTCTTGGCCCAATGCCAGCTGCCATCTTAGAGCTACTTCCTCAAACAGTTGTAAACATGTATCTACAAAAACATATTCATCAAATGGACCTAACTTACATCTGTAGAATGTTCCATCCATCAACAAATGAATTCACTTCCTTCTCAGCTACATATGGGACCTTTCTTAAAATAGACCATATTTTAGGACACAAATCAAACCTTAGCAAATAAAAATAGAGAGATAATATCTTGCATCCTGTCAAATCATAATGAATTGAAATTAGAAATCAATAAAAGTATAAAAACCAAGAAATAATTTTAACACCTGGAGATCAAATAATATACTTTCAACAGAGGAATAGGCCATAAAATAAATCAGGGAAGAAATTTTAAAAATCTTGGAAACAAATGAAAATAGAGATACAACATATCAAAATCTCTAGGATGGTATGAAGATGATTCTAAGAGAAAATTTTATAGCATTGAATGCCTACATGTAAAAAAATAGAAAGATCTCAAATAAATGGTCTAATGTTATAACTCAAGACCCTAGAAAAGGAAGAACATGCTGATTTCAAAATCAGTAGGAGACAGTAATAATATCAGAGCTGAAATTGATAAAACTGAAAACAAAAAACAATACATAAGATTAACACAACAAAAAATTGGTTCTATGAAAATATAAACAAGATTAATAAACCTTTAGCCAAACTAACCAAAATAAAGAGAAGACCCTAAATCAACAAAATTAAGACATGAAAGAGGAGAAATCACCACAGGTACTTCTGATATCCAGAGGATCTTTAGAAACTATTTTGAAAATGTATACTCTGATAAACAGGAAAATTTAGAAGATATCGTGTTTCAGTCAGCTTGTTCACCACTGCGGCTCAAAGACCTGACCAGCACAATAATAGAGGAGGAAAAGTTTATTTGGGGACTCATGGTTTCAGAGGTCTTAATCCCTATACAGCAGGCTCCATTGCTTGAGGCTTAAGGTGAGGCAGGACATCATAGTGGAAGAGTGTGGTAGAAGGAAGTGGCTCACATGACAATCAGAAAGCAGAAATAGAGATCTCCACTTGCCAGATACAAATATGTACCCCAAAGCCATGCCCCCAATGCCCCACCTCCTCCAACCACACCCACCTGCCTTCAGTCACCACTCAGTTAATCCCATCAGGTGATTAAATCACTGATTGGGTTAAGGCTTTTGTAACCCAATCATTTCTTCTCTAAACCTCCTTGCATTTGTCTCACATGTGAGCTTTTGGGGGACACCACATCCAAACCATAACACACTGACAAAGTTGTAAACACATATGGCCTACCCAAATTGAACCATGAGGATATAGGAAACTGAAACAGACCAACAGCAAGCAAAAAGATTGAAGCAGCAATTAAAAGCCTTCCAACCAAGAAAAGCCCAGGACCAGATGGATTCTCTGTTGAGTTCTACCAAACTTTTAAAGAAGTTTGCCAAGAACTAATGCCAATCTTCCTCAAATTATTTCATGATATAAAAAGGGAAGAAACAGGGGTGGGGATATAGCTCAGTTGGTAGAGTGCTTGCCTTGCAAGCACAAGGCCCTGGGTTCAATCCCTAGTACCGCAAAAAAAAAAAAAAAAGGAAGAAACACCCCTAAACTCATTCTATGAAGCCAGTATTGCCTGATAACCAAACCAGACAAAGATATGTCAAAGGAAGAAAACTACAGACCAATATCCCTGGTGAATACAGATGAACAAGTCCTTAATAAAATATTAGAAAAGCACATTCCAAAACATATTAAGAAGATAATGCCCCATGATCAAGTGGGTTTCTTCCAGGGGTGCAGGGTTGGTTCGATAGATGCAAATCAATAAGTTTAATTCACCACAAAAAAATAGAATTAACAAAAATCACAGGATCATCCCAATAGTTGGAGGAAAAGCCTTTGACAAAATCCAGCACCAATTTGTTAAAAATTTTGAGAAACTAGGGCTACAAGGAACTTACCTCAACATTATAAAGGCTACATATGACAAAAACTAAGTCAATGTCATACTGAGTAGAGAAAAACTAAAAGCATTTCCTCTAATATCAGGAAGAAGACAAATACATTCATTCTCACTGTCGGGGTACCACGGACCCCACCCTAGTCTGGCACTGAGCCGGGGTGGCCCAGTTTGCAACATTGAGGACCTCAGTCTGGGGCCCCTGGTTTGCAACAAACAGCTAACACTGCTGACTCATGCTCGCTGCGTGCCCTCTTGTTGCCCTTATTCTATTACATTGTTATCATGCTCTCCCCACATGCTCAGTATCTCTGATTGGCTGCTGTATATGAGGTGATTCTTGTAACTGCCTAGAGACTGATCTCAGGCTGACTCTGATTGGCTTATGCTTGCTATATAACCCAGACACTTCCTCGAATAAAGAGCATTTTGTTTGTTGGGCATTGTTCGTCGTTCATTGTTCGTCGTTCGTTGGTCTTTGTCTTTTGGGCTTTTTTGTTCGTGTGAAAAGGAAGCGTACGCGTTATCATTGCCTCCGCCGGCGGAGGGCAGTGATACTCACCACTTTTATTCAATACATTTCTTCAAACTCTAGCCATAGTAATTGGGCAAGAGATGGAAATTAAAGGGATACAAAGAGAATATGAAGAAGGAAAATTACATCTGTTTGGTGATGACTTGATCCTGTATCTGAGACCCAATAAACCGACCAAAAGACTAATAGAGTTGATAAAAAATTCAAAATAGTAATAGGATATAAAATCAACACATAAAAATCAATAGTTTTCCTATAGCCCAATAATGAACCTGCTGATAAAGAAATCAGGAAAACTATACAATTCACAATAATCACAAAAATGAAATGAAATAATTGGGAATAAATCTACCCAAGGAGGAGAAAGACGTCTTAGGTGAAAATTATACAATGCTGAAGAAAGAAATTGAAGAATACCTTAGAAAATGCAAAGACCTTCTGTGTTCTTGGATAGGCAGAATTAATATTTTCAAAATGACTATACTACCAAAATTATTAAACAGATTCAGTGCAGTAACACAAAAAAGTGTCAATGTCATTTTTCACAGAACTGGAAATAAAAACTTTTCTAAAATTCATTTAGAAGAATAAGACTCAGAAGAGCCAAAATAATACTGAACAAGAAGAACGATGCTGGAGGCATATTAATACCTGATTTCAAATTATACTACAGAGCTATAGTAACAAAAGTAGCATGGTATTGGCATCCAGACATGAAAACCAATGGAATGGAGAAGAAGACGCAGGGACAAACCCACATACAATCATCTGATACTCAATGAAGGTGCCAAAAGCATGTTGGAGAAGACAGCCTTTTAAACAAATGGTGTTGGTAAAACAGGTGTAGATGGATAAAATTATATCTCTATTTCTCACCCTGCACCAAAGGCAAATAAAACTGGATCAATGACCTAGGAATTATACCAGAAATGTTACAATTGTTAGAAGAAAATATAAGGTCAACACTTCAACATGTTGTGTCAGGCACTGACTTCCTTAACAAGACCCCTTAAAACTCAAGAAATAAAACCAATGGATTGGAGTTATAGCTCAGTGGTAGAGTGATTGCACATGTGAGGCACTGGGTTTGATCCTCAGCACCACATAAAACTATGTGAAATGAAGGAATCATGTCCATTTACAACAAGAAGGAGGGAAGGAGGAAGGAAGAAAGAAAGAAAACGGAATCAATAAGTGGGACAGCATCAAATTGAAAAGCTTCTGCACAGCAAAATAAACATTTAAGAGTATACAGAGCCTACAAAATATCTTTGCCAGCTATTCCTCTGACAGGGGATTGATATCCAGTATACATAAAGAACTCAAAAAGCTTAACACCAAAAGAAAAAACAAACAATAAAACCCACAATCAATAAAAGGGGAAAAGAAAATAACTAAACAGACATTTCTCCAGAGAAGAAATATAAATGTCCAACAAATATATGATAAAATTTTCAACATCCCTAGCAATTAGGGAAATACAAATCAAATTACACAGAGATTTCACGTCACCACATTTAGACTGGCAATCATCCAGAACAGAAATAAGAATAATTGCTGCCAAGGATGTGAGGGGAAAGGTACACTGATACCTTGTTTGTTGGACTGCAAATTTGTACAACCAGGTGGGAAAGCAATATGCAGATTCCTCAAAATACTAGTAATGGAACCACCATATGACCCAGCCATCCCACTCCTTGGTATTAATCCAAAAGACCTAAAATTGGCATACTATAGTTATACAGGCACATTAGTATTTATAGTAGTTTAATTCAAAATAGCCAAGTTATGGAACTAGCCCAGACACCCATCAACAGAAGAATGGATAAAGAAAATGTGGCATATATACACAAAGGAGTTTTAGTCAGTTATAATGAAGAATGCTAGTATGTAATTTGGATGGAACTGGAGAATGTTGAGAGCAGGGTGGTATCTGTGCTGCTAACTGTCTCAAGGACAAACAGGACTGCTGGGTCCCTGTGCTTACCAAGGTTGTTAAGAGATATTTGTCCGAGGAATGTGCGGTTGCCTGGAGACCTTATCCGTCAAGGACGGGAGCGGGGCTTAGCCCCGACTCATCTCCTGCATAGTTCACCCCTTCCCTCCTCCCTTCTTCCACTAGGACCGTTCAGTTCTGACAGGACCCAATGAAAATCAAATAGATTGACCGGACCCAACCAGGGGAGGTTTAGCTGTTCGAATGTTAGCCAATTAGAAGAACACTGTAAAACTGCTTGCTTTTCCTTATAAAAATCCTGCTGACGAGGGCTCGGGGCCTCTCCTAGCGTCGTTGATTAAGGACGCAGAGGACTGGGTTCGAACTCGCTAATAAATGACTCTTTGCTGCTTGCATTGATCGTGGTCTCTGGTGGTCCTTGTGGGGTCTCAAGCCTTTGGGCACAACAAGAACATCATGCAAAGTGAAATAAGCCAGACTCAAAGTTAAAGGTTGAGTGCTTTCTCTCATATGCTGAAGCTAGAGCAAAATAAGGGGAGAAAAGAAGTGGAGACCATGAATATTCTCAGGAGATCACTGGAGTGCAGTAAGGGGATGAGAGGGAGAAGGGAGAAATGGGAATGGGGAAGAACAGCTAAATTAGGGTGACAAAATTATGCTGTTTGCATGTGTAAATGTATCATGGTGAATAAAACCTTTAGTATACATATAAAATACCAACTTATGGAAATAATAATTAGATGGGGGAAGGAATGGGAATTAAGGGAGAATGTAATGGGGATTGAAATAAAGCAAATTATATTCCATGCATGTGTGATTGTGTCAAAGTGAACCCCAATATTATGTATAGCTATAATGCACTAATAAGAACAAAATACAGATTAAAGGAGAAAACAAAATCCTCATATTTAAAGTAAATAGTAAATTTCTATATAAATTTGCATGCAATGTTTGCAATATTTTCTAGAAAGATGTATTGAGAAAATTTACACAGGTCTATGATTTCTTTGAATGTATACTGTTATGCAACTAAAACCACAATCTATATGGCATTTAATCACCCCCAAATTCCATCATGCCATGATAGTTAACCCTTTCAAACTCTATGCCCTAGACACCACTAATCTGTTTTTTCTCTACCTGTATTTTAGCCTTTTTCCTGTCACAAAAATACAGTCATGCAGTATGTAACCTTCTGCATTTGGATTCCTTCACAAAGAGAGACTCAAATGGAATGTCTGAAGGTACAATGTACAGTCTCTAGAGCACAGTAGTGGTTGCCTGGTTTCATTTCTTTATAATTACCAATTCTTAGGCCTATGTTTCTTTGAACTTGTCATCTGACACTTAAATTGATCTAATTGAATTTCGATATCTTGGTGAGGGATCTTCATTAAGAACAATTATTCATCCTTTAAACAGAAGTGAATGATTCTTGGAAAAATCAAGAGAGCTGTAAATGTCTGATGACCCTGAAGATTTAGGGAGAGGGAATTGATTGGGGTGGGGCACACAGGAGGGTCCCAGGGATGTGATCATTACTCTGGTGGTTACCAGGGTCTTCCATCCTGTGCAACCACCAGGGCCTGGCTCTCACTGTTTTCACATAAATGGTACACCCTTGATTCAAGTGGGTATGGTTCTCATCACCACTCTGGAAGCTACAATGTGCCCAAGTAAATGTGACAAACGCCTATACTGATTTTGTCCTTATAGGAAATGAATGATGAAGAAATATGGATGGAGAAAGGAGTTCTTAGAGACCAAGGACAGTTGGTCATGAAGTTATCAGTTCACCTAGGAGTTTGTGACAACAAGAACTAGAATCAATGGTTGAGACTCATCATGATGACTCTGAGGCTGTGGATATCAGTCACCTCCCAACAATCAGCTACTTATTCCCTTAAAGCTGGAAAGTTCAACTCCTATAATGCCTAGTGGTGTGGTATACTCCTTACAGAAACATTGTTCTGTAGATGATATAAATGTGAAACAAAGATCTGTTCTCAGGGACAAGAAGCAGAGCTGATAAAGCTAGTCACCAAGGGTTTGTACCCTAGTATAGCTCCATTGATACGCTGCTCCCCTGATAAAGATGGCCCTGTGCCTCCCAGGACAGTACCTGGTGCCAGAATTCTAGATATCTCAAATGTCAGAAACCCCAGCTGCATTCACAGCTTCCTCAGGAAGATGTCAGCATGCTGTTTTTCCCATCTAAGCAATACCAATTTGGGTCAGGGTCTCAGTCACAGCCGAGAAACACAGGCCACTGCTCAGGTGCTTTGAAGAAGATTGTGTAAGTCACCACTGCTGATCTTTTCTGGCTCTGGGTCTGCCACATGCATGAGAGTCTGTCTCCCTAAGCCCATGCCATAGGGTTCTGGACAGACACTGAGAATTTGAGGAAAGGCATACCCAAACCATGATGAGAGATGCTGCTCATGACCCACTCATCCTGAGCAGCATCTCACTCCAACTTGCCATCCTCCACAAGTCTCAATTAGGTCCGTATGAGGCCATCTCCCATGGGTGCTCCCTATTTCAAAGATGAGGGAAGAATCAGCTACTCTGAGGTAGCCAGCCTGCACATCATTCCATTGGCAACAAAGGATTTTTGAGAGAGAATATTCATCCCAGAGTAGGATAAAGAGCCTATACTAGAAACTTCTAACATTTTGGCAGCACCAATTCCAATCCTTGTGTTTGGTGACTTCCATTTCATTTCAGTCTAACTCTCTACTACTGTTTGGTTCTAGGAATGTGCCCAGAAAACTAATGTTAGGCAATGCATCAAACATTCAGACATGAAATGATTGGATTATGGCACATGTAAACTAATCAATGGATGGATTAATAACTTGAATAGATTACTAGGTAGTAATTGTAGGCTGGTGGGCATAGCTAGAGTAGGTAAGTCACTTGAAGAGTGCATGTGGGGACTATATTTTGTCCTTGGCCCCAGGCATACACTCTGCCTCCTGGCTGTCATGAGTTGGACAGCTTTTCTCTACCATTCCCTTCTGCTGTGTTATTTCTTCCTTGAACTTGAAGAACACTGACTGACAGTACCTATGAGGCAAAATAAATTTTGCATCCCCCAAGTTGTTCTTGTTGGGTATTTTGGTCACAGTGACAAGAAGTAGACAAACATAACCTCTTCTTTTAAGACCTGAAAAAACCTTTTCTAAAAAAGAATTCAACCTTGCTCTTGTAACTTTGATCTCATAGGGTTTCTAGGTACCAACACCACTCTCTCTATTCCCCAAGTCAGATATTTTTCTCTCAAGGAACATTATATCTGATTCATTTGATGCACAAGCATGCATGGATACACATACACACACACACAAACACACCAAAAAAAAAGCTTAAATATTGAATATTCATTTGTCGGAGTTTCCCAATAAACACCCAGCCTCTTGGGAATAGAAGCTGGAGAACCCACATTTGTCTCACCTCAATCAAACATGAATCTGTCCCTGAGTCTCAGGCACACCCAGTCCAACTCTCTATTGGTGAGGGTGACATCAGAAAACGGAGCTCAGACAAAATCTCCTTTGGTCTCCAGGGGCAGGGTGGAAGATTGATATGGTAGGAAATAATCACATCCAGGAAAATCTGTGCCATAGGGTCCGTCAAATGGTAATCTGGATTGGGGACCATCCATACACATGCAGAACTCTCATGCACATTAGCGATGGAAACTAACTGCCTTTTCAAATGAGAATTATGGAGCCGGCCCTTGGGAGAAGGGCTGGTTAACTGGCTAGGACATGCAGGTTATGGAAGTTCTAATGCCGGACCATCCATTCCAAGTGCCAGCAGGTTTGTTTTCCCAGGTTGGTTCAGAGACTCACTGCCTCCACCTGCAACCCAGAGACAACCCCACATTTTTCTTCAAGTTCCCCAAACCTTCACCTTGCTCTGCTACTCATGGAACTGTGACCTCTACCTCCACCCCTCTACTGAAAGAAAGGTCAACTGAACTTTTGACTGAAAGTTTTGACAACTGAACTGTAACTTTGATCTCATAGGGTTTCTAGGTACCAACACCACTCTCTCTATTCCCCAAGTCAGATATTTTTCTCTCAAGGAACATTATATATGATTCATTTGATGCACAAGCATGCATGGATACACATACACACACACAAACACACCAAAAAAAAAGCTTAATATTGAATATTCATTTGTCGGAGTTTCCCAATAAACACCCAATAAACTGAAAGATTTGGCAACTGAACTTCAAAGGTGAGGGCTAAGCAGGAACTAAGGATGATGAGCGATTTCTAGCTGAGCCGTCCCACTGTGAGGAAGAGGTCTGGGTCTGAGAGGGGGGAGATGAGCTCAACTTTACCCTCTAATGCCTGTTGAAATAACTCACTCAGGAAAGGTCACCAGGGGAGAGCCTTGGGAGAGATCAAGGATGCTCAGGATGGAAAAGGTGAGAGGGGAGAAGCCTGGCAGTGAAACAAAGCAGGGAAAGTAGAAGGGACAGGGCTCTGAAAGAGGCTCATTAGTTCCTGCCAAAGTGGGGACAGAGGGCAAAAGTATGTCCTATGTGAACCCCAGAGATAAGGACCTTAGCAGAGAGCACGAAGAGGGCTATGGGGAAAGGGAACAGTGCTAGTGTGGCTGGGCCCAGGCCACACAGGACCCAGACCCAGAGCACCATCTTAAGACTGAGCACATGGTTCCTGCTCAAAGAATGGCTGACTTCCCTCAGGGAGAGGCCTGGAATGCAACGCCAAGGGTACTGTTCTTAACCTGCTTTGAAATGGGACAGGTCTCCATTTTTCTTCTCCCCCTACAGGCCCTCACCACTCAGAGAGACAACAAACCACAGAATGTGACAGGCACTTTAATTTCAAACTGCTATGAACTCTCATGGGCAAGTGCAAAAGAAGAGGCAGAAAAGAACCCCTAGGTGCAAATAATCAGATGGAATCAGCTTGGATGCTGCTTCTGGGCTCCACAGGTACCAGCTACTCATTCTATAGGAAGATGCTGGGTTCAGACTGTCAAGCAGAGCAGAGTCAGGGCTGCAACATGACCAGGGCCAACCCAGAGCCCTCCCAGATAGATAAAATTGTGGGAAAGGGGTGTTGTGAGCCTTATTCTCACTTGAAAGGACCTGGAACTTGTCAGTGAAGAACTGCATCACTGCTGAAATATAAAGGTATAAGTGGGCACTCTAGTGATAGACGGTCTGCTTGCCCCCACACTGTGAGGAATTGCTAGTCTTGCAACCTCACTCCCCACCAATCCTGTCCAAACAGTCCCTAGGACTGACTCCTCCACCCACCACTGGAATTCAACAGGAAGCCGTTTTCTACCAGAGAACATGTATCAGTAGTGCTTAAACACTGGTACATGGCAGACCCATTCAGAAACAAACAAGCAAACAAACATAGGGCAATAAACATCAACCAAGCCACACCAACCAGCAATTAGAGGGAAAATAAAGGAGATGTCTCTAAAGATCCTTAGAGAAGGAGATGTTTGGGACTCAATGGCAAAGTATATAGAATGGAGAATTCATGCTTTTTTCACATAGTTCCAACAGTCAATCCACAAAAGGCTCCAGGGTCAGGCACAGGAATGTCCTGCCCTGTGATGCAACCTATACCTGCAGCACCATCCTGCCCCAGGCAACCACACTGAGAGACACAGAGGTCTGCCTTTGTCCTACCCCTGTTCCAATTCAGGACTTCTCATACCTAATTGTTCTTTGAGGTCATCTCTTTATTTCTGTAGGGCCACACACTAGTCCAGCAAGCATCAGAGAAAGAAAAATGAAGAATAATATTCTGTCCTCCTTTCTCCTGATACTCCCATTCATCCCACACTCCTCATGTTCCCTATACCCCACAGCCTGGTGGCAACATAGGCAAGGGAGTCCTCAGTAAAAAGGAGGAGCCCTCCCTCCCTTGGAAATGGGATGCAAGGGGGCACCTAATTCTGCTTAACCTGGACATAGAGCCCATCATCCAGTTGAGGTTATAATTTCAAGGATCCTTAGAAAGCATTACCTGGGGACAGCCCTGTGCTCCAGGTGGCTGCTGCTGCCTTTCGGGAACTGGATGATGCACAGCTGACTCCTACTCACTTGAAAGAGAACACAAAATCCAGCTCCCTAACCTGCCTGGGAAATGGAAAGGCCCTGGCTGGGTCTAAAGTGAGGCAGCATCCCCCTCTGCTGGCAGCAAGTTGCATTTACTCTGCCCAGCATTTCCACCTGTCTCTGAGCCTGCCTTCCCTGCTCCCCAGGGTCAGTTACAGCTGTGGCCCTCTAATCCAGTGACTCTGGGTTGGACATTAGCAGAGCTGCAGCCACAACCAGGCCCTGGGAGCAGCCACGTGGCTGAAGAAGACCCAATAGAAAAGGCTTTTTTCCAAAGTCTACTTCAGTTCTTGTGTTTGGGGAACAGCTACAACATCCCTAACTCATAAACCCATGCAGGGAACCAAGATGCCTGAGGCTGGTCACACCCACACATAGTTATCTGTGGGAGCACTATTTGGGTAGTTAGGGAAGCCTGGGGACAAGGTCAAGTCCTGAGAAGTAACAGAGCCAAAGGTTTCCCTTCCCCTCCCTCTTCCCTTCTATTAAACACATAAGACCCACCAAAGATGTGCAGGGGCTCTGAATATGAGGTCTCCCTGGCTCTGGTCCAAGAGCTGGGAGCTTTCTGGAGGTTGGGCAACTTTGGTGTTGGAGTCACTTCTGCTGATTTCTCCAGTATGCATAAACAGGTAAGGTGTTTCTGGCCTGTGCATTGAAAGCTAACACAGAATTTCTCACTGAGTCAGGTTAGGGGTATGCCTGTTGAGTATGATTATGTGTGTACAGGGGATGAGATGAGGTAGGGATCAATGGAAGAATTCCAAGGCTCATCTCATCAGCACTGTATCCCTCAAACAGCCCAGGCCAGGAGGTAGAACTGAGTCTGGGAGAAGCAAGGAAGGCAATGAGAGCTCAGGTGAAGCTGGGAGGGAGAAATCAGGAAGCAGATGGGACTGACCATCCAAGATGTGGAGCCCATACTGTAAGGGGTCACCTGAAATAGCCAGCAGCCAGGTCTGCTATCCATTCCAGCCCCCCTCTGGGGAGGAAGTAGGAAATGCACAGTGTAGGCAACAAGGACTGGCACCTACCAGGTACTTTCTTGATATTTGCTCCTACAACAAAAATTTCCGATTTGGCATCCTAGTGACAGTGGGCTCCCAACAGCAACCCCTAAGCAAGGGGTGGATGGAGCAAGGGCAAAGGATGGTATAGTGAGGAGGAGGAGGATAAAGTCCTACTCACTTGGGCCTATGGGACTGCATCTCTATTTATGCCACTATCTTCACAGACCACAGACTGGGACTCCCATGTCTTCTTGGCTGTAGATCTCTTCCCAGTGCCACTGTGCTTGGCCTGTTTTTGTTCCAAGGGAAGCAAGGAATACCTCTTGGAAATCCCAAGCAGGGGAACACCTGAGATTGGGGGAAAGGTGGCTGGTTCCAGTGGAGCTGCCTTGATTCTCTGACCCCATGAAGGGAAGGTTCTGCCAAGAGTAACTTTAGAGTCATACCCTAGGGATTTCTTCTCCTGGATGGGCTTCTTCCTAGTACTAGCCCTGGGCAGGCCCCCTGAAGCAGCAGCAGAGGCAGTAGCTCCTAGATAGCTAGGTCTGCTCCCTCCCTTGCCCCAGAGCACACTTTGCATTTTCTCAGAGGGACAGGTTTCCGGATCTTCCAAGGCCTGCCTTTCCATGGCTGAAATGAGACCACTGGGTGCAGAGGTCAGAGTGCCTCACATGTGAAGGACATTCCCCCACTAGTGCTGTTGGCTGTATCTCCGGGCTCCTTGGAGATGTTGGACATTGCCTGGCCTCCTTCTTTGGGGTAAATGCTCACCTTCATCAGCTGTAACTCATTAAATACATCTGAATATTCAGGGAAAAAGAAGGCTGTTGGCCTTCCCTGTTAACCATTATCCCACTTTTTGTGCATTTCTGTGGGTTCCCCCAGGCCCAGCCTCCTTCAAGCCCACTGAGATGGCACAGAGGGGCAGCAGAGTCTAGCTGCATTTCTGATGAGCTCAGGGCCAGCGCACCTCTTCTGCTGAGACCTACCTCTGCATTAGCCCAAATGGTGAAAAATTCTGCTGCACAGCTGTCAGGGAATAGGTATTTGTGGGCGCCACCGGACTCCCAGTCAGTCAGCTCCTGTATGACGACTGCAAACTCCATAGTAAGTGGGGGCACGACATCCAAATCCCCCTCCTTGTCAGCAGGGGAGTTGGGCCTGCCTTCACAGCTGCAAAGCACCACCCTGCCTGCCTCCATCTCTTCCAAGTCAGCCTCCAAGTTGAACTCAAAGTCCTCAGTGTCTGGGAGGCCACCTCGCCCTCCCCACTACACACTGGCCCCAACTCTAGGCCCTGGCCCAGACCAGGTCTCTGAGGGCCTCTGCAGCCTTCTGGGCGAACACCGGTGCACTTCCCACGGTCTGGGACAAAACTATCTCCCCAAATGGAAACCTCAACAGTACAGCTCATGTCGCCAATCCAAGTAGCCAGTTTTGAGGAGAGATGGTCACCACAGTCAGGATGGGAGCTGTTGGGACTTCGGGAACTCAGTCACCACAAGTGTCCCACGAGATTACCTCAAACATCGGGTGGCAGTGCATGCCTTTGATGACTGCCTTTGGCCTTCTCATTGGTCTGCTCCTGCCAACCAGCATGCCCCTTGTTGGGTCATCCCTCTAGGCCCTACCCAATAGGGATGAGGGTCCTTTGACTGCTGCAAAGCCCTAGTTACATTAGCTCTTGACAAGCCAATTTAGGTGGTAAAGTCTAGGTATGGGCAAGCTCTGCCCAGATCTCCTTTTCCTGCCACGTTGGGCAGGGAGCCTCTTATCCTATGAGGGCCTCACCTCCAAGCCATAGTGTCCCATCTGTAAAATGGGGGACAAAACAACACCACACATGGAGGCCTGTGAGGATTCAACGCACTGATGGATGAGCAGCAGCTAACTTAGAAAGGATTTGCAAGCCTCTGTTGCCCAGGAGGACGACAGGCCCAATAGGAAAGTGGGCAAGGGGAAGTCCATAGTCAGTCATAAGCAATCCTTTTAGTATTTTTTTCCCATAAGGAGGCAGAGAGAAGGTGTTTTGTGATTTGCAGTCTGTACAGGGTCTCTCTATTACTGAATTACCATAGGTAAAGCAGCGTGTGGATGTGTACATGGGGAACTATATTAACAATCTGTTTTTCGTGCATCTCCCCTAGATGCTTTCCTACTCACCCTATGAGTTAATGCAAAGGAGTGAGAATCCCTACTGTCAATGAAACCCCAAGAGATACCATCACTGATCCTGAAGATACAAATCAATTTTCACATACCATGTTTACAACAACAACAACAACAAAACTGGTATATGAGGTTATGAATAAACTAAAGTCTTTTAGACATCTTCTGGGGTGTACTGTGGAGGAGCAGTCATTGGGGATGCTAATATGGAAGAATGAGAAAAATGCAAATTCTAGTGATTTCCCTGTGTGCTGGCACTCTTCTAAGCATGGTAGATAAATATGAACTCATCCTCGCACATTCCTAGTTTTAAGTAACTACTATTGCTGCATTCCTAGGGAAAGGGAACAAATGGAGAAGTTGAGCAAGGGTTGAGCACATCATGTGGAGAAATGCTAGTATGTGTAGTGCACAAAGACACATGCACAAGGAAGTTGGTGAAGGGAACAATCTGGGAATGCTCTGGATTCCCATTGGTCAGGGGATGCAGGAATGCAGAGTGATCTATGCATTCATCCAGTAGATGAAAATGAGGAAGTCCAAAGGGACATACAAAGCTCTTTTAATACGTTTTGAAAACAGTCTCATGACTACATAGGCCGAGTTGCAGAACAATGTATGGATTTGGATACACTTTTGTAAATCTGAAAATCCAACCCAGTTCTCGGTTTTCTGTGAGAACACATATAGGTGTATATAAGAGAATGTGCCAAGAATGGACGCACAAGAAAACCCTACCAGTTGTAGTAGGGAGCCAATTTTCAGTCACATGTTCCTTGAGACTACTGGTTCCTAGTTTCTGTGATCTGTCCAGTATGGTATCTGGGGAGCAATCCCTTCCTTTGTTTCTGTGGGGCCCTGAAGTGCTAGTTTTTCTTGCTTGTCACACAACTCCTATTGCTGCAGCCCTCAATTAATTTCACAACTGCCTGAACTAGCTTCCTACTCATACCTGTCTTTCCTTGACTTGCTCTCATATATACTACACTGACTGATTGCCAATAGAGGGCTAGGGTGTGTGAATGCCTCTCAACTGGGGGAAGTCAAAGGCCTGATGTTCCTGGATCTGCACCCAAGAAGCCTGCCCTTCTGGAGAATATTACACAGCAGGGTAGATTGGATCTGATACACATCTATGGTAACCCATGTCCACAATTACTGCAATGACTGGAAAATCCCCAATCTGGCTCCTGAAAATGACTTTTGAAGACATGCTGGACTATTTCAGCACACCAGCAAGGATAACAAAAGGTACTGAGAAATGTTCTCTCTACAATACCCATCTTAGAAACATTACCCATCCATCCAGTCAGTGCCTGCCATGTCCCTCTCATTTCCACTGCTTTCATCCTTCCCTGTCCCATACAGATAGTCCTAGAACTTTCACAACCTTCTCCACTCTCTTTATCCCTGGAACTCTCCTACAGCCTCTTCCCCTGCATTCCCCAGTTCTTTACTAATGGCAAAATCTCTTGTGAACCCATCCCCACTCCTCCAGGAACCTATGTTGGTTTAGACTTAATTACTTGAGGTGGGGTGGGAGCCAGTTTCATGGTTTCCACAAGACATTACCAACCAGGTGAAGACCACTGACCCAAGGTGGAATTTTTGGCTCTGATTGTCAAGTGTTATTACTTAACAACAATCCACTCAAGGACAGGAGAAAGGATCAGAGTTGATCCTTTGATCTCAGTCACTTGAGATCCTGACTATATCCCCAGGACCTTTCAAGCCCCATGTCCAAAAGGGACCCTCATAGTACCACTGGGATCAAGGTCATCTCAGGTCCTGTTTCCATCATCCTTAAAATGTCTGGTTGTCTCCTTCCCTCCAGGATACTGTCACCTGAGTAAATGGTCGTCAGTGTGTTTAGGGAAGGACCAAGATATGAGAACAGTACATCATTACCACCTTGTTTCTCAGTACTGTCTCCTGCAGTGTCATCCACTTCTTGGGTTGATGGAACTTGCCTGCGAGCCTCCCTGCACCCTCTCTTGTGCCAGGTCCTGTCATTGCACAGATGGAGGTAATGAGCATAGGCCTGAGGTCACTCTCCTTTCTCCATCCCTGTTGGTCTGTAGAGGAGAGAAAACACCAGACCTGCAGCTCCTCTCACAAGAACACTCCTGATGGCCCTGGTGAATGGCGTGTGCTCTGGGCCCTACTGTGGAACAGAACCCCCAGGTCAGCTGACTGGCCTTATATCTTCTATTTGCTGCCGCATGAGTGCATCACTCAGAATTTTTTATTCTCTCCTCTGCTAAGGCAAGCACTTCCTCTTTACTACATCATTTTCTCAAAGCTTCTCAGGGTCATCCTGGCAGTGAATCTCCTCCATCTCCTGGAGTCTCTGCCAGGGTCTGCAATCCCATGATGTGAGGATGCGCCCTCACTCAGGAAACCTTGCTTGTCCATTCTTGTATTTCTGCTCCCTTAATCCAGCACCACCAAAATCCACTCCAGAACTATTCCCTGTCTTCCATTGGTTCTACTCAGTATTCTTTGCAACTTGCTGGGTATAAAACTCTTCCATGCTTATCAGACTGTACATTAGCAGGGAGTGCAAGGAATGGAGCTGGGGGCAGCCCCTGAGAGAGGCAACTGTGAGTTTATCTGGGAGAGGACACTAGCATCTACCATCACAGGGCTGGTGCCAGCTCTTCCCAGCCAAGGAAGGTCCATCCTGCAAGTTTTCAGGATTCAGAAGGTGCAGATCTCTAGAAACAATGTCCTTAAGGATATCCATCCCTATATCTCCTCGCCTCATTTCAGCACCCAAGGTTTTCCAAGCAGAGCTCCAACCTGCATACCACACAGGCCTGTGTGGGTTGAGAATGTAAACAACCCTGGAATCCTGCATCTCTTGCTGAGAAATCTTTGTGGTCAGAGGTTCCTCAGTTTGGTCTACTGATCTTCTGTTGTTAATGATTTTTCCTGGGTTGGAGCTTTCCTGCAACCATAGAAGCATGATATCATTTGTAGGATTGAAGGGGCTCCTTGTGAGCCACACATGTGGACTTCTGGATCTTCCTCTCAGCCCTCAAATGTTTGGTTAATGTCCCTTCATTCCTCCTCATGTCTCCACAGGGCTACAAGACAATGCTGACCATCCCTGAGGAGTTTGTCCCTGCATAACAAGCAGTCCTTCATCATCATGCCCATTAGGGTGAGAGTCTCCCCTGGGATGCTCACCAGGTAACCAAGGGTTAAAAACAAGGAGCAATAAGGAGGTGACCTCATACTAGAAGATTTTTGCATGGCCCAGGTAGCCCTGAGGATGGTATAACCCTTGTCATTTCTGAGGTGAGTGAGGCAATACACACACCTGAGATTATTGCCTTTCCTTGGACCACTCTTGCAAGCATTTGTTTTTAGTTCAGATGCTTCAGAAGTATAGAGGTCAATGTGTGACTGGATGTGAAAGGTGGTTGTGGGTCAAGAAGGATCAAGGGGAAGGAGCAGGAGAAGTAGGGAGAGTCATCAGAGCTCCATGCAGGGTCTGGTGCCCATAAGAGACAAGGAGAGAGAAGGGAGGGTGGGATAGGAATCTCAGATATAGTTTAATCCCAACAGAGAATCACTCAGGCTGCTGGAGCCAGCTCTTTCCAGGCAAGGAAGGTCCATCCTGTAAACTCTCAGGATTCAAGACCTGCAGATCTCTAGAAACAAGTCCCAGCCTGTAGTGTCAGATAGAGGTGGCTCCGTCCCTCAGCAATGGATGCTGGCCATACTCTGTCACTGCTTGGGAGCAGGTTAGAGGCCAGAGTGTGGGGATAAGAGGAGTGACAGCGGTTTGTTTATCTGTAGGAGTTCTCCATGCATTTTATATCCAAATTCTTTGATGATTATCCATGATGCAAATATCTTTTTCTTTTGCTTGCCCTGTTTCTCTAGCTGTGATGTTTCCCAGTAAATAGGAACACTTGTCTTTATTTTAGCAGGATTTGTTATGAGAAGTTTAACAGAAGAAGATATCTGAGGACACGGGGCACTTCCTCACAAAGGACCGCCTTCCTTCTCATCTGATGACCTTGTTACCCATTGCCCCGAGAACATTCAGGTGAACCCAAGAAGACCTCCAGCCCTGGTTGTAAATGATTTTCACTGGGTTAGAGGTTTCCTGCAACCATAGAAGCATGGTATTTGTCTAATTCTGAATAGACTTCTTGTGGTCCCTTCAAGCTACCCCATTTTTCTCTACTCCCCTTTACAGAAAAGAAACCTCCTTAGCTGGGTCCTGCACACCCTGTGTCTCAAATTCCTCTCTCCCCTCTCTCTCCCTTTTCCCTTTCATTGAATCAATCTTTACAGGAGCCTCCCATGTGAGAAAGAATTGCGAGCACCCTGCCCCGCTAGAGCTCACATTTCTTTCATGGGCCCATCAACAGTCTTTTCCAAATCTTCATCTGTTCCATTTTCCTGTCCTTGGAGATCAACCTTCTAGACCCTGCTTCGACCTTGATTGAAGTCTAAAGGTCTTGCCTTAGACTTAGAATATTCCTTTGTGAAACCCCTACTGTTATCCCCTTTTTATGGAGTCCACCTGTTCTTGGTTTACTCCAGGGTTTTGATGGACCCTCTCCTCCAGCAACTTCCTGAGATGAGATACGTGGGACACAATTTCTTTTGGGACACTGCCTGAACAGAAATTACCTTTAATTGGAGCTTGGCATATAATTTTAGCTGGAGAATAACTTTCTCGCATATTGTGAAGTGTATGTTGCTCCACTGTTTTTGACCTGCCAATATCACTTTTGAGAAGGCTGGTGCCTTTTTTCTCGGTCATTTTGATTCTCAAACACTTATGTGTCCTTCATCTTTATAATTTTCGATGTTATATATTGCAAATTATTATACAGTAAAACTAACTTGTTTGTGTTGTCCGTACCGAGATTTTTAACACGTGGGTTGGTTCTTGTAGTGACCACAATGATGGAGACTCACAGTGGTTCCACCATCACAAAAACCTCCTTCATTCTGACCCCATGTCTTTAAACCATCTCATTTATCCAGATCCTTTGACAACCAGTGATCTGTTTTCTGTCCCTGTAGTTTTGGCCTTTTGTAGAATGCTATACAAACCTAAGTACATAGTATGTTACCATTTCGTACAGACTTCTCTCACATAGCAATAATGCACTTGCAATTCATCCCTGTTATTGCATGTATCAACAGTTCCTTCCGTTCTTTTGTTAAATAGTGCCCTGTTGTACGGATGCATGGCTTTTATTTATTCATTGGTTGGTTGCATTTAGTTTTGGTTGATTATGAATCAAGTTGCTACCAACATGCATGCACAAGTTTTTGTGTGAACAGGTGTGTTGGTCAAGTCTTGAGGAGTGAGATTGCTGGGTTTTATGACAAAATGTGTTTTAACTTTATAAGAAGTGGAAGGTGTTTTCCAGAGTGGATGTACCATCCTGCATTCCCAACATCAAAACATGTGAGTTTCCGACTTTGGGTTTTTTGTTTTGTTTTGTTTTGTTTTGTTTTTGTTTGCAATCTAATCATCACTTGGTACTGGAGCACTATTTTTCATTTTAGTTGTTCTAACAGGAGCACGGTAATAATGCATTTTGGTTTTAATTTGCATTTTCCTAATATATAATGAAGTTGACTATACTTTAAGGTGCTTCTTACCATCAGTATGTTATCTTGTTGAAATGTCTGTATGTGGCTCTTGCTCAATATTTAATTGAGTAGCTTTTTTCTTCTTATTGTGGAACTTAAGAGTTCTTTGTGCAGGCTATATATCCTGGGTAAAGCTTTTACTTACAAACACCTTCCCCCATTCTGTGTTTGTCTTTCCATTCCCTTGTAGGATCTTTCTGAGAGAAACAGTTTTCACTTTTGAGGAAATTCAATTTAATAATTTTCTTAGAGTTTCTATAGAACAACCATTTGGTTATTATTTCTAAGAATTATTCATGTAAACTCGGGTCACAGTGATTTTTCTTCTCAAAATCTCCATAGTTTTATATTTTACATTTCAACCCATGATTCTTATAAGTTAATGTTTTATAGTTTCATATAAGGTACAATGTTGAGATTTGGGCTTCATTCTTCTGATTTTATTTATTTAATTATTATTTATTTATTTAGGTATATGTATACCAAATATAGTTCCACCATTTGGGAAAGACTTTGCTTTCTGCAATGAATTTATTTATCTACATTTAAAAAACTCCTCTGGCAAGCTAGTGGTAGCAGGGCATGCCTGTAATCCCAGCCCCTTGGGAGTTCAGGCAGGAGGATCACAAATTCAAAGCCAGCCTCAGCAATGTAGCAAGGACCTAAGCAACTTAGTGAGACCCTGTTCCAAAATAAGAAAAATTAAAAAGGCCTGGGAGGTGGCTTAGTGGTCAGCCACCTCTCAGTTCAATCAACAGTACCAAAACCAAAACCAAACCAACCAAACAAACAAAAACTAAGCTGACATGAGCAAGTCAGCATACACGGTAAAGCAGGTAGCTCTGAGAAACTCCAGAGAAACATCAAAAATCAAGGAAAAAATGATCAAAATCATCATTGTCAGATATGTGGAAAACAGTCTACATTACAGCAACCAAGGAAATGTTGAACCAAGGAAAAGCCAAGTTTAAAATGGTTGCAAATAATTGCGGTCTTCTTCCTTATCCTCACCCTGTGCCCTACCTAACTCAGTGGCAGTCCTGCATAGGGCAGTCAATACGCTTGGTGTGAGACTCTGGTTTGTTTCCTAAGAGGGCAGAGTAGACACATCTTAAAGAATTGTATTCATCCATTCTGGTCTTTCTGAGGGCAAGCTGAAGGACCGATGCCTCTCACTCAGAATTCACCCTGGGAAGAAAAACAGGCAAATAGTTCTTGAAAACAATAAAAGCCAGACTCTCTGCCACCACTTCCAGGAAAAGATTATGTTTGAGTCATTCAAGACTGCTGAAAATTTAGGATGAAAACATGGAGACAGAGGGAACTTAGGGCACTCAAAACTCCCATGATCACAAGGGATCTCAGAAAACCACACATACGTGCAGCACAAAATGTGTGCATAGAAACCTGCACTTCATCACTAGCTGAAGAAAAACCACAGGGAACCAGTTTGGCTGCTGCTCCCCAGCTCCCCGGGCTTGTAGACACAGCACAGGCTCTGCTCACCTTGTCCGAAGATGCTGGCTGTAACCTGTTAAGCAGAGTACAGTCAGGGAATGGCCCTGACCAGGGCCAGCCCAAAGCACTCCCAGACAACCAGAACTGTGGGAAAAGGATATAATAAACCTTACACTCACTTGCAAGGGCCTGGAACTTATCCGCAAGGGACTGCATGACTCTGAAAGAGAGGCATAAATGGGCACTCCAGAAACAAGGGTACAGGACACAGTCCCCCTGCCCCCCTCCCCACTGCCCTGTCAGAAAGCATCATCCCTGCAGCCTGACACACCTCCAGCCCCTGTCCAAACAGCCCTGAAACCGATTCACTCGCCTACCACTGGAACTCAACGTGGAAATGTCTTCTACAAGGGAACAACGTGTACTAGTAGGGTGTGGACGCTGGGCCATGGCAGAACCGCCATTGAGAAATGTGTCAAAAACAAACAGGCAAGCAAGCACACAGGACAACAAACACGCAACAAGTCACAGCCATCAGCCCTTAAAGGGAAAATAAAGGAGGTTTCTGTAAAGTCCCGAGAGGAGGAGGCTTCTGGGACTCAATGGCAGAGTCCATGCAGTTCAGACAGTGCACTGCTCTTTGTTCACAGCCCCAGCCGTCAATACACAGAAGGCTCCTGGGCCAGCCGCAGGAAAGTCCCTCCACATGGTACTGCCTGCACCTGCAGGCCCACCCCGCCCCAAGCACCTGCACCCCAGACACCTAGGTCTGCCTCTGCTCTACTCTGCTCGGCCCCACACAGCCCTGCTCCCACCCCTGCCCCAGTCCAGGGCTCCTCACACCTAGTTGCTCTTTGAGGTCATCTCTCTCTTTCTGTAGAACCACACACTAAGCCAACACACACCGGAGAAAGAAATATGAGGAGCAATATTCTGGCCACCTCCTTCCTCATCCTCCCACTCGCTCCCCACTCCCCATGTCCCCCCCATATCCCAGAACCAGGTGGCAACACAGGCAGAGAGAATCCTCAGTGGAAAGGAGGAGCCCCCCTCCCCCCTCTGACGTGTGGGATGTGAGTCTGCACCTAAGTCAGCTTAACCTGGACACAGAGCCCACCATCTAGCTGGGGCTGGCATTTCTAGGAGCCAGAGAAAGCAGTACCCGGGGACAGCCCTGTGCTCCAGGTGCTTGCTGCTGCCTCTCTGGAAACAGGTGATGAATGGCTGGTTCCTGGTCACCTGAAAGAGAACACAAAATCCAGCTCCCCAGCCAAGGTGTCAAGTGGAGAGGGCCTGGCTGGGTCTCAAGTGAGGCAGCATCCCCCTCTGTGGGCAGCAAGTTGCACCTGCTCTGCTCCGCAGCTCCACCCGTCTCTCTGGGCCTGCCTTCCCTGCTGCCCAGTGTCAGCCCCAGCTGTCACTGTGCACCCCTAGCACTGTGGCTCTGGGTTGGACACTAGCAGAGCTGCAGTCACAGCCAGCCCCTGGGAGGAGTTGCATGGCTGAACAGGGCTCAACAGGAAAAGGCCTTGCTCTGCCAAAAGGCAGGGACTGGCAGCAAGCGTCAGCCAGTTTCCCCTCCCACACCCACGCCCCCTGCTGTCAAACACACAAGACTCACCAGTAGGGGCAGGGCCTCTTGGAGTGAGGCCTCCCTGGCTCAGCTCCAAGAGCTGGGAGCTTCCTGCAGGTTGGGGGATGTTGGTGCTGGGGTCACCACTACCAAATTCTCCATGATGCATGCCAAGACCAGGTGACCCTGGCCTCTGTGTTGGAAGCTGACACAGAAATATCTCACTGGGTCAGGTTAACAGGCATGCTTGTTGAGGGTGATGATGTGTGTATAGGGGCTGGGGTGTGGTGGGGGAGTTCAAATGGTCCCATCGTCAGCAGTGTCTCCCTCAATCAGCCCCAAGCCCGGAGGTAGAGCTGAGTCAGGGAGGAGCATGGGAGCATTGAGAAAGGTCAGGCACCTCTGGGGGAAGAGCTGGGAGGGAGGAAACTGGAGGCAGATGGGACTAAGCACCAATCCATGCAGCCCAAACTGTAAGTGGGGGTGGGGCTGACCGAGGCAGTGGCCATACCTTTTTCCCGTCCCAGCCCCTGTCTGGGAAGGAGGCAGGAAATGCACAAGGTGTGACCAAGGAGTCACAGGTATTTTACCAGGTATTTTCTTGACTTCTGCCCCGACCTCAGAGACCCCGAATATGGCATCCCCATGACAGTGGGCGCCCATGGACAACCCCTGAGCAAGGGGCCCAGGGAGCAAGGGCAAAGAAGTGTGGCCTGCTAGAGGAGAAGAGTGGAGTGACAGGAGGAGGAAGACGAGGAAGGCCTACTCACTTGGGCCAGAGGGACTGCATCTCTACTTGGGTCATAATCTTCCCTGGCAACAGGCTGGAACTCCTGTGTCTTCTGGGCTATAGACCTCTTCCCAGTGCCACTGTGTTTGGACTGTTTGGTCCCCAGGGGCAGCAAGGAATACCTCTTGGATCTCCCAAGCAGTGGAACCCCCAAGATTGTGGGGAACGTGGCTGGTTCCAGGGGAGTTGACTTGAGTCTCTGCCCCCATGAAGGGAAGGCCCTGCCCAGGCTAACTTTTGAGCCACCCCCCAGGGATTTCTTCTCCTGGAAGACCTTCTTCTTAGGAGTGGCCTTGGGCAGGGCCCCAGCAGCAACAGCAGCAGCAGCAGCAGCAGGAGCTCCTGGGAAGCGGGGCCTGCTCCCTCCCTTGCTCCAGAGCACACTTTGCATTTTCTTGGAGGAGCCAGCTTCCAGCTCTGCTGAGGCTGAGTTGAGTCCTCTGGGAGTGGAGGTAGGCAGAGGGCCAGGCATGTGAAGGAAAATCTCCCTGCTACGAACGCTCACACTCGAGTGTCCAGTGGGGCCTCCAGGTTCCCTGGGGCTGCTGGACCAGGCCTGGCCTCCTCCTTTGGGGCAAATGCCACCCTCATCGGCTGTATCTCACTGGACTCATCTGAAGACTCGGAGTCGGAAGAGGGCCGCTGGCCTTCCCCGCTGCCCGTCATCCTACTTTTGGTGCCTCTCTTGGCCTTCCCCCAGGCCCGGCCCCCCTCGGGCCCACTGGGGTGGCTCAGAGGGGTGGCAGAGGCCTGCTGTGCTTCCACGCAGCTGGGGGCCAGCGCGCCTCTCGCGCTGAAGCCTGCCTCTGCGTTCGCCCAAATGGCAGACAGTTCGGTGGCGAAGCTTTCCGGGGACGGGTATCTGCGGGTGCCCCGGGGCTCCCGGCCCATCAGCTCCTGCACGATGGCCGCAGACTCCAGAGCGAGGTGGGGCACCAAGTCCAGAGCATCCCCCTTCTCGTCAGCAGAGGAGCCAGGCCTGCCTTGGCGGCCCCTAAACACCGCCCCTCCCTCCTCTTCCTCGTCCCACGGGGCCTCCAACTCCAGCTCATAGGCCTCGGGGTCTGGGCGGCCGCCCTCGCCCTCCCCGCTCCGCGGCGGCCCCAACTCAAGGCCCTGGCCCCTGGCCCGGCCCCGGCCCCGGCCCCGGCCCCGACCCCGACCCCGGCCCCGGCTCCGGCCCCGACCCCGACCTCTTGGGGCCCCACGACCTTCAGGACGGACGCCTGCGGGCTTCCCACCCTCCTGGCTAAAACTGTCCCCATGAACAGAAGCCTCGTCGGCGGAACTCATGTCGCCAGTCTGATCAGCCAGGTTTGAGGAGAGATGGTCACCAGAGCCACGGCGGGAGCAGTTAGGCTTTCCGGAAGTCCGTCACCACAGGTGACGCACGCGACCGCCTCAAATACCGCTCGGCTTCCCGCGCCTTGGATACCCACGCTCAGCCTTCTCATTGGTCCGGCCCCGGCCAACCAGAGCGTTGTTTGTTGGCTCGTCCCTCTGGACCCTCGCCAATAGGGGCGAGGGCGCTTGGACTGCTGAGGAGCCCACGTTGGACAGCTTCTTGACAAGCCACTTTGGGTGCTGGAGCCTGGCTGTGGGTGTTCTCTTCCCGCCTCTTCCTCTCCTGCTGCCCCTGGCCGCGAGCCTCCTTTCCCATCCAGAGCCTCGCCTCCGAGCCTTGGTGTTCCATCTGTAAAACCAGGGACACAACAGCGCCTAGATCAGGAGCCTGTGAGGATTCAGTGCAATGATCGATGTGGAGCGCCCAGTCCAGAAAGGATTTGCAAGCCCCTCTTGCCCAGGAAGACAGCAGGCCAGATAGGAAAGCAGGCGAGGAGGCCCACAGTCAGCGATCAGTGGTCCTTCCGCTTTTTTCCCCATGAAGGGCCAGAGAGCGAGTGTTCTGTGATTTGCCATCTGAGTGGGATCTCTCTCTACCACTTGATGTACCGTAGGTAACCAAAGCAGCATGTGGATGTGTGCCCAGGGCACTTTAATGTCAACCTGTTGTTTGTCCACCTCTCTCAGACCCTATTCTACTGCCCACCAGTAAATGCAAAGTAGCGGGAATTCCTGTGGTCAGTGACACCCCAAGAGGTGCTCACCATCACTGATCCTGCAGATACAAATTAACTCACAAATCATTGTTCACACACCAGGTTTACAACAATGAAATAACTTTACCGTTCCATGGGTGGAAGAGGTTGTGAACAAAATGGTGTCTTTCACTTCCCCTCTGGTGTAGGTGGAGTTCAGCCACTGGGGAGAGTGCTTTGACAGAATGAGCGGAGTGCCAACTCTAGAAATTTCCCTGTGTGCTGGCTGTCTTCTAAGCACTGTAGATAAATATTAACTCATCCTCGTGACAGTCCTAGGTTTAGGTTACCACTGCTGCCGCCTTTCTCAGGCCGGGAAACAAACTCGGAGTAAGTTCAGTGAGGGCTGGGCACATCATCTGGAGAAAAGCTGGTATGTGTAGTGCGCGACGACACACACACACACACACACACACACATGCACACAGGGAAGCTGGTGAAGGGAACAATCTGGGAATACCCTGTACTCCCATTGGTCAGGGGATGCAGGAATGCAGTGTGACCCATGCATCCAGTAGGTAAAAATGATGGAAGTCCAAACGGACACACCAGGCTCTGTTAATACATTCCAAAAACAGTCTCATGTCTGCATATGCCAAGTTGCAGAACAACACGTGGATCCAATACACATTTGTAAATTTGAAAGCCCAAAACAGTCCTCGATTTCCTGTGAAAACAGGCACAGGCGTGTGTAAATGTATGTACTGAGCGGCCAGAATGGACGCACAAGGAAGCCCTACCAGTGGTGGCAGGGAGCCAATTTTCAGTCAGACTACTGGTTCCCAGCTTCCCCAATCTATGCAGCCTGGTATCTGGGGAACAATCCCTCCCTTGGTTTCTGTGAGGCCCCAGAGTGCTAGATTTTCCCTTGCTTGTCACACCATTCCCACTGCAGTGACCCTCAATTAATTTCACACCTGCCGGCCTCAGTTCCCAGTTCATGCTCACTGGTCTTTCCTTGCCTCACCCTCATATCCTACTCTGTCTGCCCTCCAATAGAGGCCTGGAGGGTGTGAACTCCTCTTGGCTAGGGGATGTCAGAGGCCCAGTTTCTCTGAATCCGAACCTGTGATGCCTTCTCTGCTGGAAAAGGTTACCCGGCAGGGTAGATCGAGTCCACTACGTACTTGTAGTCACCCATGTCCAGCCATACCTGCACAATCACTGCCTGTGTGGCACAATTCACAATAGCCAAACTATGGAAGCAAACTAGGTGCCCTTCAACATGGGAGTGAGTGAAGGAAATGTGGCGTATATACACAACGGAGTATTACTCAACCACTAAGAAGCATTTTCTGCTTAATGGATGGAACTGGAGTCTATCATGCTAAGTAAGCCAGACCCAAAACGTCAAAGGCCAGATGTTTGATACACAGAAGCTAGTCTGCAGTGGGGCAGGGAGGAGGATGGGTAAAAGAGGTGGAAGGATTCCATCAAAATAGCGGAAAGACCCGTGGACTAGATGAAGGGGGTTGAGGTGGAGTGGGGAGAGACGGGATAAGGAAAGAGCAGTGGAATGAGTCTGACCTAACTTACCTCTGCACATTTATGAATATACCACAGTGAATCTCACCTCACCATCAGGTATATGCTCAAGACACTACCGACAGCAGAATGAACTAAAAGTATATAGCAGAGACTTAAATGTGGTAGAGGGAAGGGAACAGGGGGAGGGAGGGGAGAGGGAAAGGGGAGTCCTGGGGACTGAACTAGAGCCAATTATATTCCATGATTTTATAATTATGCCAAAATGAATCCTAACATCGTGTATAACAAAAAATAACCAATCAAATGTGGGTGGAGAATAAGAAACTAATGACATGTGAAGACGTGCTGGACTATTTCAGGCATGCCAACAGGGACAATGAGAAGTGTCACAAAATGTTCTTTCTACAATGCCCTTCTTAAGAAACATTCCCCACCCGTCCAGTTGATGCCTGCCGTGTCCCTCTCCTCATTTCCACTGCCTTCCGCCTCCCCTGTCCCATACAGATAGTCCTAGAACTTTCACAACCTTCCCCACTCTCTTTATCCCTGTGACTCTCCCACATCCTCTTTCCCTGCATCCCTTAGTTCTTTACCAGTGGCACAAATCTCTGGTGAACCCAGCTCCACCCCTCCAGGAACCTATGTTGAATTGGACTTACTTTCTTGAGCTGGGCTGGGGACCAGTTTCACGGTTCCCGAAAGGCCATCCCCAGCAGGGTCGCTCTTACTGTTCAGATCCATGACCCAAGGTGGGAGTTTGGGTCTGATGGCCGAGGGTTTTCACATACAACCATCCACTCGAGGACAGGAGAAAAGACTAGGGTTGATCCAGGTACCCAGCCACCTAACTGTGATCCTGACTGGATCCCCAGGGCCTTTTAAGCCCCACCCCGACAGGGGGGCCCATAGTGCCACTGGGATCAAGGTCATCTCAGGCTCTGTTTCCATCATCCTTCAAATGTCTGGCTGTCTCCTTCCCCTCAGGATACCGTCACCGTCACCAGAGTAAATGGCAGTCAGTGTCTTCAGGGAAGGCCCGAGGTGTGGGAACAGCACACCCTTACCACCTCATTCCTGGGTCCTTCCTCATCCAGTGTCATCCACTTCTTGGGTTGACGGGGCTGGTCTCAGAGCCTCCCCATGCCCTCTCTCGTGCCAGGTCCCATCGTGGTGCGAATGGAGGTAATGAGTCTAGGCCTAGGGCCACTCTCCTTCCCTTCCCCTTCACTCTTCTTCCCCCATCCCAGGGAGCAGGCAGAGGAGAGCAACCACTCGACCAGGGGCCCCCTCACCAAAACACTCCTGATGGTCCCTGGCGAATGGTGTGTGCTCTGGGCCCTGCCGTGGACCAGAACCTGCAGGTTGACCGCCCTCACATCTTCTATTTGCTGTGGCATGAGTGCATCCCTCCGCGCTTTTGTTCCCTCCTCTGCCAAGGCGAACGCTTCCCTTTTGCTGCCTGTGGGCCACCACTTTCTCAAGGCTTCTCAGGGTCACCCTGGCAGTGCCTCTCCTCCATCTCCTGGGGTCCCTGCCAGGGTCTTCAATCCCATGATGTGAGGATGCACCCCCACTCAGGAAACCTTGCTTGTCCATTCTTGTCTTTCTGCTCCCTTGATCCAGCAGTCAATATCCAGCCCCACGGCTATTCCCTGTCTTCTGCCGCTTCAGGCTCAGTCTTCCTTGGAACTTGCTGACTGCAAGTTACTCATCGGGCTGTGCTGTAGCAGCGAGCACTAGGAATGGAGAGGGTCAGCCCCTGAGGGAGGCGCCTGTGGCTTTGTGGGGAGAGGATGCTACCATGTATCAGCACAGGCCAGGTGGCAGGTTGCAAGCTCATAGGCTTCGGGAGGTGCAGTTGTGCAGAGCCAACACCCTCAGGGACATCCATCCCCAAACCCTCTCTCCTTATTTCAGAATCCAAGGTGGTTCCATGCAGAGCTCCGACCTGCATAGCTCACACACCTGTGTGGGCCGAGAACGTAAACGTCCCTGGCATCCTGCATCTCTTGCTGAGAAATCACGGTGGCCCAGGGCTCCTCAGTTGTGTCCACTCCTCTTCTGTAGGAATGAAGGGCCTCCTTGTGAGCCACACGAGCGGACTTCAGGATCTTCCTCAGCCCTCAACTGGTTGGGCAATGTCCCTTCACTCCTCATGATGTCTCCACGGGGTTACAAGTCAACTTCTGGCACCGCCATCCCTGAGCAGTTTGTCCCCGCATACCATGCAGTTCTTCATCACCTCACCCACGAGGGAGAGAGTCTCCACTGGGATGCTTACCAAGTAGCCAAGGGTTAAAACATGGAACAATCAGAGGGGACCTCGTGCTAGAGATAATGCATGGCCCAAGTAGCCTTGAGGATGGCATGCCCTTTGTCATTCCCAAGGTGAGTGAGGCCACCCACACACCTGAGTTGATTGCCTTTCCTTGGACCACTCCTGGGAGCACTGGTTGGTAGTTCAGATGTTCCAGAAGTATAGAGGTCAATGCATGACTGGACGTGAAAGGTGGGTGTGGGGCAAGAGGGATGGAGGGGAAGTAGCTGGGTAGGCAGCGAGAGTCTTCGGGGATCCATGCAGGGCCCAGTGCCAGTAAGAGACAAGAAGGGAGAAAGCAGGGTGGGATAGGAATTCAGATGTAGTTTAACCCCAACAGAGAATCAGTCAGGCTGCTGTGAAGTCCCAGCCTGTAGCTGTCGGATAGAGTTGGCCACTTCCCTCAGCAATGGACCTCAGCCATGCTCTGTCACTGGCTGGGAGATGGTCAGAGAAAGCCTGGGCTTGGTGTAAAGTCCGTGTGGGGACCAGGGGAGTGGCATCTGGGGCTTTTCAATCCACTTTGCTCCCTACAGCCTGACACCTAAGAGACACATTTCCTTGGCCACCACTGGGAGGCTAGGTTCAAGGACAACTATAAGATCCTGTTTCAGGTGACTCTATGGTAGGACGTTCACTGTCATGGGGCATAGGGCGTCCAGCCAGTTCACGTGGGAAACGAGGGGGACTGACTTCAGGGCTTGTGAGGTTTGGGGCACTCAGATGGGGCTGTGCAGGATTTGCTTGGAAATCTGCTTCTTGACTCCAGGGAAGGGCTGGAGCTGGAGTTGCAGGCCTAGGAGTCCTTTCTTCCCTCAATCAGCATTCGTGGACGTGTTTCCTCCCGCCCAGTAACATCACCTGACATCTCCCTGGCGGTCGCCCTCCTAATCCCGTGCCCTCCACCCTCCTCAGAGGTCCCTCAGAGTCCTGAGATGTGCTTATCCTTCCCTTCCTTTCCTTGCACTGATTTTCTACACAGCTCCATAAGCCCAACGATACGTTCCCAGCAACACACGACTATCCACATGGGTCCTTCCACCTTCATGCACATGGAGCGATCCCTGTCCTGTCTGTCATCTCCCAAGGAATGTCTTGTAACTGAGATTCACGCCTGTTGTTGCATGAAGCAGGAGACTGTCTGTCATCGTTGCTCCATGGGATTCCACTGAACAAATACTCAGTTTGTTCTCATGCTGTGGTACTGATGTTCTATGAAGTCACTACAAGCCCTGAATTACCCACTTTGGAAACACTGCTCCTAGGAGAAACAGGGTCAAGTCCCTGCGATCCTCTCCATCCTCTCGTCTCAACGTTTTCATCCACTGATGGATGCATAACTTTGTTTCACATGTGATTCTGTCTAAAGACGCCTTGTTTGTTCTACAATGTGGATCCATCATCAGTGGCCTTGGGGCCACCGAGCCGCAACTGATGTCTGAACGCACTTTATCTCACACGCCTGTCATCTCCATCAGGCCCTCACAGCCATTTGGCACTCCAGAAATGCAGACAGCACTTGGGCACTGTGCTTGGCGCCCTGTTTCATGGGAAATCACCAACACTAAGCACAAAAGTGCCACATGGGCGGCACTGAAAGGAATGGGGAAAAGACACTTGCCTACACCTTAGGAAGGAAGAGCTCCCCCCTCTTGACCCCAGCTGGGAACACACTTGGCCTTTGAGTGACTCTCATTTTCCCCCGTCTTCCAAATGCCTGTTAATCATCCTGAAGTACCTACTATATTGATGTCAGGCTACAAATGAAGCTTAGCAAGTAGTCTACTTAGCAACTTGGAATCCAAAGTCGCATATAGGAGGACTGACTGCACCTCCACCTGTACATCCATTCTCCTGCTGATGGGCCTGTGGGGCTGTCGCACAGTGGGGTCACCAGCATTCTCTGCCTTGTTTCCTGCTATACATTAGCACCCACTCTCCGTGGCAGAGCTTTCCACTTTTGAGACCCTTAGTGCCTGGTGCAACCATGCAGTGTTGCCTAGATTTGTTGAACCTGGTCCTGAGCAGCATTGCTGTCTCACTCCCATGAGCCCTACAGGCCTGATTCACCGTGTGTGCCATATTACAAAATGGCCTGGAAGCTGCATCCACACCTGGGGGTGGAATCGTTGACTTATAGGTGGGGTCCAGGTCCAGCACTATTCGATCATGTTGGCTCTGTTTCCAGGTGGTTGTCCCTATTCACCCTCCTAACAGGGGGGTTTCACTGTTGCAGCTCATCTACATCCTCATCAATATTTGTTAATATCAAGCTACAAATGGTTGCCCACCTGGTGCACATGAAATATACCCTGTTGCTTTCAACGTGCAATCCCTTGGTTATTAAGGAGACTGAGCATCATTATCTGTGTATTGTCATTTTAGCTTTTCTTTTCAACGATGTGCCTTTTTACTGTCTTTTGCCCATTTCCCTATTAGTTGCACTCCTGTTTATTTGTTGGAGTTCTCCACATATTGTATATTTTAGTACTTTGATAATTTATGATGTCATAAATTTCTTCTAGTTTGTAGCTTGTCTTTATTCCCTTAAATATGATTTTTGTTGAAAATAAGCACTTTTTACTTGTCACTATATTTTATTATTAAAAACTTCAAGCATAAAGCGAAACTTTAAGAATTTTACAGATACTCATTACTTAGGTTCTACTGCTAATATTTTATTATTCTTGTTGTTACATGTCCATCCATCCCCTCTTCATCCACCAGTCTTATATTATTTTGGATGCATTTTAAGGTAAATGTCAGCCATCAAAGTACTTAATTTTAATGTACTGGAATTTTAAAATCTTTTTTATTTTTGTATTTGTATTAATTAGTTATACATATCTGTAGAATGTACTTTGATCATATATAATTGAGTATGGTTTCTATTCTTCTGGTTATACACGATGTAGAATCCTACTAGTTGTATTGTTATATATGTACATGAGGTAATAATGTCTGATTCATTCTACTATCCTTCCTATCCCCATACCCACTTCCCTCCCTTCAATCCCCTCTACCTAATCTAAAGTAACTCTATTCTTCCCTAGTCCCCCACCTCTTATTATGAATTAGCATCTGAATATCAGAGAAAACATCAGCCTTTGGTTTGAGGGATTGGATTATTTGGTTTAACATGATATTTTTCCAGCTCTATCTATTTATCAGCAAATGCCATAATTTCATTCTTCTTTAAGGCTGAGTAACATTCCATTGTATATATACCACATTTTCTTTATCCATTCATCTGTTGAAGGGTCATCTAAGTTGGTTCCATATCTTAGCTTTTGTGAATTGAACTGCTATGAACTGTGGTCACATCACTATCGTAAGCTGATTTTCAGTCCTTTGGATATAAACCAAGACATGGGATAACTGGGTCAAATGGTGGTTCCATTCCAAGTTTTCTGAGGAATCTCCATACTGCTTGCCATAATGATTGCACCAATTTGCATTCCCACCAGCAATGTATGAGTGCACCTCTTCCCCCACATTCTTGCCAATATTTATTGTTGTTTGTATTCTTGATAATTGCCATTCTGACTGGGGTGAGATGAAATCTTAGAGTAGTTTTGATTTGCATTTCTCTAATTGCTAAAGATATTGAACATTTCTTCATATATTTGTTGATTGATTATATTTCTTCTTCTGATTGGGTCATTTTTTTTGTTAAGGTTTTGAGTACTTTGTACATCCTGGAGATTAGTACTCTATCTGAGGTGCATGTGGGAAAGATTTTTCTCCCACTCTGTAGACTCTCTCTTCACATTATTGATTGTTTCCTTTGCTGAGAAGAAGCTTTAAAGTTTGAATCTGTCCCATTTATTTACTCTTTATTTACTTCTTGTGCTTTAGGAGTCGTATTAAGGAAGTCAGATCCTAAACTGACATGGTGAAGATATGGGCCTACTTTTTCTTCTATTAAGTACAGGGTCTGTGGTCTATTGCCTAAGTCTTTTATTCACTTTGAGTTGAGTTTTGTGCAGAGTGAGAGTTAGGGGTTTAATTTCATTGTGCTACATGTGGTAAAATCTTGCTTTGATGGTTGATTTTTGTTTGTTTTCTTTCTTGCTCTTGAAATCCCTCTTTAACTAAGGTCATGGATATATTCTTCTACAGCCTCTTCTTCAAATTTAGGTCTTGATCCTCTGGCAACTGGTTTAAACAGGAATGCATTTCATTTATTTCTCCAAGTTGATACCCAATTGTCCCCACACTCTATACTAAAAACCCATCCTTGGGCTGGAGGTGTGGCTCAGTGGTAGAGTGCTTACTTCTCAAATATGAAGCCCTGGGTTCAATTCCCAGCAAAACACACACATGTGCATGCACACACACACACACACAAATCCTCTTTCACCTGCTGTGTGATACCTTCTGTTATAAATTGTCCATATATGTAAGAATGTTTTTGGAAGTCTCAGTTGTTTTCTGTTTATCTATTTGCCTATCCTCTCTTCCCTTCCACCCAGAGTGTGTGTGTGTTTGTGTGTGTGTGTTACTAGGAGTTGAAACCAGGGCCTCAAACATGCTAGAAAATGTTCTACCATTGAACTACACCCCTAGCCCAATTTGTCTATTCTTAAGCCAATCTTATATCGTCTTAATTATAGTAACTTTAAAGTAAATCTTTAGCATCTTTTAGAATAAGTCCTCCCACCTTGTTCATCATGAGAAAATGTTGGCCAGTCTTGGCTGCTCGTACTTTCATATACATTCTAGAGTCAGTTTGTCACATCCCACAAATATCCTGTTGAGTTTTGATCCGGATTGCATTGAATCTATAGATTAATTTGGAGAGTACTTACATCTTTTTAAAATAGACTCTTCCAATCTAAGAACATGGAATATCCCTCCTTTCAGTTAGGCGTTTCAATAAAGTCTTATTATTTTCCCTGTAGAGGTCATGTGCATCTTTCATCAGATTTATTCTGATGTACTTTAAGTATATAATCATAAATTAAGTTTAAAATTGTTGTTTTCTATGTGTTCATGATATTTAGAAATAAAATGATTTCTGTATATTTATGCTATCCAACAACTTTTATAAATACTCTTATTAATTCTTGTAATTTGTAGATTTGTTTGTCTTTTCTATGGATAGGATCAGTTGAAACACAAGTAGTGAGAGATGTTCCTTTATTTTCAAAACCTTTCCCAATTATTTTTCTTGCCCTACATGTTATCTGGGTGCTTCATTATAATGTGTAATACAATTGATAAGACCAATCATCCTGGTTTTATTCCTGATGTTAAATAAATCTTTTTCAACATATGTCCATTAAATATGATACTTCCTGTAATTTCTTTGTAGATTCCTTTATCAGTTTGAGATAATTCCTTTCTATTACTTGTTTCTTAAAGTTGTTTAAAATCATCAAGTTTCCCTCATATTTTTAGTGCCTAATAAAGTCTGTAATGACATCCTCCTTTTCATCATGATTTTGGAATTTCATTCCATTTTTCTCTTTTCTTTGTTAGTCTATTCAGAAATTTAGCAATTTTATTAATCTTTCCTTTTCAAATAACCAGCAGTAATCATTGATTTTATCTGTTGTTTGTTTTCACTCTGATTATCAGATTTATTTTTATTATTTAGTATCTTCTGCTTGCTTTGTATTAACTCACTCTGATATTTTAGTTTCTTAAGATGAAAACTTAAATCATTGATTTGAGGCTTTATTTCTTTTGTAATTATAAGTATTCAGTGCTAAATTCCACCATAAATACTGTTTAAGCTGCATGCCACAAATTTGTAATGTTGTGTTTTCATTTTCATTTGTTAAAAATAATTTCTCTTTTCTTGTTATGTCTGCTTTTACTCATGGTTCATTAATAATAACAATAATAATAATAATGATAATTTACAAACACTTGGAGATTTCCCATGTATTATTCTGTTACTGATGTATACTTTAATTACATTTTGGTCAAAGAACATACTTTATATGATTTTAATCATTTTAAAAATAAGGTTTAAGTTTTGTTTTGTGGACTAGATATGTCCATCTTGGTAAAATGACCTATCTATACTTGCAAAGAATGTTTATTCTGGTGTTGATGATCAGAGTTCTATAAATGTCAAAAAGATAAAATTGGTTGATATTGTTGATAAAATCTTCTATACCATTACTGATTTTCTGTCTACTTATTTTATGGTCACTGAGAAGACTGTTAAAGGCTCCAAGTATAATTGTAGAATTGACTACTGCTTTTAGGTGTATTAGTTTGGTTTAAGTATTTTGAAGCTTTGTTTTTGAGTGTACATTAATTTTGAATTTTAATATTTTATTGGTGAATTAAATCCTTTGGAGGGGTACTGGGTATTGAACCCAGGGATGCTTTACCACTAAACTACATCTCCAGTCCTTTTTATTTTATTTATTTATTTTTTAGTTTAGCAATAAGGTCTCACTAAGTTGCTGAGAGTCTTCCAAAGTTGCTGGACTGGTCTTGAACTTGCAATCTTCCTGCCTGAGCCTTCATCTCATCTTTTGTAATATCCTTTTTATCTCAGGTAGTATTACTGAAGTCTACTTTCTCAAATATCTTTATAACCACTTTGATTTTCTTCAGATTGTTGTTTTCATCCTATATTTTTCTTTTCCTTTTACATTTAACCTTTCTATAATATTATATTTAATGTGGGTTTCCTATAGAGAGAATATAATTTAATTTTTCTTTTTTGTACAATTGATAAATTCTGGTTTTAATTGATGTATGTAGTCTGTTTGCATTTAATGTGGTTATTGATATGGATTAATGCTACCATGTTGCTATTGTCTTTCTTATCGCCTCTTTGTCTCAGTAAATGAAATTAATTCATCATATTAACAAAATAAAGAGAAACACCTCAATAGATATATAAAAAGCTTCTGACAAATTTCATCATCGATTCATGATTAAAGAAAACTTCTAGAACACTTGGAATTAAAGAAGACTTTCAATTCAGTGCATCTGTGAAAACTACAGATGACATATTATTGGTGAAAGAATAAGTATTTTTCTTCATGATAGGAAATAAAACTAGCATGTCCACTATGACCACTCCTATTCAATATAATATTAGTGGTCCTAGCCATACAATAAGACATGAAAAAATAGAACAAAGTCACCTAGTTTAATGGTTTGGATGAAAGGTAACCCCCAAAAGCTCACGTGTAAGGCAATGCAAGGAGGTTTGAAGGAGAAATGATTGGGCTACAGCCTTAACATAATCAGTGAATTAATCCCTGATGGGGTAACTAGAGGCAGGTGGGATGTGACCAGAGGAAGAGGTTCATTGGGGGCTTGGCTATGAGGTATATATTTTGTATCTGGAGCATGGAGTCTCTCTCTGCTTCCTGATCACCAGGGTGAGCTGTTTCCCTCTGCCACTCTTTTTCCATGATGTTCTACCTCACCCCAAGTCCCTAGGAATGGAGCCTGCTATCTATGGATTGAGACCTCTGAAACCTTAAGCCTCAAAATAAACTTTTCCTCCTCTACAACTGTTTTGGTCACAGTAGCAAAGAAAGCTGACTAAAGCATATAGATTAGAAATGAGATGGCTGGAGTTGTAGCTCAGTGGTAGAGCACTTTCCTAGCATGTGTGAGGCACTGGGTTTGATCCTCAGCACCACATAAAAATAAATAAATAAAACAAAGATATTGTGTCCCTCTACAAAAAAGAAATAAGAAGTAAAGAACTATAATTACAGGCAGAAAATGTCTATGTAGAAAATATAAAATACTCTTTTTTTTTTTTTTTTTTTTTTTGCGGTGCTGGGGATGGAGTCCAGGGCCCTAGTACTTGTAAGGCAAGCACTTTACCAACTGAACTATCCCCCCAGCCCAATATAAAATATTCTAAAAAAAGATACCAGAACCCATAAGTGAGTTTATCAAGTACTAAGAAGCAAGGTTGAAATACAAAAGATGACTATATACTATCAGTTAATGACTAGCTATTGAAATTTTAAAAAACAACATTTTGGGGCTGAGCACATAGCTCAGCAGTCAAGTGCTTGCCTAGTTTGAAAGAAAGCAACATTATCAGTAGCAAAAATAAATAAATAAAATAATTAAAAATTAATCTAATAACATATACAAAATCAGTATGATCAAAACTGCAAAACACTAATGCAAGAAGTCAACAAACACCTAAATTAATGGAGAGATCTACTGGATACATGTGTTGGAAGACAGAATATTGCTAGCAAGTTAGTTTTCCCAAATTGATTTATATATTCAAAGAAATTCCAATAAACTCCCAGCAGTAACTGACTTGTTGACTTGTAATTTACACAGATAAACAAAGGAAGTAGAACAACCAAAATCATTTTAAAAAGGAAAAATAGAGTTGGAAGAATCACACTTTCTGATTTCTAGGCTCATTCTACAACAAATATAATCAAAACAATTTGGAATTACCCAAAGGGTAGACACAGATCAATGGAACAGAATAGAGAGTTGAGAAATGCACTCATATTGATATGGTGAACTGGGTTTCAAAGAGGAAAAATGTTCAATGGAGACAAAACAGTCCTTTCAACAAATTTTGCTGCTATAATTGGACATCCAAATGAAAAAGAAAGAATGTTGAATCATAACTGCATTAGTCATTTTTCCATTAATATAACAAATAACTTACATAATCAATATATAATGAGTAAAATTATTTTGGTTCAAAGTTTTAGAGGGCTTTTTTTCCCAAAGTTTTAGAGGTTTAAGCCTATGATCTCTTGGACCCATTACTTTGACCTTTTAGGGTAACACATCATGACAGGAGTCCAAAGTGGAGTAAAATTGCTCCTGATGGCTAGAAATTAAGAGAGGAAGAGGAAGAGGAAGTGCCTGGGATTCTACAGTCCCCTATGCAGGCATGTTCCAAATGATCCACAGTCCTCCTACTAAACCCCACCTCTTAAAGTTTCCACCACCTCCCAGTAGCATCAAGCTGGGGACCAAGCTGTTAACACATGGACCTTGGGCAACACATAAGATCCAAACTATAACAATACCTTACACATTGTACAAATTGTGATAGATCTTCTCAAAAAATTATTCTCAAAAAAGTGACTCAGATAGAGGTTCAGCTGATGTATCTCAGATAACACCCAAAACCTGATGACTTCCCAATTAAAGCAGTCACGGAGTTTTTATAGGTTAAGGAAATATTGAGTCCATATCTTTGTAGTTTTAGCAGGGACAGTATTTTTCTTTCTTTTCATTTGCTTTTTAAATTTTTTTTTATTTTAATATTTTTAACCTTTAACCAGAACTTGCCATTAGAGATTGTTGTGATTTTGCGCCTCTTGCTCAGGATGATTAATGCAGTCCTAATAACAATCAGAACAGTCACTGTAGCTTGGTGGTTACCCAAGGTTCACAGAGAAGGCAAGGAAAGAAAGAAAAAATGGAGAGAGAGAGAGAGAGAGTAATAAAAGGGAAAGACAAGACTTTGGGCCTTGTATTTTATTTGTATTAGGTTTTTTCATCCCAAAGTTAAGACTTAAAGTTATAAAACTTCTAGAAGAAAAGCACTGGAAAGTCTTAGTGAATTTAAGTTAGGCATATATTTCATTTTCTTTTTTCTTTTTTGTAGTACTGGGGATTGAACCCAGGGGCACTATACCACAGAGCTATGTCCTCAACCCTTTTAATAATTTTGTTCTAAGACAAGATCTCAGTAAGTTGCTGAGCCTGGCCTCAAACTTGAGATCCTCCTGCCTCAGTCTCCCAAGTTGCTGGGATTACAGGCATGCAGCAGGATACCTGCCTATAATAAATGTTTTTCTTTTTCTTTTATTTTCAGTGCTGGGGATCAAACCCAGGGCCTCATGCATGTTAAGGAAGCACTTCATCACTGAGCCACATCCAAAGTTCTTAGGAAAATATCTCTAGGATAGAATACCAAAGCATGATTCCAAAAGAAAAAAATGATAAAATGTACTTCATCACAATGAAAATCTTATTTTTCAAAATACATTAATAAGAATATGGAGGTGAAGATAAGACTTCCAGAATTTCAGACTGATGATTTCTGCAGATCTTTTAAAATCAATAATAGGGGTGTGACCCAATGGCAGAGCACACACTTAGCATGTTCACTCTCCTGGGTTTAATCACTGCCACCAAAAACCAAATTGAATTTAAAATTTTAAAGGCAATAATAAAACTTGGAAATCATCAAAGAATAACTATCTTTGGAACTCTGAATTAGCAAAGTAACACAAAAAGTTGAAAAATGTTTGTGAAGGAAAATAATAATCAATAAGAATAATGAGGCCTATGTCCTTTTAACTTGAAGATGCTCCTACCTCCATGGCAGAGTAATCTTACAGATAGCATTGCTGCTACTAGACAGGTTGATAGAATTTGGCAGACTGAAGAAATGCCCTATCCCTAGAGTATTGTAGAAGACAACAGTGCTTCTTGGAAAACATCAGAGAATGCCAGCATATCCCTTTCTAAGACTGCAATACTAACTGGAACAAGTAAACAACAGTCAAAATTTTAAAGGGAAATATGAAAAATGAGCTAGGCACAAGAAACTTTTGGAAAAACTTCACCATATCCCTGGGTATCTGGAATGCTCTACAAATGCACAGGGTTCTGTGCATACTCAGAAGGATGGAGAGAGTTCCATTACCTAATTGTTCTTCTATGAATGTGAGTACCTGTGAAAGAAGTAAGTGAAGACTGACACAGATTTGTAAACTGCCTAAATTTTGAAAGAATAACCCAACTTGCACACAGATTACCTTGGGAGAAAGTGGAAAACTTACTAACTCAATATTCCTCAGGAGAAACTGTGAACAATCATTGACTTACCACCCACCTACAGTAACCCAGGACATTCCCTAGAAAGTCAGAAACAAAAATGAAAACAAGAATACAAACTGAGCAGAGACTTCAATGACATACAAAATGGGGGAAATGACTCTAAATAATTAGTTCAAGGATTGTCTCCAAATATGCAAACAAACAGACAAAACCATAGACTCTGTGGGTGGAGTTCCTATAACATATTGTTAAAACATATAGTTTTCTACAAAAATTATAAGTAAAGAAAAAAGAAAGTTTACCATACAAGAGAAAAAAAGAGTCAAGATAAACTGATCCTAATAGATAGAAGATGTAGGATTTATAAGTTAGAGACTTTAAATCAGCTATTATCTATTGTTTAAAGAACTAAAGGAAACATGCTTAAAGAATTAAAGAAAAATGTTTCAAAAATGACTCACCAAATGGAGAATTAACAAAGACATAAGAAGTTATTTTTAACATCAGGAGTCAGTTCCTATCAGCATACATCGGTGACATTGGAGTTCTTTGAAACTGTTGTTAGATATGAAAAGTTTTTCACAGTTGAACCTCAACACATTCCATGTGTATTAATGGCTTTCTTAGATCACAGGGGTCTGCGGCATTCCAGCGCTAAAGTTCGGAGCAGAACTGCTTACCTGTTTTCTAGATTTGTCAAATCTCTCAATAAACAAATGAATCCTTTCATTGAAGATATTTTGAATAGAATACAAGATTTATTAGCCCTTTCTCCACCTGAGAATGGTTACCAGTCCTTGTTGAGCAGTGATGATCAACTCTTTATGAGACAGCTGGAGTGCTGATTGTTAATAGTGAATACCCAGCAGAAAGGAAGCAAGCCTTAATGAGGAATCTATTGACTCCACTAATGGAGAAGTTTAAAATTCTGTTAGAAAAATTGATGCTGGCACAAGATGAAGAAAGGCAGGCAACTCTAGCTGACTGTCTCAACCATGCTGTTGGATTTGCCAGTCGAACCAGCAAAGCTTTCAGCAACAAGCAGACTGTGAAACAGTGTGGCTGCTCTGAAGTTTATCTGGACTGTTTACAGACATTCTTGCCAGCCCTCAGTTGTCCCTTACAAAAAGATATTCTCAGAAGTGGAGTTCGCACTTTCCTTCATCGAATGATCATTTGCCTAGAGGAAGAAGTTCTTCCATTTATCCCATCTGCCTCAGAACACATGCTCAAAGACTGTGAAGCAAAAGACCTCCAGGAGTTCATTCCTCTAATCAACCAGATTACGGCCAAATTTAAGATACAGGTATCCCCATTTTTACAACAGATGTTCATGCCCTTGCTCCATGCAATTTTTGAAGTGCTACTTCGACCTGCTGAAGAGAATGACCAGTCTGCTGCTTTAGAGAAGCAAATGTTGCGGAGAAGTTACTTTGCCTTCCTGCAAACAGTCACAGGCAGCGGAATGAGCGAAGTTATAGCAAATCAAGGTGCAGAGAATGTAGAACAAGTGCTTATTACCATTATCCAAGGAGCAGTTGAATATCCAGATCCAATTGCTCAGAAAACATGTTTTATCATCCTCTCAAAGTTGGTAGAACTCTGGGGAGGTAAAGATGGACCAGTGGGATTTGCTGATTTTGTTTATAAGCACATTGTCCCTGCATGTTTCCTAGCACCTTTAAAACAAACCTTTGACCTAGCTGATGCACAAACAGTATTGGCTCTCTCTGAGTGTGCTGTGACACTGAAAACCATTCATCTCAAACGGGGCCCAGAATGTGTTCAGTATCTTCAACAAGAATACCTGTCCTTGCAGGTAGCTCCAGAAATAATTCAGGAGTTTTGTCAAGCGCTTCAGCAGCCTGATGCTAAAGTTTTTAAAAATTACCTAAAGGTGTTCTTCCAGAGAGCAAAGCCCTAAGGACTGGATTTCCCTTTGCCTACTTCATGATCAGGAATTCCAGTTAATAATTTATAAAGAAGCAATTTTTGTGTGCCATTCACACTGTCTTTTTTAACATTGTTTTGAACTTATTGCATATATGTATTAGAATTTTTCTGTAAAATGGGTGTAATTTTCCCTACATACAGGTATGTGACAACAAGAGAAGTTGCTTGCATGCCAGCTCAAATTGTTCTATATAAAAATGCTGTTAAAAGACAGCAGAGTTATGCCTCTTAATTTTTTTCTTTATTTGAAACTTTAAGTCCTTTCTTTATGAAGACCGTAGCAGTGGAAAACAGTGTAATTTTCTTAAAAATTGATGAAAATGTTTAAAATTTTTAGTTTTATGTGTGCAGACACATAAAGTATGGGGGGAATACAACAGTCAAAACTAATTTTTTGTAGATAGCCATTACGTTTCTTTAAACTGTTTCAATGCCAATGTGTATTCTACAAGAGAATGGGTTCATAAATTAATTGATTGAAAAGTAGGTGCCGGTGTTATACATTTTTTATAAAATAAAAAAAAATAAATTTTATGTAGTGAAATCTAAAAAAAAAAAAAAAAAAAGAAGTTATTTTTGAGCCAGACATAGTGGTACACAGTTGTGATTCCAAAGACTCAGGAAGCTGAGGCAGGAGGAACACAAGTTTGAGGTCAGCCTCAGAAACTTATTGAGACCCTAAGCAACTTAGCAAGATCCTGTCTCAAAAATTAAAAATGGCTGGGGAGGTACTTCACTGGTAAAGCATCCCTGGGTTCAATCCCCAGTATAAAAAAATTAATATAAATAAACTTTTTTACATCTTCCATGCTATGGAACCAAAATTCAGGTGTTGAAACTTAATGGTCAATGTGATGTTAAGAGGTGGGGTTCTTTAAGATGTGATTGGAACACAAGGACTCCTTCCCTTGTGAATGGGTTTAAGGTCCTTATAAAAGAGGTTTCATGCAGAACTCTGACTACTTGCTCTCTTGCCCTTATGATTTCTGCCATATAAGGAAACAGTGTTCCATCTTTTTATAGGGGGTAGCCTCACCAGATAACCACATCTGCTGGCACCTTGGTCTTTGACCTCCCAGACTACAAAATTGTAAGAAAATGAATTTGTTTCTTATAAACAACCCGGTCTCAGGATTTTGTTATAGCAGTACAAATGAGCCAAGACTGAGTTAAAGGCACTGTATAAGACAATTATTATTAAACAGTATTGTTGGGCTTATACTGTATAATGAAGTGTGTTGCCTGATAATATTGGCACAAACAGATTGGGAACTAAGAGAGGTATATTGAAACAAAGTTTCTATGTACAAATGGAATTAAATTTGTATTAATCTGAAATTGTTTTAATTAGGATGCTGATTGTTATCTCTAGAGAAAGCTCTTTTTTTTCTTTATCTCTCCACTCTCACCCTTTTTTGTACTGGGGACTAAACACAAGGACACTTTACCACTGAGTGACATTTCCAGTCCTTTTTCAAATTTTTAAAAAAATTTTGCAACAGGTCATGTGAAGCTCCCAAGGGTCTTGCTAAATTGCTGAGGCTGGCCTTGAGTTTGAGAATGTGCCCAGCAAGTGGTGAGCTTTTTTGTGGTGCTGGAGATCAAGCCCAGGTCCTCACAAGTGCCAGGCAAGAAATTTATCACTGAGCCACATCCCCAGTTTCCCCAGAACAAGCTCTAAAAATAATTTGAGAAAAAAGGTCAAGCATGGTAGTGCATACCAATAATCCCAGCAATTGGGGAGGCCTGAAGGATTGCAAATTCAAGGTCAGTCTCAGCATCTCAGGGAGACCCTCAGCAAGTTAATGAGATCCTGTCTCAAAATAACAAATAAAAATGGCTGGGGATATAGCTCAGTAATTCCCAGTTCAATCCTTAGTGCCAAATTAAAACTATCCTGAGATTTCATCTCACTCCAGTCAGAATGGCAATTATCAAGAATACAATAATAATAAATAGTGGCAAGGCTGTGGGGAAACAGGTATAGTCACACATTGTTGTTGGGACTGCAAATTGATGCAATCCCTCTGGAAAGCAGTATGGAGATTCCTCAGAACACTTGCAATGGAACCAGCATGTAACCCAGTTATTCCTGAGTTCCCAAGGAACTTAAAATCAGCATACCATAGTGACATGACCACATCAATCTTTACAGCAGCTCAATTCACAATAACCAATCAATGGATCCAACCTAGGTGTTCTTCAACAGATGAATAGATAAAGAAAACATGGCATATATACACACTGGAATATTACTTAACCATTAAGAAGAATGAAATTATGGCACTTGCTGGTAAATGGATGGAACTGTAGGCTATCATGCTAAGTGAAATAAGCCAATCCCAAACACCACATATCTCTCTGATATGAGGATGATGACTCACAATAGGCAGAGAGGAAGTTCACCAGATTGGACAGGAGGGAATGGGGGGAAGAGAGAGGGGCAGGGAATAGGAAAGACAGTAGAATGAATTGGACATAACTTTCCTATATTAATATATGATTACACAACCAATGTAACTCCACATAATGTACAACCACAAGAATGGGAAGTTATACTCCATGTTTGTAGTATGATGTGTCAAAATACATTCTACTGTCATGTATAACTGAAAAGAACAAAAAATCCCTAGTACCAAAAAAATACCAGTAATTTGAAAAAAAAAAGTTAAAAGCAGAGGAGTTGAAATACTAATACATTAGACAAGGTTAGTAGTAATATGGAGGAATAGAGGTAGAAAAATATATGAGGAGTATAGAAAAAAAGCAAAATAACAGATGAAAATCTATCCATACTATAAATATATTACACACTCAAACCCAAACCAGAGACTTTCATACTGGACAGAAAAAAAGGATTCACCTAAATTGCTGTCAATAGGTGATACGCTTTAAATTCAGAGACTTAAGTAGGTTGAGAGCAAAAAGGTGGGTTCTTAAAACAAAAATTGTTACTAGAGACAAATGACAAAAGGGTCCACTGATCAGCAAGATAAAGCAATCGTAAATTTATGTGCACATAATAACAGAGCCCCAAATAAATACAATAATACTCTGCTGTCAATAACTGATAGCTGGATCAAATAGTGGGTCTATTCCAAGTTTTCTGAGGAATTTCCATACTGCTTTCCAGAGTGGCTGCACTAATTTGCAACTCCACCAGCAATGTATGAGTGTACCTTTTCCCCCACATCCACGCCAACACTGATTATTGCTTGTGTTCTTGATAATAGCCATTCTAACTGGAGTTAGATGAAATCTTAGGGTGGTTTAATTTGCATTTCTCTAATTACTAGGCATGGTGAGCACTTTCTCATACATACTGCAGTGATGCAGTCACATCAATGTTCATAGCAGCTCAATTCACAATAGCTAGATTGTGGAACCAACCGAGATGCCCTTCAATAGATGAATGGATAATGAAACTGTGGTATGTATACACAATGCAATATTATTCATCCATAGAGAAGAATGAAATTATGGCATTTTCAGGTAAATGGATGGACTTGGAAAATATCATGCTAAGTGAAATAGGCCAAGCCCAAAAAACCAAAGGCCAAATGTTTCCTCTGATAAGTAGATGATGATATACAACAAGGTGGGGTGGTGGAGGGGAAGAGAAGAATAGAGGAACTTTGGATGGTGTACAGGAAAATGGGGTGGGAGAGGGCGGGGAACAGAAAGATAGTAGATTGAAACAGACAGTATTACCCTATGTATATGTATGATTACATGAATGGTGTGAATCTACATTGTGTACAACCATAGAAATGAAAAGTTGTACCCCATTTGTGAACAATGAATCAAAATGCAGTCTTTAAAAATAAAAAAAAGTTAATAAAAAATAACTGATAGAAGAATTGGAAAAAATTCAGTGAGAATATGGAAGACGTGAACTATACTATGTACCAATTCAAGCTAACTGACATCTATAAAATACTTCACCCAACAATAGCAGAATACACATTCTTTTTAAGTCCACATAGAACATTTAACAGAACATATCCTAGCCCATAAAACTAGTCTTGGTACCTTTAAAAAGTTCTAAATTGTACAAAGAATGTAACCCTGTGATCATAGAAGTTTGCCACTAAAAAGGGCTTTGAAGAAAGCAAATATCTTAGTGAACGACTAAATAAAAGTTAAGCAAAAAGGTGAGGGGAAAACCCAGAGCAGTTGAGGATATTTGAGTATTCACTAATCTTGAACCATCTTCACCTTCACCTGCTGATCTTACTTCTTATCTCACTGAGAACATATAGTCAATCAGATCACTTCTTTTCTTCATCATAATGGTTTTCCTCTATTTTAGACCATTTGTGTCAGCATATGATTATGACATTTTTCCCAAATCTTCAAATATGTCCATTCCTTTCTTCTTAGAGATCACTTTCTCAGGCCTTGTGCCAATCTTTATTGGGTGCTATACTAACATAGAACATTCCTTGTCTGATGAAGGACATCTTGATTGCTTTCAGTTTGGGGCGATTATGTATAAGGTGGCTATGAACCAATTCATGCACATATTTTTTGTGAACATAAGTTTTCATTTCTCCAGGGAAAGCATCCAGGAGTGCTTTCGCTGGGTATATCGTATGTTTATATTTAACTTTATAAGAAATTGGCTAACTGTTTTCCAGAATGACTATACTATTCTGCATCCCCTCCATCAATACATGAGAGTTCCAGTTGTTCTTCATCCTTATCAGTACCTGATGTTGTCGCTATTTTTTAATGTAGTGATTTTTAAGAGTATGTAGTTGTATATCACTATGATTTTAATTTTCCTAATGTCTAATGATGTTTAACATCTGTTCATGTGCTTATTTGCCATCTTTACATTCTTTTTGATGAAGTGTCTGTTCAAGCCCTTTGCCTGTTTTTTCATTGAGCTGTTTATTTTCCTATCATTGAATTTTAAGAATTCTTTGTGTATTCTTTATATTCTTGATGTTAGTTGGATATGTAATTTACAAATATTGTTTCCCATTCTATGGCTGTTTTTTTTCATTCTTTTAACAGGATCCTTCTCAGAGCAGAAGTCTTTAATTTCAATGAAATCAAATTTAGCATTTTTTCCTCATAATTCTTATGGATCATGCTTTTGATCTTATCTATGAATTCTTTTTCTAAGCCAAGGTCATGAAGATTTTATCCTTTGGTTTCTTCTAAATATATCATAGCATTATGTTTTACATTTACATACATCATCCATTTTGAGTTAAGTTTTGCATGAAGTGTGAGACACAGCTCCAGGTTCCCTTTTTTTGCATATAGTTACTTCAATGTTGCAATGACATTTTGCATAAAACTATGCTTTATTCCTTGAATTTCTTTTACATTTGTCAAAATCATTTGGCAGTGCTTATGTGGGTCTATTTCTGGAGTCTCTATTCTGTTCTATTGATTATATGGCTTGTCTATCCTCTTACTAATCACACTGTCTTAAGTATTACAGCACTATTCTAAACCTTAAAAGCAGGTAGTTGAGGAGGTTGGAGACATTGCTCAGTGGAAGAGCACTTTCCCAGCATGCACAAGGCCCTGGGTTCAATCCCCAGTCGCACAAACACAAACCAAAACCAAAATGCACATAGTGTGGTTCTTCAAATATTATTTTTTTAAAATTGTTTTGATGATTCTAATGACTTTACCTCTCTGTATAAATTTTAGGATCATTTGTATCTACAAAATATTCTGCTGCTATTTTGATTGTACTGCTAATAAATAGTTTAGGAATTGTTATCTTTACTATGTTGTGTATTCTAATCCATTAGCAAGGTATGTCTCTCCACTTATTTAGGTCTTATGGGACTTCTTTTACTATCAGATGGTAGTCCTCAGAATGTAGATTTTTCTTACATTTTGTTAGGTTAATCTCTAAATATTATATGTTTTTGCAATATTGTAAATTATATATTTTTAAGTGTAGGTGTCCATTCATACATTTATTGTATGTAAAAGTACAATTGGTTCTTTGTGTATTGATGTTGTATCCTGTGATCTTGCTAATCTCATTTATTGGTTAATTCTAAGAATTTTTAGGCAGATTCCATGGGATTTTGTATGTAGATAATCATGTTACCTGTGAATGCAAACAATTTAATTTCTTCCTTTCCTATTGGAATGCATTTTTTTCTTTTTCTTGTATTATACTAACTTAAGATTTCCAGTATGATGTTGAATAGGAGTGGTAAATATGAATATTTTTACTTTGTTCTCCATCTTAAAGGAAAAGCATTCAGGAAAAGCATTCTTAAAGGAAAAGCTGCAGGATTCTTGTAGGTGCCCTTTATCAGACTGAGAAAGTTTCTTTCTGAACATAGTTTGTTGAAAGTTTTTACCTCAAAAGGATGTTACTTATTGTGAAAACCTTATCTTCATCAGTTGATTAGATAATGTGGTTTTTCTTTTATAGACAATTAAATATAAGTGATTTGATGGACTGTTTTAGAAACATCAAGCAAGTATTACATTCCCGGAATAAACTCACTTTGTTTGAAATATATTTCTCTTTATACAGATTGTTGCTTTTGACTTGGTAATATTTTTGAGTTTTTTGTTCTTTTTAGATATACATGACAGTAGAGTGTATTTTGTCATATTATACATACATGGAGCATAACTTATTCTAATTAGGATCCCATTCTTGTGACTGTACTAGTGGAGTTTCACTAGTGGTTATGCACATAAGAACATAGGAAAATTATGTCCAATTCATTCTACTATCATTCCTATTCCCTTCCCCCTCGCTTCCTTTCATTCTCCTTTGTCTAATTCACTGAACTTTTATCTTCCCTCCCCATTATTGTGTGTTTTTCTTCATCTATTTCATGAGAGATGATGGTTTGTAGTTTCTTACTTGCACACTTTGTATTATCTTTACTTGATTTTTGTATCAGGGTAATGTTGCACTCATAAAGAATTGAAACTATTTCCTCCTGCCTCTTCTTTTTGTGGTAGAGTACAGGGGATTGAATCCAGAGGTGCTTAAACACTGAGCCACATCCCAGCCCTTTTTTATATTTTATTTAGAGACAGGATCTTGTTGCTAAATGCCTCGCTAATCTGCTGAGGCTGGCTTTGAAATTGCAATCCTCCTACCTCAGTCTCCTGAGTTGCTGGGATTGCAGGTGTGTACCACCATGCCCAACTCCACCTGCCTATTTTTGAGAAGAGATTTAGGAGAATTAATGTTAATTCTTATTTAAATTAATGGTAAAATTCACCAGTGAAATTTCTGAGCCAGTTCTTTTCTTTTCCAGAAGGTATTAACTATGAATTCAATTTCTTTATAGAAGTATTCAAGTTATCTATGTTGTGTGGGGTGAATTTTGATAACTTCAAGTTTTTAAGATATTTACCTAAATCTTCTGGATTTTTTAATTTATATGAATTGAGGTGTCCATAGTGCCATATTTTTTTCCTATTTGGCTAGTATTAGTATCTTTTCTGCATTCCTGACATTTGGAAATATTCCAGTAAGGTGATTTTTTTTTCATTTTTTCCATTTTGCTTTTTTTTTTTAATTATAGTTTTTTTAAAATTTCTGTTTGTTCTTTTAAGATATACATCACAGTAGAATGTGTTTTGGCACATTATATATTCATGGAGTATAACTTTTTCTAATTAGGATCCTTTTTTTGTGGTTGTACATAATGTGGAGTTTCCTTGGTCATGTATTCAAATTATATGCCCTTTCCATCTGACAATCTGTGTCCTTTAATTCCTGGAACTTTTCTTGTCTTTACTCTTATCTGCAACACTTTCTCTTTTCTTTCCTTCTGGAACTGCTAACACTTCCCGTGTTGGTGAGCCTTCCACATTTCACAGTGCCTAGAGTATCATTTCTAGACATGTAAATTGGATTTTCTGGAATTATACTAAGATTTTTCATATATTTTATCATCTACTATCTATTACACCATTCTCCTTCATAAATTCTGAAATATTTCTGCAGTTTTAACTTTCAGTCCTTCCATTATCATTTGTTGTTTATTTGGTTTTAATCTCTATTCTTTCATTTTACTTTCTACAGTCTCTTCCTTATTCTGTGATACTGCATGAATGCAGTATCTTCTGTAATTTCTATACTAAGATATTAGTGTTTATAGTTCTTTAAATTTTTTTCCATTCCTATTTTTTTTCTGTTCCCCATATTGAGTTTGTTTCCTCTAGATTCCACTTTTCTGTTTGTTTGTATTGGTCCCTCTCACCTTGGAGACCTTACTCAGATATTATGGAATCCCTGGAACTCCATTAATATTAAAATCTGAAGTATCAAAATGCTGACTGTAAGTTGCATTTGTTTAATGATCACACATTCTTCCACCAGACTGCTTAATGATTCCAAATTTGTAGTCCCTTCCTTCCCTTCCTTCCTTCCTTCCTGCCTGCCTGCCTGCCTGCCTTCCTTCCCTTCTTCCTCCATTCCTCCCAATTTATTTGTCATGAAAAGTGGTATACATACAGGTAATCTCCAAACAAATTGATACCTCCATGAACGGTAATGAAGAAAACACCTTTGTAACCACCATACATTTCAAGAATAGATTACCAGGTCTCAGATACTTTCCTGGCTGCCCTCATTTTATCTTCACCTTTAATCCAAAGAAATAACTATCCAACCTTTTATGGTGATCACTTCTGTGATTTCCTTTAGAGTCACACCATGAACAAGAAGTACTCCTAAACATTATGAGATTTTTTTCTTTACTTTATTAACTTGTGATTGTGGGTCTGGTTTTATGGTAGGCAGAATGATTGCCCTGTAAATATATTTATGCACTAATCCCTGAAACTTGTGACAATACTTGGCAAAGGGGAATTGAGATAGCAGATGAAATTAAGGTTACTAATTAGATGACCTTAAGATAGGGAGATTATTTGGATTTTCTGGTTCCATGTAATCAAAGAGTTCTTAAAAGTGATAGAGTGAAGCAGAAGAAGAAGAAACAGATATAGTAGCATAAGAAGTACTCAGTACAACATTGTTGAATTTGAATATGAAGGAAGAGGCCACAAGTCAAAAAATGAAGGCAGATTTTAGGAGCTGGAAAAGCCAAGGAAACATATTCTTCCCTAGAGCTTCAGGAAGCAACACACCCGTGCCAACACCTTGATTTTATCTCACTGATGCATATGTTTGATCAGATCTCCAGAGCTACAAAATAAAAAATTTGTATGAAATACATAGTTTGTGATCATTTCTTATGACAACAGTAGGAAACTAACACAGACTGAGTTTCCCAAGCATTATATTTATGAGATTTGCTCATGTTGTCATGAACAATTATAATTTATTTATTTATTTAATTTTATAATTTGTATGCAAACTATGGTCCATAGACCAAATCTTTTTGCTGTTGGATTTTTTATGACTTGTAAATTAAGAATGGTCTTTACATTATTAGATGGTTGGATAAATTACAATAAGAATGATATTTTCTACAATATAGATTTTAGCATTCATAAATAAGATTTTATTAGAAAATAATCTTCTTATTCCTTAATGTATTGTCTATGGATGCTTTCATGGTATAATGGCAGAGAAAAGTAGTTACAATGGACTATATCACCTGCAAAACCTAAATTATTTACCACTAGGTCTTCTACAAAAATGGTATTGTATAGACATAATGAAAAACACTATGGAGGTTCCTAAAATAATAATTAAAAACAGAACTACCATGTGATCCAGCAATCCAGCTTCTGGGAATGTATCCAAAGAAAATAAATACTATCTCAAAGAAGTACTTGCACTCCTGTGTTCACTGCAGTATTATTCACAATGAGATCAAGTATTCACAAGATATGGAATCAATGTAAGTGCCCACTCACAGATGAATGGAAAAAGAAAATGTGGTATATACCTATAAATGTAATGGAATATTATTCAGCTTTAAAAAAGAAGGAAGTACTGTCATTTGTGACAACATAGTTCAATCTGGAGGATATTTTTCTAAGTGAAATAATCTAGAGACCAAAAGACAAATACTACAAAATCTCTCACTTAGATGCAGAAGGTAAAAATGTCAAACTCAGCCAGGGGCTGGAGGGTGAGAAAAATGAGATCATGTTTGTCAAAATGCACAAAGTTTCAGTTACACAGGATGAAAAAGTTATTGAGATCTAATGCACAACATAATGACTTAATCATTAGTATTGTACTGTTCACTTGAAACTTGCTAAGAGAACAAATCTGAAATGTTTTCATCACACAAGTGGTAACTACATGAAGCAATGGATATATGTGGTGATCATTTCACAATTTGTATGTACAGTATATCAAAATATCACATTGTATGCCTTTAATTTATTCAATTTTATTCATCAATTGTACCTCAACAAAGACGAGAAAAAGGTTACATTCTGCACTAGTGCTGTCTATTAATACTTTTGTGATGATAGAAACATCATGTATCCACACTTCCTATGGTAAACACATGGTTTGAGTGTATACCCTAAGGGTTCATTTGCTGGAAATTTGATCCCCAATGTGGAAATGTAAGAGGTAGTGCAACTTTTAAGAGGTGGTCTTAGTGAAAAATTGTTAGATCATTGGGGGTGCTGCAGAAAGGATGAACACTTATCTTGGGTAATTAGTAATCAAGAAGAAGGGTTATTTCAAAAAGAGAAAATCTGGTGCCACTCAGGTCCATGCCCAGCCCGTGCCACTTGGAAATCCAGTGCTGTGCCCTGCAGGCACTCATGTGCCACAATGTGGCTCCCCATTGACCAACACATGGGAATGTCTCTGTCCGCCATTATGGATTATCCCCGACTCGAATGCTGCCACATTTAGTTGGGGCAGCTCCCATCCAGCGACACTGAATTATCAAGTACCTTTCATGTATCAGGCTACTGAAGACTGGGAGGTTTGAATAGTATGTAACAGTTTTGTTGTAGAATTTTATAATTATTATTATTCCTACTTTTCTATTTTTTATTATTTTTCTCACTCTATTTTCCTCTTATCTATCTGTTTTCTTGGAGTGTCTTTCTCCCTTTTCTCATGCTAACAATCAACTTCTTTTGATTCTGCTTTCACTCTTCCTATGATCTAGTACCTCTATATATTCACTTCTTATCTCATTAACATTACATCCTATACCCGTCCCCATTCTCTTTGTCCACCATTAGAAATTGTGGACCTTACTGCAAACCTATTGTTTATGCTGTAGATAATTATTAAACTCATCACCACTGTTTATTATGACAATACTGTTACTGTCTTAATATTGGTTATTTGGTTTAAGGCTGCATATTTTTGTATTGTGTGCTGCTAATATTGATCTCCACCTTTAAAGTGACATATCAGAAACCTGCAGGGACACTATAAACCTATAGGGGGGAAAATGTAATACCTCAGATCCACACTGCTAGAGGAGAAGATACACAGACAGTATGAAGAAACAAGGGAAGAAAGCATCCCAAACAAATCAAACTTCTACATTAAGAGAATCCATTGACAGCATGGTAGAAGAAATGTCAGAAAGGGAGTTCAGAATGTACATAATTAAAATGATCTGTGAAGTACAGGATAATATAAGGAGCAAATGCAAAGAATAATCACTCCAATAAAGAGTTAAAAGAGCAAATACAGGAAGTAAAAGATCATTTCAACAAAGAGATGAAGATTCTGAAAAAATACAGAAATCCTTAAAATGAAGGAAATCATAAACCAAATTAAAAATTCATACACATAATGGAGGGTGGGAGGGGTCAAGAATGGAGGAAGGAGGGACTGTATAGAGGGAAAAGAGGGGTGGGAGGGGTGGGGGAAAGGAAAAATAACAGAATGAATCAAACCTCATTACCCTACATAAATGTATGATTACACAAATGGTATGCTGTTACTCCATGTACAAACAGACACAACATGTATCCCATTTGTTTACAATAAAAATAAATTAAAAAAAATTCATTAGAAAACATCACCAACAGATTAGATCATTTGGAAGACAGAACCTCAGACAATGAAGACAAAATATTTAATAGTTATCTTGAAAATAAAGTTGACCACACAGAGAATATGGTAAGAATTCATGAACAGAACTCCCAGGAATTATGGGATAATATGAAAAGACCAAATTTAAGAATTATTGGGATTGAGGAAGGCACAGAGATACAAAGCAAAGGAATGAATGATCTATTCAATGAAATAATATCAGAAAATTTAAAAACTTGAAGAATGAAATGGACTGATTTCAAGGTCCTTGATCCATTGTGAGTTGATTTTTGTGCAGGGTGAGAGATAGGGGTTTAGTTTCATTCTGTTGCATATGGAGTTCCAGTTTTCCCAGCACCATTTGTTGAAGAGGTTATGATTTCTCCATTGCATATTTTTGGCACCTTTGTCTAGTATGAGAAAATTGTATTTATTTGGGTTTATGTCCGTGTCCTCTATTCTGTACCATTGATCTACCTGTCTATTTTGGTGCCAATACCATGCCATTTTTGTTACTATTGCTTTGTAGTATAGTCGAGGTTCTGGTATTGCAATACCCCCTGTTTCATTCTTCCTGCTAAGGATTGCTATAATTTGTCTGGGTTTCTTATTCTTCCAGATGAATTTCATGATTTCTTGCTCTATTTCTGTAAGGTACATCATTGGGATTTTAATTGGAATTGCATTGAACCTGTATAGCACTTTTGGTAGTATGGCCATTTTGACAATATTAATTCTGCCTATCCAAGAACTTTAGGAGATCTTTCCATCTTCTAAGGTCTTCCTCAATTTCTTTCTTCAATGTTCTGTAGTTTTCATTGTAGAGATCTTTTACCTCTTTGGTTAGATTGATTCCCAAGTATTTTTTTTTTTTTGAGGCTATTGCAAATGGAGTTGTTTTCCTCATTTCCCTTTCAGATGTTTCATCGCTTGCGTATAAAAATGCTTTAGATTTATGCGTGTTTATTTTATAACCTGCTATTTTGCTGAATTCATTGATGAGATCTAGAAGTTCTTTGGAGGAGTTTTTTGGATCCTCTAAATATAGAATCATGTCATCAGCAAATAGTGACAGCTTAAGTTCCTCTTTTCCTATTCATATCCCTTTAATTTCTTTAGTCTGTCTAATTGCTCTGGCTAGAGTTTCAAGGACAATGTTGAATAGAAGTGGTGAAAGAGGACATCTCTGTCTCGTTCCTGTTTTTAAAGGGAATGGTTTCAGTTTTTCTCCATTAAGAATGATGTTGGCCATGGGCTTAGCATAAATAGCCTTTACAATGTTCAGGTATGTTCCTACTATCCCTATTTTTTCTAGTGTTTTGAGCATGAAGGGGTGTTGTATTTTGTTGAATGCTTTTTCTGCATCAATTGAAATAACCATGTGATTCTTATCCTTAAGTCTATTGACATGATGGATTATGTTTATTGATTTATGGATGTTAAACCATCCTTTCATTCCAGGGATGAACCCCACTTGATTGTGGTGCATGATTTTCTTAATATGTTTTTGGATACGGTTTGCCAATACTTTGTTAAGGATCTTTGCATCTATATTCATCAAGAATATTGGTCTAAAATTTTCTTTCCTTGATGTGTCTTTTCCTGGTTTGGGTATGAGGGTGATATTAGCTTCATAGAATGAGTTTGGTAGGGTACCCTCCTTTTCTATTTCATGGAAAACTTTGAGAAGTATTGGAATGAGTTCTTCTTTGAAGGTCTTATAGAACTCGGCTGTGAATCCGTCTGGTCCTGGGCTTTTCTTGGATGGTAGGTTTTGAATGGCTTCTTCTATTTCATTGCTTGGTATTGATCTATTTAAATTGTGTATGCCCTCCTGGTTCAGTTTGGGAGGAGCATATGCCTCTAGAAATTTGTCAATGTCTTCAGTAGTTTCTATTTTGTTGGAATACAGATTTTCGAAGTAGCTTCTCATTATGTTATGTATGTCAGTGGTGTCTGTCGTGATATTTCCTTTCTCATCATGAATTTTTGTAATTTGAGTTTTCTCTCTCCTTCTCTTTGTTAGTGTGGCTAAGGGTTTGTCTATTTTGTTTACTTTCTCAAAGAACCAACTCTTTGTTTTGTCAATTTTTTGAATTGTTTCTTTTATTTCAATTTCATTGATTTCAGCTCTGATTTTAATTATTTCCTGTCTTCTACTACTTTTGCTGTTATTCTGTTGTTCTTTTTCTAGGGCTTTGAGCTGTAATGTTAGATCATTTAGTTGTTGATTTTTCATTATTTTTTTAAATTTATTTTTATTGTAAACAAATGGGATACATGTTGTTTCTGTTTGTACATGGAGTAACAGCATACAATTTGCATATTCATACATTTACATAGAGTAATGATGTTTGATTCATTCCGTTATTTTTTTCCTTCCCCCCACCCTTTCCACCTCTCTTTTCCCTCTATACAGTCCCTCCTTCCTCCATTCTTGCCCCCCTCTCACCTCCCATTATGTGTCATCGTCCGCTTATCAGTGAGATCATTCGTCTTTTGGATTTTTGAGATTGGCTTATCTCACTTAACATGATATTCTCCAATTTCATCCATTTGCCTGCAAATGCCATCATTTTATTATTCTTTATAGCTGAGTAATATTCATATATATATATATATATATATATATATATATCACAGTTTCTTTATCCATTCATCAATTGAAGGGCATCTAGGTTGGTTCCACAGTCTGGCTATTGTGAATTGAGCAGCTATGAACATTGATGTGGCTGTATCTCTGTAGTATGCTGATTTTAAGTCCTTTGGGTATAGGCCAAAGAGTGGGATAGCTGGGTCAAATGGTAGGTCTGTTCCAAGTTTTCTAAGGAATCTCCACACTGCTTTCCAGAGTGGCTGCACTAATTTGCAGCCCCACCAGTAATGTATGAGTGTACCTTTTTCCCCACATCCTCGCCAACACCTATTGTTGCTTGTATTCTTGATAATCGCCATTCTAATTGGGGTGAGATGGAATCTTAGGGTGGTTTTGATTTGCATTTTTCTTTTTACTAAAGATGGTGAACATTTTTTCATATGTTTGTTGATTGTTTGTAGATCTTCTTCTGTGACGTGTCTGTTCATATCCTTAGCCCATTTGTTGATTGGGTTATTTGTATTCTTCGTGTAGAGTTTTTTGAGTTCTTAATATATTCTGGAAATTAGTGCTCTATCTGAAGTATGAGTGGCAAAGATATTCTCCCACCCTGTAGGCTCTCTCTTTGCATTGCTGATAGTTTCCTTTGCTGAGAGAAAGCTATTTAGTTTGAATCTATCCCAGTTATTGATTCTTGCTTTTATTTCTTGAGCTATGGGAGTCCTGTTAAGGAAGTCTGATCCTAAGCTGACAAAGTGAAGATTTGGACCTACTTTTTCTTCTATAAGATGCAGGGTCTCTGGTCTGATTTCAAGGTCCTTGATCCATTGTGAGTTGATTTTTGTGTAGGGTGAGAGATAGGGGTTTAGTTTCATTCTGTTGCATATGGATTTCCAGTTTTCCCAGCACAATTTGTTGAAGAGGCTATCTTTTCTCCATTGCATATTTTTGGCATCTTTGTCTAGTATGAGAAAATTGTATTTATTTGGGTTTGTGTCTGTGTCCTCTATTCTGTACCATTGATCAACCTGTCTATTTTGGTGACAATACCATGCTGTAACTTTTCATTCTTTTCTGGAATGTGCTCCATGCAATGAATTTTCCTCTTAGTACAACTTTCATAGTGTCCCAGAGATTTTGATATGTTGTATCATCATTCTCATTGACCTCTAAGAATTTTTATCTCCTCCCTGATGTTTTCTGTTATCCATGTTTCATTCAATAGCATATTATTTAGTCTTCAGGTATTGGAGTAATTTCTGTCTTTTATTTTGTCATTGATTTCTACTCTCAGTCCATTATGTTCTGATAGAACACAAGGCAATATCTCTATTCTATATGTGTCTATTAAGTCTAGGTTATTGATTGTGTTATTGAGTTCTATGGTTTCTTTGGTTGGTTTTTGTTTGGAAGATCTATTTAGCGGTGACAGTGGTGCGTTAAAGTCACCCAGAATTATTGTGTTGTGGTCTATTTGATTCCTGAAATTGAGAAGGATTTGTTTGATGTACAGGGATGCACCATTGTTTGGGGCATAAATATTTACTATCATTATGTCTTCCTGATTTATGGTTCCCTTAAGCAGTATGAAATGTCCTTCTTTATCCCTTCTGACTAACTTTGGCTTGAAGTCCATTTTATCTGATATAAGGATGGAAACTTCCACTTTTTTACTGAGTCCATGTGCGTGGTAGGTTTTTTTCCCATCCTTTCACCTTTAGTCTGTGGATGTATTTTTCTATGAGATGAGTCTCTTGCAGGCAACATATTGTTGGATCTTTCTTTTAATCCATTCTGCCAGTCTATGTCTTTTGATTGATGAGTTGAGGCCATTAACGTTCAGGGTTATTATTGAGATATGATTTGTATTCCCAGTCATTTGGGCTTATTTTTGGTTTTTAATTTGGCTTGGTTTCTCCTTTGAGTGGTTTTTCTCTAAGGTAGTTCCTCCCTTTGCTGATCTCCATTGTTGTTTTTCATTTCCTCCTCATGCAATATTTTGTTGAGAACATTCTGTAGAGCAGGTTTTCTATTTGTAAATTCTTTTAACTTTTGTTTATCATGGAAGGATTTTATTTCATTTTCAAATCTGAAGGTTAGTTTTGCTGGGTATAGGATTCTTGGTTGGCAACCATGTTCTTTCAGAGCTTGAAATATGTTGTTCCAGGCCCTTCTAGCTTTTAGAGTCTGGGTTGAGAAGTCTGGTGCTATCCGTATTGGTTTTCCCATATATGTAATCTGATGCTTTTCTCTCACGGCCTTCAAAATTCTATCTTTATTTTGAATGAATGGATAAAGAAACTGTAGTATATATATATATATACAATGGAATATTACTCAGCTATAAATAATAACAAAATTATGGCATTTGCAGGCAAATGGATGAAATTGGAGAATATCATGCTAAGTGAGATAAGCCAATCTCAAAAAACCAAAGGACGAATGATCTCGCTGATAAGTGGATGATGACACATAATGGGGGTTGGGAGGGGGGCAAGAATGGAGGAAGGAGGGACTGTGTAGAGGGAAAAGAGGGATGGGAGGGATGGGGGAGAGGAAATAAAGAATGAAATGGAAAATCAAATGCAAGAGGCTTACAGGACACCAAAAGCACAAAAGTACAACACCACACCAAGGCACATTATAATGAAAATGGCCAACATACAAAACAAAGATAGAATCTTAAAGGCTGTGAGAGAAAAGTATCAGATTACATATAGGGGAAAACCAATATGAATATCAGCAGATTTCTGAGCCCAGACCCTAAAAATTAGGAGGACCTGGAACAGCGAGCTCTGAAAAGAACATGGATGCCAATCAAGAATCTTATAACCAGCAAAACTAACCTTCAGATTTGATGACAAAATAAAATCCTTCCATGATAAACAAAGGTTAAAAGAATTTACAAATAGAAAGCCCGCACAAAAGAACATTCTCAGCAAAATATTGCATGAGGAGGAAATGAAAAACACAATGAAAGTCAGCAAAGGGAGGAACTACACTAAAGGAAAAGCCAATCAAAGAAGAAACCAAGTTAAAACCAAAAATAAGCCAAAATGACCAGGAATAAAAATCATATCTCAATAATAACCCTGAATGTTAATGGCCTAAACTCATTAATCAAAAGACATGGATTGGCATTTTGGATTGAAAATAAAAAGACCCAACAATATGCTACCTTCAAGAGACATAAAAAAAGACATCCACAGACTGAAGGTGAAAGGATGGGAAAAAATAGACCACCCACACAGACTAAATAAAAAAGCAGGGGTTTCCATCCTCATGTCAGATAAAGTGTACTTCAAGCCAAAATTAGTCAGCAGGGATAAGGAAGGTCATTTCATACTGCATAAAGGAATCATAATTCAACAAGACATTATAATCATAAACATTTATGCCCCAAACAATGGAGCATGTATGTACATCAAACAAACACTTCTCAATTCAGAATCAAATAAACCACAACACAATAATACTGGCTGATTTTAACACACATCTCTCACCACTGGATAGATCTTCCAAACAAAAACTGAAAAAAATAAATCATAGAATTCAATAACACAATTAATAATTTAGACTTAACAGACATATATAGAATATTCCATCCATCACTGAGTAAATAAACTTTCTTCTCAAAAGCACGTGGATACTTCTCTAAAAGAGACCCTATGTTATGCCACAAAGCAACTATTAGGAAATACAAAAAATAGAGATACTACCTTGTATTCTGTCAGATCATAAAGGAATGAAATTAGAAATCAAGGATAAAATAAAAAATAGAAACTACTCCAACACCTGGAGACTAAGTAATACACTACTGAATGATGCATGGATAGCAGAAGACATCAAGGAGTAGATAAAAAAAAATTCTAAGTGGTAAAGGAGAAAAATGATGCAACATATCAAAATCTCAGGGACACAATGAAAGCAGTACTGAGAGGAAAATTCATTGCATGTAGTGCATTCAATAAAAGAATAAAAAGCCAACAAATAAATGATCTCACATTACAGCTCAAAGTCCTGGAAAAAGAAAAACAGATCAACACCAAAAGTAGTCAGAGACAGGAAATAATTAAAATCAGAGCTAAATCAATGAAATCAAAACAGAAGAAAAATTCAAAAAATTGCCAAAACAAAAAGTTGATTCTTTGAAAAAATAAACAAGATTGATAAACCCTTAGCCACACTAATGAAGAGAAGGAGAGAAATAACTCAAAGTACTAAAATTTGTGAAGAAAAAGAAAATATCACGACAGGCACTATTGAAATACAAAAGATAAGTAGAAGCTATTTTGAAAATCTCCAACAAAATAGAAAATCTCTAAGACATTGACAGGTTTCTAGAGACATGTGATTCATTGAAACTGAATCAAGAGGACATATACAATTTCAACAGATCAATTCAAGCAATGAAATAGAAGAAGCCATCAAAAGCCTACCAACCAAGGAATCAGATGAATTCTCAGCCGAGTTCTACAAGACCTTCAAAGAAGAACTCATTCCAAGACTCCTCAAAGTATTCCATGAAGTAGAAAAGGAGGGCACCCTTCCAAACTCATTCTATGAAGCTAATATCACCCTGATACCAAAACCAGAGAATGACACTGAGGAAAGAAAACTTCAGACCAATATTCCTAATGAACATAGATGAAAAATTCCAAAGAAAATTCTGACAAATCACATACTAAAACATATTTAAAAGATAGTGCACCACAATCAACTGGGTTTCATCCCAGGGATGCAAGGTTGGTTCAACATCTGGAAATCAATAAATGCAATTCACCACATCAACAAACTTAAGGTTAAGAATCATATGATTATTAACTTTCAATAGGTGCAGAAAAATCATTTGATAAAATACAGCACCCCTTCATGCTCAAAACACTAGAAAATATAGGGATAATAGGAACATTCCTCAACATTGTAAAGGCTATCTATGCTAAGCCCATAGTCAACATCATTCTAAATGGAGAAAAACTGAAAGCATTCCCTCTAAAACCTGGGACAAGACAGAGATGCCCTCTTTTACCACTTCTATTAAATACTGTCCTTGAAATTCTAGCCAGAGCAATTAGACAGATCAAAGAAATTAAAGGGATATGAATAGGAAAAGAAGAACTCAAACTATCAATATTTGCCAATGACATAATTCTATATTTAGAGGATCCAAAAAATTCCACCTAAAAACTTCTAGAACTCATAAATGAATTCAGCAAATTAGCAGGATATAAAATCAAAACTCATAAATCTAATGCATTTCTATTCATAATTGATGAATCCTCTGAAAGAGAAACTAGGAAAACAACCCCATTCACAATAGTCTCAAAAAAATAAAATACTTGGGAATCAATCTAACAAAAGAGATCTTTACGATGAAAGCTACAGAACAATAAAGAAAGAAATTAAAGAAAACCTTAGAAGATGGAAAGATCTCCCATGTTCTTGGATAGGCAACATTGATATTGTCAAAATGGCCATACTACCAAAAGTGCTATACAGATTCAGTGCAATTCCAGTTAAAAATCTTAATGATATAACTCATAGAAATAGAGAAAGTAATCATGAAATTCATTTGGAAGAGTAAGAGACCCAGAAAAGTCAAAGCAATCCTTAGCAGGAAGAGCAAAGCTGGTGGTATCACAATAGCAAACCTTCAACTATACTACAGAGCAATATTAACAAAAATGGCATGGTATTGGCACCAAAATAGACAGGTAGAACAATGGTACAGAATCGCAGACACAGAGACAAACTCACATAAATACAGTTATCTTATACAAGACAAAGGTGCCAAAAGCTTACAATGGAGAAAAGATAGCCTCTTTAACAATGATGATGGGAAAACTGGAAATCCATATGCAGCAAAATGAAATTAAATCCCTATCTCTCACTCTGCATGAAACCCAACTCAAAATGGTTCAAGGACCTAGGAATTAGACCAGAGACCCTGCACCAAATAGAAGAAAAAGTAGGTCCAAATCTTCACCGTGTTGACTTAGGACCAGACTTCCTTAATGAGACTCCCAAAGCACAAGAAATAAAAGCAGGAATCAAAAAATGGGGTGGATTCAAACTAAAAAGTTTTTTTTTCTCAGCAAAGGAAACAATCAACAATGTGAAGAGAGAGCCTACAGAGTGGGAGAAAATCTTTACCACATGCACTCCAGATAGAGCATTAGTCTCCAGAATTTATAAAGCACTCAAAAAACTTAACACCAAAAATACAAATTACCCAATCAATAAATGGGCTAAGGAACTGAGCAGCCACTTCACAGAAGAAGGTATACAATCAATCAACAAATATATGAAAAAATGTTCAAGATCTTTAGTAATAAGAGAAATGCAAATCAAAACTACCCTAAGATTTCATCTCACCCCAATTAGAATGGCTATCATCAAGAATACAAGTAGCAATAGGTGTTGGTGAGGATGTGGGGGAAAAGGTACACTCATACATTGCTTGTGGGATTGCAAATTAGTGCAGCCACTCTGGAAAGCAGTATGGAGATTCCTTAGAAATCTTGGAATGGAACCACCATTTGACCCAGCTACCCACTGCTTGGCCTGTACCCATAGGCCTGTACTTCATATATACATCAAGGAATATTACTCAGGCACAATGAAGAATAAAATTATGACATTTGTAGGTAAATGGATGGAGTTGGAGATATCATGCTAAGTGAAATATGACAATCCAAAAAAAACCAAGGCTGAATGTTTTCTCTGATAAATGGATGATGATACGTAATGGGAGGGAGGGGGTAAGGGAAGAATGGAGGAATGAGGATGGATTGTGTAGAGGGAAATGAGGGATGGGAGGGAGTAGGGGAAAAGAAAAGATAACGGAATGAGACAAACATCTTTACCCTATATCTATGTATAATTACACAAACGGTGTGACTCTACTTCATGTACAACCTGAGAAATGAAAAGTTGTACCCTATTTGTGTACAATGAATCAATGAAAATAAATTTGAAATAAAATATATTAAAGAATGAAGACCAAATTTATACAATCATCTCAAAAGAAGAAGAAAAATGATAACAAAATTTGACATGATTTCATGATAGAAACTGAATAAATAAGGTATGGAAAGAAAAGAGATAATCTGACTCTTGGATTCCTCTGACTTCCTATCTTGTCATGTGATCTCCTGTCAAGGCTTCTATCACAATGTGGCACAGTTGAGGTGGTCCTCACAAGAGACCAAACAGATGATACCACTTTATATTTGACTTTCAGTCTCCAAAACTGTGAGCTCAATAAATGTCTTTTATTTATAAGTGCCCAACTTCAGGTATTTTATCAGGGCAATAGAAAGTAGACTAATACAATATGTAAAGCAATGCAGCTACTGTGTAAAACAGTTTAATTATAATTTACAAGTTAATCATAGGGACTGAGATGTAGCTTAATGGAAGAATGCTTGCCTAGTATAGGTGAGGTCCTGGCGTCAATCTCCAGCACCACTATAACAAATCCCTACCATTGCCAGATGCATTGGTATGCCTGTTGTCCCAGCTACCCAGGAGGCTAAGGTGGGAGGATGACTTGAGTCCAAGAGTTCTAAACCTGTCTGGACAACATAGTGAGTTTTAAATATAGAGTTGCCACATGATCCATCAATTCTACCTCTAGGTATATACTGAAAAGAATTGAAAATAGGGACTTGAACAAATAGTTATATGTCTATGTTTATTGCATAATTATTATATTTGCATATCCAAGAGTTAGAAACAACCCAGATAGCCATTAGCAGATGAATGTAATAATAATTCATCTATATAATGTATTATGTAGTAACACATAATACTATGGAATATTATTCAGCCAATAAAAGAAATGAAGTTCTGATACACAGATGACTTTGAAAACAGGCTAATGAATAAAGTACACATGAGAGGACAAATATTGTATTACTCATTTATATGAAATCTATAAAATAGGCAAAGCCATTAAGACAGTAGAATAGACTTTGCCCTAGGGCTTGGGGAAAGTGAAAATGGGGAAGATATTGAGTAATGATTAGAGGGTTCCTGTTTTAAGTGATGAAAACATTTTAGAAACACATAAAAGAGAGGATTGCATAACACTGTGATGTAATTAATGTCACTGACTTGTATGCTTGAAATGATTAAAATCACAAATTATATATATGTACATATCCATGTATATTTTACCACATAAAAATAATTTCAAAAGTGATCAATGAATCCAAGAGAAGGGAAAAAACAAGGGACACAAAGATGGTACAAATTGAAAACAGTTAGCAAGATGATAGAATTGAATCCAAAATCAATAATCATGTTAAATGTGAATAAAACACTAGTTAAATGAGCACAATTGTCATATTGGATAAAAAAGAAAGGCCCAATTACATGTTGTGTGCCATAAATCTACTTTAAATATAAAGAAATAGATTGAAAGTATAATAGGAGAAATATATACCATGCAGATATGGACCAAAAGGAAGCTGAACTACTTACACTCATTTCACAAAAGCTGAGTTCAGAACAATGAATATTTTCAGAAATATAAGGAATTATTACCTAATTATAAAGATGTAAAATTTTCAAGATAATATGATATTAAATGCATGTGCAGGGATTGGAAATAAAACATATCCTAATGGATCACTAAGAGCTAGTGGAGCCATTCCCATTTCCGCCCCTTGATTCCTGGCCCTGTGTATCTTAGCTACAGGAGAAATAGCATTATATGTTGTATATGCTGTTTGGAGCATATTCATCATGCTAGAGGCTATTTGTCATCCCAGCAATGTATTATGATCTAGCTGGCACTTAAACTTCTAGTCTTCTAAAGGGCATTCCACCATTCTATCAAGCTAGCTACTTCAGAATGAAGGGGAAATGTTATAACCACTCAATTTTATGATCATGGGCCCATTACCACACTTCATTTCTGTAAAGTTCCTTGGTCAAAAGCAATGCTGTGTAGAATACCATGGTGGTGGATAAGGTATTCTATAAGTCCATGGATAGTAGTTTGAGCAGAAGCACTGCATGCAGAGAAGAAAATCCATACCCAGTGTATGTATCTATTACAGTAAGAACAAAACACTGACCCTTCCATGATGTAAGTGGTCCAATGTAACTAACCTGGCACCAGGTAGCTGCCTGATAATCCCCAGACAATGATGCCATGTGAAGGTCTCAGGATTGGTCTCTTTAGCTATTTGGGCACTGAGCAACAGCTGTAGCCAGGTTTGCCTGTTGAGTATGCAAACTATATTGCTGAACCAATTCACAACCTTGGACCCTGCTACCATAGCCATGTTCTTCATGAATTCATTATGCAATGACAAGAGCATGTGGAGAAAGAGGCTAGCTGATATTCATAGAATGGATCAAACTAACCACTTAATTATTCAATGTTCTGCTGATGTCACTTTTTGGGTGAATGTTCACATGAGACACAGATATCTTCACATTAAGTGAATTCTGTCCACATACCTCTTCCCCAGAACTCCTTGCCACTTATTTTCCAATTGTATTCTTTCCAAGTTCCTGATCATCCATCAAAACCATCAGTTTGTATAGACTCTTACCTCTGGCAATGTCTACCATTCAGCAAAATGAAAATCCAAGTGCACTATTCAAATTTTTCTTCACTGATATCCGTCATTGATCTCACAGAAAGAGGCCATAGTGACAATTTTCTGATGGTGCCTACATAGTATATAAACCATCTGTAGAGCATAAGTAAGTTTTTTCTTCCTTAGTGAACGAGTTGTAGGGACCTCTCCAAGAAGTTATAGGTGTAGGTTAAGAGTAAGAAGGCAATGTAAAAGGAGTAAGTGCCACAGGCATTTGGACCTCCTCCTTTCACAATGTGCTGGATCACACATATCATACAAATCACTTCCATTTGATAATGGTGTTCTTTGAAACAGCTTCCAACAAAGAAAAGCCCAGAACTGGATGGATTCTTAGTTGAGTTCTATCAAACATTTAAAGAAGAATTAACTCTAATCCTTCTCAAATTATTCCTTGAAATAGCAAAAGAGGGAACACTGCCAAACTCATTCTATGAAGCCAGTATCACCAGACAAAGACACATCAAGGAAAAAGAACTCCAGATCAATATCCTTGATGAACAAAGATGCAAAAATTCTTAATAAAATATTGCCAAACTGCATACAAAAACACATTAAGCCAGGTGTGGTGGCGCACACCTATAATCTTAGTGGCTCAGGAGGCTAAGACAGGAGGATTGTGAGTACAAAGCCAGCCTCAGCAAAAGTGAGGCACTAAGCAACTCAGTGAAACCCTGTCTCTAAATAAAATACAAAATAGGGCTGGGGATGTGGCTCAGTGGTCGAGTGCCCTGAGTTCGATCCCTGGTACACCCCCAAAAATAACACATTAAGAAGATAATACAGCATGATCAAGTGAGTTTCATCCAAAGGATTCAAGCTTGGTTCTTCATATGTGAATCAATAAATATAGTTCACCACATAAATAGACTTAATGAAAAACAATCACATGATTATCACAATAGATGCAGAAAAAGCATTTGACAAAGTACTGCACCCATTCATGTTTAAACCACTAGAAAAACTAAGGATAGGAGGAATTTACCTCAACCTTGTAAAAGCTGTTTATGACAAACCAAAGGCCTACATTATACTGAATAGAGAAAAACTGAAAGCATTTCCTACAAAAACAAGAACAAGACAAGGATGCCCACATTTACCACTCCTATTTCACATAGTCCTTGAAACTCCAGCCAGAGCAACCAGGCAAGATAAGGAAATTAAAGGGATGCAAATAGGAAAAGAAGAGCTAAAACTATCCCTATTTGCAGATGACATGATCCTATATTTAGAAGACCCAAAAACTCCACCAGAAGACTTCTAGAGTTCATAAATGAATTCAGAAAAGTAGCAGGATACAAGATCAACCCTCATATATCAAACAAGTTCCTATATTCCAATGATCACTCTACTGAAAAAGAAATTAGGAAAACTATCCTCTTCACAATAGCCTCAAAAAATTAAAATACTTGAGAGTCAATCCAATCAAAAAGGCGAAATATGAATATATGAAAAAATGTTCAGTATCTCCATCAATTAGAGAAATGCAAATTAAAACTACACTGGGATTTCACCTCACTCCAACCAGAATGACAATTATCGAGAATACAAATAACAATAAATGTTGGTGAAAATGTGGGGTAAAGGTCACACTCATATATTGTTGGTGGGACTGCAAATTAGTACAACCACTCTGGAAAGCAGTATGGAGATTCCTCGAAAAAGTAGGAATGGAGTTACCATTTGACACAGTTATCCCACTGCTTGGTATATATCCAAAGGAGTTAATATCAGTATACTACAGTGATGCAGCCATATCAAGGTTTATAGCAGCACAATTCACAATAGCTAAACAATGGAACCAACATAGATGCCCATCAACAGATGAATGAATAAAGAAATTGTGTCATATATACACAGTGGAATATTACTCAATGGTAAAGAAGAATGACTTTATGACATTTACCCACAAATGGATGGATCTGGAGACTATCATGCTAAGTGAAATAAGCCTATCCCTAAAAACCAAAGGTGGAATGTTCTCTCTGCTATGTGCAATCGAATCCAAAATAAGGGACGGGGATAAAAAATAGAAGATCAGGAGTAAATGAAGGTGAATGAAGGGAAGGGAGGATGGATGGGATGAAGAAAGACAGTGCAGTGAATCTGCCCTAATTTTCCTGTGTAAATATATGAATAAACCACAGTGAATCTTACCATCATGTATATCCACGAGACCCTAATTTAAGAACAAATAGCAGAAAGTTCAATAGAATAAGGGGAAGGGAATAGGGAGAGGGAGGAGAGGAGAGAAAGGGGAAGTGCTGAGGACTGAATTTAGACAAATTATATTCCATGCTTTTATAATTATGTGAAAATGAATCCTAATGTTATGTATAACTAAAAACAACCAATAAAAATCATTTAATTTCTACTAAGTACCAATAGCAAGACAAAAACTGTTTCTCAAAATGAAAGTAGTTATCTGCATAGGATTGCGGAATTTTGCTCCCAAATCCCTCAGATCTGCATTATAATTAACCTGCAGGTGTTTGTCAAAGGTCCCAAACAGAATTTCTAACTGCTATTGACATGTAATGTACCCTTGGATCTGTACCACATATGGCCCAAGTGGCAGAGCACCTTGCACTATATAGCCTATACCTGTTTCAGAACCTTCTCTTGTTCTTGCTGTTACTCAAAACTAACAGTTTTGGGAGTTACTTGGAACAGCACACCAAAATGAGGTGCATGTAACCTCCAAAATACCCTCAATTTTGTGCCTGTTTGGATGGCAGATTGGGCCAAATGCAGTAACTATTCCTTTACCTTAGAAGAGATGTCTTTTCATCTCCACACCCCTGAACTCCTTGAAATTTTACCGAGGTAGAAGATCCCTGAGTGTTTGTGGGATTTATTTCCCTTTCTTTGCTGCACAAATATCTTGCCAATTTATTTAGAATAGTTACTCCTTGTCATTTACCAGGTCTAGTCAACATATTATCCACTTTAGAGATCAGCATGATATTTTCTGGAAAGGAAAGTCAATGAAGTTTATTTTGGACATAGGACTGGAGAGTTGGCTTGTCCTTGATGTAGGGCGATGAAAATGTATAGCTAGCCTTGCCATCTGAAAGCAAACTGCTTCTGGTGATCTTTACTGATAGGCAAAGAGAAAAAAGCATTTTCCTCACCAATAGCTGCATAATAAGTTACCAAGAAAGGCATTAATTTTTTCAATCAACAAAACCACGTATGGAAAAACAGCTGCAATTGCAATCACTGCCTGATTAATGCTATTGTAATTCTCTAAGATATATTTGTCTTCTGCACTGACAAAAATTAGGTGAGTCAAATGGGTATGTGGTGGGAATTGCCACCCTTGAATCTTTCACGTTCTTGATGGTGGCACTAATCTCTGAAAGCCTTCCAGGAATGCAATATTGCTTTTGGCATACTGTTTTTTTATAGATAGAGACAGTCCCAAGAGGCTTCCACAAAGCCTCTTCCTTATTCCAAAGGTCAGGAACTAATGTGGAGATTCTGCCAGTTGTAGAACATGTCTATTCCAAGTATATATTTTGAAAATGGGGAAGTGACCACAGGGTGGGTTTGGGAACTCAATGAACCCACTGTAAGGTGGACTTAACTATGGTTTGGATATAGTTTTTCCCCCAAGGGGTCAGGTGTTGGATATTTGGTTCTCAGTGTGGCAACATTGAGAAGTGGTGGAAACTTTTAAAGTGGTAGAACTTGGTAAAGGTAATTGGGTCACTGGAGGCACTGCCCTCAGAAAGAATTGATGTAAATTTCATGGGATCCTTGTTAGTTATCACAAAACGGTTGCTATAAAAGAACAAGGTTAACCTTGTCTTTCCACAGGATCTCCCCCTATCATATCTGCTTCTACCATCATGCCATCTGCTATGGTATGATAGTTAAGGAGGTTCTCACAAGAAGCTAAATCAATGGAATCACCCAATCGTGGATTTTCAGTCTTCTGAAATGTGAGCTAAATAAACATTTTGCTTTAAAAAGTATCCAGTCTCAAGTACTTTTTCTTATAGCAATGAAAAATGAACTAATTCAGTTCTGATCTCAAGCACTGTTAATCGTCTCACCTCCTCCACACCCTAGTCTGACTTGTATACTAATGATGATGTGAGTTACCAAAAATTAGTATTAGGACTGGGGTTGTAGCTTAGTGGTAGAGCACTTGCCTAGAATGTGTGAGGCACTGGTTTAATTCTCAGCAGCTTGTATAAACAAACACAATAAAAGTTCATTGACCACTAAAAAAATTTTAAAAGAATTAATATTGGGGGACTGAGGTTGTGGCTCAGTGGTACAGCACTTGCCTAGCATGTGTGAGGCACTGAGTTCAATTCTCAGCATCACACTTAAATAAATGAATAAAATAAAGGTCCATCAACAACTAAAATATATATATATATAAATTTTGATAAAAATATTAATATTAATTTTTCAGAGTTGGTATCTAGCAATCTCCCCAAAGTCTGATTATTTCCCTCTCATCAATATAGTTATAAGTTTCTTACTAGGAATTTGTGGGATTCTAGAGCACCCTCCTCACCTATTTCTATAGTAACATGGGGACTAGAGGAGAAATAATTTTCCTTTTGACATCTGATAATAATGAGTTGATCATACATAGTGTGCATGTGATGTAAAGGACAGTGAAGGTCTTATATTTTACCTAATGTTCAAACTAACATTTGCCATGTTTTCATAAATGCTCTCAGAAGATGATACTCCCGGATCAGAGACTAAGGACTTTATCACAATGATAGCAGTAGAGTATTAGTATTTTCTCACACTGGTTCCTTGAGTTCAAGTTTCCACAGAATCTTCCATAAAAAGAATGTCAGGTGCCACCTGCACACAGAGTGAGTAGCAGTTTATAGGAGAAGAACTCAGAGTTTGGGGAATCTGAGTCTTTTATAATAGACAATAAGCATGTTTACTCTTTATTTCAGAGGGAGATATCTTTATTATACTGGACTGTAAGCACACTCATTCTGGAGGGTGGCGCTGTATTCTCCAAGGCTGTTCACTGCATAAATATTCTTAAAAAGATTGAAACAAATGCAGTCAGTGCCTCTGCTTGCGAGGTATGCAGAAACATGAGGGAGCCATGGAGAACTATCAATAAGAAAGCTAGAACTGAACATTAAATCAGGAGGTAAGGCTATTAGAGAGCCAGGGAAGAATCAGTACATAGTAGTATTGTGAAAGTAAAAATAGAATAGAGCTTCAGGAAGATGGGAGTGGTCATCATTGTCAAATGCTACTGATTTCAGTATAATAAGAATGGAAAAAAGGTCATTGAGTTGGTCGTTTAGTGCCTGTTTAAGACTGGCTCCTCTAGGAAGCAGATATGAGAATAGTACTAGATGTGCAAGAAATGTGTCAATGGAGATATCTGAGAAAGAAATGTGACAAGAACTGGGGAAGACTGGAAGGGTCATCAGCCCATGATTGAGGTCAGTTATCAGGAATCCTCCAACTGTAGGGGAATCCTCAAACCATAGTTGGCCATCAGAGGAGTCTCATGTTTCTCAGTAATATAATTGCTTTAATATCACTGCTGTACTCAATGTCCTTCCTCCTCCTAACAAAACTTCACCTTTGTACTGGAATCCATCCCACATCTGCAATCCAGGTATATGCTGATTCGAAAGTGTCAGTGCATTCTCCTGGTGACAGATAATGGTTCCGAGGTGGGCATCTGTCCAATAAAGTGAAGGAAAATATTTAATTCCATGTTTGAGGAAGCACTTTTCTTATTCTTTTGCTCAGAATTTAAATAAAGAAATATATCACTCTAACTCCTGAATGGAAACTGGGGATAAAACTAATGTGCTGAGGATGGAGGAGTAGAAAGATGGAGAAAAGTTGCTTCTTGAATAATGTCATCAAGGGTCTAAACTAAGCAGATTTAAGTGCCTGTCCTTTATATGGACATGTTAGCTTTCTGTTCCTGTGACAAAAATACCTAAAATAATAACTTAAAGCAGGAAATATTCATTATGGTTCATGGTTTCTGTTTATGAACAGTTGACCACATTGATTTGGGCCTGTGGCAAGGCAGCACAAATGGCAAGAATACGTAGCAGAGGAGGCTGCTCTTCTTATGTTGGTCAGGAAACTAAAGAAAACAAGTAAGAGGTCAGAGTCCCAATATGTTCTTCAAAGGCATGTCCCTAATGATCCGCCTTCATCCAACTAGGTCTTACCTCCTAAAGGTTCCACCACCTCCCAGTATTACCACAGGCTGGTAAGCAAGCCTTCAACACATGGGTCTTTGGGGGATACTCCAGATCCAAACTATAACACTGGGTTTTTTGTTTATGAGATGATAAATGTCCTTGTTAGGTAACTGAGTTTTTTATTTATTTTTGTTGTTTGCAGTCAAAGCATCCTAGTATACCTAAGGCCAGGACCAATGTTGCTATTCTTTCTTGGGATGGTTTTTTAAATTCTTTGTGATATGGTTTCCTTATACAAATCATGGACAAGGCAAATATTCAGTTGGCATGCTTTGGTAGTGGCTGAAAGTGAATTTTATTTTCCTTTGGAACAAGAAACCCTTAGCTGTTTATTGGTGGTGGTCAATACTTTCTTGTCTGGAAAGAATGATCTTGCAATTGCATATAGTAATGAGACAGCCATTTTTAGTGTAAATATGTAAATTTATCTGGGATGTTTGGAGATTTTTCTCTAGGTAACTCCAGAAACTAGACTTCCTAAGAAGTTGAGCAAATGGCTATTTAGGTTGCCTGAGGTAATGAATGATTCTAGGCTAACGAGTAACTAATATCAATAGTATAATCCTTCTTATTTAAGATGCATCTGGGATGATTGAAAAGTTGAATGACCCAGGCATAAAGAAATTGATGAGAGCTGGCACTAGCTATTGTCACAAGTTTGTGACTCAGTTTAGCCTAGTAAGTTCCCTTACTACTTTATTGTCTGAGAAAGACTTGATACAAAAAATTGTACTCTCATGTGAAAGAGGTAGAAAAGTAAACTGGTTTGCACACCTTGAGAAAAAAAAATAAGTTGAAATCCCTGAAGGTTAGGAAGCCTTTGATAAATTAAAAAGTAATTTGGTGAGAGAAAAGATTTAAACTATAATAAATTCTTTTTAATTACAGAAAATGTGAAGCAAAGACTTGAGACTATGTGGACACAGGATAGAGAAGGGAGAAAAAATGTCATTTCCTTTTCACAAGCAGGAAAATTATGTCTATACTGCTAATAATAGGACCTAACCTTTCCTGAATGCTTCTTATGCATCAGGCACAGTGCTAAGCACTTTATGTACATTATCTCATGTACTCCTCAGAACAATCCTATAAGATATTATCATCTTCATTTTATGAGTGGTAGTCAAAATATTTAACATCTGGTGTAGGCCTAGACCAATCAGAATGAATGCCTATAAACAATCATCATAGCAATACTCATGCATACTAATTGAATATTCGCCTTTGTTCAAACTACAGATGAGGAAATTGAAGCCCTAATAAATTAAGTAACCTGCCCAAGACACAGCCAGCAACAGAACTGGCAATTGGATCAGTGATCTCCAAAACTTATGCTTCACTGTTATCGCTGTTCTGTGCTACATAGCTACTACTGTAGAGGGAAGATAATGATAAGTCTAACCATATATGCATACTTGATGAAGCAGAAACAGTAGAGATTCAGATTCAATATTTCTCTATAGTTAATTGCAGAGTCCTGACCTATATAACAACCTCATCTATAGTCTGAATGTTTGTGTCCCCTGCCAATTCATGCGGTGAAAACTAATCCCCAAAGTCATGGTATTAGGTGGTAAGGCATTTAGGAGGTGATTAGGTCATGTGGTCAGTGGAATTAATGCCCTTATGAAAGAGGCTCTAGGAGGTAGGTGTGCATGCCTGTAATTCCAGCTACTTGGGAGGCTGAAGCAGGAAGATCACAAGTTCAAGAAAAGTCTGAGCAACTTATTTTGAGACCCCGTCTCAAAATAAAAACATTTAGAATGTACTTCAGTGATAGGGTACTTGCCTAGCATGTGTAAGATCCTGAGTTCAATTCTAAGTACCACAAAAAGAGTAAAAGAAAGACAAAGTCCCCAGATAGCTACCTTGCCCCTTTCCATCATGTAAGAACACAAGAAATTGCCAGAAAACAGTACTTTACCAGACACTGAATCTGCTGGCACCTTAATTTTGTACTTCTCAGCCTACAGAACTGTGAAAGATAAATTTCTGTTATTTATAAATCATCTAGTTTATGGTATTTTGTTATAGCAGCCTAAATGGACTAAGACAACCTCCAACTTAAGGTTATAGAGGAAGACATGGATATTACCTAAATCCAGCCTCAATATCAAACACATTGAAGACATGTCATCATGTGGCATCCATAATGTATCTTGGGGGCAGGGGATTAGGGACTTTTACTGCTTTAGGATTCAGAGGAGATATAGGAATTTGCAAGGGAGGTATGGAGGTTGTTAGGTCAGGAGTAGGATAGTTGGGGAGTGGCCTAATATGATTTTCCTGAGCAAAGTAAGCATGTTAGGATAAAATTACCTACTGGATGCAATAATATTTGAATGTTCCTAATTATAGTGTCATAACAAGGTAGAGAGAGGAAACATTGTGGTTGGGTGGAGGGTGGAAGACTGGTAGTGAAGGAGGACCCACATGACATGAAGATGAGGGATGGAAAAAGAATGTTCACATTCTACTGAGGTCTCCCATAGTTTCTTTCAAAATACCGCAAATCTTTTCTTGTAGTTTCAGACTGGGCTCAGAGTCAGGGCCAAAGTTCAAGTAACATCAAAGTTTATTTTTGAAATAAAGGTTTATTTCCTCATGGAATTCTTGAAGGGTTTGTCCTGTGTGTGTGAAGCATTGAGTCTGGACTGAAAGGAATTTATTTTAGGACCTTGAGCTGTCTTTGGCTCACATGCCTAATGCCCTAGGAGGTGATTGATGACCGTGTAAGTATATAGTCCACCCCTGAGGGCCCAGCTCTGGGGCTGCAACCCTCCCCACTCTGGAAGCCTCTGTTGTCTCTGGGGCAAAGTGTACTTTTTCCTCTCAAATCTTGTAGCACTCTTTCCTTCAGTGTTCCCATTCTTTTCATTGTGTAGCATTGATTAGCATTGATATTGTCTGCATTGTTGATTGAATTATAGGCTCTATTCTGATTGAAAAGCTGCCAGGTCGCTTTCTTTGGGCCACTGGACTGCCTGTTTGAGTAGAAAGAGTCTACTTGTGTTCTTAACTACAGAGCCAAGCATTATTACAATAATGGGTAAATGACATTTAAAAAAAAAGTCTATCTAATATTTGCCAATTCTTATTAATGTCTTTTAGTACTGACACCAGAACCAGGGAACAACAGAATGTTAAGAGTTGGGATTGATGAGCAGCCTTTTTATCTCCTATTGACTACATTTTGTCATCCCTAATGAAAGCATTTTTCCTAATTCTTGTGGCAAAGGGATGTGTAGTATAATGTATATTCTTAAAACTTACATAAAACAGACTGGGTGTAGCTCAGTGGTACAGTGATTTCCTATCATGCTGGTTTGATCCCCAGCATCATATGCATACACACACAAAAACGACTTAGATAAACTATTCCATGAAATAGAAGAGGAGGGAACCCTACCAAACTCGTTCTATGAAGCCAATATCACCCTGATACCTAAACCAGACAGAGACACATCGAGGAAAGAAAATTTCAGACCAATATCCTTAATGAATATCGATGCAAAAATTCTCAACAAAATTTTAGCAAATCGCATACAAATATATATTAAAAGATAGTGCACCACGATCAAGTGGGTTTTATCCCAGGGATGCAAGGTTGGTTCAACATTCGGAAATCAATAAATGTCATTCACCATATCAACAGACTTAAAGTTAAGAATCACATGATTATTTCAATAGATGCAGAAAAAGCATTCGATAAAATACAGCATCCCTTCATGCTCAAAACACTAGAAAAAATTGGGGTAGTGGGAACATTCCTAAACATTATAAAGGCAATCTACGCTAAGCCCATGGCTAATATCATTCTAAATGGTGAAAAACTGAAAGCGTTCCCCCTAAAAACTGGAACAAGGCAGGGATGCCCTCTTTCACCGCTTCTATTCAACATCGCCCTTGAGACTCTAGCCAGAGCAATCAGACAAACCAAAGAAATTAAAGGGATACGAATAGGAAAAGAAGAACTCAAACTATCCCTGTTCGCTGATGACATGATTATATATTTAGAGGAACCTGGAAATTCCACCAGAAAACTTTTAGAACTCATAAGTGAATTCAGTAAAGTAGCAGGTTACAAGATCAATGCTCATAAATCCAATGCATTTTTATACATAAGTGATGAATCTTCAGAAAGAGAAATTAGGAAAACTACCCCATTCACAATAGCATCGAAAAAAATAAAATACTTGGGAATCATTCTCACAAAAGAGGTGAAAGACCTCTACAATGAGAACTACAGAACACTAAAGAAAGAAATTCAAGAAAACCTTAGAAGATGGAAAGATCTCCCATGTTCCTGGATAGGCAGAATTAATATCGTCAAAATGGCTATACTACCTAAAGTGCTATACAGATTCAATGCAATTCCAATTAAAATCCCAATGACATACCTTGCAGAAATAGAGCAAGCAATTATGAAATTCATCTGGAAGAATAAAAAACCTAGAATAGCTAAAGCAATCCTCAGTAGCAAGAGCGAAGCAGGGGGTATTGCAATACCAGATCTTCAACTCTACTACAAAGCAATAGTAACAAAAACGGCATGGTATTGGTACCAAAATAGACAGGTAGATCAATGGTACAGAATAGAGGACATGGACACAAACCCAAATAAATACAATTTTCTCATACTAGACAAAGGTTCCAACAATATGCAATGGAGAAAAGATAGCCTCTTCAACAAATGGTGCTGGGAAAACTGGAAAACCATATGCAATAGAATGAAATTAAACTCCTATCTCTCACCCTACACAAAACTCAATTCAAAATGGATCAAGGACCTCGGAATCAGACCAGAGACCCTGCGTGTTATAGAAGAAAAAGTAGGTCCAAATCTTCAACTTGTTGGCTCAGGATCAGATTTCCTTAACAGGACTCCCATAGCACAAGAAATAAAAGCAAGAATCAACAACTGGGATAGATTCAAACTAAAAAGCTTTCTCTCAGCAAAGGAAGCTATCAGAAATGTGAAGAGAGAGCCTACGGAGTGGGAGAATATCTTTGCCAACCATACCTCAGATAGAGCGCTAATTTCCAGAATCTATAAAGAACTCAAAAAACTCTACACGAAGAATACAAATAATCCAATCAACAAATGGCCTAAGGATATGAACAGACACTTCACAGAAGATGTACAAGTAATCAACAGATATATGAAAAAATGTTCAACATCCCTAGTAATAAGGGAAATGCAAATCAAAACTACCCTAAGATTTCATCTCACCCCAATTAGAATGGCGATTATCAAGAATACAAGCAACAATAGGTGTTGGCGAGGATGTGGTGAAAAAGGAACACTCATACATTGCTGGTGGGGTTGCAAATTAGTGCAGCCACTCTGGAAAGCAGTGTGGAGATTCCTCAGAAAGCTTGGAATGGAAACACCATTTGACCCAGCTATCCCACTCCTTGGCCTATACCCAAAGGACTTAAAATCAGCACACTACAGAGATACAGCCACATCAATGTTCATTGCTGCTCAGTTCACCATAGCCAGATTGTGGAACCAACCTAGATGCCCTTCAGTTGATGAATGGATAAAGAAACTGTGGCATATTTATACAATGGAATATTACTCCGCAATGAAGAATGATAAAATTATGGCATTTGTAGGCAAATGGACGAAATTGGAGAATATCATGCTAAGTGAGATAAGCCAATCTCAAAAAACTAAAGGACGAATGATCTCGCTGATAAGCAGATGAGGACATATAATGGGGGTGGGAGGGGCTAGCATTAGGTTTAGGGTTAGGTTTAGAGTTAGGCTAAGGAGAGCGGCAAGAATGAAGGAAAGAAGGACTGTGTAGAGGGAAAAGAGGGGTGGGAGAGGTGGGGGGAGGGGAAAAATAAAATAAACATCATTACCCTATGTAAATGTAAAAAAAATAAAAAAAAATAAAAAAAAATAATAAAAAAAAACCTGATAGACTAGGGAGGAATGTCAAGGAGAAAATTGGCATTTTGTTTTAGCCATCAAGTTGCTATTTGGGCATATTAGAGAAGTAGCAATGTGAAGGCAGTTTTCTTGCTCCTCACCTTGAAATAGGACTGTGGGCTGTACTAGGAAGCTGGACAGGGGGATATGAGATTTGCTCTTTGCTTTTCATTTTGCAGCTGTGGAAACTGCCAGCTTGAAGGAGAAAAGGCTTATCCTATGTCACATGTACATTCTTTCAAATTCGCTTTTTTAGAAATTCTAGGTTCTTTGCAACAGTGAGCTAGGTAGGCAAGATGGGAAGTGGAAAGGAAAGTAGGGCCTTGCTGGTCATGAATGGTCCACTCTCCTGTTTCCCTCTTGACTCTCTGGTCACTATTTCTGTAGATGCTTCTAGACCAGAGCCATATCCAATTTCTCATGTAGGCCTAATTTAGTATAAAATTGCAATTCCAATTGTAGTGACAGGAGGAACTTCTATAGGTCCAGAACCTGGGAGTTGGCAGGTATGTAGGAAGCACCCAGTATTTTGGGGTCTAGTGTGGTTGTAAAAGGCCTTCCTTTATTCTCCTTTGTGTCTTTATTCCCTCTCTCCTCCTGAATGTGTAGTGCCAAGGTTTAGAGGCAAATCAAAGCAAATTTTTATTTCATGGAATGATTACTAGTTACTTGGCCCTAAGGATGTGGGTGCAAGTGGGCACAGAAGCCCTGGCCTCCACATTGCCTCCAGATGAAAAATTCTTAAGCATCTCCTTCCTTGTGTCAGGCAGTGTTCTGTTCCAAAAGCCACAGTGATTCTCTATTGCCCCTTTGCCTAAGTTAAATCCTGTAGTATGGCTCCTCATATCTGACTCTGCCTACAACCCAGCTTCATCTATTCATTCATTCAATGGATACCTCCCGAGTACCTACTGTGTGTCAGTAACTAGACTTGGTGTATAGCAGTGAACAAGAGAGACGTGATTTCTGCCTGAGGAAGACAATATTATTATAAACAAATATCATTACTATTAAACAGGATGATTGTGTTCCCCTCCAGTATGCTGTACCAGGTGCTGTACTGGAGGGTGATGGAGACCCTTCACCTTAGATGCTTTCCTGCCTGGTGAGCCTGGCTGGAGTGTGGCACCTCTAGGACCCCAACTGTCCCTCCACAGACCAGAGCCAGGCTCCCTATGCTGCTTCCCCTATGGCTGTCTTTATCCAGTTTTGACACTCAATACCTTATAAACCCAATGTAGTGTCTCACTTGAGGTCTCTAATTTTCCTTTTGGTTAGAGAACTTACACACCAGAGCAAAGAAGGAAAGTGAAGACTTCTATTCCCTGGGCTTCTTCCATCCTATATGCAGTCCTGCTGTAGTACTGAGTAGGGAGGAGGGGCCCTGCTCTGAGGTGGCTCCATTGCAAGTCCTTTATGTTTCCTTGATGAAAGCCAGAGCTGTCTCATTGAAGAGGCTGGAGTGAGCAGACTAGGCTGGGGGGAAGGGCATGGGGCCAAAACTGATTTGCTTGAAGTCGAGCTTCCTATTATGGAGCTCTGAAAGATTCATCAGGTTTAGGAATCAGCGTAGTGAGGGCGATTCAGCCACTAGGCCCAGACCAGGCCTGCAAGATTCAGGCAACAAAGCTCTACCCACACAGTCTCCTTCAATCTGCTCATACCTCATTTCTTCTGCAGAGCATAAAACAGTTCAAACAGCTCATAGGTCAAGGAAAAGTATCTCTGGAGTGTCCAGCCAAGTCTCTACTTCCTGCCAGTCACCCTCTTGGCTCAGGACTAAATTCACCAAAGAGAGAACGTTAGGTTCTCATTTTACAATCAGACTTTATAGTTCAGAAAGGGAGTTATCTTTTGCCCATTTATTGATTCTCGTTTTAATTAAAACTCAACTTTTCTAGTACACATGTTCTAGTTTACTAAACAAAGAATAGCTACTAACCAGGGTAACTGGATTATGGTACTCTTTATTTTAATTGACAAATAATACTTTTACATATTTATGGAGTACAGAGTAATGTTTTGATATGTGTTTACATTATGGAATGAGTAAATCAAGCTAGTGAACATATTCATCACCTCACATACTTATCTCTTTTTTCAGTACTGAGGACTGAATGCAGGGGTCCTCTACAACTGAGCTACATCCCCTTTTACAAAACATCTTATTTCAAGACAGGGTCTTCCTAAATTGCCCATACTTGCCTCAAATTTGTCATCCTCCTGCCTCAGCCACCCAAGTTACTGAGTTTACAGGTGTACACCACAGCATCCAGTTCTTATTTTTAAAATTTTTTTGTAGTATTAATACTTAAAATCTACTCTTTTAGCAATTTTGAAATATTCTAATTGTAGAGGAATTTTTGTTTGTTTGTTTTGTTTTGGTGGTACTGGGGATTGAACCCAGGAGTGTTTACCACTGAGCTTTTTATTCAGTATTTTGAGACAGAGTTTTACTAAGTTACCCAGGCTGGCCTTGAACTTGCCATCTTCCTGCCTCAGCCTCCCGAGTTGCTGGAATTACAGAACTCTGGGCCTAGTTGTAGAGCCTTCTTGAACTGCTTAAGGGACACTTTATTCTCTGAAGGAATGAGTGGAAACAGGCTGCACTCAGGATCTTTAGTGCAAACATGAGTATTCTGTTCAGAGTATTTTGCTTATAAATTATAGGGATTATGAGGATATGAATAATTGTAGGACAAAGATGAGGGGAGAATAAGGAAAAGAATAAATGGAAGAACACCCAAGTCAAAGAAGTGGATTAAAAGAGAATCAGATTCTAATATGGTGTGTCAAAGTATTCTGAGTGGAAACCCCAAGTGCACAAGTATATACACACAATTAGCCACTCTGGTTTTCTGAGGACAACAATGTCTCTTTCTTTTCTGCTCTCTAGAATGAGGAGAAATCAGGACTTGATTTACAGGGTTGTTAACAATGAAAGCTCACCCAGGCTTATGTACCCACTCCTGAGACATCCCAGGAGCCCAGTATGGCCAGGGATGGAACCCATCCCAGTTGGCAGGCCCCACCAGAAGGAAGCAGCTCTGTGCTCCCTTTTTGCATGAAATATGGAGCAGTGTCCCTCCATTTGAACTGAATCTATTACTCCAGAATGGGGTTGCATTCATTCATTCATTCAATTTTGATGCCTTTTCAGCAGTCCTGGTACTGTGGGACAACCCAGGGACATTTCCTTCCAGAGCAGTAGGGTAAAGCACTTGGTTCTTTCCCCCTTATTTCCAAGCTTCTGGGTGTTAGCCGCCTATACTCAGCCTATTCTAGCTGGAGCATGGCACAGAGCATATGTTTGGGGAAGGAAAGGTAGATGAATGAAGCCAGACTATTCGGGCTGTCTCCACTGGTTACTTGCTGGTGTGGGCGCCCATGCACTTGAATTTTTAGTATGTACAGAGAAAAAGTTTGAGTTAAAAAAAAAAATAGACAAAGCAGAAAACAACTTTAACCCTCAGTACCCGGGCACGAGCTCTGCAGAAGGACTCGGGCACATATCCTGCACTGAACACCCCCACCCCGCGCGCGCGCACACACACACACACACACACACACACACACACACACACACTCACGCAGACCTTCCTTCTTTCACGCTCCAGCTCGCTCTTTCTACTCCTACTTCCCTCTCCCTCCTCTCCGGGATCAAGCGTTAATCTGCGAATCTCTGACCGCAAAAGAAAAAAAAAAAAAAGGTGGGTGGGGGGATCCCGAAGTAGTAGAGTGAGGGAGGAGGAGGAGGAGAAAGGCGGGGAGGAGGAGGAGGAGCCCGACGAAGCAGAGTCAGAGGGACTGGTGGCTCCGGCGGGTGTGCAGCCCGGGGGGAGCCGGCGCTCTCGGTTGTGAACCCGTCAGCCCGCCCACCCGCCCGGAGTCTTTGGCGCCCGCTCGCTCGCCGGCCCGCGCCTAGGGGCCTGCTACACCCGGAGCTGGGGCCGCCTCTCAGGGGCCCTCCGGCCAGGGGCGCCTTTCGGGGAGAGCTGGTCGCGCCGCCAGGCTGGTCTCCCGCACCCACGACCGGGATGCCGTTCTACAGGCGCACCGTTGTGCCCCAGCGTCTGTGCCCGCGCAACCAGCCGCAGCCGCTGTCTGAGCTCCGCGACGTGAGCCACCTGGCAGCGCTCAGTCTGCTCCGGCAACTAGCCGACCTCTGTGGCCATTCACTGGCTCTGCTCGAGGACATCGAGGGGCACCTGCTGGCCCTGGGACGCCGCACCGACAGCCTGTATCGGCGCACGGTGCGCCTCCGCCGCCGCCTTCCCTGTCGCCTGCTTGGCCCGCAGGAAGACGAAGAAGAGCTAGGTAAACTACGTCCTGGCGACTCGCGACCCCGCGACTACCCCGCCTCTGGGGGCGCCAGCAGATGCACAGTTCTGTACCCACTTCTCCCCGCTTCTCTTCGTCCCTCTCTTCTCCCTTCCTTCCCCTTGGAGAGTGAGGGGATACCGTTTCCTCGATCCCCACCCTCCCCCGCTGCTCTATCGCTGGAACTTCCAGCTCCTGGACCTGCTCGCGCCGTCCTGAGTGGCCCTGTGCCCTCAAAGGGGATCCTGGTCCTGGTTTGGCGGCCAGGGAGCTGGGGGGAGGGGGGCGCAGGGTCTGGACTGGCTTAGGCGCCGCCCTCAGGACCCAGGCGTCCCTATCATCCCGGCGTCGGGAACGGAATGGCCGTGCCAGCGTCTTTGCTTGGCTCTAGGAGCTTGGCCACTTCGGAAAGCGCGCCGGAGCCACCCGCCACCTTCGCGGCGGCAGAAGCCAGGCAGCCTTGCAGATTGCCTTTAAACCTGTGTGCGACTTCGAGCAGGAGCATGAACGCGACTTGCACTCTAGGGAACGTCTTAGAGCCCTCCTGACTGTTTCTCCCAGCACTTTCTGGGCCGCTGAGCCAGGGAGTGGCCAGTAGGGGGAGGGGAGACTGCCCTGGGCCTCGCTGACCCCCTACCACTAAAGTCCAGCTGCACAGATTTGCTGGAGAGAAACATTTAAAGAAACTGTCATCAGTTTCCTGAAGTGCATTCACTTTGGGAATCTGCCATACCTGAGAAACACCAGGTCCCAGGGGTACCCTCACTGAGTGTGTCTTACTACTTTGGATCCCAACACTTTGAATGGGGGATCCTTTCTGTGGGAATGCAGCACCCTGTTAGATGTGTGGGACTATTGCTGAAAACAAGTGGACTGAATTTGCTGGAAATGCTGACCACAGCTGTGACCTGCCAGGTACCAAGGCCAATTGGTGCCTACAGAAAGAGCAGTGTGACCAGAAAGTTTCAGGTGGAGGCAGAAGTTTACACTTGAGTGTAAGCCTTCAGATGCCTTGGAAAAGAATGGCCTGGGTGGGCCACTCTCCATTGCAGACCCCACCCCTTACAGAAGGACTGAAATCAAGAGGCTCTGGAACCCCTCTTCACAAAGGTCTCTGACCTCTGAGGTGCATGGCAGAAGCCACTGGTAGAGAAAAATGAACTTAGTTCTATGACAAAAGGAAGGTGGAAGACACAGATGACTGCCAGCTGGAATGTAGACTGGAACCAGAAACCTTTGCAAAGCAGGGGACTAGGAGAGCTGGGGCCCTAGGTCTGGATAGTTCTCAGTTAACAAAAAGGGTAAGAAGGGTTTGTTATTGTTGTTTTGTTTTGGTTGGGTTGGGTTTTTGCTGGGGTCCCACCGATTACCAGAATTAGTCTAGGAGAAATTTGCGACAGCTTGGGGAGTGGTTTTCAAAATCCCTGCAGAGATCTACTTACTAAATTCAGCAGGGTAAGTTAAGGACAGGGAGGAGGCTCTACTTTTCCAACTGTACCTTTCTGTCTGCTGAATAAGCTAGCCCTTTCCATAGGAGTGAAGGCATGGATTCACCAAGTCACCTGAAGACCTAATCATTTGCAGTATTCTACTGGGTTAGAAAGAGATGACTGTATGCTATGGATGTCTTTGCCTAAAGGAAGGGAATAATTCTTATAATAAATTGCCATTGGATTGGCTTCTTGGAAGTTTGCTGGGAGAGCTGGGAGAGTGGCCATCTTTCATTTTTAGTGTGGCCACTTGCCTTTGAGAATGTACGTGTCAACTGGCTCAGAGGCACCCCAAGGACAGCTGCATAAATGGAACACAGCTACCTTCTGTAAGTTGGCAGAAAGGTCTGATTTTTCCATTTTCTGGTCCAATGCCCTACCCTAGACTCCCCTTGAGGTTCCCATGCACACTTTTCTCTTCAGGAGCTGTGATTGCATAGCCCTTAAATTAGACCCTCTCAGTAATGGTCTGGGCATAAGTGCCAAATGCAAAGAGAGTTGGGGAGCATAATCAGTTCACCATCTGGCACCCCTTGTTGTTTGGGCATAAGCTTCAACAAGGTGTCCAGTGGGCTGGCAATTAGATTTTTAACCATAAACAAATAAACAAAACCCAGACATTGTCAGAACTTGCCCTTCTTTCTTCCAAGTACCTTTTGCCTAGCACTCCCACTCCCTTACTGACTATTTTGCTGGGGGTCAGCACTTACAGTCAGCATTTTACCCTACATATCACCTATCTGGCTGGATTTCCCCTCATCTTTTTCTCTAGCTATTTCTTTTGACCATGGGGGCAAGAGAAACCTGAGAAGGAGGGAGGGAGGGAGGGAGGAAGATTTGGAAACAACATGGCCAGAGTGAATGACAGCTGACAGGCCAGCAGCTTGTAGCCTCCCTGCAGGGACAACTTGGCTGCCACTGATGGGCTGAATAGTGGCAAATCACACTGGCTCACAGCCTGCAGGCTGGGCTGGGGCCCTGGGAAGCAGCAGGGGAGAACAGGGAAAGGAAGAGAGAGATAGAGGAGGAGAAAGTGGATGCTAAAGGAATCCAAGTGCTCTCTACACTATCAGAGGTCACATACCCACCATCTTCAAGGTTACAGGGGTGAGACTTGGCTGGCCTGGTTGCCTGGCAACACCCTTTCCCCCACTGAAAGCTGTTCTTCGGTAACTCGAACCCCTTTGAGACTGCCCTAGAAGCTCTTATAACTGGTTTGGGGTGGGGGATGGGGGTGGAAGGGGAGAGGCATATTCAGGTCTGCACCAGGCCCCTCTGGTTGTGGATCTGTAGACATGGCCACACCCTAGGCATGGCCTTGCCTATAAAGTGAGTTTTTCCCCACATCTGGTTTTAGATGCGACCTTTTTTTAATTGCATCTGTGGCCATCACTCTGTGCTCTTTGTTTCAAGAATGGTATGGTCAAAGCCAGTGGGAAATAATTCCATGCCTGCCACCATATGCTGAGTCAATCCAAGCTTTCCAACTCTTCCCTCTGAGATCTATTTAATGTTTGTAGGTGTTCAGATGATAATTACAAAAGCAATCAGATCATCGGCCTAAGGGTATAATATCTCCTTCGAGATCCAGGAAGTCACTGAAGCACTAGATAACTCCAGGTATGTTTAATAACACTGGAGAGCTATGATTTTACACTGACTCATGAACTTGCTGCAGGAAGAATGCTCTGTTGCTTCTTGCAGTTATTTTGGCTTAAATATCATCAGCAGGGTCCATGGTGGAAACTCCCTCTTCTTCTTTGTGTGAAGTTCCTACCTCTTGATTTTCCAACTTTGTGGAAACTCTGGTTTCCAATCCGAAAAGACAACTGCTTTATTTGTGCTTAAAATCATAGTTTTAGTGAAAGAGGACACTATTGTAAATCTATATGAAGATGAAAACTGCACCTCCTGACTGGAACCAGTTTGTCATTAGAAGAGGTGTATACTTCCTGAGTCTGATCATCCTTGCTGAGGAGGGTGGGAGATGCTCTATTGAGTCAGATGGTGCAGAGGGATCTTGGGAGACTTGAGACAGACACAGCCAGGGCTCACTTTGTCTATGTCCTACCTGTCAGCCCCAGTGGCCCTTGGGACAGTGGGTTGACAGAAGGGAGAGGGGAAACAAACCCGTTTACATTTTTTCTTTTCTTCTTTCTTCACTTTCCACTTTCTTTTTAAATACCATGAAGTTCCTGGTCTGCTTCATGGTATTTCCATGTGTTGAAAACATCTTCCCTGGAAATTTGGACACCAAAATGTCCACTAGAATTTCTTCCACATTAGAAGCAAGAAATTTAATCCTCTCCTTTTTTAGACACATGAACAGCTAATGTGATAAAAGTGTCAGGATTTTAGAATAGTAAACTAGTAGGAGAAGATTCAAGTTATGGCTTTTGGGCTCAACTTTAACCTTGATGAAGTTGATTATGTTTCTGGAGAAGAGTAGTGCATTTGCATCATCTGTATCTGTCTGTACCTCGCTGGCTTGGGTAGAGTCTGTTTATACTATGTGATGCCAAAATATCAGTCATTAACCATTTTGAGCATCATGGCATCTGATACCCCAGGGCTAGAAAGGTGAAGGGACCTGTCCAAAGTCACCCAGATTGATAAAGATCTTCAGTAGCCATGAGTGCTAAAAGATTTTAGTTAGCCTCAGCATGTATAATTCCAAATGAGAGGAATAGAAACCTTCAAATAAAACATTAATTTTTTGAAATGACTCCAAGCTCACTTGTATGTTGGAATTAAAATAGCTTTTTAATAGATCCTTTCTATATTCCTCCCTGTCTCTCTTTTCTACTCCTGTGTTAGTGGCTTAAGCATATAATCAGTCTACCTATTTGAGAATGTGGCACTGGCCAGGTCACATAGCAGGTCAGCGACAGGAAATCTCCATCTAGAAGCCAGGCCTTCTGATATTCCAGGCCAGTGCTCTGCCCTCAACGTCAGTGACACTTAAAGTTCAGTGACACTTAAAGTTCAAAGTCAGTTGTTCTTTGAGAGTTGCTGCTCTGGCATTTTCTTTAACTGGAACTTGTCCAGGATCAGGAATGACTCCTGCTACCTTTAGTCACTGAGGAATGCTTTAAAGAATAGGCCCCTGAGGTTTCTGTGGTTGCCACTTGGGGGAGCGAACCAGAGCTGAAGAAGAGGGAAGATCAATTTTGTATCTTACAAAGAATAGATGTGAGGCAACAGGTTCAGTTGTTAAAACAAAAGATAGTCTCCTTTAAGGTTTCAGTGAAAAATTGCCCTGGAAAAATGATCTCAGAGGGAAAAAGGTGACTGGCCAGTGACCCTGACGCTGTCCTCTTAAGGTCACCTTTCCTTTGGGGCATTTCATTTCCAATCCTTCTGTCATCTTTATACCTGCTCTTTTCCCTTGTAGCTTTCAATGCAACTATGAAAACTACCCCACCCCCTAAAGCATCCTGACTATTTTCTGTTATTATAGTAGAGCCTAGTTGGCATTTGAAAAGGCACTTTTTATTAAAAACCAAGGGGAATAAGAAAGTTAAATTATTACCAGAAATGCATTTAGCATATGTGTTTTTAAGGTATGGATTTCTTATCCTTCAATGCTTAAGTAGCTTAACAGGCTCGTTGGCTTTGCTTCTCTGTACCCTTTAAGAGGCCTCAAATCACCTTTTCCTCAGATCATTATTTTCTAGCCCTCAATAGTAGGCATATCTTTACATGGGCTCTTCTTCATCCTTGCATTGGCTTCTAGAGACTCGCAGGTAAATACGACCCAGTCTCTCACTTGGAGAGCTCCCAGTAAGCAGTGTTGGTTGCTCTCTCATTTTTCACCACACCAGCATGCAGTGTCTGGGCATTGGGTCTTCTTTTTCAGGTTGGGGAGAGCAGATAATCAGAACTAGGACCCCAGTTCACACTCTAGTGGATTCTTCCATTCAGTCTGCTTTGGGAGTCCCAGGATGGATTTAGGACTTTTAGAATTCCCTATGTAGTAAATAAGTCAAAACCAAAACCAAACAAAAATAGAATGCTACTGTGCATTCACCGATATTTTACATGATTTTGTATTTTAAACATGAGAACTTCGTCTTCATATATATAAAAAGTAGTGCTGGACTGGAGCTATAGCTCAGTTGGTTGAGTGCTTTCCTAGAATGTACAAGGCCCTGGGTTCAATTCTCAGTAATACACACACACACACACACACACACACACACACACACACGAGTAGTGCTCATTCAGTGGATGGATGATGCTTGGTGGATCTGCAAAGTCACAAACTTTTTGTGATAACACCATGACCCTCTGGAATCTTCTACCCTAAGTTGGGAACCACCAGTCTAGCTATCATCCCTTCCCTGCTCTGTAGAGTTCCATGATTTCACTCAGATAAGCCCTCACTGAAGTTTTCTTTTTTAAATTTATGTTTTACCAATTGTTATTTTAATTGCACAAATTTTGGGGGAAAAATATGATAATTCAATACACATATACAATGTGCAGTGATCAGAAAAGGGTAGCTAATATTAAACATTAAAAAATTTATTAACACAAATAATTGTACATATTTATGAGGTGCCATGTGTCATTACAATACATGTGTACAAATCAATCAGGGTAATTAAAATTTATATCTCTTGTTACTGCTTTGTGTTTGAAACCTTTGAGCCTTTTATTCTCAGTACAGAAATTCAATTTTTTCGTATATATTGTTATTTGAACTGTAGTAAGTCCCAATGTTAAAGAGCTTTAGAACTTATTCCTACCTAACTTTATTTTATTTTTTTGGTACTGGGGATTGAACCCAGGGGCACTTAACCACTGAACCACATCCCCTGTCCTTTTTTGTATTTTATTTAGACACAGAGTCTCACTGAGTTGCTCAGAGACTTGCTAAGTTTCTGAGTCTGACTTTGAACTCACAATCCTCCTGCCTAAGCCTCCCAAGCCACTGGGATTACAGGCGTGTGCCACCGTGCCAACTCCTAACTTTATTTTGGTAGCCATTATCCTACGTTCAAATACACCTCTTCCAACAACATTCTTAAGTCTCCAGTAATCACTACTCCCCATTCAGATCAACTTTTTTTAGCTTCCACATATGAGCAAGATCATGTGGTATTCGTTTTCTTATGCCTGATCTACTTCACTTAAGATAATGTCCCTCAGTTCCATCTATTTTCCTGCAAATAATAGAGTGCATAGGATGACAATATCTTAATGGCCAAAACTACTAACAGTACCATGAACAGTAGGTAGGTTGAATAAGTGTTTGTATAGGTAGCTTGCCAAAGGACTGTGTTTGATAAACAGTGGGTCTGGAGGCTAGGGTTGTAGCTCAGTGGTAGACCACTTGCCTAGCATGTGTGAGGCACTGGGTTCAATCCTCAGCACTACATAAAAAATAAATAAAATAAAGGTATTGTGTCCATTCTCAACTAAAAATATTTAAAAACAGTGTGTCTACAATGAATAAAAAATTTTTAAAAACTATGTTTTATAAAAATAAAAGTTTATATTTAAATGTTTAAAAATCTCATAACTTTATTATTCTCTTAAAATATTTCTTTATAAACCTTCATTTTTGAAATACATTTTTTCTGGACATAAAAAACAAAACCAACCAACCAACAAACAAACAAATAAAAAAAAACAGTGAGTCTGGTCATTCCCAAGAGCACGAGGTATCAGCCCTTTAAACCCTTTAAACTTGGGAGGTTTGTATGATCAGGCAGCTCTTCCTTCTTCCCTGCTGCTGTCCAATCTTCCTTTTTTCCCCTCCCTCTTCTCTCTCTAAAATGTAAGCTCCTCAAATAAATATATCCTCCTTGAGGATAGAGGTTATTACCTGTTTTAACTGCCAGATCTTCAGCTCCTAAAACTGTGCTTGGCATCTGAAAGTCACTTCATAAATACTGTACCTGTTAGCCAGTGCACATTTATGGAGCCCCTGCCTCTAGGCTGGCCCTGTGCAGGTTTCTGGGAATATGGAGATGAATAAGAATGCAGGCCCACAGTCCAGTGGGAAGAGCAATGAATCCTCCTTCTGTGGAGATGAGTCTAGGGGCTCCAGGGAAGGCAGAGGAGGCACACCTGATTCAGCAAAGAAGCTAGAAGAAGATTCCAGTCGAATGTGAAGTCTGAGTTCTGAAGGAAGATCTGGAGCCCACCAGTTGAAGAAGGCGGGGGAGGGAATTCCTGGCACAGGAAGTTGCCTGTACAAGGCCCTGGATATATGAGAGAGCTGGTGTGGGGGAGGAACTACAGTGAAGGATTCAGAAGCAGAGGGCACAAGGCACCTCCTGACTCAGAACAGGCCCTGGGGGCGGAGGTGGGGTGGGGAGTCCCTCACATCCTGTTTGTTGGCTGAGGAGTTGAAGACAGGAGAGTATTGCGGGGGTAAAAAAATGCACGGTTAAAATGCAGTTGTAAAATTAAATGTTGATTTTCTCAATCTACATTCAATTTTCATTATCCTGGAACAGATGAGACTTAGCAACCTCAGCCCTTCCCTGCTTTGTAGAGTCAGGTTCTGATACCCTAGCCCCTCCCACTCAAGAGGGCTAGACCAGAAGGGACTCCATGCCATAGCCACAATGAGAAAGAGAGACACAAAGCAAGACTCTACCTGCTTGTGTGTCCCCAGCTGTGTGTATCCAGTTGTACTCCAAAGCTAAATATATTATCATGCCCCTGCTTTTCTGTGAGTGGGGACATTTGAGATTTGACAGTATTTATTATTATTATTATTCTTTCTGAATATCACAGATTCTTCAGATTGATCTGTAATAATTCATCTATGGAAAGATTTGGGAAAAAAGTTCTATTTCTTTTTCAGTTCTGGGAATTGAACTTAGGCCCTCACACATGCTAGGCAAACACCACTGAGCTACATCCCCAGCCCAGAAGAAATGTTCTTTTTTTTTTTCTCTTTGGAAAATGGCCCTAAAGAGTAAATGTGTTTTAAAAATATATCAGCTGTTTTTACTTAAATTGGAATTGTTTGCTTCTGAGAACAGTGTAATTAGCTGCTTGACAACTTATAGTCAGATCCCCCAGTATTTGCAAAATACTGAACTCAGATTATTCTCCTCAGCTAGGAGGTTCTGAGATGACTGAGGTCTCGTTACATGAACATTTTCACAGGCTCTCTGCCCTGGCAGGAGACATCTATGGCATCCCATAGTTGTCAGCAAGACAGGCCTTGTTGTTGTTATTTACAGTGTGTTCCCTTTGACTCAGCAATTCCACTTCTAGGATCTTATGCTAAAGAAATAATCAGAACAGGCATGCTGGTACACACCTTTAATACCAGAGGCTGAGGCAGGAAGATTACAAGTTTGAGGCCAGTCTCAGCAAATTAGGAAGGAAGATCTGGAGCCCACCAGTTGAAGAAGTCTACACAACTTAGTGAGATCCTGTCTCAAAATAAAAAATAAAAAGGGATGGGGATGGAACTCAGTGGTAAAGCACCCCTGGGTTCCATCCCCCATACCAAAAAAAAAAAAAATAAGAAATAAAAAAAATCAGATATTGTGGGGTAAAATATGCAAGGATCCTCATTGCATCTTTTGATTATGTATATTAACTGGAAAAATGAAAATAGCCTAAACAGTAAAAAAATAGAGAAATGATTATATAAATTTTTCTAAGTATGTGATAGAATAGTACACAGCTGTGAAAAACCATGTTGTAACAAATATATAAGGATATGTGGAAATGTGCAACATAATGATAAGTGAAAAACCGTGGTATTAAATTGTATGTATAAGATGGGTGTGGTGATGCACATCTGTCATCCCAGTGACTTGGGAGGCTGAGGCAGGAAGGTCACAAGTTTGAGGCTGTCCTCAGCAATTTAGAGAGACCCTCAACAACTTTGCAAAACCCTGTCTCAAAGAAAAAATAAAAAAGAAAGGGGAAGGAGCACAGTGGTTAGCACCCCTAGGTTCAGTCCACAGTACCTAAAAAAATTGCATGTATAACATTATCCAAAGTATATGCACACATAAACAACCAACCAAGAAACAAAAAAACCTGGAGAGTTAAGTGCAAAAATGTTAACAATGGTTCTCAGGGTGATAGGATTATGGGGATGGGTGTGCTATAGTTTGGATCTTGAATGTTACCCATGTGTTGAAGGCTTGGTCCCCCTCCTATGGTGCTCCTTGGAGGTGGTGGAACCTTTAGGAGGTAAGGCATAGTAGGAGGACCTCTGATGATTGAGGGCACGCCCTTGAAGGTAATAGTGGGACTCCTTCCTGTCTCTCTCTTTGTTCTTGGTTGCCATGAGGTGAAGAGGCCTTCTCTGCCACACTCTCCTGCTGCCGTCATGCACTGTACCACCACAGGCCCAAAGCAACAGGGTCTTGGACTGAAACCTCTGAAACTGTGAACCAAAATAACTTGTAAGGCTTCCTTATAAGTTGATTATTTCAGGTATTTTGTCACAATGACAGAAAGCTGACTAACACAGGGTGTTATATTTTTCCATATATGACTCTGCGTTTTTCAAGATTTCCAAAATGATCGTGTGTCACTTTTAATAAGTTCACAAATATAATGAATGACACATTAAGGAAAGTATCTTGGGATGTGGAATTAGCACCTATGAGTTTAAGTGTCATTAGTTCAACACATCATAACTGACTGATATGTCTTAGCCACAGTTCCTCATTTGTAAAATGGGGTTTACACTACCCATTTCAGAGAGTGGTTGTGAGAATCCAAAATAATGTATGTAAAATGCTTGGTGCATACATCACGATTATGCACATGAGATACTAACAAAGAGGATGAAATTCCACCAATCCTTTTGAAACCCCTGGATGGTGGTATTGTCAAAGGTTTATTTATAATAAGAATGTTTCCTAGACAGCTCCAAATTTCAGCCCATTCTTCCCTTTTCTGGAATATATAAAGAATGCTTGTGTGCCCATGAAGGAGCTGCATCTAGCTTTTGAGGTTGTCAGCTCATCTCTCCCAACCCGAGGATTTTCCTTTCCTTTAACTCCTCCCTTCATTCTCCCCCACTGACATCTGTTCACTGTCTCACCAACCAAGGGGGAAAACATTTTTTGGAGCTGAAACTGTGACACCACTGAGAGTCCTGGCAGCCTTGAGATGTTTATTGTCACAGAGAATATGTGGTGCTGGCTGACCACAGACCCTGCCAGGCTGGGGTGCCAATAGGGGCTTTAATGAAGGAGTAGAGGACAGATGCAGACCCATAAGTCAGGCAGCATCCCCTGCCTTTGGGCAGAGTTCTTGTCCAAGTGTCTTGCTGGCTCTGTTCTCTTCCCCTGGGGATGTATACATGGCTCCTGGCCAGCTCAGCAGTTTTACAGAACCAACCTGGATATGGATTAAAGAAACATATTTTTCTCACAAAACTTATGGTGCCTAAGGGTGATTCAATGAAGTATCAAATAGTTTGCCTGATGGTCTAATAGGCCTAATTCTTATAAGTGTGGATATGGAATAAGTAAACCCTGAGCTCATGGTCAGGCAGTCTCAAAGCCAGGGGGACACCGTAGCACTGTTTATAAAATGTCCAGGCCACCAGGCATTTCAGTCATCTAAGTAAAATCCTTTACACTGCTTGTCTGATTGCATTTTCCACTTTTTAAATTATAACCACAGAATCTTATACAGGTCCTGGCTACAACACCAAATCTCAAAAACAAAACAAAACAAACAAAAACAATCTGCCAGGGAGCTTTAAAAAGCTACTAATGCTGTGGCTCCACCCCATACCAATAGAACCAGAATTTGGGGGGCATGAGGCCCAGGAACAAGTATTTTTGAAGGTCCTACTTGCAGATGGGCGAAGAACCCTTGCCATGTTATAGAAGGTTAAAGCTGAAAAAGATCAAGCTAGAGTTTCCCAACCTACTTGAGCACATAACCCTTTTCTTGTGTGTGGTGCTAAGGATGAAACCCAGGATTTAGAACTTGCTAGGCAAGCACTCTACCACTGAACTGCACTCCCAGCCCCTGAGCACATAATATTTTACATATTATATTTGTGGATAATGAGCATGCACTATAATGTAGGCTTAGATTAAAATAAGTGACCAAAAGGTGATCTCATGTATGAATTAATTGCAAGAAGTAATGCTACAGAGTTAGATAATGAACTTTTGAATTTTTATAAGAGAACAAAAGAAATCAGGAAAAAAAATGGAGCCACTTTATTTTGTTAGTAAAAAGAATAAATAAATGTTAAGGTTAAATAAATATTTTATTTTACATTTTTGCCTATAACATGTCATCAAAAACCACTAACATTTTAAATGAGGACAGCATTTTTGTTTTCTTTTGTCATAGCCACTTAATATCACATATGATGATACTAGGTTGGATCCCTACATCTGGTCAAACTCAACTTACTTTTGTTTGCAATAGATTATGAAGACTCCACTATGCACCTTCGTTGGAAGTGCAGGCAAGAGGGAAAAACTGACACAGTAATATTTAGTGTTCTGAATTAGGTTATGTCAGAAATTACAAATAGAAGTTGAAATGGTTGCCTCTGAATCAGTGTATAGATTGAATTCTGTGCTTTCTTGTGATCTCTGATGTGGTACTCCATTTCATGCACAAAAATTCTTGCATTCATAATAATGTAGAATGGTGAAAACCACTATATAAATGCACTGAGTATTCTTAAGCCCATATATACTTCAATAAATGCAATTTAGAAGGAAGAGTATTTATTTTTTCCCCCCTTCATGATCCCACAGAAATACTTTCAAAATGTGGCTTTCCTCCAACAGCCACCCAGAGAGAAGAAAAGTTCTGGTACAAAAGCTCCTCTGGGGTCAGTTGTTACATGTTTGGATTTCTCTTGTAGAATCTCCCCTGTGGCTATTTTGGGGTCCTGAGACAACCACTTAGGTGGCTCTGTGAGCAGCCCCCTGGGAAATACTGGGACAAAGGGAACAAGGTAAAAGGGAGAACTCTGGGGGACACTTTTGGCAAACCCCTTCCCTGCTGTGATCAGAGGAGAGGTGCTAAAGGTAACCTCTATGGTTTGCCTCCCAAATAATACTAGACCCTGAGAATGATAAACAGGCATTAAGAAGAATCTTTTGAAAGTTTTCATCATAAGGAAATGAATGACATTTGAGAAGACAGATACTTTTTATCTGATGTAAACATTATTCAGTGTAGCTGAGTATGGTGGCAAGGGACTACAGGCCTACGTAGAAGGCTGAGGGAGGAGAATTGCTTGAGCCCAGAAGTTCTAGACTAGCCTGAAGAATTTAGTGAGACCTCATCTCAAAAAATAAAATAAAATAAACTTTACACAATGTAAAGATATATCAAAACCTTGCCTGGCACTCTGTTGATATATACAATTTTTGTGGTTTTTTTTTTTCAATTAAAATTTGTCCAGCAAACTTTAAAAAAAAGAAAGAAAGAAAAAGAATCTAGGAAGGCTGAGAAGTATGTTTTCAGGAAGAGTTCTTCTGAAAATGGTGGAAATTAAAGAAAAAATTCAGTACTGAAAAACAGCAATCAGTCCAACTCCCAGGAAACTTAGCTATTAAGAGGACTCTTTTCTTGAGGATTCTGGATAAGAAAATCTTGTTGTATTCCAACTTCCGGCCTGCATTACCTCTTGGAATAACGGGTTACATAAGTTCACTCCCCGTTGTGAAAGAGCCCAGTGAAAGCTTTTTTTCCCCTATAACACCAAGTTAATGAAAATGCTAGATTTAGGGAAAAATGTTATTGACTTGCAGAGAGGTTTTGTATTTTGTACCTATTGCTTCCAGACTACCTGACACACAGGGACTGGAGTGAGGAAGAGGGGGGAAGAGATGGTAAAGGTGAGGAATCTCTCCATCCCAGAAAACATTTATTGAATTCCTGTTGGATGGCAGTGGGTTGAACTGGCAAATATGTGCCCCCTCTAGGTAGAGGGAAGCATGACAAAATGAGTGCATCCTCTGGGTGAATCAATTAGGAAAAGTCACCATTTTTGGTGGAAGCTTTAGACAAAGGCATCATCTTCTGGGCCTAACCATTTGTAAAAGTCACTCCTCCTGGTCTTAACTATTAAAACTGGAGTATCCTCTTAGTGGACCGATTTGAAAAAGTTACCCTCTCTGAGCATAATAAACAAAGGTGCCCCTTCCTCTGTGGGCAATCAGATAGGGTCTTGGGTTCAACTAAATTGTGGCCTCAACTTAAGACCCTTTTCAGGATTCCCTTGTAGAAATACAACTTGTACAACCATACAAGCAGTCCTGTGGTACCAGGAGCTACCATGTGCCATACAGAAATTTCTCAGAGATAGACTTGGTTCTCAAGGAGTATACAGGACACCCCTTGCTAGTCTCACTTCTTTAAGTTTCAACATCTGCTGCCAACTCCACCCCTGCTGTGAACCCCAGCAGGACTTCTCTCTATGGTGAGTCCACATGCTGGGACTGCAGGCTTTCGTTTGTGTCAGTGGTTCCAGGCTAAATGTCTATTTTCTATGATGAAAACCTAGTGCTACATGTTAATTGTGGCGGTGCATTGTTTCTGGGTTTTAGATGGGAAAACACCTCCATTGCTCCATACTTCACGATTGCTTAAAAACTTTGCTGTGTTCTTTTGAAATGCACTTTAAAATGGTGAGTTTGGGCATAGCTGAGATATTTTCCCCCTTAATTTTCTTTTCTTTTTTTTTAATAAAGCAAAGCAGTTTATCTCTAATCTGCTGATTTGGAACTAGCTCCAAAGAGCTAATTCCTTACCCTGATCGTTGTAGTAAGCTAGGCACTGGGCCAGGTATTGGTGATACTGAATTGTTAAGACTTACTGTTGACTCCTGTGTCTTAAATTTATTCGTGGAGACAGTAGGGAAGGAGACAACCTTGTTAAGTCTTCTGTGAAAAGTATGAGGCACAGAGGCAAGGAAGCCTCCAATAACCCTTTTGTCTTTTCTGAAAACTCCTATTTATCCTTCAACACTCCCACTCAGACATTCTGCTTTTATTTTTTCTCTCTCTCTCTTTCTTTTCTATTTTTTTTTTTTTTTGGTGCTAGGGATTGAACCTAGGGCCTTGCACACACTAGGCAAAACACTCTACCACTGAGTACAACCCAAGTGCTTTTCTTAAATTTTATTTTGAGACAGGATCTCACTAAGTTGCACTGGCCTCGAACTTGCAATCCTGCCTCAGCTTCCTAAATTGCTGGGATAATGGACTTGTGCCACAACACCTTACCATTCCTGCCTCTTTAAATACCTCTCTGATTTTCTCCATTATGTTCCTGCTGTGCTTTGGTCACTTTTGCAACCCTTGTTTCCTAGGTGGCTCAGCCTACAGGGATATATTTAGACAGAGGCTGCCATTATGTATTGACCCTTCTTGAATCCATTTTTATTTTCTTTCCTTTACTACCACTTGAAAGTAATATGACCTTCTTCTCGGAAACTTGGAAAAAACACTCTGTCCATTCCTTACCCTCAGATGAACTGGAAGCTGGAAGTTAGAACTTGCTAAGAACTTTAAAGCCTTTCTTAAAGCTTGTGGGGATATGGAAACAATGTAATTGGTAAGGCCTTCCCATCCTGATAAATTCAACTGAGTATCAAGGGGGATTTCCTGCAGCCCAAGGGAAACCATAGTTACATCAGGTGGTGTGGACTAGGGATTGGCCTTTGGATGTAGGAAGCCTTGATTATGAGACTGGCTTAATTTTGCTTATTTTCCCCAGGTGTAAGCCCAGTTCCAGTACTTGTTAATAGGGATAATTTTCAGTGCTGAGCCTCTGTTCTCTGTCAAGAGGATCAGATGAAATCCTGTAAGGAAAAAAGCTTTGTGAATAAAACAAACAGCCACTTCCTGAATGTTATATATTATCATCCTTGAGGGTAAGGACAGTAGCTGACTCACCCCTCTTTCTTCAGCCTATAGTTTGGAAATAGGTATGATGTGAATGTTTGTTGAAAGACTAAATGACCTAGGAGGAGGAGTTTTGTATTTTTTAAAATTTCTTTGCTTCTTATCCAATCTGCTATACTAATTAATGCTTACCTTTACCATTTTGTAATTTTGCCATTACCAACACTGTGAACCTCACAACACCCAAGAAATGGTTTACTGACTCCCAAGTATTTTTGCCTGCAACAGGGTATGCCACTGCCACATTAATAGAGATGTCCAGGCTACAGTATTTTGTTTTAAGAGCTCCCACCAGACTCCCCAAGGGCTATATTATTTTCGATGTCTGTGTCCTCCCAGTGCTCTGGTTATGCAGTTAGTACTCAATACATATTTGCTGAATGACTAACAGAGAGGGGAATAGTATGTTTTTGCAGTACTATTTGACCATGCAGATAAACTCCAAATATCAGAAAGTGACAGATGTTACACAGCTAGATTGCCCCATTTTACTTTTGTTACCTTTGCACTTGAGGAAGGAACTTTAAAATTTTTATTTATTTTTAATTTTTACTCATTTTGTTTTTACATTTATTATTTTTACACACATCCCCTTTTAAAATAAAAAAAAAACTTTGAACCAGTTGTAGTGGCACATTCTTGTAATCCCACTGACTCAGGAGGCTTAGGAAGGAAGATTGCAAGTTCAAGGCCAGCCTGGACAACTAGTGAAAACCTATCCTTAAATTAATTAATTAAAGGGGCTGGAGGTGTATCTCAGTGATAGAATACTTACCTACCATGTAGGAGGCCCTAGGTTCAATTCCCAATACCTCAGAAACAAAAAGAAAAACAGCAAAACAAAAAAACCTTTGGACAAAAACCTGTGGCTCTTATTATTATATTAAAGAGCTTTAATATATGTAAGGTAATATATGCATCATTAACTCATTTTATTGTAACAGTGATTCCATGATATGTTAATTATTATCCCCATTTTCTTGATGAGGAAACAGGCTCAGGAAGAGTTGAGGAGGGCTAGGGGTGTAGCTCAGTGGTAGAGTGTGTGTTTGGTGTGTGTGTGGTCCTGGTTCCATCTCCAACATCAAAATGCATTCTGCTCTCATGTATAACTAAATAGGAGAAACAATAAAAAAAGAAGCTGGGAAATAAGTTGAAAACCTAGAATTTGGATCCCTATGTTCTTTATCACAATGAATGGGGAATAGATTATACTGAACTTGGGGACTGTGAAGGAATATGGGTTTTGTTTGTTTGTTTCCTTGTTGCAGTGCCAGGGATCAAACCCAGGGCCTGGCACATGCTATACAAGTACTCTAACACTGAGCTACCTCCTATTCTTCTGCCTCAAACTCTAAATACTGGACTTAGAGATGTGTGCCACCACACCCAGCCATGTTTTTGCCACCATTAGGGAGCAGTCTAGTTCGGATAGGATCCCATGCAGGGCTTTCTAGGAGGACCTAGGAGATTTGGCAAGATTAAATATGGTGGGGCTAAAAAGAGAATTAAAATTTCTTGGGGAGGCAAAAAGAGAACAGGAAATTGATTTCTTTTCTCTGGGCAACTAGCAATTTTGTATTTCTTTTTTCATTTATGAAGCACTTTTACATATGTTATCTTATATGATCCTAATGACAGCTTTGTGAGTTATTACTGCTATTTGAGAAATGGAAAAAAATAGACTCAGGGAATTTGAAATTGATTTGCCCATGGCAGCAAGTGGGAAGGTCATGGAGACCAAGAAACCATTTGTGCTGTTTTAGGCACTGGAGATACAGGAGTGAACAATACAGGCAAAAATCTTTGTCCTCATGGAGCTTAGCTGTGTTTTGGAATCACCTGGCACACCTCAATAAAAAACACTGATGTGTGTGAATGTGTGTGTAATATGTACATCTAAATTTTAAAACTGTTGGATAAGCATTGGTTTAGAGCAGTGGTTCTCAACCTTTGCTGCCCATTAGAATCACATTGGGAACATAAAAGAAGAACACACACACACACACACACACACACACACACACACACAAACCAATATCTGAGCTTTAGCCCAGGAACAATTAAATTAGAATTTCTGTGGTTGTATCTAGACATTTGTACTTTTAAAATGTGCCTTTTCAGCTGGGCTCAGTGGTGCATGTCTGTAATCCCAGCTACTAAGGAGACCAAAGCAGGAGGATTGCAAGTTTAAGGCCAGTCTCTGCAACTTAGAAGAACCCTGGCTCAAAATTTAAAAAATAAACATAGCTGGGGAATGTAGCTTAGTGGAAAAGCACCCCTAGGTTCAATCCTCAGTACTACAAAATAAATAAATAAATAATGGACTAAATACAATTCGCCTTCTCACATGATGCTACTGAGTTCAGGGTATGGGATTTGCATGATGCACTTGGAACAAAGAACAACATGAGCATAGACTGTACCCCTCACCTCACAAGAATAGGGATCATTGGTCTTTCAATTTCTCAATACATATTCATTGAGCAACTGCTATATTCCTGGCAAGTCCCTTCCTTTTCCTAGGTCCTGGTTTCCTCTTCTTTAAAATGAAAGACTTGGATATCCCTAAGGCTTATTACAGCTCAGTCTATAATTCTATATGAAAGATTGGACTGGGAATGTGCATGGCTCAGAGGACTCACTCTTGGAGACCCAGTTTAAATTACAGATACTTCTAATAGTAGAGTATGCTTCATTTAAGAGACAGAATTTCATGAAAACCCAAAAGTAAGTGGGCAAGTCTTTTTCTCATATTAGGCAGTCTGCCCACAAGGAGCAGATGAACTCTTTTCTTTTCCCCTCATTTATCATCTTGCTGACCACCAGGTTGGCAACACAGATGGACACAAAGGACATGATCAGAGGGAAAGACTCAACTGGGTCAGAATGAAAGTCAACCAGAGGGAAGAGAAAACAAAAATGTATGCCTTGCAGATAAAAAGCACTTGGGAGCAACAGAAAGCTAACTAGAAGGCAGCCTACAACTTGGCCTCATTTTTCTTTGTACCTGTAATTGTCCTGACACTGGCAGAAGAAAGACAATAATGATAACTGTTGAGTGGTAGCATAGTGGCTAAGTGCTTGGACCTTGGGTCCACCCTCCCTGGATTTGAGTCCTAACCCTTCTGCTTGTTTTATTATGACCCTGGACAAGTAGCCTGACCCTCTCTGCATTAATTTATCCCTTATTACCATAAATAAGTGATGCTTATAATGATAATACTTACTTCATAGTCATGTTATAAAGACTAAAAACCTGGCATGCATGAAATACTTGTTACATAAAATTTATAAATAATACTTCTGAGTAGGTGTCCAACACTTGTACTTACTCCTTAATCTTTATTTTAAGTGAAATAGGTACCATTTTCCCAATTTTATAGATGAAGAAATCAAAAAAGATATGTTGTCACAATGTCACTACTATCTAAGTCATTTTTTTGCAGTAACAAAAAAAAATCAGTAAAGTCACAAAGCCAGAATTTGACCCCAAGGGAATTGATTCCTTATTGCTCACTCAACTACAGGACTGTACACAGGCCATTATATTTGTCTGAATACCGGTAGATAAAGGAACTCAGTTGGGAACTGAGGATGCTTGGAAGGATGAAATGTAGGGCCCACTCAGAAATTATACTGTAGGTGGGAACACATACATGTAAAAAGATGGTAGTAAAAGGTGAATCATGCCTGGTGCTACAGGAGTTTGGAGTGGTTCATCACAATTTTGTCATGATACATAGTTTTGGATTGGGGCACTGATAGACATGGGGAGGGTGTGCTGGGAAGGGAAAGTTGCATGAGCAAAGGAAAGGAGGCTAAGGCTGTTGGTGGTGTTTTGAAGTTGGGGAAAATATTTTCCCCTTTAGCATATTGTAGAGAATCTTTGGGAAGTCTTTCAAAGTCAATGCCAAGGTCAGGGGAGTGCCTGGGGCTACTGGGCCTCCGTTTTGGGATTCCATACAATAAGATAGTACAGAAACTCAGGTTGTCATAGCCATACAGGTCATGAGACCATCCAGTCCAAATACATCATAACACAGATGGAGAGCAGCAAAGTAATAGACTTTGTCAGGCCAATATTTCTACCATGCACTGATGCATTAGAAATCCTGGGCCTATTCCTGAAGATACCATTGAGCAGCACCCAAGTCTTCTATTATTCTGAAGTCTTCTTCGAACTTGCCTTCAAGTTTTCTGTTTCATTTAACTTCCCATACTGCCATAGTAGGCTTGGTAGACCTACCATGGAGGCAATATAAGGTGAATTGAGAAGACAGGGCAGGGAGCTACCATGCTGTTAGTCTTCCACTAAGACATTGGCATTCTCAACCTTTTTCAGAATTTTTTGTTCTTTTTGTGCTACTAGGGATCAAACCCAGGTGTGCTCCACCACTGAGCTATATCCCCAACACTTTTTATTTTTTTATTTTGAGACAGGGTCTCACTAAGTTGCTGAGGATGGCCTCAAACTTGCAATGTTCCTGCCTCAGCTTTCCTCAAAGCTGAGATTACAGGCATACACCACTGTACCTTTCCAGAATTGTTTTTGAAGCTTGAGGTAATATATATAGGTCTACAAAGGAAAACAACTATATAAACACCAGTATTTATAATTAACAGTATATTAGTGAAATATTAATATCAAAATATTTCTTTAAAATTATGGTAGAATAATTTATGCACTTCTTTGTTAACACATTTCAAATAATAAGGTCTAGCAGTAGAGCAGGGGAGTGACATATTTCATTAGCCAAAACAAGTCACATGGCCATGCATTTCAACGGCTAATGAAATAAATCACTTACTTGCTCCAGAGCTTTTCATGGCTCCTCCTCATGAAGTAGATTTCACATTCTAGCAGGCCTGCTGACCTTCCTGACCTCAGCTCCAATCACTTTCCCCCTGGCTCACTTCAGCTATCTATACTGACCTCATTTCTGTTCTTTGACAAGCTAATGCCTTCCCCAGGATCCTTGCACTAGCTGTTCCTTCTGGCTGGAACACTCATCCCCATAAGCTTGCTATGACTGGCTCATTCTTGACTTTTAGAACTCTCTTTCCATGTTAACATCTTGTTTTTGACAGTTTTATTGAGATATAATTTGCATAACATATAATTCCCTCATTTAACATGTATAATTCAGTGACTTTTAATATATTCATGAGGTTATGCATCTATCACCACTGTCAATTTTATAACACTTTCATTACCACAAAAGAAATCCAGCTCCCAATGACCCATCAATACTTCCCAGGCAACAGCTAATCTACCTTCTATCTCTATGGATTTGCCTATTCTGGACATGTCATATAAATGGAATCATATAATACCTGGATTTTTTGTCTGGCTTAATTCACTTATGATGTTTTTAAGTTTCGTCCATGTTGTAGCATGTGTCAGCACTTCATTCTTTTTTATGGTTAACTAACATTCCGTTGTATGGAGATATCACAGGTGGTTTATCCACTTACACATTGAAGGACATTTGGCTAGTTTCTATCCTTTGGTTATTATAAATAATGTGTATGAACATTTATGTACAAGTTGTTGTGTGAAAATATCTTTAATTTCTCTTTGGTATACACCCATAAGTGGAATTGCTGAATCATATGGAAACTCCATATTTGACCCTTTGAAGAGCTTCCAGACTGTTGTAGTCCTACCAGTAGTATATGAAGGTTCCAATTTCTATACATCTTATCAATACTTGTTATTATCTACATTTTTGTTCCAGCCATCTTAGTGAGCATGAAGTCTATGTCATTGTGGTTTTAACTTGCATTTCCTAATAACTCATGGTGTTGAGCATCTTTCCATGTCTTTAGTGACTATTTGTATATCTTTATGAAGAAATAGCTATTCAAGTCTTCTGCGTATTTTTGAACAGGGTTGTTTGTTATGTTGTTGTGGAATTAGAGGAGTACTTTATTATATATATACAAATCCCTGGTCAGATATAGGATTTGTAAATATTTTCTTCCATTCTGTGGGTTGTCTATTCACTTTGTTGATATTCTTTGATGCACAAAATTTTAAATTTTGATGATGTCCAACATGTACTTTGGATGCTTGTACTTTTAACATCATGTTATTTCAAACCACTGTCTAATCCAAGTACATGCAGATTTACATCTATATTTCCTTTAAGGATTTTATCATTTTGCCTCTTAAATTCTGATTTTTGATCCATTTAGAGTTAATTTTGTTTATGATGTGAGGAAATGGTTCAACTTCATTCTTTTTCATGTTGTTGGATATCCCATTGTCAACCTTTTGTTGAAGAGACTGTTCTTTTTGGTACACTTGCCAAAAATTAATTGACTATAGATATCTGGGTTTATTTCTGAACTCTCAGTTCTAGTCCATGATCCATAATGTATCCTTAGCCAGTACCACACCATCTTGATTATTTTGATTATTTTAAATTATTTTGGTTACTTTTTATTACTTTGAATTAAATTTTGAAATTGGAAAGTATTAGTGCTCCAACTTCATTTTTCATTTTCAAGATTGCTTTCACTATTCTGGGTTCCTTAAATTTCCGTGTGAATTCTATGATCAGTTTGTCTGTTTCTGCAACACTGTCTTATTTTTGCCCACCTCTACTGTTTGTCAAGGACCTCCATGTTCATAATTTCATTTAACAATTATTGACTGAGCACCTATAATGTCAGGCACTGTGTCAGGTGCTAAGGACATCATGATAAACAAAAATAATCATGGTTCTTGTCTCTGGGGAGCTAAGAATTTTGTGGGAGAAGTAGACATTAATCAAATAATGATTAAAATAAAAGTAGCATGAATAATAGGCATACTTGACCTAATCTTCAGGGATCAGGGAAATCTTTCCTGGGGAAATAAGGAAATTGGAATGTGCCTGGAGTAGGAGGGCGCTTGGAAAGAGCATTTCAGACAGGGAGAACACCATGTGCCAAGGCTTTTTGGTAGGAGAGAGCATGATGCATTCAAGGAAGTTGAGTGTGGGGAAGTATGAGGGAACAAGAAAAAGAGCAATATTAGTTGAAGATGAAATGGGTGAGGGTGCCTGATCACATAAGGTATTGTGGGCTATGAAGAAAGTTCTAAGATTTTATCCTAAGAACCACAGGAGCCACCAATGCAAGATGGGTAACATGATTTGATTTTGATTTCAAAATGCTCACTCAGGCTGTTAGGCAGAGAATGGACTGCAGAGGAATGTACAAAGACAGATCCAGACAGGAGAGGATTACCATTGTCCAAGAGAGAGAAAATGTAGGTTTGGTCCAGGGTAGTGATAGTGACTTTGGAAAAAAGTTGGACAGATTTACAGGTGCAAAAGAAAATGAGGAGGTTTTAGAAAGAGGTTTTAGTTAGTAAGGTAGATGTTGGGAGAGGTGGTCTTCACCAAGATAAAGCGCAGTGAGACATGGACAGATTTGGGGGGCATGTGTACTAAAGGAATCTTCTTGATGCCATTAAATTATTTGATCTTCACTCCAAATCATCTGAGTGAAGAAGCTATAAAACACTTGTCCCCATTTTGAAGATTATGAATCTGAGTACTAGACAGGTAAGTGGCAAAGCCATATCATAATCCTATCATTCTAAGAACAACTCCAGTGCTCTTTCTTTTCCAGGACATCAGAGCTGACTCTCTAGAAAGGTCCATCTTAAACAATTTGAAATAATAAGAGCAAATCAATACTAGGATTTCTACACACATACCCAGTATTTCTCAAACTTCCAGGTTATGCTTCCAGGGAAGCTTTTTCCTCCTATCTGCAGATGTCATCTCCACAGCATCACTCCATGTGCCCTCCAGAAGTGTTTAGAACTCCAGGTGCCTGACTCCTGGACCAAGAGAGCACAGAGAAGCTGCCTTGCCTTTTTTCCTATGATGGTCACTCCATCTGAAAGGAGTCCTGCTTTTGTTATTAGAGATAAGAGTCACCTGTTGGTGGTAAATGTATGAATGCCAGCTGAAATGCTGACATATTGAACCAGAAAGTGCATGACTGAAAAACTCATAATAGATAACAAGTCAAGGTGGACTCAATTATTTTTTTCATGTCAAGTAGGGGAGTATGAGAAGAAGAAGTTGAACAGGTGGCAGGAAATGGATGGAACAAAATAGGAGAAAAGAAAACAAATACATAAATTCAAGGAGTAGGAGGAAGAGCAAATAAAGTGGTTAAAGACATAGGTTGGGGAGGAAACATCCTAGTTCCACATCAGGACTCTGACATTTACTAGCTGTATGATCTTAGGCAAGTTACTTAGTGTCTCTAAGTAGAGATAAAATTGCACTAACTTTTATGGGATTTGTGTAAGGATTATAGGGAGAGCATGAATATAATGTGCTGGCTACAGTGCCTGGCTTGTGATAAGCCCTTGATAACTGTCAGCTGTTATTCTGATTGTACAAGACCCTCCTGATTTCTCCTGCCTCTGCTTCCCCCAGGCAGTTCCACTCTGGTCAGCTTGGTTCAAAATACCAGCCACTTAGCCAATCTTGCCTCAGGCAGTAAATACCCTCTCAGCTTCAGCAAACCCATAAGCTGGAGAACCTGTGACAACAGCTGGTGTCCTGCATTGGTCCCTGGAGCATTTTGCCGCCAAGTTTATTTGACGTCAGAAACCTCCAAGAATGACCCTTGAAGGTTCATGTTGCTTCTGGCCTCTTCCTTTCCTTCCCTCTCTTGTGTCATTTACAACATGTTGATTCCTATTCCTAAATTCTACTCAGTTACCAGCTTTGTACTCCACTTCCCCTCCAGGATCAAAATCCTGTCCCCTCTCCTGATTTAGGCAAAGATTATCTGACTGCTAAGCAGTTTGCCTTCTTGACTCATTTCATCATGGTGAAGCCCCTCTCAGAGGGGTATTAGCCAAGCTTGTTTGTTGCACCCTTTGAACACTGTGCCTTACTCAACCAGCTCCTCTCCCCTTCTAGAAGAGTGGCTAAGATAATCCTTTGGGGTCCCACACTTCTTTAGTAGTCTTATGAAGCCCAAAAGCCTACTCCAGAAATCTGCATGAATATAAGCTATCAGTCAGGATTAGCCAGGATATGCTGCAATAACAAACGGTATCCAATTCTCACTCATAGGAACTGTCCAATGTGGATTGATGCGAGAGCTAATTCACTTAGTGATCCAGGCTTATGGAGGATCCATTTTGAACATGTATTTCCATATTGCCATGACATGAAAAAGAGTTTATATTTTTAAAAGATAATCCCAACTGCTGTGTAGAGAATGGACTGTTCGGCAATAAGGGCGGAAGCAGGGAGGCTATTGAGAAGTCTTGGTCCTGGAGAGAGGTGATAGAGACTTGAACCACACTGATGGCAGTGAAGCAGGGAAGTGGATGGATTTGGGATATATTCTGGAGTAAAGCAGACAAGATTCTCTGATAGACTAGATGTGAAGAGTAAGGAGAATAAATGTCAGGGTGCCTGCAAGGTTTGGGGCTTGAACATCTGGGTGGATGGCATCAATGCTTAAGTGCCATTGAAACTACAAAAAATTTGAATTTATCAAGTTATTCATCAGTGACAATTGAGAGGAAACTCATCCTGGAGTTCTTTTAGGGTGCCCCTTCAGCTGTTTTATAATGACTTAACTGACAGAACCTGTTTTGCTTTCCAGTTGAGTTGTTTGATAACAGACACACATGCACATGCAAATGTGCACAAACTCACATCCACATACATCACACTCCACCCACACTGCTGTGGTAGCCTTTTGTGGACCTCACACAGGAGTATTCCCAGAGGTCCCTCAGAGTCTCTAACATGTCCCTGTCATTATTTTTGTTTCTGATAAGAATGAACCTTTTGCTAGTGATTTTTAGTTAAAAACAGCAACAATCATAGCTGCATCCCCATGGGACCTGCTTCTGAATAGCAACATTTCTGTTTTGCTTCTGAGGGATGGTCAGCAGTAGTGAGTGAAATAGGTTGTCTGAAGGACCTTTGCCCTGTCAAAGTGCTTCCCAGCATAGGGATATGTGAACACCACAGCAGTAGCACATTTATTAAATCAAATGTGCACAGTGCAAAGTGGCAATCTGTGACTGTTAAGTGCAATTGCGAACTAAATGCGTAGCTTGTTGCCTGGGCAGCTCATTAAAAGGAGAGGAAGTTGGAAAACTGGAAATAAAATGCAGAGTCTTGGCCACTGACTGGTTGGTTCCAGGCAGAGTCAGTTCTGACTGAGGTTCGCTTTATAGCCTCAGTGATTCCAGGGCCTCAGGCAGATGGAAGGAAATTTGCATGAGTTGGGAAGTTTGAGTGAGTGGTGCAAACAGGTACTAATTGGTTCAATTCAGCTGCTGATTGCCAGGCTTTCTCCTAATGGCCAACTGGGCAGTGCTTCAAGCTGTGTACTTGAGGAGGAAGTTGAACAAAATGGGGGACTCTGAGGCCTAGTGGGGGTATGAGCCTTATTTCAGCCCAGGCTGGGAAGCAGCCTCTTTGTCAGGAAAAGCCTACGGGGGGTTTTGTGAGAAAGCAGAGGAGTTCAGGGGAAGGAAGTGAGTCTCCCTCCTGCCTGGGAAAGGGAAAAATATGTAAGATACCTGTCTTCCTTCCCGCCACCATTGTATGTGTCCCTCCTAAAAATTCTAAAGTCAAGTGTCACTTATTAGCATTTTACAGAGGTAAAGCCATAATAGTCATACTCAACTTTGATGAGACAGGCATCCTTAACCTGCTATGCAGAGGGAAAATGGAGCCCTGGAGGAACAACTTGCCCAAGGCCACATAACTACCAAGTGGCTCTTCTAGGTTTTGAATCTGGGTAGTTAAGCTCTTGACACTTTGTTATAAGTGATGCTGCTTCCTGGGCATGTTGGGAGATATGCTATGCTCCCAAAGTCTACAGATAGAAGCAGAAGCCCTGGCTCCTCCTCCCTGTTGTAGGAAAGACAACCTGTCGGTCAGCATGGGGGCCATTACCTTCATGGTTCTTTCCAGTCCTGGGAACCAATAGCTCTCAGAACCTCTAGACCTCTTTCTCATTCAGAAACTTAGGCTGTGGGTGACCCTTAAAGTGGCTGCAAACCCTGACACTTTATAGACCTGGAAGGAGCAGAGTCCAGCAATATTCAATATGTGATCCATTGAGCTCTAGGGAATACCACAGAGGTGTTTCAGGGGCTACCATGAATGGTTCTGGTTTTGTTTCATGTGTTGGAGATCTGCAGGTGATTTTGTTTAAAAACGTGCCCAGGGCCTCACACATGCTATGCAAATGCTCTATCCCTGAACTAAAACCCAAGCCCCAAAGGTATCACATCTAATCACAAATAAATAAAAATAAGCCCCCCAAAATTTAAAGCCCCTGAACCAGATAGTGAATGAGAGGCAAGTTTGAATGAAGGTGTCTGCTGTGGTGAGAATAGTGATGATAATGACTATTACCATGTTTGTGCAAGGGGAATAGGGAGTTAGGTTGGAAGGAAAAGAAGATGACAATAAAAGAATGGGATTACAGTTTGAGTTAGTACTGAGTCAGTTGCCATTTTATTTCTGGATTTTTTTGTTTTTGTTTTTGCAGTGCTGTGTCATGGGGCAGTTGCCATTTTGAAAAGAGGAAAAAGCAGAAAGGGGAAGGGGAGGCAATGATTACTAGGTGTCTACTGTGTACCAGTGTTTCTCTGCTTGCAGCCTCATTCATAGGATGGTCAAGGAAACCCCTTGAGTTAAGTACATATGCTCCTTGGCTTGCCGTAGGTTTATATCCCTACAAACCCATGTAAGTGAATAATATTTTAAGTAAAAATGGATTTAATACACTTGATTTACCAAGCACTATAATTTAGCCTTGCCTACCTTAAATATGTTCAGAGAACTTACATTAGCCTACAATTTTGCACAAAATCATCTAACACAAAGTCTGTTTTATTTTTTAAAAAAGGTACACTGTAGAGTCTCAATTATTTGCCCTAATGATCATGTGATTGACTGGGAGCTGTGGCTCAGTGGTCCTACCCAGCATCACAAGTATCATCCTGTATATCACTAGCTGAAAAAAGATCAACATTCAAACTCAGTTTCTGTTGAATGTATATTGCTTTTGCACCATTGCAAAGTCAAAAATATCATTAGTTGAGCAATCATAAGTTGGGGACCATCTGTATTTTTTTTCCTATTATAATGATGAAGACACTTAAGCTCAGAGAGGGAAAATGACTTAAGTAATTATTTTGGTGGGATTCAAACTAAGCTCCATTGGACCTCAAAATTCATACCCTAGCCTATTAGGAGTTCTTCCATAGAAGAGAGTTGAGAAAATACAGGTGGGTGAATACCAGGAATACACAACACTTCTTGTGGTGTCAGGTAGAGAGCTGGGAGTGTTTGTAGAGTACTAGAAATTAGAGCTCATGTTCTTAGTGATTTAGGGACCCAAGAGAAGAACTTGTCCAGGGATGGAGGGAGAACCAGGGGAAACTTGGGAAGAGAAATCAGCAGTGACACAAGGCAAGAGTCAGAGCTGGGCCAGGGGAGGTCTGGACTTGTGCTTAGACAAAAGGACCTAGAATATCTTAGAACTTGTGTCCTTGAATGAGTTAGTTTAGACCCTTGGCCTATTTCAGAATTGCTGGTTGTATCCCAAGAATCACCATACTTGCATTAAGTCTTTTCCTCACATTTACTAATTAATAATATAACAAGCATTCATGAACCCATTACCTGAACCTTGATCTAGAACATTGCTAATAATTTACACTTACCAATATGCTTAGCATGTTTTTGGTGATTGTTTTGATAAATAATTGTCTTCTTTTTCAGTATCATGATTATAGTTTCCTTTCTCTGATAATGTCAAACCCCAAAGGTAAGGTTTAGCCTGTGTAGCTAGTCATGCTGAATAACAAACAACCCAGGAATCTTAGTGGCTCATAACAACAAAGATTTATTTCTTGCTGTTGTTTCTTGTTGGTGATGAGTTAGTTGAGAGATCCACAACTTGTCTCCTTACCTTAAAACCCAGGTGGTCAGAGAGACTATCATCCCAAACATTGCTGGTTACCATGGCTAAGGGAAAGAGAGCTCTGTAGGGCCTCACACTGGCACTGAATTGTTCCAGCTTGCCAGTGACATGTTTTACTTCTGTGTCATTGGCCATAACTCATCCTATGGTCCTATCAATAAGTATCATCTCAGGCTGGGGTTGTGAGGTAGCATGTATGAGTCACTAGTTTCAATTCTGAGCACCCCATATAAATAAATAAATAAAATAAAGGTCCATTGACAACTAAAATATTTTTTAAAAAGTATCACCTCACTATTTACCCATAAGGCACAGAACTGGGAATATTTAGGAAACAGAGCCAATGCCTAGCATAGCCCACTTGCGTACTGTGGGCTATGAACATGTGGACATGACCTGCTTTTATCTGATGAAGTTCTGAGAAGAGAAGGATTATATGAGTAAGGTTGAGGAAGCCTACCTGAGTTTTGCACCTCCCTCTATCCTTTTATGTGATATTGTTATGGTCACCTGCCTCATTCTTCACCTATCTTCTAGCCAGAGCCCTTCTCTTATTGGAAGCTTGCCATTCTGCCCTATCTTTTTCTGTCTGTGTTGCATGGGCTCAAAACCTGACAGGGCATTTGACTATAGAATCTGACTGGCATCTCACATGAGGTCTCACCTTGGCTGCTTATCCCATGCATGAGTCTCAGATAACCAAGGGACCACTGCTACCTCATCTAGAACAGTGCTTAACTTGACAGTGACAAGATTGGGTTCTGTGCAGAGTGGTGAGGGGAGGAGAGATGGGCTGGGTGAGTCATCATTGTTATTTCCGTTGCATTCCCATCAATCTCACAAGGCTATTAAAAGAGCCAGTAGCTAAGACATAACTTGATTCTAGTTCTAAAAGTCAAGTGATAACTGAAATTCACAATGCAAAGACAGTTCAGGAAATGGAGTGGAGGAAGGGTACTGGTTCTTGGCTCCACTGCTGGGAAGGAAGGTCTAAGCTGATAGGCTCAGGAAACACATCCTTAGCCTGTGTGCACAGGACTTGTGTCAGGCAGCTGGCCATGGGATGATTCTTCAGGCCATTGATTGTGGCTTAGATCAAGAAGAGTGAAGAAAGAGGGTTTGGCATAGTTTCTTCACACATGGCATTCACAAAACTGTGCCAGGTGGGGGTGGAGAGTGCAGAGGTAAGCAAAGTAGATGATGTCACTTGGTTTCACATAACTTAGTCTGTTGGGGAAAGAAAATGATGAAACAATATAAGCCATGAGAAGTGATCTGACAAGGATGAGTACAGAGTAATAAAGGAATGACACCTAAGCCAAACTTGGGGAGTCAAGGTTGGCTTTCCTTATCTAAGGAAGTAATAATCACTCCTCTACATGGAGGACTGAAGGATAAGTAGGTGAAAGCCAGGTGAAAGCAGGTGGGAAGGAAGAAAATTGCAGAAAATTAGTGGTAGAGGGGAGTGGAAAGATCTGAGCCTAGAGGAGCAGGTAGACACTAGATCATGAAGAACCAGGTAAGCCATGTAAAGGGACCTGGGAATTATCCTGAGAGCAGCAAGGAGCTATGGACAGATACTACAGTTTGGATCTTGATTATTCCCCAAATGCCCATGAGTTGAAGGTTTGGTCCCCAACTCATAGTGGTATTGGAAAGTGGTGAAACCTTTAATAGGTGGAACCTAGTGGAAGGAAGTTAGGTTGTTGGGGGAGGGCCTTTGAAGGGATACTAGAAACACAGCCCTCTCCTCTCTCCTCTCTCTTCCTTCTCTCTCCTCTCTTTCCTCTCCTTCCTGGCCACTAAAAGATGAACAGCTTTCTCTACCACACATTCACATTCTGATGTGCTGCCTTGCTATAGGTCCAAAAGCAGCAGGTCAACCAACCATGAACTGAAACCTACAAAACCGTGAGCTAAAATGAACCTTTCCTCTTTTTAAGTTATCAGATATCTGTTATAATAATTGAATGTCAACCAACACAGATGACTTGCTCTTCAGACATTGCTGAGGAATTAACATGGAGGATGGGTTGGGAAGTGGTGATATTGGAGGCAAAAAATCAAATGAGAGATGATACTGACCTAGTTATGATAGTTATAATATAAATGGAAAGAAATAGATGGATCTGAGACATGTTTTGGTGGTAGAATAGACAGACACAGAGAGTGAAGGAAAGGTCAGGAGTCAGGGTTGATGCCTAAGGTTCTGGCAGGAAAACTGGATAGCTGTATAGTGTGATTAATAAGAGCACTAGCTCTGAGGCTGGACTACCTGGATTTTGAATCCCAGATCTGCCAATGATTTGCTGTGTGGCCTTGGACAAGTTCCTTAAATTCTTTGTGCCTCAGTTTCCTTTCCTATAAAATAAGGGTATTAATACTGCCTTTGTTTTAATGATAAAGTGAAATAAGACACATAAAATACTTTGAACTTGGTCAAGCATAGAATGTACTCAATAAATGTTAGTTATTCTAAGGACCAAGGAAGAGGAACAAGCTCCATAGAAATAATGATGGGCTTGGTTCTGGGCACGTGAACTTTAGGTTGTCTGTGGGACACTGTTTTTGTCAGCTTTTTCACTGCTGTGACTGAAAGATGACAAGAACAATTTTAGAGGAGGAAGAGTTTATTTGAGGGCTCATAGTTTCAGAGGTCTTAGTCCATAGAAGACTGGTTCCATTCCTCAGGGCTCAAATTGAGGCAGAACATCATGACAGAAAAGTGTGGCAGAGGGAAGCAGCTCACATGATGATCAAGAAGCAGAGATAGACTCCATTCACCAGATACAAAATAGATACCCCAAAGGCACACCCCCAATGCCCACCTCCTCCAGCCACACCCTATCCATCATCAGTTACCACTCAATTAATCCCTATTAGGGGATTAATTCACTTATTGGGTTAAGACTCATATAACTTAATCATTTCACCTCCCAGCCTTCTTGCATTGTCTCACGTATGAATTTTTGGGGGACACCTTACAACCAAACCATAACAGTTACTTCAGTAGAAATTGACTCTGTAAGTCTTAGGTTCTAGAGTTATTGGATCCAAATATAAAAATTTGAGAGTCATCAGTCTATAGATGGTAATTGAAACCTTGGAAGATTGTGCATGGAGAATTTGGAGATTGGGAAGAAGGCCTTTGAGAAAACTATAGGAAACCTCAACATTTGTGTGCTGGACAGAGGCAAAAAAGCCCCATGAAGGGACTGAGCAGCAACCAGAAAGGTGGGAGAGAAAGCAGGAGAGGTCTGGAGCTGTTTTTCAGTGGTAGAGCACTTTCCTAGCATGTGTGAGGCCCTGGGTTCCATCCCTAGCTCTGCAAAAAATTTAACAATCCAAGAGAGGTCATAGAAGCCAAGGTAAAAGAATGCTGCAGGACAGTGGCTGCAGCTGTGACAAATGGCTCAGAGAGGCCAATATAAGGAAAGATCTGAGAAACATTGGAATTTAGGTGTGAAGAGATCTTTGGTGCAAATAGCTTCACTGGAGTAATAGAACTGGATGGCAGCTATATCAGGCTAAAGAGTGGGAGTGAGGAAATGGATAGAGCAAGTGTAGACAGCTCTTTCATCAAGTTTGTCTGTGAAAGGGAAGTGAGAGCAGATGATGGAGGGTTATGGGAAAGAGAGGGTTGCTTCAGTGCCCATGGGGAGGAACCATAGTACAGAGGGAGAGATGGGAGATGCTGGCCAATTGAAGGGCTAATGAAAGCTTTGGATCCCTGGGATCATGGGAAAAATGGAAGCCAGGGCACAGGCACTGAGGTCAGAATCAACTGAGAGGAGTCAGGGAAGGTGGAAAAAATGGATGGGGAATGAATTTAGAGATTTGACTGTGGGAAGTTACTGCATAATGGCTTCTCTTTCTCGTAAAAATGGGTTTAGGGGATGTGACAAGGCTAAAAGTTTGTAGATGATAGAGAAGGTTGTGTTGCTCAGAAAACTCCTTGAGAGAATGTTGGAGAGAACCCAACAGGGAATCAGAAAGGTATTGCCTGGCCATACTGAAGCCCCAGTACATTTGTAATGGTTCCCATTCCTGTGGCTGAAGTATTTTCACTAAGCAGTGCTCAGTGGTCCTAGGGCAGGAGGAGGAGTAAGCATTTGGCTTTGTTAGAGTCTTAGGGATTTGTAAGATGGATGAAAGATGGTCAATGGGGTAAGAAAGGTGAGGATATTGACAAGTGATTAGTTAAAATGATTGACTTGTAATTGCCCTGCTTTCTGAAAAATGATCAACTTGTAATTGCCCTGCTCTCTTGATTCAGAAGCCCCTGTTCCTGCTGATGCCAATAATTTCTCTCTATTCTCCACTCAATTTCATAGTTTCTTCTCACTGAAAGCTTTTGTATTGTCTGTCTCAAGGCATCTGTCTCATGTGTGTTTGTGTGTCTACTTCTGTACTCATTACTGTTTCAAGTTCAGATTCCACAGGAGAGAGGAACTGAGTGGTTCCATTGGTCATTGTTTTCCATGTTTGATACATAGCTCAGGCCTCCTCCCTAATCTCTTGGCCAGCCTATAGTTTTCTACCCTGAATCAAGGGCCTATGTCTGGTCCACTTAGCTTTACCCAGTATGAACATTCTTCAGAAAGTGTTGTGGGGAAGCAGAATGGTTAAAAATTTGGGCTTTGGAACTATACCCTTACCCTTACCCTTCCAGGATATCCCATTTATTGTGTGGACTTGGGGAACTTACTTCCACTCCCTGATTCATAGTTTTCTCCTTTCTACACTGGGTCGAATAAGAGTACCTGCCTCATAAGGTCTCTGTGAGAACAAAATAGTACATGTCAAGCACTTAGCACAATACCTGGCACATAGTTATTTCCCTGTAAGCATTGATTATCATTATCATTATGATGATGATGATGATGATGATGATGATGATGATGATGATGATACTATGAAGGTAGGTACTTAGGGCCTAACATACTTGTGGACAGGACATTAGGGGAGGCAGGATCCATACACTATTGCCATTGAATGAGCACAGTCTTCTTTCATCACAGCAGCTCTTTGCCATTTCTGGTTTTCTGACCTTTCCCAAGGAAATGTGTGTTACCCTGGGGGCTCCAAAGGCCTGAAGCCTTTGGACAACTGAGTCTGTCATGGGCTGGGGACCAGGCTGCTGGGTCTGCTTGTCATCAGCTGGGGAAGAATCCTGGCAGGCTGGCCTCTCTGGCTCAGACCTTGGTTTCTATGAGTCATGCTCCTCTTATGCTAAGCCCAGCTCAGATTTGGAAGGGGGCTAGAAGAGTGGGGGCAGGCGAGGGGAGAAAAGGGAGGAGGAAGGCTGCAACTTAGCCTCTTTCTCAGTGTCTTGGTTTAGTTCAAGTTGTAGGAATCTTTCCTTAGAACCCTAGTGAGAGGATTTGAGGCCCCACTCTGACCAGAATGCTATTGAGGGGATGCTTTGCTTGGTTTATGCAGCCTAATTTGACTCATGGGTGAGGAATACTTCCCCAGGCACCCTGACATCCAAAGCATCGCCTTTCTAGCTCTCTCATACAGCTTGACCCACGTGCAGAAAGATCCATCCTCCCATAAAAGAATGTAAATTGCTGACATAAGGGAAGGGAGCAGATTCAAGAGGCCCAACACTCAAGAGATTTGACCCTTGAAATGCCTCACCTTCATTGAACAGGTCCCCCAGTTGTGTCTAAGCTATTGTTTTCCAAAGGCTGGTGGCCAGGTCATCTAAAGGCATGTGAAATCATTTCAAGTAGTTTATGGATGAATAGTTTTTAAAACTTTAATAGCCATGAATTTATTTTCATGTGTTTTAGGAAAAAAAAAACTTTAACACATTAAAGCTGCTAACTTCAAGAGTATTACTGCTCAGAACCATGCAGTTTTTTTAAAGAAGTTCTTTGATGGGCATGGTTGTGGTACATATCTGTAATCCCAGACACTCGGGAAGCTGAGGCAGAAGGATTGCAAGTTGGAGGACAGCCTCAGAATCTTAGGGAGATCTGCCTCAAAATTAAAAATAAGGGCTGGGATGTAGCTCAGTGGTAAAGCACTTGCCTACATGCATGAAGCCCTGGGTTTTAACCCCAGTTCAAAAATAGAAACAAACAAAAAATAAATAAAATAGGAAAAGAGGGGTGGGAGGGGTGGGGGGGAAGGAAAAATAACAGAATGAATGAAACACCATTATCCTATGTAAATGTATGATTACACAAATGGTATGCCTCTACTTCATGTACAGAGAAACAAGATGTACCCTATTTGTTTACAATAAAAAAAATAAAGGAAACCTGAAACTGAAAATAAAATAAAATAAAAAAGACTGGGGAGGTAGCTCAGTGGTTAAGTGTCCCTGGCTTCAATCCTCAGTACCAAATAAATGAATAAATAAATAAATAAATAAATAAATAAGAAGAAGTTTATAACGTCTTTTTTGTTTGTTTTGGTGGTACTGAGTATTTACCTCAGGGCCTTGCACATGCTAAGCAAGTACTCTACCATGGGGCTACATCCTCAAATGTATAAAGAAGTTAATTTAAGGAACAACATCAAGTAGATTAGTAATGTAGTTGTTCAGCATGTGTCAAAAGTCATGAAGATGATTGAAGTTTGGAAATCACTAGCTTTAACCAAATGCCTTTTCTGCTCCCTCTCTGTCTACACTCCCAGGCATGGGGCTTCTGATTTGGGAATTGTCTATTAGATATATTGATCTATGTAGTGAACTGTCATCTCAAAGCCAAAAATCTTTTTTTTTTTTTTTGGTGTTAGGGATTGTCCCCACTGAGCCACATCCCCAACACTTTTGTTTATTTTATTTAGAGAGAGGGCCTCGCTAAATTGCTGAGGCTGGCTTAGAACTCATCATTCTTCTGCCTCAGTCTCCACAGCCAGAGCCAAAAATCTTGTCTCTCTTTCTGTGCTTCCTGTCTCTGTCAAGGGCTCTTCCCCCATCCTGCCTGACTCTCCTTCCTCTCCCTTTTCCACACTCAATCCTTACAGTGATCAAGTTCTGCTAATTCCTCCTTCAGAATATCTCTTGCATGATGCCCTTCTAGCTGTCATCACCCATTTGAGTACCACAGCTGCAGTCTGCACTTCACCATTTAACTAATCTTCCTCAAGTGCAGCTTTCATCATGAATTTTTCTTGCATTGGTTCTCCACTAAATATCAGTTCATGGCCAAACTCCTGAATGGGCAATTCTTAGCTTTTGAATATGGTGCAAACATACAATCTGCCATATCTCCATTTCCTTTCTAGGGCCCATCGCGGTCTTTAATTTTCCATGGAAACACTATGCATATTTCTAGCTCTAACTCTTTCCTATTCACCTTGGCTAAAATAATTTCTTCAGTCCTTTCTTTTTGTTTACTTTTTCATATATCATTATCTGTGTTTGTTTCATGTCTCCCTAATGGACTCAGCTTGCTAATGTAAAGAAGCATGTTTTCCATTTCTTTTGTAATTTATTGGTACTTAGTAAAATGCCAGGCACACAGTAGGTACAATTGGGTATGCCTTGGGCTGAAAATACAGAAAATCCAACCTAGAGTGGCTTAAACAAATGGACATGATTTTTTTTTCACATAAAAACTTTAAAGGTGGGTGGTTGCCTGCTCTGCTGCCATCCATAGTGAATTGGCTTTCATCCTCATACTTGTTGCATTATGGTTGCAAGATGGCTGCTGCAATCTCAAAAATCATATCTGCATCCCAGCATAAAGAAGGAGGAAGAAACAAAGGCCTTCTCCTCAGGGAGCTTTGTCCTGTTATTTGTGAAGGGGAGATTTCCAAGGCTACTATCCCTTATGTCTCATTAACAAGAATTGTGTCACATACTCACTCTTAGCCCAACAACTAGTTTAAAGTAAATATTCGAGCCTGGGTCTGCAACTGGGTCATCCCAAATTTTTTATATGAAAGGATCTTTGATAACTACCTGAACATATTGGAGTTCTGTTAGTAAGAAAGAAGATATAGAGGATGCCTATTAGGTAGGCAACAAGCAGCATCTACCACAAGTCTCAATAAAGACTCGTTCAGAGAACAAGTGGCCTGTTCTGGTTCTGAGTCTGGTTTTAAGACTTGCCAGGGCTAAGACCAAGAGTTTTCCAGAAAATCCATATTCTCTTTGCCCACATTACTGCACCTAAGTGTCCCTGACTCCCCATTGGAAGGTCAGACTGTGCTGTGGACTTTCTCACTTCTACCTCCCTCCACTGAAAGCAAGAGTCTGGGAGAAGCATGGCATGGAACATATCCCTGGAGACCCACTTCAAGGACTGGGAGAGGAATAAATGGGTAGGACTGATTTTTCATGAAAGTAATCATCCCTGTCTTCGCTTCTTTGATTTTCAGATATATTTTCTGAAGTAATTCTAGAATTGAATTTGCATTTAAAAAACAATCCACAAGAGGAAATTCCCAAAATCAAATTGTACAAAGTGTTTTAGCCACAAATAGATACAATCCAAACAGCCAATAATAGGGATTTGACTAAGCAGACTATGAATTATAGTACTTTAGTTTATATAATGTGGCCACCAAATGTGACAACTATGTGAACTCTGCTGGTATAAGAAAATATATGTATGGAATGATGTGAAGTAGAAAAGACAGAACAGTATAGTAGATACCTACCAACTGTGTAAAATGGAAGAAATCATTCCTGCCTGTGGCTCTTTGGTTTTCAGATATGTTTTCTAAAGTAGTTCTGAAATTTATTTTGCATTAAAAAAATCCAGAAGATGAAATTTCCAAAAGATTAGGGAACAGTTGTCCAGTTTGAAATCAAAGGGGCATTAGACAACCCAGAGCTATTTGTTGAAATCAAATGCCAGTTCTGAGGCTGTTGGGAGTTATTGTGAGGAGTTTCTGTTCAACTGGAGTCTAGGAAGTGGAAGATGGAGTATCCAACATTGTTCCGGTCTTTCACCACTAGGACAGAAAGGTTAAGGTAAAGTTTGAACTTTAACCTGGATCTTTTCTCTAGTAGACTATATTCTGAATGTGGAGAGACTTGGCCTCTGCATGGTCACTTCTTTCTGCCTTGCTGCTGAGAAGTCCCCTTTATTCTCTCTCCCAGCTGACAAAGCGTTTTTGATGGAAGATTCCAGAACAGTGTGCATTACTGTGTGGAGACCCAGTGTGAGTTCCTTCCTGAGGTTTCTTGGCATGGACTGTGCTTTCCCCCCTCCTCCCACTCATCATCCAAGGTTTACACTGTAAATATCTGGACAGGGTGAAAAGAAAAACCAGACCTCCAACTTGGGGCTGCTCTGCTGGAGGCTAAGCTCAGGGTGTGTTGTTGATACAGAAGATAGTTCTCTCCTAAGAGTTCACTGAAGGGGATTTTTTTTTACTGGTTCAGTTTTCCAGCTTTATTCAAGGGACTAAAGACAGGAGGGAAGCAGGATGGGTGTGTATATGTTTTAGCAGGGAGGAGAGACTTGTTTTTCTCTCTTTTCCTGACCATTTATGACCCAATAATAGCTTTAATTTATTGAGCATTTACTCTGTGTTGTGTGCTTTACCCATGTTGTCTTATTTAATCCTGAAAACAACTTGACCAAGTATTATCTCCCCATCTTATTTTTAGGGAAAAAGGGTCAGACAGAACTTATCCAAAATCATTTACCTGGGATGTCAGGATGCATGTTATAATATCTCTTGAGCCATCTACCATATGACAAATCTTGTGCTGTGTACTGGGTGTACAGCTGTGAATAAGATCAGGCCACTACCTTCAGCAACTTGCAGCCAGGAGGGAGGTGGGTTACAGACAACCAAGCAGGCAGTGATGGGACAAGATGCTGCCTGCTCTGAAGAGGAAGAAGCTGATACTATAGGAATACAGAGAAGGGGCACCTATAACAAACAGGAGCAGGAGGTGGGGCATCAGCAAGGAATTTCCAGAGGATGCGGCATCTGAGCTAGATCTGAAGGAAAAGGAGGAATCAGCCAAATGAAAGAGATGGAAGGAAAAAAGTGATCCAGGCATTAGCAAAAACCAGTATCAAGAGGAAGCACAGTGCTTTGAGAGTGGTTTGGTATGGCTGGAATAGGCTGAGAGCTGAGACTAGGGAGGCGGGCAGGGTCCTCCTTGTGAAGCACCTTGCAAAACACAGGAAGGGTTTTGAATTTCTTTCTCAGTGTGATGAGGGAGTTGTGCTAGCAAGTGATCTGTTCTGATCAGCTCAATCTGGCTGCTATGTGGAGAACAGATTGTAAGGGATCATGAGGGGAAATGGGACTATCCCAATTATGCTGTGATCACAGTGGCTTCAGGGTGGTAGAGCAAAAGGAGATGAACTGGAGGACTTTTTTATTTGTTTGTTTCTGGTAGAACCAGCAGCACTTATGAATGGATTCAAGGTAGGGAGAGAAGGGGAAGGAGAAATCAAATCATGTCAATCGGACCCAAAGACCTCAGCTTTTTCTCTCTGCCTAGGAGGCTGCAATTGAGAGCCTCCTTAGGTCAGCATTGAGATCTGGAGTGTTCGAACCTGCTGGAAAATAAGTGTGCTCTTGCTTGTCCATGAGACAGTGGGCCAGGAGAGAAACACAGGAGAGTCTGGTTGCTCGTTGATTTACAGAAGTGAGCACCTATGTGTTCACACCAAATGTGTATATATGTATACACATTATTATGTATCCAGCACTGTTTAAGTGCTTTACAACTTTTTCCTTGTTTAATTCTCATAACAACTGCTTTTGGGATTCTCTATTTTGCAGATGTGGAAACAGAGGTGTGGAGAGATAAGTATCTTGGCCAAGGCCATACAGCTAGTAAGTGGCAGACCTGGGATTCAAACAGATAGTGTTACTCCAGAGTTCTGTGCTCCCCTTTCTATGGAGTTACTCATTCATTCATTCATTCTTGCCTTCACTATATAATTACAGAGGACATAATAATTCTGCCTCTAGGAACTAGAAGCAGAATGATCTATAGAAACAGACACAATCTCTGCCCTCAAGGAGTTCACAGTCTAGTGAAGAAGGCAGATACTAGCCAAATAATTGCAAAAGTATAAAAGTATATTGCATGTACACCTAGAATAGGTATACCTTCTAATCCTAGAATAGAGGATTTGACCTTGTCAGGGCACCTCAGGGAACTTTTCTCTGAGAAAGTGATAGATACTTGAGGTGAAACATGAAGGATGCACAGTAGTTTATTAGGACAAGAAGGGGAAGGAACAGTGTTGTAGAGGAACTAGCACATACGAAGACCCTATGGTGGGAGGGAGCATGGTGCCTTCCACCCAGGCACCCAGTTTCCTTCAACTACCTTGTCTCCTGCTCCTATACCTTCCCTCAATTCTGGCAGAATGAAGACACGACCCCTACCTCTGCCCTTCTAATCCCATGCTCAGCCTTCTAACTCTGGGAACCTGAAGAAGTCCTGCCTTTCACCAGCATACCAGCTTCTTTCCTCTCCTCACTCCACCTCACTTTTGGCTTTCCTGAGAAACTTTCTTGGCCCATGGGCCTCCCTCCCTAACCTCATCCCACAGATGCACTTACCTTTAGTTCCACAAAACAGACCAGAAAGACAGGGATAAATAGCATTTTTCATGTGCTATAAAGCAGATTGCACTGAGGCTGGGAGTCAGGGATGCTTGTTGGCAGCAGGGTTGTTCCCTGATGCTTTGGAGAAGGAAAGGAAGGAAGTCAAGAAATTAGTTTTTATTGAATGCCTACTGTGTGCCTGGCTGCGTGTTAGGCATCCTCATAAGTTGTGTCATTCATTGTCACAACAGCCTTATGAGAAGATGATACTATTCAAGTTATCTTTAATATCCCTTCTTCCTTGTGAGGATATGGAATACATCATCTTTGACTTTCCATCTGATAGACTACAAAGTCAATAAATAATCAATAAATAATTTGATCTTTTTTCCAGTGCTGGGGATGAAACCCAGGGCCTCACATGTGTGAGGCAAGCACTCTACCATTGAGCTACATCCCCTGGCTCAAACTTCTTGAATTGAATTGTTGACACTATGATGTTGAGGCAGTACCTTGTAGGGGAACAAACCCAGGATTTGGTGGTGTTCAGTGCCTGTGTGGTTCTGGGAAACCTATTTGATTTTTCTTTGTTTATTTCCTTCTTGAAGTAAATGGAGTTTAACCAGGGCCTCTCACATGTTAGGCAAGTGCTCTGCCTCTGAACTATATCCCCAGCCCTTTTTATTTTTTATTTTGAGACAGAGTCTCACTGAGTTGCTGAAGCAGGCCTTGAACTTATGATCCTCCTGCCTCAACCTCTGAGTAGCTGGAATGACAGGTGTGTACCACTATACCTGGCTGTATTTCATTTTTCTGAACCTCAATTTTTCCTCATGTGTGAAATAGGACTAAAGGCACCTATATCCCATGGGTTCTGAGCATGTGCAAATGCCTTGGTAACCTTCAAAATGCTATACGAGCTGGTGGCAGGGGGCATCACGTGTACTCCAAGTTAGACTTTTAGTTGTCCAGTTATCATCTAGGTCTGTAGTTTCAAAACATAAATTGGTGATTGATGTTAAGACTTTTCAGCCTTCTGAGTTTAAAAAAAAAGGAGAAAAAGATGATGATGTATTTCTTTAAAAAGCCAAATATGTTCAGTTTTTACAACTAAAAAAAGTCATTACAATTTTTTGTTTATGACATCTTGATTTCAGTAGATGGCAGTTGTTTAAAAATGTCCTTACTGGGGCTGGGGATATAGCTCAGTTGGTAGAGAGCTTGCCTTACATGCACAAGGCCCTGGGTTCAGTCCCCAGCACCACAAAAAAAGTGCCCTTACTTGGTCAGATAAACTGTTGGCACCAGCATACAAGAGCCAAAAGTAGTAGATAGCTTAAGAGAACCCTGGTGGGGCTTGGGTGACAAGAACTTTGCGGAGGGCTTTTTGGAGGAGAGGAGGTGTGAGAAGAGTCAGGAAGGATGAACAGAAGTGTGTCAGGCAACAAAGGGTAGGAAATACATAGACCAGAGAGCTGGGACAGGATGGGGCTAGGGACCTGTGCAATATGGACACCACACAGCACGTTTCCCCCTCTGAACTTCTTTTGCCAGAGGTGGTGGCATTGCATAGTGTTGGGGCAGGGGAATGAGTTGGTTTGTCCCAGACATCCCTGACTTCCAGATAAGGATGAAAAACACCAGGCCACTGCATCAGACCATAACAGTTCCCCAACCCCAGCTCAAAGGTGGCTGCTCCTGCAGTCCTCACAGGCACTTGCCAACTCACTCTGCATAATCCCCAAATTGCCTTTGAACTTGGGACTTCAGACTTCATCCCTCCTCTCCTGGCCCAGCAGAGCAAAGCAAGAATCACTTACCTCCAAGTGTAGGAATGCCAATAGCTCACAACCCAAACACAGGCTCCTCAGAAACTCTGAATGCCCCCTCCTCTTCCACATCAAACCACACACAGGGACTGGGAACAGAAGTGGGTGGCAGGGCATTGAGACTGGTTCCTTTCCCCAGGACGCCACATGGCCCACATGGGGATGGGGATAGGGATACAGCCACCACCCCCACGTGACCTCTGGCTTCTTCAGACCATACCATTGTCTGCAGGCGGCTGCAGGAGGCCCCAGGCTGCTGGGAGGGCCAGGATGGTCTGAGGGGGAACATCTGAGCATGCGTTTTTGCATTCCAAGTGGTGGGTCTGGATTATCCATGTCTGGGATTTCTCTGGACCTCTGCTCTATCCATTAGCATATTTTTTTTCCACCTGGAATCCTCTGGCCAGTGGGTGTAGCCACAAGTTAGTCCAACCAGGGACAAAGGCCAGGTGTCTGCCAGCTGCCCATCTGGCCCAGGCAAGAAGCAAAGGATAACTTGTAGAAAAAGAGGAAGTCCACAGGGACAAGGGCAAGACTAAGGAACTGCAGCAGCAGTCCCAATGCCCATCCGGATGACCCAAACCTGGCCAGTCTCAGCAGGCATTCCTCACTTCCTGTTTAGGGCAGGTCACCATGGTATTTTGCCTGCTGGTGCAGTGGGACTGGGTAAAAAAAAAAGGAGAGGAGTGAGCCTGAGGGTGGAGGGTTGGGGAATAGTTAATAATAGAGGAGCTGGACTTTTTGTTCCAGTTCCAGCTGGAGTTTGAGTCAGCAGCAGGGTAGTGTGGTTCCTACAGGGAGAAGCCTTTGTGTCCTTATGGACCCAGGGACTCCTGCCATTATAAGTGCCCAGCAGTGGCACGTGTCTAACAGGCTTCCCAAGGGCCCAAGAAAGCCAGGCTCTGCTCCCACCCACGACACAGTGAGTTTTTCTTATGACTTGTAAGTACTCCCTATCCCTGTTGCTAGACTTGAAAAGCTTTGTTATCATTCCCATACTGAGCCGACCAGCCATTTCTGTGGGTGAGTGGGAGCTACACCCTACTGATGTCTGGTCTATCTTGACATTTAGTGGCATCCTGTAGCTGTGATGGGGAGAGAAGTTAATGCTCATTTTGACAGAAGCATTAGAGTTAAGTCCAAACTCCTGGGCTTGGCATTCAAAGACTTCAACTATTAATCTTTTATAATGCTCAACATTCCAATGCCACATATTTGGATCTCCAACATACACACACACACATACACACACACGCGCTTCTGAATACCTGTACACTTGGCATAGTACCAAAAATACATAGCTGGAGGATAGAAAATTTTCAGTTTTCATTTGTGTATTTGCCATTTCACAGTTAGGGGTATGGTGTCAAATTTCATTTGCAAGTTGACAATTCCCAACTCTGAGTGTCTATGTATATTTGGATGAACAGTATTTTATATGGTATTTGGTGGCTCTCTAGTCATATGTCCATGTCTAACCTGCACTAACAGGCCACATAAACCAATTTGTTTTAAGATTTTTGATGTAAAGCTAAAAAAGCTCTTATAGAAATAGGTTGAGGAAAGTCATCCTGGGAGATTGTAAATTATAAACATAAAAAGAGAAGCTTATTTCTCAAGAAATACAAACAGAACACAGATAATGGACCCTCAATTCTGTCCATCTCTTAATGTCCAAGTTAAAGGCCACCTCCTCCATGAAGACCCCTCAGCCTCTTCCAGCCAGACAGCACTTATCCATCCTAGCTGTTCCACGTGCTTCCTCTTATTTATTTTGGAGGCTCTGGTGTGTTCTCCCTTGGGTTATGGTTAGCATTCAGCTGTCTTCCTCCATGCCTATGGGTTCCCTGAAACACATTTCACCTTGGGTTTTGTTATGGTTTGGATGTGATATGTCCCCCAAAAGCTCACATGTGAGACAATGCAAGAAGGTTTGGATGAGAAATGATTGGGTTATAACCTTAACCTAATTGGTGAATTGATCTCTGATGGGATTAACTGAGGCAGGTGGAGTGTGGCTAGAGGAAGTGGTTCATTGGGGGCATGACTATGGGGTATACATTTTGTATCTGGAGAGTGGAGTCTCTCTCTTTCTGCTTCCTGATCATCATGTGAGCTGCTTTCCTCGACCACACATTCTGCCATGATGTTCAGCCTCAACTCAAGCCCCAAGGAATGGAGTCTACTGTCTATAAATGGAGACCTCTGAAACCATGAGCCCCTGAGTAAACATTTTCTCTTAACGATTGTGCTGGTCAGGTCCTTTAGTCACAGCAGCAAAAAAACTGACTAAAACAGGTTCCTTCTTGACACTACTGACCTTTAGTACAGAGTCTGGTTGAATAATCACTCCAGGAATAACTGCTGGGGATGCATGGCTTCTCTCCTTGTTGGGGTTTGCTTGTATCAAGGGTGGCTTCTTAAAGCCCCAGACTTTTTCACTGGGGAAAACAAGTACTGTTTGCAAAGAGCACTCCCTTCTCTCCCTGATATCCAGCACTCCTTTCCCTCTTCCGTTGTGTGGCTCTCCAAGCTATTTTCTTGTCTCTCCTTTGCTTTCCCTCTACCTGCCTAGTGCAATCCTGCCCATCTCCCACCTAATGCAGTAAACAGAGGAGCCCCTCACATTCTTTTTCTTTCCTTTTTGGGAGTCCTGGCAAACGAACCCAAGGAGTTATACCACTGAGTTACATCCCCAGCCCTGTTTATTTTATTTTGAGACACGATCTTACAAAGTTGCTGAGGCTGGCCTCCAATTTGCGATCCTCCTGATTCAGCTTCCCTAGTCTCTGGGATTACAGGCATGAGCAACTGTGCCTGGCACCCCACACTTACTTTCTTGCTTCAGGCCCTTTCCCATGAGAACCTGAGAGAAAGAGAGAAGGAAAGCCATGCATCCCCAAAAGTTATATGGAGTAGTTATTCAAGCAGGCTCCATACTAAAGGCTGGTGGTGTCAAGGAAGCTCCTCCCCTGGAGATAACCCTCTGGGTGATGAGCAGGCATGAGAGCCTTAAAGGGTGGAGGTCATTCCATGACCCTTCTCCTCATTTGCCTTTAGTACAATGAAAATAAGTTTCTGTTTGTGCGTGGTAAAATACACATAAAATTTACCATTTTTAATTATTTTAAGTGTATAACTTAAGTGGCATTAAGTACATTTGTATTGTTATGCAACCATAACCCCCACCCATATCCAGAAATTTTTCATCCTCCCAAACTGAAACTCTGTGCCAATAATTCTCTGTACCAGTAACTCTCCCTTCCTACAACCCCTTTTAAACCAAAATTTCATTTTCTGTCTCTATTAATTTGACTACCTCTGGTACCTAATAGAAACAAAATCATATATATCCTTTCATGATTGGCTTTCTTTCACTTAATATCATATCTTTAAGTTTCATCCATATTATAGTATGTGTCAGAATTTCCTTCTTTTTAAAGGCTGAATAGTAAGCATTTCATCGAATAGCACATAGTGTTTATCCATACATCTGTCGATTGACATTCCACCTTTTGGTCATTGAGAATAGTGTTACTATGAACATATGTGTCCAAATGTCAAGTCAAGCCCCTACTTCCAATTCAAGGAATAGAGAATTGACTTGTTGAGTCATACGTTAATTCTGTTTACTTTTTTGAGGAACCATCATACTGTTTTCCACAGTGGTTTTACCATTTTACAACTCCACCAGTGATTGTATATAAGGTTTCAAATTTCTTCACATCCTCATCAACAATTGTTATTTTGTGTTTTGGATAATGGCCACCTGAATGGGCATGAAGTGGGACCTTATTGCTGTTTTGATTTAAATTTCCCTAATGACTATTGATTTTGAACATTTTTTATGTGCTGGGTGGCTACGTTTTGAGCCTATCTGTGAGACTGTGCCTTTAGCCTTGTTTTCTAGCAACCATGGATGTTGGACATACCCATGGTTTTGCAGGTTAGAATAAACTTGACTTAAAGGCTTTGTTGTATGATTAGTTATCTCTGGACTCCCCACAGACTGGGGCTACAAGCTCATGGTCAACCAGTACTGCAGTTTCTCTCTACTCTCTGCCTGTGCTTGTCAACTGTCCCATAGCCCATGTATTTTTTTCAGTTATCTGTGTTCTACTGTTTTTGACCCAAATAGTCCCATATTACTGTGATAACCAGCCACCCATCCTGAAGAGGAAAAGACTCTGGGGATGGATAATAGGAAGAAAACAGGAGGTGACAGATTTCTTTGAACCCATTTTCTTGTAAAAATAGTAAATATATTTGTTTCTTCCTCTGTGCAAAACAAACAAATGAAGTAATACTGTTTTGTTTGTCTACCAAGCAGTTCTGTCCCTTCTTAGAAACTTACCAGTTCTCCATTAGTATCAGATGTATAATAGGAAATATGTCTCTGAGAGGACAAGTGTCAAATGCCTGGATTTGTCACTAAACAAGCCATCCAGGAATTTCCTTTACTGTTTGGTCTGAGTGAGCGTGTAGAACTGGTGACTGTAATGGAAAACAAAAGAACAAAAAGGATGCCTTTCTAGATTCTTAGCAGTAGGAGGGGTTCCAGTTGGAGAAGGGACATTGTCTGAGTCCTTTTGGGCTTCTATAACAAAATTTCATAGACTGGGTAATTCATAAAAATAGATATTTATTGCTTACAGCTCTGGAGGCTGTGAAGTCCAAGATCAAGGCACCATGAAGTAGATGTTTCCTGAGTTTAGGTTTTAGATCTGACAGTGAATATCATCTGAACCATGAAGAGCCAGGCTGATCTCTCACCTGACTTCTTTCTGTCCTCGCTTTTAGCCTGGCTTTGGGGGTGGGATGGGAGTGCCATTTAAGTTTCCACTGGGAGGAGCTTCCAGGCTAAGGCCCAAAGGGACCATGTTCCAAATCATCTCTTCATCAGCTACAACCTGTATCCTATATGTGCAGTAGGGGTGCCACCAGAGCTGCATCCCCAAAGCAAGAGGTCTTTGGACTCATCTTCCCAAAATGGCCCCAGATTCCCATGGGAGTAGAGGTACACTTCATGATTTTGGATGGGACATGTATTATTTAATAGCAGTGCATTTGTGTTTATAATTTCCGTCTTTTATTTGTGGTACTGGGGATTGAACCCAGGGCCATGTACATGCAAGGTAAACACTCTACCACTGAGCTACATTCCCAGCCCCAACAGTTTCCTTCAATTTAGGTCATGTGGTGGTGGTTTTCATTTACATGAGTGATAGAGTTTCTTCAAGTGAAAGAGTGAGAAATAGAAAAAAGTTATATAGTAGTTCAGGAAGTATGTGAATATGATAAATATTGGGAAGATGGATACCAGTGCCTGGTGCTTGGGATACACTGCCTTAGATAGACCTGCCTCTCTAAGATGACAGTTACCAGGAGGGCTGTGTGACAAGAATTACCAGCATTCAGTTCCAGGGGCCTTCCCCTTTCTGGCTCTCTGATGCAGTGAAAGCAAGGAAATCCTAGAATAGATTTTTCTTGGTCCTCTTTGACTAAATCTATTAATAGTCTACTCTGTGAGCATGTACATGGGGCCATTGACTTCATTTTATTTCCTTATTAGCTTCTTTCTAATGCTTTTCTTGCCAAAATTCAAGGCAGAAATGGTGGTATCTTAGTCCTTTTCTGTTTCTATGACTGAATACCATAGATAGGGTAATTTATGAAGAATAAAAGTTCATTTGGCTCATGACTCTGGAGGCCAAGCAACCTAAACTACAGCAATACCATTAGATGAGGGCCTTCTTGCTGCATCATAATCACATCACATGGTAACGCCCAGCGAGTGTGATTGTGTGGGTTTCACTTCCTCTTCTTATAAAGCCACTAATCACATCTTCAGGGCCTCACCCTCATGACCTCATCTAATCCTAATTACCTCCCCAAAGCCCCACCTCCAAATGCCATCACCATATGAATTTGGGGATTCAGTTTCCAGCACACAAACTTTTGGGGAACACATTTAAACCACAGCAGTGCCTAAACCTCAGATTACTCTTCTTTGTAAGAATTTCTTTAGCTCAGTAGTTTACCTCCCAACCCCAGCCAGGACCTTCCAGAAAGGGGATTTTTCAAATCTTTTCTCCTTTGATTCTACACTTTCCCAGCCAATATTCTCTCAAGGCACTACACAGGAAGCATTCATAAGCATTCATTTTTTGCCCTAAAGAAATCCACACTAGGTTCATCTTCATCTATTTCTAAGACTACTTGCTTCACTGTATTGCTGACATTTCCACCACAGTGGGAAGGGATTCAGGGCCAGCCCCTACCTTGAGCCAGGTGCTACACTTGGCCTTCTATCTTTTTGAGCTCTTTGAATTCTCATACTAACCCATTAGAGAACATTTGTCACCTGAGGAAACTGAAGCTCAGAAATTTTCCCAAGATCACCCAGCAAGGAAGGGGCAGAAGGCAGGAGCATGCACCTTAAGTCTCCTGGCTGCCACACAATCTCCCTCCCTCTGGGGGGTTTTCCCTTTCCTGCCTGGTGCTGCTTGGACAACTAACAAATGGTCTCACACAGAGGCTTTCTCTTTTGCCTGCAAGAACAATGAGCTTAAGGGAAAAACAGATTGATTCAAGTTGAATTCGTCCTAATGGGAAACCTGCCAGAGCATCTCTGGAGAGTCTGGGACTGGGCCCAGTTGGCTGTCAGGATGTGGCCTGGAGCCTTGCTTCCCTTCCTGGCCCTCCCTTTATCTTCCCACTCTTTCACTGCCTTCTGCTCCCTGACCCTACTGCCCCTTCCGTGGGAGCTAAAAGCAAACTACTCAGAAGGAAATGGCTTTTGTTATTCAACCTGGAGAAGTGTCCCTGTGCCTTCTCTGGGAATTTGCTCATGGCTGAAAAAGGGGACCAGGGTCATTTCAGTGTTGTTTTGTTGTGGGGGCTAATAATTAAAGTAATGGCAGGTCCTTCCATATGTTATTGCTTTTGTCCCCATCTCCCTTCTAATCACTGATTCTAGCCCTATTTTTTAAAAACGTAACTGATGAATAATAAATATACATATCCTTAGCCTGACATTTTAAGTTACCAATGAACTGGTCTTCAGCTGCCTTTCCAGTTTCATGATCACCAGTTACTTACTGTATCCTCATCTCCCTGATCAACAAAATACCCACCATGCCCCAAACACTCCTGACTTTCTGGCCTCCTTGTTCTTCCCATTTCTACCTATTTGGCAGCTTATTGGGGTAGTAAGAGTACTCAAAACTGAAGCCCTGGTTTGAGAGGCACACCTGTCAGGTTTATCCTCTAGAAGCTTCAGTTTACTTCTCTCTAAAATGTGGCTAATTATATAGTCCACCTTCCTTGTTAAATGGTTGTGATAATAATATGGAATAATCTGAAAGATTCTTTGTAAAATGTGAAACACCATTGAAAAGTCACTTCTCTTTTCATGAGTGCAATTACTCATACACAATAATTGGTTTCATCATGACACATTTGTACATGCACATAACATACATTGATCATACCCACTCCTCATTGCCCTCCCTTGAGAGAAAACATGCAAGTCTTGTCTTTCTGGGTCTGGCTTATTTTTCTTCAATCCATTTTCCTGCAAATGACATGATTTTGTTCTTCTTTGTGGATGAATAATAATTCATTGTGTATATATACCACATTTTTATCCATCCATTAATCCCTTGCCAAGCACCTAGGCTAATTCCATAACTTGGCCATTGTGAAATGTGCTGCAGTTAACATGGGTATGCATATATCTCTGAAATATGCTGACTTTAATTCTTTTAGGTAAACACTAAAGAGTATTATAGCTGGGTCATATAGTGGTTCCATTTCTAGTCTGTTTAGGAATCTCCATACTGAATTCCATGGTGGCTGTACTAATTTACAGTCACATCAATGGTGTGTAAGTGTTCCTTTTCCCCCACATTCTCAACAGCATTTATTATCATTTGTATTCTTGATGATTTCCATTCTAACTGGAGTGAGATGGAATCTCAGTGTAGTTTTAATATGCATTTTCCTAATGGCTAAAGGTGTTGAACGTTTTTTATGTAGTTATTGAACATTTGTCCTTCTCCTTTGAGAAGTGTCTGTTCATTTTCGTTTCTGATAGGGAAGGGAAAATGTCCCATCCTGTAGATCTCAGCTCAGTGTTACCACCCCAATACATTGGGTAGAAGCAAGCACTCTATCTCCAGGGGTGAAGCACTTGAAAATTCTTGATTGTGTGCATCACTTCTTGCCCAACACAAGTTATTTGTGTGGAAGTCTGCTTATCCTTCTCTAGACCTGCAAGTTTATGTGAAGGACAGAGAAGTGGCTTAGGCTCTAAACCTAATAAGCACAATGGCTTAGCTGGATGTTTTTGAGCTGAGGATGCAATAAATAAACAAATATTGAAAGAAGAGTCAATCCTGTGACTTGAAAACTAAATTTAGGCACCATATATATGCCCACTGTGGAAGCTATGAAGTAAGGAAAAACAGCATAGAGGAAGGTGATGAGAATGTTTCATGACTTAAGTTAATCTGTTTCATTGACTCTTGAATTTTTGTGTTTTTATTCAATTCATTCTGCAAGTTTCCCCTGAATCTTTATGGAGTAGGAAGTCAGAAGAGTTAGTCCTATGCCTTTCTCTAGCTTGCCCCCAAGTATCACATGGATGAGCCAAAGAGCAGGATACAGCCTCAGGAACTTGCTCCTTTGGTCTCATGTTCTGCAGCTACTGAGCAGCAGAGAGGGATCCCAGGGCTCTGGGAGGCCCAGGATGGAACATCTTCTAAGAAAACTGCATCCATGAAACAGGGAAGAAAGAGTGCTAATCCTGAACAACAAAGCAACTCAGACCATATTAACAATACTCAGCAGTACTAATCTCTTTTTCAGTATAGGTGGGTCCTGCCCCTCCCTGCCCCTTTTTACATTACTGAGGTAAAATTGACATCCACTAAATGACACACATTTGAAGTTTACAAGTTGTTGAGTTTTATCATATATGTGCATCCATGAAACCATTATTAAGTCAAGATAATGAATGCTTCCATCACCCCAACCCACGAGTTTCTTTCCTTTCTTGCTTGCTTTTATTTCAGTGCTGGAATTGGAAACTAGGGCCTCAGGAATGCTGGGCAGATACTCTACAACTAAGCCACACCCACAGCACCAAAGTTTCCTCTTGTTGGTCACCTTTAATCTTTCTTTACAGCCTGAATGTAGGAAAGAACATGGGTTTATTGTTGATGGGTTATTCTTAGACCGGGAAATTCTCAGGAACAGTGACCTTGGATCTTGGAGACTGGGTCCTGCAGAGCCTCAGAAGTCGGTATCTTGTGAAAGCCAGCTTTGGTGGTGCCTGTTATACACATGGTCCTTTGACAATGAGCCATTTGGGTGAGCTGAAGTAGATCTTAACCTCTCTGGGACTGCTTTTTCATCAGTAAAATGAGACAATTGGAAAAGAAGATTGTTAAGGTTTTCTATCAGTCTGGATACCAGGACATTTCTATGATAAAACCTTTCTTTTTTTAATATCTTTATTTTATTTATTTATTTTATGTGATGCTGAGTATCTAACAGAGTGCCTCACACTTGCTAGGCAAGTGCTCTACCACTGAGCCACAACTCCAGTGCCGATAAAACCTTTCTAAACAGCTATTTCAATTTAATTAATTAATTAATTTCAGTACTAGGGATTGAACCCAGGGGTTCTCTACCACTGAGCAACATCCCAAGCCCTTTTTATTTTTATTTTATGACAGGGTCTCCCTAAGTTGCCGAGGCTGACCTCAAACTTGTGATCCTCCTGCCTCCACCTCCTAGGTAGCTGGAATTACAGGTGTGTGCCACTGTGCCTACCTAACAGCAAGATTTTTAAAAGCATAAAAGAAGTATAACCTATCTCCTTACCTTTATCATGCCCTAAATTACATTCTGGCAGGCTCTAACATGATGGTCAGAGTGCTCCTGGGTTTTGAAAGTTCTGAGTGAGTTATTAACACCATTTTACATCCAAGAAAACTGAGGCTCAGGAAGGAAAGATGATTTGCCCAAATTTACAAAGTTATAGTAGCTGAGCTAGATGAAAAGCCAGCCCTGACTGCTGATCCAGTGTGGCTGATACTGTCCCATACTCCCATCTAAGATAATATTCTCAAGAGTGGAGGCTTGGTTCTCTCCATGTTGCCAGCATAAGGGTTCTTACACCTAAGAGATAGTCATACTTTCCTCCCTGGCTCCATCTGGGGACCATAGCTTATCTGCTTAGGCCTCTGGTGGTGATAAGGAAGCAAAAGAGTGGGCTCTACTGTCTCCTAAACCACAAAGTCAGGCCACAGTGCAGGAGCCTTAAGAAGAAAGCAGGAGCTTTCTGGGAAGTTTCCAGAAAGCAGGAGCTCTCTGGGCATGTAATAAGTAGACAACGTACAGGCTGCTGGTACCCTATGTAACACATGTTGAGTAGCCCCTGGCAAAGTGAGCACAAGGTCAACAGAAAAGTCAGGAAATCCCTGGGTGAGAAGGGAGATCTGTCTGGCACTCTGTGCCTCATGAGTTTCCGTGGAGCACAACGCTCCCTGGAGCACAATCCTCCATGGGCCAGGGTTGGGGCAACACAGTCCTTTTGGAGTAAGTACATGCCCCCAAAGCTGCATATTTTATCACTCTCTGGAGGAAGGGAAAGGGCCAGTTACTTCCTCCCTTTTAGAAACTCCTGGGCTATGCCCTAGGATGAAGTAGGAAAGGAACACCCCCACCCCTACACGAGAGGTGGTACCAAGGTTCTGAGCAGGTCCAGAGTGTTTGCTTCCTGAGTACTCAGCAAGTGCCCAGTAGGTGCTCAGGAAACATCTGTTGACTGGGTGCTCTCTAATTCCAGGTCAGGCACTGTGGGAGATACAAAGATGAATTGGCCCCAATGCCTGACTGTAGCAGAGAAGGAGGGATAAGACAAGCACATAAATAACTGTTACCCAGGACAGAATGTGATAAACGCCTTGGGAGAGGAACAATGAAGAGCTGAGGAGGAGGGATGCTCACATCTGGTAGTGGGGGCAGGGAAGGGCTCCAGAGAAAACTTCCTGCTCAAGGTGACATTTGAGCTGATCTGGAATAGGGACTGGGTTTCTACAATGGCTCAGGAATGTTTATGTGGCGGGAGTGGAGAGTGAGGGCAGGCTGCATTCCAGGCCCCAGCAGCAGATTGAGGGCCAGAAAGCTCCCGCAGGATGTCCCCAGAGAGCAGGGAATGCAAATCACTGATAAACCCAGAGTTTCACTGTAACTGAGGGTTTGCAACCTCCTTCCCACCACTCCTTGATCTGAGTCCCCAGGTTGGTGAGGAGACTTCACCAGAGTCCTTACTGGCTCTTGGGCTGTCCAACTACAACCAGAAGTGATAGCCAATCCCGGTGGCTTGGCAGTGATTTTCTTTTGAAAGCCTTCCTTCCCAGTTCACTTCGTTGCTAGCAACAATAAAACTCCCTAGCTCTCAGAGAAAGCCATACAAGGAACAACAGTTGCTGGCTCGCTTCATCCATCATTCATATGGCTGAGGTGTGGGCCATTGCTAGGCAGACATGGGGGCAAGTGGGGATCAGGGCAGGACACATTATTTTGCATGAGATTGTTTATTGGGCTGCCCCAAAACTACACAGTGGGGAATTGAGTAGCAACATTCCAGGTTGTGCTATACATAGGCATGAGCCTGGGAATATAATTCTAGCCCTTTTTTTGCTCTCCGCCTCTTTGTTTCCTTATTTCTGTCTAAAAGAAGTTAGTTGCTGGTAATTGGTAATCTGAAAGGTTTCATTCATGACATGGAAAAAGATGTTGGATTCAGTTCAACAGACACATTCAAACATATCAACTCATTGAATCTTCAAAACAATCTTATAAGTGGGACATGTTATTTTCACTTTACAGATGAGGAATCAGGCTCAGAGAAGTTAAGCAAACTGCCCAAGAACACAGATAAGAAGGTGAGAGTGGAGCCCAGGTTTCCTAACTGCAAGCGACCCCAGCTGCAGAGATTCTGATGGCTGGAAATTACAAATTAGTTATAAATTATCAAAATTCAGGGACCCTACAAAGGAGAAAAAAGAGGAAATGCAATTTAGGCAGCCTCCAGACTAGAATGCCTCCATGGAGAATTAGTTGATCAATGATGAAAAAGAAAAATCTATGGGAGGGTCTAGAGATTTCCAGAAGATTGTAAAGCCAGTAGGAATGGAGCTCTCCCTCATCTGGGCTCACATTTGCCCCCATGTTATACAGGGACATACAACTACAGCCCATCAGCTACACCCATATGACAGTTCTGTTCACTGCCTCAAGGTTGAAGTAGGACAAGGGTGACCCTCAAAGAACAAATTTACTTTTTTATTTGTATTTTTATTTGTTCCAATTAGTTATACATGACAAGAGAATGCATTTTGACACATCATACATAAATGGAGTTTAACTTCTCATTCTTCTGGTTGTACAGGATGTAGAGTTATACAGGTCGTGTGATCATATATACACATAGGGTAATAATATCTGATTCATTTTATTATCATTCCTACCCCCATACCCTTCACTCCACTCTGTCTAATCCAAAGTGCCTCTATTCTCCCACTGCCCTTTATTGTTAATTAGTGTCCACATATCATTTGAAACATTTGACCTTTGGTTCTTTGGCACTGGCTTATTTCACTTAGCATGATATTCTCCAATTCCATCCATTTACTGGAGAATGTCATAATTTCATTCATCTTTAAGGCTGAGTAATATTCCATTGTATATATACCACCATTTCTTTATCCATTAATCTGTTGAAGGGCACCTAGTTTGGTTCCACATTTTAGCTATTGTGAATTGAACTGCTATAAACATTGATGTGCCTGCATCACTGTGGTATGCTGATTTTATTTAAGTCCTTTGGGTATAAACCTGGGAGTGGGATAACTGGGTCAAATGGTGGTTTCATTCCAAGTTTTCTGAGGAATCTCCATACTGCTTTCCATAGCAGTTGTGCCAATTCTCAGTCCCACTCACAATGTATGAGTGTACCTTTTTCTCCACCCTCACCAACATTTATTGTTGCTTGTATTCTTGATAATTGACATTCTGACTGGAGTGAGATGGCATCTCAATGTAGTATTCATTTGCATATCTCTAATTGCTAGAGATGTTGAACATTTTTCATGTATTTGTTGATTGATTGTATTTCTTCTGTGAAGTGTCTGTTCAGTTCCTTAGGCCTTTTATTGATTGGGTTATTTGTTTTGGTGTTAAGTTTTTTGAGTTCTTTATATATCCAAGAGATTAATGCTTTATCTGAGATGCATGTGGTAAAGATTTTCTCTCATTCTATAGGTTCTCTCTTCATGTTATTGATTGTTTCCTTTGCTTGTGAAGAAGCTTTTCGACACCATCCCATTATTGAGTATTTTTAATTTGGATCTTCTAAATATAGAGTCATGTCTCTGGCAAATAGTGATAGTTTGAGTTCTTCTTCTCCTATTTGTATCCTTTTAATTTCTTCTAATTGCTCTGGCTAGAGTTTCAAGGAGAATGTTGAATAAAAGTGGTGAAAAAGGTCATCCTTACCTTGTTCAAGTTATTAGAGGAAATGCATTCAATTTTTCTCCTTTTAGAATGATGTTGGCCTTGTGTTTAGCATATGTAGCTTTTACAATGTTTAGGAATGTTCCTACTATCCCTGGTTTTTCTAGTGTTTTGAACATGAAGAGGTGCTGTATTTTGTCAAATAAATTTTCTGCACCTATTGAGATGATTGTATAGTTCTTGTCTTTAAGTCTATTGATGTGATGAATTATGTTTATTGATTTCTGTATGTTGAACCAACCCTGGGATAAATCCCACTTGATCATGATGCACTCTTTTAAATATATTTTTGTATGCAATTTGCCAGAATTTTATTAAGAATTTTTGTATCTATGTTCATCAGGGATATTGGTCTGAAGTTTTCTTTCCTTGATGTGTCCTTGGTTTTGGTATCAGGGTGATACTAGCTTCATAGAATGAGTTTGGAAGGGTTCCCTCCTTTTCTATTTCGTGGAATAATTTGAGAAGTATTGGTGTTCATTCTTCTTTGAATGTCTTGTAGAACTTGACTAAGAATCCACCTGGTACTGGGTTTTTCTTTGTTGGTAGACTTTTGATGGTGTATTCTCTTTCATTGTTTGAAACTGGTCTGTTTAAATTGTGTATGTCCTCCTTTTTCAGTTTGGATAGGTCATTACGTCTCTAGAAATTTGACAATGTCACCAAGATTTTCTATTGTTTTAGAGTATAAATGTTCAAAATAGTTTCTGATTATCTTCTGTATTTCAGTAGTGTCTGTCATATTTCCATTTTCAGCATGAATTTTAATAATTTGAGTTTTTCTCTTGGTTAGTGTGGCTAAGGGTCTATCAATTTTAATTATTTTTTCAAAGAACAAACTTTTTGTTTTGTCAATTTTTTGAATTGTTTTTGTTTCAATTTCACTGATTTCAGCCCTGATTTCAATTATTTCCTGTCTTCTACTGCTTTTGGTATTGATTTGTTCTTTTTTCTAGGGCTTTGAGATGTAATATTAGGTCATTTATTTGTTGAGTTTCTATTCTTTTAATGAATGAGCTCAATGCAATAAACTTTCCTCTCAGCACTGCCTTCATAGTGTCCCAGAGATTTTGATATATTGTATCACTATTCTCATTTACTTCGAAGTATTTTTTTAAATTTCATCCCTGTTTTCCTCTGCTATCCATTCCTCATTCAGTAGCATATTATTTAGTCTCCAGATGTTTGTTAAGTCTAAATTATTGATTTTAGTTTTTGGTTCTATAGTTCCTTTGTTTTTATTTTGTTTGGAGGTTCTATCCAGTTGTAAGAGAGGTATGTTAAAGTCACCCAGTGTTTTTGTGTTGTGGTCTATTTGATTCTTGAAATTGAGAAGGGTTTGTTTGATGTACAGAGATGTTCCCCTGTTTGGGACTTAAATATTTATGATTGTTATGTCTTATTGTTGTATAATTCCCTTAAGCAGTATGAAATGTCCTTCTTTGTCCCTTCTGATTAACATTGGCTTAAAGTCCACTTTATGTAATATTAGGATATAAACCCTTCTTGTTTAAAAGATCCATTTGAATTTTGATAGATGCAGAAAAAGCATTAGATAAAATACAGCATCCTTTCATGCTCAAAACATTAGAAAAAATAGGGATAGTGGGAACATTCCTTAACATTGTAAAGGTGATTTACGCTAAGCCCATGGCCAATATCATTCTAAATGGTGAAAAACTGAAAGCATTCCCCCTAAAAACTGGAACAAGGCAGGGATGCCCTCTTTCACCACTTCTATTCAACATCGTCCTTGAAACTCTAGCCAGAGCAATCAGACAAACCAAAGAAATTAAAGGGATATGAATAGGAAAAGAAGAACTCAAACTATCCCTGTTCGCTGATGACATGATTATATATTTAGAGGAACCCGGAAATTCCACCAGAAAACTTTGAGAACTCATAAGTGAATTCAGTAAAGTAGCAGGTTATAAGATCAATGCTCATAAATTCAATGCATTTTTATACATAAGTAATGAATCTTCAGAAAGAGAAATTAGGAAAACTACCCCATTCACAATAGCCTCGAAAAAAATAAAATACTTGGGAATCAATCTCACAAAAGAGGTGTAGTTCTACAATGAGAACTACAGAACACTAAAGAAAGAAATTAAAGAAATTAAAGAAAACCTTAGAAGATGGAAAGATCTCCCATGTTCTTGGATAGGCAGAATTAATATTGTCAAATTAGCCATACTACCAAAAGTGCTATACAGATTCAATGCAATTCCAATTAAAATCCCAATGACATACCTTACAGAAATAGAGCAAGCAATTATGAAATTCATCTGGAAGAATAAGAAACCCAGAATAGCTAAAGCAATCCTCAGCAGAAAGAGCGAAGCAGGGGGTATCACAATACCAGATCTTCAACTCTACTACAAAGCAATAGTAACAAAAACGGCATGGAATTGGTACCAAAATAGACAGGTAGATCAATGGTACAGAATAGAGGACATGGACAAACCCAAATAAATACAATTTTCTCATACTAGACAAAGGGGCCAAAAATATGCAATGGAGAAAAGATACTCTTCAACAAATGGTGCTGGGAAAACTGGAAAACCACATGTAAGAGAATGAAATTAAACCCCTATCTCTCACCCTGCACAAAACTCAACTCAAAATGGATCAAGGACCTCAGAATCAGACCAGAGACCCTGCATCTTATAGAAGAAAAAGTAGGTCCAAATCTTCGACATGTCGACTTAGGATCAGACTTCCTTAACAGGACTCCCATAGCACAAGAAATAAAAGCAAGAATCAACAACTGGGATAGATTCATACTAAAAAGCTTTCTCTCAGCAAAGGAAACTATCAGTAATGTGAAGAGAGAGCCTACAGAGTGGGAGAATATCTTTCCCACTCATACTACAGATAGAATATATAAAGAACTCAAAACCAAGAATACAAATAATCCAGTCAACAAATGGGCTAAGGAAATGAACAGACACTTCACAGAAGATGTACAAGCAATCAACAGATATATGAAAAAGTGTTCAACATCTCTAGTAATAAGAGAAATGCAAATCAAAACTACCCTAAGATTCCATCTCACCCCAATTAGAATGGCTATTGTCAAGAATACAAGCAACAACAGGTGTTGGCGAGGATGTGGGGAAAAAGGTACACTCATACATTGCTGGTGGGGTTGCAAATTAGTGCAACTCTGGAAAGCAGTATGGAGATTCCTCAGAAAGCTTGGAATGGAACCACCATTTGACTCAGCTATCCCACTCCTTGGCCTATACCCAAAGGACTTAAAATCAGCATACTACAGAGATACAGCCACATCAATGTTCATTGCTGCTCAATTCACCATAGCCAGATTGTGGAACCAACCTAGATGTCCTTCAATTGATGAATGGATAAAGAAACTGTGAGATATATATATATATATATATATATATATATATATATATGTATATATATATACACACACACACACACACACACACACACACAATGGAATATTACTCAGCCATAAAGAATGATAAAATTATGGCATTTGCAGGCAAATGGATGAAATTGGAGAATATCATGCTAAGTGAGATAAGCCAATCTCAAAAAACCAAAGGACAAATGATCTCGCTGATAAGTGGACAATGGCACATAATGGGGGGGTGGGAAGGGTTAGTGTTAGGGTTTGGGAGGGGGGCAAGAATGGAGGAAGGAAGGACTGTGTAGAGGGAAAAGAGGGGTGGGAGGAGTGGGGGGGAAGGGAAAAAATAACAGAATGAATCAAACAACATTACCCTATGTAAATGTATGATTACACAAATGGTATGCCTTTACTCCATGTACAAACAGAGAAACAACATGTATCCCATTTGTTTACAATAAAAAAAAACACATAAAAAATAAAATAAAATAAAAGATCCATGTGAGTGATGTCTTTTCCCATCCATTCACCTTCAGCCTGTGGATGTCTTTGCCTATGAGGTGAGTCTCTTGGAGAGAGCATGTTGTTGGATATTGTTTTTTAATCCAATCTGCCAATATATGTCTTTTGATTGGTGAGTTTAGGCCATTAAATTTCAAGGTTATTATTGAGATATGATTTGTATTCCCTGTCATTTTTATTTACTTACAGTTTTAATTTTTTAATTTGAATTTGTTTCTGTTTTGATTGACTATTCCTTTAGTGTAGTTTCTCCCTTTGCTTGTTTTCACTTTTTTTCATTTCTTCTTCATGGAATATTTTGTTGAGAATATTCTGTTGTATAGGCTTTCTAGTTGCAAATTCTTTTAACTTTTGTTTATCATGGAAGTTTTTTATTTCATCTTCCAATCTGAAGCTTAATGTTCCTGGATATAGGATTTTTGGTCAGCATCCATTTTCTTTCAGAGCTTCTGAAATATATTCATTCAGATACATGTTATTACAGGACCTCCTCCTAGCTTTAAGGGTCTTTGTTGAGACTCAGCTGAGATCCAAATTGGTTTCCCCCATATATAATCTGATATTTTTCTCTCACAGCCTTTAAAATTCTATCCTTATTTTGGATGCTAGTCATTTTCATTATAATGTTCCTTGATGTAGGTCTGTTGTAATTCTGTACATTTGGAGTCCTGTAAGCTTCTTGTATTTGATTTTCCATTTCATTCTTAGATTTGGGGAATTTTATGATATTATTTCATTGAAAAGAATGTGCATTCCTTTGGTTTGTGTGTCTGCACCCTCATCTATCCTGATAAATCTTAAATTTGGTCTTTTCGGTTTATTCCATAATTCTTGGTTTATGGTTTCTTAACATCTCTCCATGGTCAACTGTATTTTCAAGATTATGTATTTTTTCTTCATTGTGTGAGGTTCTATCTTACAAGTGGTCTAGTCTGTTGGTGATGCTTTCTATGGAATTTTTAATTTGGTTTATTGTTTCCTTCATTTTCAGGATTTCTGCTTGTTTTTTTCAGAATCTCTTGTTACATAAATGTAAACATCTGTGATGTTTACAATGTTAATTATCACAATAAACAGAAATGATATGATCAGTTATTGCCTACAATAAAACAACAATTTTGCAAAAGGGTTTACAATTTCAAATGGTGGACAGGGAGAGAACAGAAGCGATGTAGGTTTTGATGATTATGAGGGAGGAGGGGAGAAGACAGAAGTAAAAGGTTAAAGGAAGAGTGAAAGAGAACAATTGGCTGTTAGTGAAAGAAAAGACAGTATAAAGGGAAACAGGTAGGAGAAAAAGAATATGTATATAATATAATATATATAAATAAAAGTTAAAATGTTTTAACTATTAAAAATAAAAATAAAAGAATATAAAACAAAATGAAAATACTAATCAAACATCCTAGTTCACACAAAAATACTAATCCACTTTTGGCTTCAAAAATGCTAGAAATGAGAAAAAAAACAAATATGAATGTATAAATGTCCATGTACCATCAAGGTCACAATTAAACAGAGAAAATTAATTTTAAAGAAAAGAAAAGAAAAAATCTTGATGAAGAGCTAAAGAATTCTTTCCCTTGGAGTTCAAAATATTCTCAGCTTCTCTTCCCAGCAGTTTCAGATGGGGTCTTCTGGATGGTGATGCTCCATGCTCTGGATTGTTGGAGTGAGAGAGGTCATCCCATAGGTGGTGTTCCTGGAGGCAGGGTTCAGGCTTAGGTGGGCTCCCGGCTCCTTGCTGAATGCCACTTGGTCTGGAGGTTTTAAGTCAGCACACCTCCAGCGACCAGTACTTGCTCGTCCATGCTGGAAGTCTATACCCCAGGGCTCCCATGTGGTGGGGGAGTCAATTCTTTGTTCCCTATATCACCTGCAGACCCCATGTTTACTCTCAGGTTAGTCTCCAATCTCTTTTGCCCCCACCCTTCTGAGTTCCTGGCCAGATGTGTCTCTCCTAGCCAGTCCTGCAAGTGTTGGAATTGGAGGTGGAGGGGTAGAGTCAGGTGGGTTTCCATGACCATGTGTACCCTGGGTAAACCTCTCTCCGTGTTTGATTTTCTCCTTGTCAGTTAAGCACCTCTATGTCATGCAGTGTGTGTTTACTGGGCCTTTATTTTGGGCCAAAGTTGGGTTTGCCAAGAATTGGTTTCCTTAGCTGCCGTCCCCTGCACATTGGCTACAAAATGGTTCCTTCCTTTGTCCTCTGCTGGCGACCTGGAGTGATGGCACCTTCTTTCCCCACACACCGATATCATGCAGCACATCTTTCATGTTTGTTGGGCAATATCCTTGGTCTCTAAATGCTCTGTATGCAGACTCACCTATGTCCTCCCCAAAAATGTGAGTTCCTTTAATTTTCTTATCCCTCCACTATGCTCACAGAGGGACCCCTCTGGCTGGTGCTTCTGGTCCCTCCGTGGCAACAATTGTGCCACTGGGGATTTTTTCCTTATTATATCCAACCCCCTGTGTCCCTGGTCTGCTTTGAATGTTCAGTTTTAAATTCTAGTAAAGTCCCCCCTCTTTTTTTCACCCACCTTGAAGAGAAGCTGCCCGTCTGCTTTCTTGGTTTCATGCCACAGAGCAGCCAGAAACGTGACCTCCTCTATTCTGCCATCTTGAAAAACTCCTAAAGAACAAATTTAAACCACACAGATTTGTTGCCTGTACCAAAGCAAGAGTCAGAATAGTGTATTTCGGAAATAGATTTATACCAAAAATGTAGCTGGTTTTAATTAAAATATTTGTAATGGCTTTATTGAGATGTAACTTATATATCATAAAATTTGCCTATTTAAAATGTACAATTCAATGTTTTTTACTATATTTAAAGAGTTGTGTAATCATCACTACAATCAATTTGAGAATATTTCATCATCCTGTCTACTTAAACATTGTACCCTTTAGTGGTGACCCCTAACCCTTCAGCTCTGCTTACTCTACCACTTTTCAGACTTAGCAATGAGTAATCTACTTTTTGTCTCTTTATATTCACCTGGACATTTCTTATGAATGATGTTATACAATATGTCTTCTTTTATAAATTGCTTCTTTCACTTAGCTGAAGGCTTCTTGAAATTCATCTGTTTCATAAGATGTGTCATATATCATTGTTATTATTTGTGGAAAGATAATTCAGCTGTAGGAATGCACCACATTTTGCTTATCCCTTCATCAGTTGATAGACCTTTGAAATTGGGGTTTTGTGTGTGTGTGTTAATTCTCTTAAAGCCTAGGAATGGAATTTCTGTGTCATATAGTAGCTATGTTTGACCAGCTATGTTCCACAGTGGCCACATCATCTATTCACATTCTTACCAACACTTGTTATCTTGTGTTATTTTTATGATAACCATCTCAATGAATGTGAAGTGGTATCTCTTTATACTTTTGATATGCATTTCCTTAGTGACTCATGATGTTCAACATCTTTTGATGTTTTAGTTGGTTATCTGTATATTTCCTTTGGAGAAATAGCTATTCAAATCCATTACCCAGGTATAATGGGGTGATTTGTCTTTTTATTGTTGAGTTATAATTGTTCTCCATATATTCTGGATACTAGATCCTTATCAGATATATGATTTACAAATATTTTCTCCCTCTCTTGAGTGGTACTTTCACTCTCTTCATAATGACAATGCACAGAAGTTTTTTTTCACTTTTCATGGAGTTGAATTTTTCTATTATTTCTATTGTTGCTAATGCTTTTGGTGTCACATCTAAGAAACTATTACCAAGTCCATTCTTCCTTCCTTCCTTCCTCCCTTCTTCCTTCTTCCTTTATTTTATTTTTTTATCTGGATGCTCTTGCTAGAACTTCCAGTACAACGTTGAATAGAAGTGAAAAGAAAGGGCATCTTTGTCTTGTTCCTGATCTGAAGAGGAAAGCTTTCATACTTCTCCAATTGAACATGATCTTAGCTTTGTGATTTTTATACATGTCCCTTACCATGTTTTGGAAATCCCCTTTTATTCTTCATTTTTTAGTGTGTTTAATCATGAAAGGCATACATTTTTCCTGACTTTTTTTCTGAATCATTTGAAATGATCATATGATATGTTTTCCTTCTTCTATTAATGTGATATATTTCAGCAATTGATTTTCATATGTTGAAGCACCCTCTTATTCCTGGTATATATCCCACTCAGTCATGGCATATAATCCTTTTAATATGCTGTGACTATAGGGCTGAGGATGTAGCTCAGAATTAGAGCACTTGCCTAGTGTGTGCAAGACCCTAGATTTAATCCCCAGTAGTGGAAAAAAGGCTGCTACTGAATTCAATTTGGTAGTATTCTCTTGAGGGTTTTGTTTCTATACAAGGGAAATTGATCTTTAGTTTTCTTGTATTCCATTGTTTTTTGCTATCAGGGTAATGGTGGTCTTATGGAATAAGTTAGAAAATATTACCTCCTCTTCCGTTTTTGAAGAGTTTGAGAAAAATTGATATTAAGTCTTCCTTAGATATTTGGTAGGATTCACCAGTGTAGCCATCCTCTGATACTGGACTTTTTATTATTGGGAGAGTCTCTCATTACTGATTCATTGTCTGTATTTGTTTTAGATAAATTCAGATTTTCTATTTCTAAGTTCAGTTTTGATTAGATTTCCTAGAAATTTGTTCATTTCATCTAGGCGATTTCTGTAAGGTTAATAGAAATGTCCCCACTTTCATTTCTGATTTTATTTTATTTTGTGGTACTGGAGAACAAACCCAGGGTCTTGCACATGCTAGGCAAGCACTCTACCACTGAACTACATCCCCAGTCCTTCTGCTTTTTTTAATTTTTATTTTGTAATTTTAATAACCTTGTGTCTCTTTTTCCTCAGTCAGTCTAGCTAAAGGTTTGTACAGTTTTTTAATCTTATATAACCAACTGTTGGTGTCATTGATTCTATTATTTTTCCATTATCTACTTTATTTACCTCTGATATTTATTATTTCCTTTCTTTTGCTAGTTTGATGTTTATTTCTTTCTCTTTTTGACGTATAAAGTTGATTTTCTGCCTATTCTCTCCATTATTGAAAGTGAGCACCTAGCATGGATGAGGCCCTGGGTTCAATCCACAGCACTGGAGGGAGAGGGAGGGAGGGAAAGAGAGAGGGAGAGAAAGGAGGGATTGCTTTTTAAATCAGGAGAAAAAAGGAGAAGAAATAGGTATTTGTGCTGCTTTTATAATTATGTTTACCAGTTCCTATGTATTGAATTATGACCCCTAAAATGATATGTTGCAGTTTTAATCCCCAGGACCTGAGAATGTGACCTTATTTGGGTATGGTCATTGCAAATATAATTAAGATGAGGGCATACTGGAGTTGGATGGGCCCATAATCCAATATGACTGGTGTCTTTTTAAGAACAGGGAAATATGGACACAGAAAGAGGGAAAATATGCACGTCAACATGGAGGTGGAGACTTAAGCAATGCTTCAATACCTGGAAGAGGAAAAGAAGGATCTCCCCTTAGAGGCTTAAGAGTGAGCATTGCCTTATCAACACATTGCTCTCAGGCTTCTAGCCTATAGAATTATGGAAATAAATTTCAGTTGTTTAAGCCATCCAGTTTGTGGTAATTTTTTTACAGAATCCGTAGGAGACTAATTGTGTTGGTCAGCTTTCTATTATTTACAAAAATTATTTGAAGAAAGCAACTTAAAAGAGGTAAGATTTTCTTTAGCTTGTGATTTCAGAGGTTTCAGTCCATGATCAGTTGGTTCCATTGTTTCTAGGCCTATGATGAGGCAGAACATCATGGTAGAAGAGAGTGAGGAAGCAGAAGTGTTCACCTCCTGGTGGTGGGCAAGCAGAGAGACAGAAAGGGTCCTAGGACAAAGTATATATATCCCCAGTGACCTACTTCTTCCAAATAGTTCCCATCTCATAAAGTTTCCACCACTTCCCAATGGCACCACCAGCTGGGGACCAAGCCAAAGCTTTGGGCATTTCAGATCCAAATTATAGCACTAATACACCAATTCATTTTTTTAATTTCAGTTATCATACTTTTCAACTCCAAAATTTCTATTTATTTCTTTTTCATGAAATTCTATCTTTTTAAAAAATTTTTATTAAATTCCTTTATTTATTAATTACAAATATGTAAATACCCATTACATTATCACCACAATCAAGATAATTTATATATCTTTAACCCTGAAAAGTTTCTTATAATTTCCCTGGACATGCAATAATCAAAGGTAAGTATTGATCTGCTGCTTTTTGTTATTGTTATTTTATCCCTGAGAGCTAGAGACTGAACCCAAGGCCTCACATATGGTAGGCAAATCACTCTATCACTGAGCTACATTCCCAACCCTGCTTTTTTTTTTTATTGTAAACAAATGGGATACATTTTGATTCTCTGTACATGAAGTAAAGGCATACCATTTGTGTAATCATAAATTTATACAGGGCAATGTTGTTTGATTCATTCTGCCATTTTTACCCCTTCCCCTCCTCCCCACCCACCCCTCTTTTCCCTCTATACAGTCCATCCTTCCTCCATTCTTGCCCCCCTCCCAACCCTAACCCTAACCCTAACGCTAACCCCACCCCCCCATTATATGTCATCATCCGCTTATTAGCGAGATCATTTGTCCTTTGGTTTCTTGAGATTGGCTTATCTCACTTAGCATGATGTTCTCCAATTTCATCCATTTGCCTGCAAATGCCATAATTTTATCATTCTTTATGGCTGAGTAATATTCCATTGTATATATATATGCCACAGTTTCTTTATCCATTCATCAATTGAAGGACATCTAGGTTGGTTCCACAATCTGGCTATTGTGAATTGAGCAGCAATGAACATTGATGTGGCTGTATCTCTGTAGTATGCTGATTTTAAGTCCTTTGGGTATAGGCCAAGGAGTGGGATAGCTGGGTCAAATGGTGGTTCCATTCCAACCCTTCTGAGGAATCTCCATACTGCTTTCCAGAGTGGCTGCACTAATTTGCAACCCCACCAGCAATGTATGAGTGTACCTTTTCCCCACATCCTTGCCAACACCTGTTGTTGCTTGTGTTCTTGATAATAGCCATTCTAATTGGGGTGAGATGCAAACTTAGGGTAGTTTTGATTTGCATTTCTCTTATTACTAGAGATGTTGAACATTTTTTCATATATCTGTTGATTGCTTGTACATCTTCTGTGAAGGGTCTGTTCATTTCCTTAGCCCATTTGTTGATTGGATTATTTGTAGTCTTGGTGTAGAGTTTTTTGAGTTCTTTATATATTCTGGAAATTAGTGCTCTATCTGTAGTATGACTGGCAAAGATTTTCTCCCACTCTGTAGGCTCTCTCTTCACATTACTGATAGTTTCCTTTGCTGAGAGAAAGCTATTTAGTATAAATCTATCCCAGTTGTTGATTCTTGCTTTTATTTCTTGTGCTATGGGAGTCCTGTTAAGGAAGTCTGATCCTAAGTCGACATGTCGAAGATTTGGACCTACTTTTTCTTCTATAAGATGCAGGGTCGGGGGTGATCCAAGATGGCGGCCTAGAGGGAGACTGCACCTCCAGTCGCTCCAGAACCCAGGAGTTAAGAAGGGGAGGCATTGAGAGACTCGGACTGAAATAGAGCCACAGGTGAGTCTGCCCACTGGGTAAACTCGGCCCGGGTGGCAGGCCGAGATAGAGGTGGCTTATCGGAGTCGGGCAGGGCAGCTAGAGTCATCCACAGGCAGCCCTGCGCACTCCGGCGGTGGGCCCCGCCCACACAGCCAGCTTCTCCAGGTTCTCGGAACGGAACTGGCCCGCTAGTGAGAGCCTTTCTGACCAGAACAAGCTCCGAGTCCCGGAGCCCCTGCAGCGCAGCGTACTCCCAGCGTACTCCGGCACACAAGCAGCTTCAGGGACCAGGATAGGGCAGCCAGAGACCTCCCCAAGTAGCCTGGACCCCTATGGTGGGAGGTGCCTTTCAAGGCTAGCTTCTCAGACCAGACCGCCCAGTGAGAGGTTTTCTACATAGAACCAGCCACAAGTCCCCGAACCAACGGAGAGCTTCGATCTGCAAGCAGCCTCTGGGATCAGGGCAGGGCAGCCAGAGACCTCTTCAGGTGGCTCTGCCCACTCCGGCTGCAGGCTCTCTTCACGGGGCGATCCAAGATGGCGGCCTAGAGGGAGACTGCACCCCCTGTCGCTCCAGAACCCTGGAGTTAAGAAGGGGAGGCATTGAGAGACTCGGACTGAAATAGAGCCACGGGTGAGTCTGCCCACTGGGTAAACTCGGCCCGGGTGGCAGGCCCAGATAGAGGTGGCTTATCGGAGCCAGGCAGGGCAGCTAGAGTCTTCCCAAGGTAGCCTTCCACACTCCGGCAGTGGGCTCCTCCCACACGGGCAGCTGCACGGTGCAGGCCCACAGTGAGAGCATTTCCGCACAGAACCAGTTCCAAACCGTGGAACCAGTAGGGGGCTAGGGGCAGTTTTCTTCGGATGCGCTGCTTTATCAGATTCCTCCAAGACATCAGGCTACTGAAGGCTGGGAGGTGATACACTGGAAATCTACCGGGACACTATAAGCCAATAGCGGAAAACTGCAATATCTCAGGGTCCCACTGACAACTGACCAATATGAGAAAACAAGGGAAGAAAATGTCCCAAACAAACCTAGATACTACATCAATAAAACCCAATGACAGCACAGCAGAAGAAATGTCAGAAAGGGAGTTCAGAATGTACGTAATTAAAACGATCAGGGAAGCTAATGAGGAGATGAAAGAGCAAATGCAGGCATTGAAGGAGGAGATGAAAGAGCAAATGCAGGCATTAAATGATCGCACCAATCAACAGTTAAAAGAGCAAATACAGGAAGCAAGAGATCATTTCAATAAAGAGTTAGAGATACTGAAAAAAAAAACAAACTGAAATACTTGAAATGAAGGAAACAATAAACCAAGTTAAAAACTCCATAGAAAGCATAACCAATAGGATAGAACACCTGGAAGACAGAACCTTAGACATTGAAGACAAATTATTTAACCTTGAAAGCAAAGTTGGCCAAACAGAAAAGATGGTAAGAAATCATGAACAGAATCTACAAGAATTATGGGATATCACGAAAAGGCCAAATTTAAGAATTATTGGGATTGAGGAAGGCTTAGAGAAACAAACCAAAGGAATGAACAATCTATTCAATGAAATAATAACAGAAAATTTCCCAAATCTGAAGAATGAAATGGAAAACCAAGTACAAGAGGCTTATAGAACTCCAAACATACAAAATTACAACAGACCCACACCAAGGCACATTATTATGAAAATACCTAACATACAAAATAAAGACAGAATTTTAAAGGCCGCGAGAGAAAAGAATCAAATTACATTCAGAGGGAAACCAATAAGAATATCAGCAGATTTTTCAATCCAGACCCTAAAAGCTAGAAGGGCCTGGAACAACATATACCAAGCCCTGAAAGAAAACGGATGCCAACCAAGAATCTTATACCCAGCAAAACTTACCTTCAAATTTGACGATGAAATAAGATCCTTCCATGATAAACAAAAGCTAAAGGAATTTACAAAAAGAAAGCCAGCATTACAGAACATTCTCAGCAAAACATTCCATGAGGAAGAGATGAAAAACAACGATGCAAATCAGCAACAGGAGGAACTAGCCTAAAGGAATAGCCAAATAAAGGAGAAACCAAATCATGTCAAAAACAAATATGAGTCAATTAACTGGGAATACAAATCATATCACAATAATAACCCTGAATGTCAATGGCCTGAATTCATCAATCAAAAGACACAGACTGGCAAATTGGATTAAAAAGAAAAATCCAACAATATGCTGCCTGCAAGAGACTCATCTCATAGAAAGAGACACCCATAGACTAAAGGTGAAAGGATGGGGGAAAACATACCATGCACACAGACACAGCAAAAAAGCTGGAGTACCCATCCTCAATTCAGATAATGTGGACTTCAAACCAAAACTAGTCAGAAGGGATAAAGAAGGACATTACATGCTGCTTAAGGGAAGCATAAATCAGCAAGACTTAACAATCATAAATATCTATGCCCCGAACATTGGCTCATCCACGTACGTCAAACAAATCCTTCTCAATTCCAGAAATCAAATAGACCACAACACAATAATACTAGGCGATTTTAACACACCTCTCTCACCACTGGATAGATCGTCCAAACAAAAATTGAATAAAGAAATTATAGATCTCAACAACACAATCAACAATTTAGACTTAACGGACATATATAGAATATACCATCCAACAAAGAACGAATACACTTTCTTCTCAGCAGCACATGGATCCTTCTCTAAAATAGACCATATTTTATGCCACAAACTACTGTTAGCAAATACAAGAAGATAGAGATACTACATTGTACTCTATCAGATCATAATGGATTGAAATTAGAAATAAATGACAGAATAATAAACAGAAACTTCTCCAATACCTGGAGATTAAATAATACACTATTATATGATGAATGGATAACAGAAGACATCAGGAGGGAAATAAAAAAATTCTTAGAAGTAAACGAGAACAAAGACACATCATATCAAAATCTCTGGGACACTATGAAAGCAGTACTTAGAGGAAGATTTATTTCATGGGGTGCATTCAAAAAAAGAAGTAGAAATCAACAAATAAACGACTTAACACTACAGCTCAAAGTGCTAGAAAAAGAAGAGCAGACCAATACCAAAAGTAGTAGAAGACAGGAAATAGTTAAAATCAGAGCCGAAATCAACGAAATTGAAACAAAAGAAACAATTGGAAAAATTAACAAAATAAATAGTTGGTTCTTTGAAAAAATAAATAAAATTGATAAACCCTTAGCCACACTAACAAAGAGAAAGAGGGAGAAAACTCAAATTACTAAAATTCGGAATGAACAAGGAAACATCACAACAGACACGAGTGAAATACAAAACATAATTAGAAGCTATTTCAAAAATCTATACTCCAACAAAACAGAAAACCTCGAAGACATCAACAAATTTCTAGAGACATATGAATTACCTAAACTGAACGAGGAGGACATACACAACTTAAATAAACCAATTTCAAGCAATGAAATAGAACAGGTCATCAAAAGCCTACCAACAAAGAAAAGTCCAGGACCAGATGGGTTCTCAGCCGAGTTCTACAAAACCTTTGAAGAAGAGCTCATTCCAATACTCCTCAAACTATTCCATGAAATAGAAGAGGAGGGAACCCTCCCAAACTCATTCTATGAAGCCAATATCACCCTGATACCTAAACCAGATAGAGACACATCGAGAAAAGAAAATTTCAGACCAATATCCTTAATGAACATCGACGCAAAAATTCTCAACAAAATTTTAGCAAATCACATACAAATATATATTAAAAAGAGTGCACCATGATCAAGTGGGTTTTATCCCAGGGATGCAAGGTTGGTTCAACATTCGGAAATCAATAAATGTCATTCACCATATCAACAGACTTAAAGTTAAGAATCACATGATTATTTCAATAGATGCAGAAAAAGCATTCGATAAAATACAGCATCCCTTCATGCACAAAACACTAGAAAAAATTGGGGTAGTGGGAACATTCCTTAACATTATAAAGGCAATCTACGCTAAGCCCATGGCTAATATCATTCTAAATGGTGAAAAACTGAAAGCGTTCCCCCTAAAAACTGGAACAAGGCAGGGATGCCCTCTTTCACCGCTTCTATTCAACATCGTCCTTGAGACTCTAGCCAGAGCAATCAGACAAACCAAAGAAATTAAAGGGATACGAATAGGAAAAGAAGAACTCAAACTATCCCTGTTCGCTGATGACATGATTATATATTTAGAGGAACCTGGAAATTCCACCAGAAAACTTTTAGAACTCATAAGTGAATTCAGTAAAGTAGCAGGTTACAAGATCAATGCTCATAAATCCAATGCATTTTTATACATAAGTGATGAATCTTCAGAAAGAGAAATTCGGAAAACTACCCCATTCACAATAGCATCGAAAAAAATAAAATACTTGGGAATCAATCTCACAAAAGAGGTGAAAGACCTCTACAATGAGAACTACAGAACACTAAAGAAAGAAATTCAAGAAAACCTTAGAAAATGAAAGATCTCCCATGTTCCTGGATAGGCAGAATTAATATTGTCAATATGGCTATACTACCTAAAGTGCTATACAGATTCAATGCAATTCCAATTAAAATCCCAATGATGTACCTTGCAGAAATAGAGCAAGCAATTATGAAATTCATCTGGAAGAATAAAAAACCTAGAATAGCTAAAGCAATCCTCAGTAGCAAGAGCGAAGCAGGGGGATTGCAATACCAGATCTTCAACTCTACTACAAAGCAATAGTAACAAAAACGGCATGGTATTGGTACCAAAATAGACAGGTAGATCAATGGTACAGAATAGAGGACACAGACACAAACCCAAATAAATACAATTTTCTCATACTAGACAAAGGTTCCAAAAATATGCAATGGAGGAAAGATAGTCTCTTCAACAAATGGTGCTGGGAAAACTGGAAAACCATATGCAATAGAATGAAATTAAACCCCTATCTCTCACCCTACACAAAACTCAACTCAAAATGGATCAAGGACCTCGGAATCAGACCAGAGACCCTGCATCTTATAGAAGAAAAAGTAGGTCCAAATCTTCAACTTGTTGGCTTAGGATGAGACTTCCTTAACAGGACTCCCATAGCACAAGAAATAAAAGCAAGAATCAACAACTGGGATAGATTCAAACTAAAAAGCTTTCTCTCAGCAAAGGAAGCTATCAGAAATGTGAAGAGAGAGCCTACGGAGTGGGAGAATATCTTTGCCAACCATACCTCAGATAGAGCGCTAATTTCCAGAATCTATAAAGAACTCAAAAAACTCTACACGAAGAATACAAATAATCCAATCAACAAATGGTCTAAGGAAATGAACAGACACTTCACAGAAGATGTACAAGTAATCAACAGATGTATGAAGAAATGTTCAACATCCCTAGTAATAAGGGAAATGCAAATCAAAACTACCCTAAGATTTCATCTCACCCCAATTAGAATGGCGATTATCAAGAATACAAGCAACAACAGGTGTTGGCGAGGATGTGGTGAAAAAGGAACACTCATACATTGCTGGTGGGGTTGCAAATTAGTGCAGCCACTCTGGAAAGCAGTGTGGAGATTCCTCAGAAAGCTTGGAATGGAAACACCATTTGACCCAGCTATCCCACTCCTTGGCCTATATCCAAAGGACTTAAAATCAGCATACTACAGAGATACAGCCACATCAATGTTCATTGCTGCTCAATTCACCATAGCCAGATTGTGGAACCAACTTAGATGCCCTTCAGTTGATGAATGGATAAAGAAACTGTGGCATATTTATACAATGGAATATTACTCCGCAATGAAGAATGATAAAATTATGGCATTTGTAGGCAAATGGACGAAATTGGAGAATATCATGCTAAGTGAGATAAGCCAATCTCAAAAAACTAAAGGACGAATGATCTCACTGATAAGCGGATGAGGACATATAATGGGGGGTGGGAGGGGTTAGCATTAGGTTTAGGGTTAGGTTTAGGGTTAGGGATAAGGAGAGCGGTAAGAATGAAAGAAAGAAGGACTGTATAGAAGGAAAAGAGGGGTGGGAGGGGTGGGGGGGAAGGGAAAAAAAATAAACATCATTGCCCTATGTAATCGTATGATTACAAAAAAAAAAAAAGATGCAGGGTCTCTGGTCTGATTCTGAGGTCCTTGATCCATTTTGAGTTGAGTTTTGTGCAGGGTGAGAGATAGGGGTTTAATTTCATTCTCTTACATATGGTTTTCCAGTTTTCCCAGCACCATTTGTTGAAGAGGCTATCTTTTCTCCATTCCATATTTTTGACACCTTTGTCCAGTATGAGAAAATTGTATTTACTTGGGTTTATATCCATGTCCTCTCTTCTGTACCATTGATCTACCTGTCTATTTTGGTACCAATTCCATGCCGTTTTTGTTACTATTGCTTTGTAGTAGAGTTGAAGATCTGGTATTGTGATACCCCCTGCTTCGCTCTTTCTGCTGAGGATTGCTTTAGCTATTCTGGGTTTCTTATTCTTCCAGATGAATTTCATAATTGCTTGCTCTATTTCTGTAAGGTATGTCATTGGGATTTTAATTGGAATTGCATTGAATCTGTATAGCACTTTTGGTAGTATGGCCATTTTGACAATATTAATTCTTCCTATCCAAGAACATGGGAGATCTTTCCATCTTTTAAGGTTTTCTTGAATTTCTTTCTTTAGTGTTCTGTAGTTCTCATAGTAGAGGTCTTTCACTTCTTTTGTGAGATTGATTCCCAAGTATTTTATTTTTTTCGATGCTATTGTGAATGGGGTAGTTTTCCTAATTTCTCTTTCTGAAGATTCATCACTTATGTATAAAAATGCCTTAGATTTATGTGCATTGATCTTATATCCCGCTACTTTACTGAATTCACTTATGAGATCTAAAAGTTTTCTGGTGGGATTTCCTGGTTCCTCTAAATATATAATCATATCATCAGCAAATAGGGATAGTTTAAGTTCTTCTTTTCCTATTCGTATCCCTTTAATTTCTTTGGTCTGTCTAATTGCTCTGTCTAGAGTTTCAAGGACAATATTGAAAAGAAGTGGTGAAAGAGGGCATCCCTGCCTTGTTCCAGTTTTTAGGGGGAATGCTTTCAGTTTTTCACCATTTAGAATGATATTAGCCATGGGCTTAGCATAGATGGCCTTTACAATGTTATGTTGAGAATTTTTGCGTCGATGTTCATTAAGGATATTGGTCTGAAATTTTCTTTCCTCGATGTGTCTTGTCTGGTTTAGGTATCAGGGTGATATTGGCTTCATCGAACAAGTTTGGGAGGGTTCCCTCCTCTTCTATTTCATGGAATACTTTGAGAAGTATTGGAATGAGCTCTTCTGTAAAGTTTTGTAGAACTCGGCTGAGAACCCATCTGGTCCCGGACTTTTCTTTGTTGGTAGGCTTTTGATGACCTCTTCTATTTCATTGGTTGAAATTGATTTATTTAAGTTGTGTATATCCTCCTCGTTCAGTTTAGGTAATTCATATGTCTCTAGAAACTTGTTGATATCTTCGAGGTTTTCTGTTTTGTTGGAGTATAGATTTTCAAAATAGCTTCTAATTATGTTTTGTATTTCACTCATGTCTGTTGTGATATTTCCTCTTTCATTCTGAATTTTAGTAATTTGAGTTTTCTCCCTCTTTCTCTTTGTTAGTGTGGCTAAGGGTTTATCAATTTTGTTTGTTTTTTCACAGAACCAACTATTTATTTTGTTAATTTTTCCAATTGTTTCTTTTGTTTCAATTTTGTTGATTTCGGCTCTGATTTTAACTATTTCCTGTCTTCTACTACTTTTGGTGTTGGTCTGCTCTTCTTTTTCTAGGGCTTTGAGCTGTAGTGTTAAGTCGTTTATTTGTTGATTTCTACTTCTTTTTTTGAATGCACCCCATGAAATAAATCTTCCTCTAAGTACTGCTTTCATAGTGTCCCAGTGATTTTGATATGATGTGTCTTTGTTCTCGTTTACTTCTAAGAATTTTTTTATTTCCCTTATGATGTCTTCTGTTATCCATTCATCATATAATATTGTATTATTTAATCTCCAGGTATTGGAAAAATTTCTGTTTATTATTCTGTCATTTATTTCTAATTTCAATCCATTATGATCTGATAGAATACAAGGTAGTATCTCTATCTTCTTGTATTTGCTAACAGTAGTTTGTGGCATAAAATATGGTCTATTTTAGAGAAGGATCCATGTGCTGCTGAGAAGAAAGTGTATTCGCTCTTGGTTGGATGGTATATTCTATATATGTCCATTAAGTCCAAATTGTTGATTGTGTTATTGAGATCTATGGTTTCTTTATTCAATTTTTGTTTGGACGATCTATCCAGTGGTGAGAGAGGTGTGTTAAAATCGCCTAGTATTATTGTGTTGTGGTCTATTTGATTCCTGAAATTGAGAAGGATTTGTTTGATGTACATGGATGAGCCAATGTTCGAGGCATAGATATTTATGATTGTTATGTCTTACTGATTTTTGCTTCCCTTAAGCAGCATGTAATGTCCTTCTTTATCCCTTCTGACTAGTTTTGGTTTGAAGTCCACATTATCTGAATTGAGGATGGATACTCCAGCTTTTTTGCTGAGTCTATGTGCGTGGTATGTTTTTTCCCACCCTTTCACCTTTAGTCTATGGGTATCTCTTTCTATGAGATGAGTCTCTTGCAGGCAGCATATTGTTGGATTTTTCTTTTTAATCCAATCTGCCAGTCTATGTCTTTTGATTGATGAGTTCAGGCCATTAACATTCAGGGTTATTATTGTGATATGATTTGTATTCCTAGTCATTTGACTCATTTTTGTTTTTTGACATGATTTGGTTTCTCCTTTATTTGGCTATTCCTTTAGGCTAGTTCCTCCCATTGCTGATTTGCATCGTTGTTTTTCATCTCTTCCTCATGGAATGTTTTGCTGAGAATGTTCTGTAATGCTGGCTTTCTTTTTGGAAATTCTTTTAGCTTTTGTTTATCATGGAAGGATTTTATTTCATCTTCAAATCTGAAAGTAAGTTTTTCTGGGTATAAGATTCTTGGTTGGCATCCGTTTTCTTTCAGGGCTTGGTATATGTTGTTCCAGGCCCTTCTAGCTTTTAGGGTCTGGATTGAAAAATCTGCTGATATTCTTATTGGTTTCCCTCTGAATGTAATTTGATTCTTTTCTCTCGCGGCCTTTAAAATTCTGTCTTCATTTTGTATGTTAGGTATTTTCATAACAATGTGCCTTGGTGTGGGTCTGTTGTAATTTTGTATATTTGGAGTCCTATAAGCCTCTTGTATCTGGTATTCCATTTCGTTCTTCAGATTTGGGAAATATTCTGATATTATTTCATTGAATAGATTGTTCATTCCTTTGGTTTGTTTCTGTAAGCCTTCCTCAATCCCAATAATTCTTCAATTTGGCCTTTTCATGATATCCCATAATTCTTGTAGATTCTGTTCAAGATTTCTTACCATCTTCTCTGTTTGGTCAACTTTGTTTTCAAGATTAAATATTTTTTCTTCAATGTCTGAGGTCTGTCTTCCAGGTGTTCTATCCTATTGGTTATGCTTTCTATGGAGTTTTTAATTTGGTTTATTGTTTCCTTCATTTCAAGTATTTCAGTTTGTTTGTTTTTTTTCAGTATCTCTAACTCTTTATTGAAATGATCTCTTGCTTCCCATATTTGCTCTTTTAACTGTTGATTGGTGCAATCATTTAATGCCTGCATTTGCTCTTTCATCTCCTCATTTGCTCCCCCGATTGTTTTAATTATGTACATTCTGAACTCCCTTTCTGACATTTCTTCTGCTGTGCTGTCATTGGGTTTTATTGATATAGTATCTAGGTTTGTTTGGGACATTTTCTTCCCTTGTTTTCTCATATTGGTCAGATATCAGTGGGACTCTGAGATATTGCAGATTTCCTCTTTGGCTTATAGTGTCCCTGTAGATTTCCAGTATATCACCTCCCAGCCTTCAGTAGCCTGAAGTCTTGGAGGAACTTGATAATGCAGTGCTTCCGAAGAAAGCTGCCCCTAGCCCACTACTGGTTCCAGGGCTGGGGGCTAACTCTTTGCGGAAAGGCTCTCCCTGGGCGGCATGCTCCAAGAAGCTGACTGTGGAAGGAGCCTGCGGCTGGAGGGAGCAGGTAGGCCTGGTGAAGTCTCTGGCTGCCCTGCCGGAGGGAGCAGGGCTGCCTGGGGAAGACTCTTGCTGCCCTGCCCTGCTCTGAGAAGCCGCCCCTGTCCGGGCCTGCCGTCCTGGCCGAGCTTCACCTGGTGGGAGAGACTCACCCCAGGGCTCTATGTTAGTCCGAGTCTCGCATTGCCTCCCCTTCTTGAATCCTGGGTTCTGGAGCGACGGGAGATGCAGTCACCTTGTAGTCAGCCATCTTGGATCCCGCCGAATTTCTATCTCTTTATCTTCTTTATTTGATGTGACATCGTCTTGCTATCTTTTCTTCTACTTTCTTCATAATTTCATTTAGTTCTTTGAACTCAATTATAATGACTACTTTGAAGTCTCTGTCTATTAAGTCTATTATCTGGTCATTGTCAAAGGTTGTTTCTGTTTTCTGCTTTCTAGTGTGTGAGTTAGTCTTCCCCAGTTATTCATGTCTCATTTTTTTTTGAAACTGAATGTTTTTTGATAATTCGTAGAAGCAACTCTGAGTACAGGTATCCCCACCTTGAGTTCAAGGCTTATTTGTGTTATTTACTTACTTACTTGTTTAGTCACTTACTGCATAACTTTAATGAAGTCTATCCCCCCACACATACACCCAAGCACTGTGAAGCCTGGTGTGGTGTTCCTTAGGAAATACAACCCTAGGATGCACACACACATCCTGGGTTTTGGCAGAGTTCTCTTTGACTGACTCTTTCCCTGACCACACCCAGTAGTTAAACCTCACTGATTGCTGAATGATTGTTCTATTGTTTTCAAAAATTGTTCAAGGCATAAATTTCTTCACAAACTGAGCCAATCAAGTTCTGTCTCCTTTGAAGTGATAGTTTCCTAGATCAGCATCTGAGATTTATTCTGACCCCAAGAGGGTTCATCTCTACTGTCTTGTTTCCTGTTTCTCTCCAGAAAATTAGCCAGCCTACAGTTTAGCCTACATTTCCAGTAACTCTGCCATTCTTTCAGTGGCCTGTTACCATAAACCTTCACTATTTTTAAGAACACACTTAGGCTTGGATTTCTCCACAATCTGAGAAGTGGAGTTGGCCACATTTTTTTTTTTTTTTTTGCGTGTGTGTAGTACTTGGGGTAGAACCCTAGGGCATCATTATGCTAGGCAAGCACTTTACCACTGAGCCATATCCCTAGATGATGAGATCAGTTCCTTTGGAAAGATATTTGGAGCTCTCAATTGTTGGCCATATTTTCCCCAGGGCAGAATCTCTGAGCAACAGTTCCATGCTAGGGTCAAGGACAATGGCAGACATCTGAGCATCATCCCCACTTTAGGAACTGGAAGGAAACACAGCAGCTCCAGATCTCCTTGGCTTGCTTCTTTCCCAGCATGGGAGCCAAGTCAGGGTGGCCCTAGTATTTTCAGTGTTACCATACCATAGTTAGAGCCTCCACCATACAAGTTGGGACTGGGTGGGAGAAGGGAGCTGTCTCTTTTCAGTCTTATTTGCCTGGAAATGAGCCTGAGAAACCTGTAGCTGACAGTAGGCTAAGAAATGCTGATGCCCTGCTCCTCCAGCTGGAGCTGAAGAAATGGGATGCCTGTGTACTTAATTGTATGATATGGAGTAGTTTCTGTCTGCTTGAATTTGAATGGAGGAAGAAGGGAGTAAACATTGTCTCAGCTACCCCAGTGTCACATTTTTACGCTGAATTTTAGTAGATTTTCTTGACCAAGTGTTTCTTCATTTGCTGTATGCCCTTAGACCATTTCTAAGGAATTACAAAAAAATTTAAAGTAAACTTTATTTTACTGTATAATTTTTGGTCCCTAGAAAAAAATGTGCAAAATGTAGTTCCCACATGCCCACTGCCTTCCCCTGACATCCGTATCATCCTCAACCATTGACATCACACACCACAGAAATATATTTAGTACAATTGATGAACCTATAATGATACATTCTTATCACTAAAGTCCATAGTTTACATTAGGGTTCACTTGGTGTTGTATGTTCTGTGGGTTTTAACTAATGTATGATATGTATCTATTATTAAAGTACAGTATCATATTGAACATTTCATTGCCCACAAAGTTCTCTGTGTTCCACCTACACATCCCTTTATCCCCACTAATACCTGGCAACCACTAATACTTTCACCGTCTTGATAGAATACAGTTAAAATTGTATGATTTGTGGCCTTTTCAGATTGTCTTGCTTCGCTTAAAATATGCTTTTAAATTTCTTCTGTGTCTTTTCATGAATTGGATTGGTAGCTCACACACATCTGCCCCTCTTCTCTCCCCAGTACTGGGGACTGAACACAAGCCCACACTCATGCTAGGCAAGTGCTCTACCACTGAGTTACACCCCAGCCTTTTTTATTTTATTTTGAGACAGGGCCTTGCTAAGTTGCAGAGGCTGGCCTCCAACTTGCAATCCTCCTGTCTCAGCCTTCTGAGTAGCTGGGATTACAAGCATGCCTCACCATGCCCAGCAGTAGCTCATCTCTTTTAGCACTGAGTAATAGTCCAATGTCAGGAGGTAGCACAGCTTATCCATTTGCCTACTAATGGATGTCTTGGTTGCTTCCAAGTTTGGGTGGTTATGAATAAACCTACAAAAATCCATGTGAAGGTTTTGTGTGGACATAAATTTTTTACTCATTTGGGTAAATGCCAAGGAGAATGACTGCCAGATCATATGGTAAGTGTATGTTTAGTATTTTTAAGAAAGTGTCAAACTATATTCCAACCTGGTTATGCCATTTTGTGTCCCACCAGCAATGAATAAGAGTTCCTGTTTCTCCACATCCTCACCAGCAGTTGGTATTATCAGGTTCTGGATTTGGGCTATTGTAAGGAGTGAACAGTAGTACCACATTATTGTTTGAATCTGCAATTCCCTAATAACTGTGATGTTTAGCATCTTTTTCATATGCTTATTTTCCAACTTTGGTGCTGTGAAGTTCAGGTCTTTTATCCATTTTAAATCAGGTTCTTCTTTTTCTTATTCTTGAATTTTAAGATTTGGTATATTTTAGATTAATATCCTTTAATCAGATATGTCTTTCACATATATTTTCTTTCCATCAGTGGCTTGTATTTTCATTCTCTGAACAGTGCACTTTGCAGAGCAGAACTTTTGCTCTTATTGAGTCCATATTATCAGTTATTTCTTTCATAGATTGTGCCTTTGGTATTATATCTAAAAAGTCATTGCAATGTGGATTCATCAACTATAATAAATGTACTACTTTGGAGCAGAATGTTGATAGTGGAGGAGATTACTCATGTGTGGGGACAGGGTGTATATTGGAACTCTGTGTACTTTCCACTCAATTTTGCTGTGAACCTAAACCTCTGAAAAACAAAGTTTATTAATTTAAGAAAAATCGTAAAGTCCAAGATGAAGATAAGGTATCAGAGATATAAATAAACTCATAATCAGAGTAAAAAATAATTACCATACTCAAGGTCATCTGGATTTTGAATTACATTATTTTCTAGGTTCTTTATAAATTTTTTGGTCTATCAACCATTTTGAGCTAATTTTTTTATTTAAATAAAATATTTATTGTTCATTCCTTTTTAAAATTTATTTTATTGTTATTAAGGGTGTAAGGTCTGTGTTTACATTTCTTTTTTTTTTTTTGCATGTAGCTATCCAGTCTTTCAGAACCATTGGTTGAAAACACTCTTCAATCCATTCCATGCCTTTGTTCCTTTGCCAAAGAGTAGCTGACTATATTCATGTGAATTGATTTCTGGTGCCTCTGTTCTGTTCCATTGATTTATCTGTCTCACCAATACCATTCTGTTTTGATTACTGAAACTATATAGGAAGTCTTGAAGTAGGGTAGTCTCAGCCCTCCAACTTTTTTCTTCTCCTTCAATATTGAGTTGGTTTTCTGATTTTGTTTTGCTTTGTTTTGTTTTGTTTTTTGCCTCTACATATAAAATTTTAGAAGGATTTTGTTGATATTCACAAAATAACTTGCTGGGATTTCAATTGGAATTGCATTGACACTTTTAGATCCAATTGGGAAGAACTGACATCTTGACAATATTGAATTTCCCTATTCATGAACATAGACTGTCTCCCCATTGATTTATTTGTTTTCTTACATCAGAGTTTTGTAGTTTTCCTCATACAGACCTTGTACTTATGATGTTAGATTTATACCTCAGTGTTTCATATTTTAGAGTGCTAATGTAAATAGTAATGTGTTTTTCAAAAACAATTTATATATTTATGATTAATATATAAAAAACTGTACCTATTTAATATATTAGTAGTTTGAGACAAATTTGCAAGTGGGCACAGGGACCACTCTAATCTTCTCTGTATTGTTTAAATTTTAGTACATGTACTGCTGAAGAAAAAAATTGTAATATGTTTTTAATTTCAAATTCCATTTGTTTATTGCAGTTGGATTTGTATATTAACTCTGTGTCCTGCAACCTTGCTATAATCACTTATTTATTGTCAGAGTTTGTTGATTCTTTCAGATTTTCTACATAGACAGTCATGCATCTGTGAATAGTTTTATTTCTTCCTTCTTGGTTTATCATGCATTTCTTATTGCATTATTCAGGGTTTCCTAGAAGATGTTGAAAGACAGGCATGATCTTAGAGAAAATGCATTAAGTTTCTCACCATTATGTACGATGTTAGTTGTAGGTGTTTTGTAGGTGTTCCTAATGAACATTCCTAGTCTATTCCTTAATAAACTATGCCTAATTTGCTGAGGGTTTTTATTGTTAATGGGCATTGGCATTTTCATCAAAACCTTTTTGTGCATCTAATGATACAATGACGATTTTTCTTCATTAACCTGTTGAACAATGGATAGCATTTATTGATTTTCAACTGTTAAAACAACCTTTTACACCTGGGATGACTCCCACTTGTTTGCAATGTGTAATTCTTTTCACAAATTGTTTGACATATTAATATTTTGCTAAGGATTTTCTCACCAATGTTCATAAGAGATAGTGGTCTAAAGTTTTCTTGTAATGTCTTTGTCTGGTTTTAGTATTAGGATAATGCTGACCTTATAGAATGAGTTAAGAAGCATTCCCTCTGCTGTCTTCTGGAAAAGATTGCAGAGAATTAGTATGATAATTTTTCCCTTAAATATTGGGTAGAATTTACCCATGAGCACATCTGAGCTTGGTGGTTTCTGTTTTGAAAGGTTATTAATTATTAATTTCTTTAGTGGATATTATTCTATTCAGATTGTCTATCTTTTTGTGTGAGTTTTGGCAAACTGTTCTTTTTCTTCTTGTCAGTACTGGGGAATTGAACAAAAAGGTGCTTTACCTCTCAACTAAATCTCCAGCCTTTCTTATTTTTTACTTTGAGACAAGGTCTTACTCAGTTGCTGTGACTGGCCTTGACCTTAAAATCCTCTTGCTTCAACCTCTTTAGTCATTGGAATTACAGGAGTGCACTATTGTAACTGACTTGGTAAATTGTCTTTCAAGGAATTGACCCATTTCATTTAGACTCTCAAATTTTAGGGCATAAATTTGTTCATTGTTTTCCTTAATTATTCTTTTGATGTCTTGGGATCCATAGTAATGTCCTCTTTTTATTTTTGATTTGCATCCTCTGTTTTTTAAGTTAGCATGACTAGAGGTTTATTGGTATTACTAATTGTTTCAAAGAAACAGCTTTTGATTTTATTAATTTCTTCTAATGATTTGTTTTCAATTTCATTGATTTGTGCTCTGATTTTTATAATTTATTTTCTTCTGCTTACTTTGGACTTAATTTTCTATTCTTTTTCTAATATCCAAAGATGAAAGCTTAGATTATTTTAGGTCATTGTTCTTTTCTAATATATGCATTCAGTGCTATAAATCTCCTTCTAAGCTGGGTGTGGAGGTGCGGGGCCATAATTCCAACAACTTGGGAGGCTGAGGCAGGAAGATGGAAAGTTTCAGGCCATTCTTCACAACTTAGCAAGACCACGTCTCAAAATTTGAAAAATGAACTAGGGATGTAGGTCAGTGGCAAAGCAACCCTGGATTCAGTACCTCAAAAATTTTTTCTTTCTAAGCACTGTTTTTGTTTACATCCCACAAATTTTGTCAAGTTATACTTTCGTTCCCATTTAGCTCAAAATATTTTTTTAATATTCTTTGGATTACTTCTTTTACTCATGTTATCTAGAGGTATATTGTTTAATCTCCAAGTTTTGGGGGAGGGTTTCTAGATAATGTTCTATTATCAATGTCTTATTTAATTTCATTGTGCTCTGAAAACAGACACTATATCATTTCTTTTCCTTTAAACCTGTTAAAGTGTGTTTTATGGCCCATAAAACAGTTACTATTAGCTGTTGTCAAACTTGTCCTTTACTGAACTCTCAACAATTTGTCAATTACAATTAAGATTTTCTTACTGCAATCAATCTAACAAAAGAGGTCAAAGACCACTACAATGAAAACTACAGAACACTAAAGAAAGAAATTAAAGAAAACCTTAGAAGATGGAAAGATCTCCCATGTTCTTGGATAGGCAGAATTAATATTGTCAAAATGACCATATTACCAAAAGTGTTATACAGATTCAATGCAATTTCAATTAAAATCCCAATGACATTCCTCATAGAAATAGAGGAAGCAATCATGAAATTCATCTGGAAGACCCAGAATAGCCAAAGCAATCCTTAGAAGGAAGAGTGAAGCAGGAGGTATCAAAATTCAAGACTTTAAACTATACTATACAGCAATAGTAACAAACATGGCATGGTATTGGCACCAAAATAGGCAGGTAGACCCATGGTACAGAATAGAGGACACAGAGACAAACCCACATAAATAGTTATCTCATAGTAGACAAAGGTGCCAAAAACATACAATGGAGAAAAGATAGCCTCTTCAACAATGGTAGTGGGAAAACTGGAAATCCATATGCAGCGAAATGAAATAAAGTCCCTATCTCTCACCTTGCACAAACCTCAACTCAAAATGGATCAAGGACCTAGGAATTAGACCAGAGACCCTGCACCAAATAGAAGAAAAAGTAGGCCCAAATCTTCATCATGTCTGCTTATGACCAGACTTCCATAACAAGACTTCCAAAGCACAAGAAATAAAAACAAAAATAAAAAAAATGGGATAGACTCAAATTAAAAAGCTTTTTATCAGCAAAGGAAACAATCAACAATGTGAAGAGAAAGCCTACAGAGTGGGAGAAAATCTTTACCACATGCACTTCAGATAGAGCACCAATCTCCAGAATTTATAAAGCACTCAAAAAACACCAAAAATACAAATAACTCAATCAATAAATGGGCTAAGGAATTGAGCAGACACTTCACAGAAGATGTACAAGCAATCAACAAATATATGAAAAAATGTTCAACATCTTTAGTAATAAGAGAAATGCAAATCAAAACTACCCAAAGATGTCATCTCATCCCAATTAGAATGGCGATTATCAAGAATACAAGCAACAATAGGTGTTGGCGAGAATGTGGGGAAAAAGGTACACTCATACATTGCTGGTGGGATTGCAAATTGGTGCAGCCACTCTAGAAAGCAGTATGGAGATTCCTTAGAAATCTTGGAATGGAACCACCATTTGACCCAGCTATTCCACTCCTTGGCCTATACCCAAAGGAATTAAAATCAGCATACTACAGTGATGCAGCCACATCAATGTTCATAGCAGCTCAATTCACAATAGCTAGATTGTAGAACAAACCTAGATGTCCTTCAGTAGGTGAATGGGTAAAAAAACTGTGGTATATATGTACAGTGGAATATTATATTACTCAGCCATAAAGAAGAATAAATTTATGGCATTTGCAGGTAAAGGGATGGAGTTGGACAATATCATGCTAAGTGAGATAAGTCAATCCCAAAAAACCAAAGACTGAATGTTTTCTCTGATAAGTGGATGCTGATACATAATATGGGGGGGGCGTGGGGTAAGGGAAGAATGGAGAAACTTTGGCTTGTGTAGAGGGGAATGAGGGGAGGGGAGGTAGCAGGGGGAAGGAAAGATGGTGGAATGAGAAAAACATCAGTACCCTATGTACATGTATGATTACACAAGTGGTGTGAATCTACATTGTTTACAACCAGAAAAATGAAAAGTTGTACTCCATTCATGTACAATGAATCAAAATGCATTCTGTTGTCATGTATAACTAATAGAACAATATTTTCCTACTGCAGAACTGGTTTTTGCTCATGAGTTGCTTATTTTCTTTCTCTTTTTTTTAAGACAGGATCTCACATATTGCCCAGGCTGACCTCAAATTTCTGAGCTAAAGTGATCCTCCTATCTCAGCCTCTCAAGTAGCTGGAACTATATGTGTGTACCACCTTTGCCCTGCTCATGAGTTTCTGCTCCCATTAAGTTGTGATTCTCTATATCTGCCTGTCTCCAATTTTGAGGGTAGCAGTTTGCCTTGTAACCTCACTTCTTTGATGAATCTAAAAAGAACTGTTGAATTTTCAGCATATTCAACCTTTTACCTATTGTTAGAATGGAGTGATGACTTCTAAGCACCTTCCATGCTGAACCAGAAATTAGAATAAAGATTGTTTTCTTTTAAATTGTTTTCACAAGTTTTTCAGGGGATTTGTCTCCCAGAGCTCCTCATACTCTCATGTCAGAAATAGAACTTGCTGCTTCGCTTCATTTTACTGCCATATGATGCTCCATTGTATAGTTACACCACATTTTATTTATGTTTTTACTGGGTCATAAACATTTGGGCTCTTTATACATTTTCGTTATCATGAATAATGCTACTACAAGTATTTATGTGACACAAGCTATTTTTACCCTTCTTTCTTTCTTTCCTTCCTTCCTTCCTTCCTTCCTTCCTTCCTTCCTTCCTTCCTTCCTTCCTTCCTTCCTTCCTTCCCCATTCCTTACTTCCATGCTGGGAAGTGAACCCAGGGCCTCACACATGGTAGGTGGATACTACCACTGAACTACACCCCCAACTCCTTTTTAAACCATTTTTTGTGATGCAGAGCCTCATGCACACTAGGAAAGCTCTCTACAATTAAGCCACATTCCCATTCCCAGCCCCTGTCCTTTCTTGATAGTATCCCTTAAAGCACCAGTTTTAAATTTTAATGACTTTTAACATCTCAATTTTTTCTTTTCTTTTTTCAGCTCATGATTTGGTCTCACATGTAGGAAAGCATTGCCTACCACGATATCATGACTTTTATTCTAAGAATTTTATAGTTATAGCCTTTACATTTAGTCTGTGATCTTTGAGTTAATTTTTTGTGTATGGTGTCAGGTATGTGTCTTATTTCATTGTTTTGTATGTGTCTCGCCAATTGTCCAGAATCATTTGTTGAAAAGACTTCTTTTACCATTTAACTATCTTGACATCTTTGTCAAAAATCAAATTACCATTATTTTAGGGTGTAGTTATAGTCAATCTGTTCTTTTGGATTGACCTACATATGTAGTTTTTTGTTAATACTATGCTATCATGATAAAGATATATTTTTAATAAGTTTCCATATTGAAAAGTATGAGTCCCCTGACTTTCCTATTCCTTTTTTAAACATTTTTTTATCTTTCCACAATTTTACTGGTTCATTATAGTTGTACATGTTTATAGAATTTGTTATTATATATTCATACATGCAGAAAATTTAACAATATAATTTGGCCAATATCTCTACCCACTCTGGGTTCCTTTCATTCTCATATGGATTTTCAGATCAGCATGTCAATTTCTGAAAAACAGCTATGATAATCATAGGGATTGTATTGAATCTATAGATCAAATTGGAGAATATTGACATCCTAACAATATTAACTTTTCTGATACTTGAACATAGAATGCCTTACAATATTTATGTCTTTAATTTCTTTCAACAAAGATTTGTAGTTTTAAGGGTGTTACATTTTTTACTTTAAAAAGTAAAGACTGTATCACTATTTTGTTCTTTTTGATGCTGTTATAAATCAAATTGTCTTTACATTTCATTTTCAGATTATTCATGATAGTATATAGAAATATAATAAATTTATCAGTATTGATCTTGTATCCTGTAACCTTGTTTGATTCACCTATTAGTTGTAGACTTTCAGTGGTTTCCTTGGGATTTTCTATGTGCAAGATCATGTCGTCTTCAAGGAGACAGTTTTATTTCCTTCTTTCCAATCTGGATGCCTTTTGTTCATTTATTTATTTTTATTTTTTACTTAATTCCTCTAGGTAGAACCTCTTCTACAATGTTGAACAGAAGTGGCAGACATCCTTGAATTAGGGAATAGCTTTTAGTTTCTCACCATTAAGATGACTATGGGTTTTTCTTAGATGTTTTTGTCCGGTTAAGGAAGTTTTCTTCTATTCCTAGTGTACTGAGGGTTTTAATCAGAAAAGCATGTTGGATTTTTTCAGATACTTCCTCCACACCTATCAAAATGATCATATGGGGTCTGAGGTAGAGCACTTGCCTGGCATGCATGAGAACCTGATCACTAGTGAAGAAAGAAAGAGAGAGAGAGAATGAGAGAGAGAGAGGGAGGGAGAGGGAGGGAGGAGGGTGGGAGAGAGCTAGAAGGAGGGAGGGAGGGAGGGAGGGAGGGAGGGAGGGAGGAAAGAAGGAAGGAAGGAAGAGAGAGGAAGGAAGGAAAGAGAAAGAAAAAGAAAGGAAAGGAAGGAAGGAAGGAAGGAAGGAAGGAAGGAAGGAAGGAAGGAAGGAGAAAGAGGAGGATGGGAGGGAGAGAGGGAGGGGAAAAAGAGAGGAAGAAGAAAGACTAAGTTATCTAATTTGTTGCCATGCAGTTATTCATAATACTGTATTTACTTCTTTTCCTTTTTATTACTGCAAAGTTAGTAGTAATGAGCCTTCTGTACTTTTCTATTGGTCTGGTTAAAGATTTGTCAAATATGTTGATTTTTTTCCAAATAACCAACTTTTGATTTTGTTGATTTTCTCCATTTTATTTATTTCCTCTCTATTATTTTTATTATTTTCTTCCTTCATCATGCTTTTGCATTAAGTTTGCTCTTCTCTCTCTAGTTTCTTAGGACATTTTTGCATTTTTTCAATATATCTCATGCCTCTTTTTGTTTCTCTGTACCTCTTTTACTATCTTCTTTTGCATTAAGTAATTATTTTCTAGTGTAGCGCTTTGATTCCTTTTATGATTTTTTAACTATGATTTTAAAATTTTTTTAATAGTCTGATAAATTGCCCAGGCTGGCTATGAACTTGTGATCTTCCTGCCTCGACCTCCTGAGTTACTGCAATTAATCCACCATGTCCAGCTGTTATTTTCTTATTTATTGTCATAAGGCTTAAAATACATGGTTTATCTTGTCATAATCTACTTCAGATTTATACTTAGTTAATTATTGTGAGATATATAAACTTCAACTGTACATGGCTCCATTTCCTTCATTCTCATGCTATTATTGTTATGCACACTATGTCCATGCATGTTCCAAATTCAGTAATACCTGGTTACAATCATTGATTTATAAAATATTATTTCCTTTCAAGGAACTAAGAGAAGAAATGAGAGGACAAATATATTTATAATGTTTTGAAAGTATTAATCTTCTTCATTACCATTGCTGATTTTCTTCACTTCTCCCTGTGGATTCAAGTTACCACCCAGTGTCATTTCCTTAATCTATACATCTCTGTTCTTAACTAACTGTTTTGTGCTGTTGTCAAATATATTTTTTGTATGTCATAGGGAAACATTATAATTTTATAGATATTATGTGTGAAATTGTTTTTAAAATCAGTTACAAGAAGAAAGAAAAATGTTTTCTATATCAGTTTTAAAAAGAAACGAAAATAATACCATTATGCTATCTTGTGTGTGTGTGTGTGTGTGTGTGTGTGTGTGTGTGCCCGTGCGCATGTGCACTAGGGATCAAACCCAAGGCCTTGCACATGCTAGGCAAGCACTCTACCACTGAACCACACTCCCAGCCCCCCATTGTGCTCTTTTATCATTACCTACATAATTATTTTTACCTCAGATCATTGGTTATTTGTGTGAATTTAAAGTGCTACATGTGATGTCACTTCCTTTTAGTCTGAAAAACTTAATTTTTGTAAGGCATATATACTAGCAATGGATTCCCTTATTGTTTGTTTTTCCACGGATGTCTGTTTTGTCTTCATTTTTGAAAGATAGTTATGTTGGTTTTAGGAATTGACAAGTTTTTTCTTTCTTTCAGCACTTCAAATATATCATTTCACTGTCTTCTAGCCTTCATTGCTTCTGTTAATAAGTCAATTGTTGATCTTACTGGTGTTTCCTCATATGTAGTAAATTATATTTCTTTTCCTGCTTTCAAGATTTTCTCTTTGCTGACCAGGCGAGTTGGCACATAACTGTAATCCCAATGGCTTAGGAGACTGAAACAGGAGGATCTCAAGTTCAAAACCAGCCTTGGCAAAAGTGAGACCCTAAGCAACTCAGTGAGACCCTGTCTCTAAATAAAGTACAAACTAGGACTGGGGATGTGGTTCAGTGGTTGAGTGCCCCTGAGTTCAATCCCTAGTGCCCAACCCCCCCAAAAAGATTTTCTTTTTGCCTTTCAAAAATTCAATATTTCAACAACCGTTATGCTTCCCAGTGTGTCCCTTCCTTTGTCATCTGTCCTTTTGGTACTATCTCTGCCTATGCGTGTACACACACATATATTGCACTTAATGATTTAATGGTGTCCCACATTTCTCTGAGGCAGTGTTCATTTTTGTTGTCTTTCTTCATCAGATTGAAAAAATCTCTATTGACTATCTTTGCTGTTAGGTGTTGGGGGAGCTTGGAGACTGCTTTCACAGATCAAGGAATTTATAATTTTGCCCTATGTTCAACCAGAAATAAGAAGCTTAAAAGTTTTCTTCCCCAATAATTTTTGAGAAAGCACAGTCTTGGGCATATGTACAGTCTTCTAGACCAGCAAGAATACTTGTGCTTAAATTTTAAACTTTGCTTCCTAGGAGCAGCTCCTGGACCAGAGTAGCTAATTGTCCAATCAATGTTTGATGAGAGTTTATGAAGTAAAGCTTCTGCCCTTTGTTGCTTCATCTGTATGTGGTTTGGGGAATGTTTTAGGTCTGTCTCATGTCCTGCTCTGATTGCTCCTGAACTGGGTGCAGTCTAGTGCATGTGTACAGCCTTCTGGACCTGTGTGGATGAGTGTGATCTGATGAAGTAGCTTCTTAGCTGTCTTTTTCATAGGTTTTCTCTGGTAACTTTCTGACCGATATACCATTTTTCTTTTTGATACTAGTTTCGGCTCCCTCTTAATTGCTTGCCACCAGAATCTACATTGTTTTAAACAATGCCCATAAGCATGAACAACTCCACGGTGTGTTCCACATCATCATTTCCTGTAGGGCAGAGCTGTGAGGCAGAGCTCTGGAGCTCTCCATCCTGTGGCTTTCCTTCAGGTTCTGCCCTAGTAGAACCTCTAGGCCACTGCACTGAAGCTGGGATGGAGACAGTGCCTATTTCTCCTGAAGTGATTCTCTTTGCTCTGTGAATTGACACTGGGGAGGGAATGGTAGTCCCTGGTCTTCTCAGCTTGTCTCTCCCATTTTGGAACTTCCATCCTCTGAGCAAGCTTAGGTAGGATGATTGAGGCCTAATGTTCTTGGTTTGCTCTGTCTAGGATAGAGCCTCTACCCTATAAGTTGGGACTGGGTGGGGAAGGCAGACCAGTCCTCTTGGCCACTTCCAACCACAATAGAGATTCTTTGATAATGAGTTGGGGGAGTTGAGACATACTCCAAGAGTGAAATCATAGCTGCTAGACTGGGAGATGGAGGAGGAGGGAACACTGTTTTCTTGGCCACACCTGTCTAGAACAGTGCTTCTGGAACATGGAGCAGGGATTGGTACAAAAATGAAGCAACTCATGGCTCAAATGCCACAGATGCTTACTGTCTTACCAAGAGGTAGTAGATTTTCCCTGACAAATATTTCTCCATTTGCTGTACGCTCTGAGAACAGTTTCCAGAGACTTTAACTAGGTATTTGAAAAATTTTTGCCAGTAAAACAGTTGTTTCACTGGGGAGAAACACCAGCTTCCCACACAGCCATTCTGGAAGTCCCACCCTTTACTTAAAATTCTTCCAGTGGAAAAATAATTTTTCAAGGTGGAGGTTTCTCCATATATTATCTGTGCTAGAACTAAAGCCAAATCAAAGATTTTCTGCAGATGGAAAGAAAGCATACAATAGGGCAAAATAGGTTTCTGATGTAAGACTTATTTCAAAATAAGCCCAATAAATAGTTTGAAGTTTATCACATAAGTGCTGATATTTTGAAAAATAGCTGCTCTCCAGAATTAGGTACTTGTCAAAAGGGGAAACAGTGGTAATTATGTGAAAACTATTCTGATCCTTGGAGCAGGGGAAATAATCTCCTTCCTGGGAGCCGATTGGAGGTTATATTGGATCTTCTCTGATGCTAACAGAACAATGATTTTCAAAATCCATTATAATTTTTTGTTGGGAAAAAAGAGGGAAAACTTTTCACTAAATATTGCCATGAGCAACAAACAGCCCCTTATCTGGTTTCTAGAAGTGCACAGGACAGGCCGAGTCCAAGAATGTAGACAAATAAGTAAATTGTGACATTTGAACTGCCTTAGAGACACCTTCCCTGATGGCTGTTGGGAAATATCATTTCCATTCTGTCTCCACTTTGCTTTCCCCCTCTTTGGAACTCAATCCAGGCTGCATAACTTGCCTCAGTGGAAAGTATACTAAGACTGTGCCACTGGGAGAGATGTCTTCTGGTTGGACATCCTCATTTGATTCTCTTCTCAGCTGGTTCATCACCACCATTTTTTCGAGGGAATGGTCAGTTGTAAAGAAAGGTGGGACCCCAAAGAGTACACAGCTTTAGCAACCCTCACTTCTCTTTACATTTGTTCAGCCTGGGTGTGTCCTAATTCTGAGGAGCCATTGTTCTTTTGTGCCCAAAGCCAACAGACTCCTAACCTGGCTGCAGGGCTGGAGGGGCACATCTCAACTCATCTTTTCCCTGTGGACACTCCCTTATATGCCTTAGTAAAGAAAGTTCAGGACTAGTGACCAAAGAACACACTGAGGACATGCTAATCTGAGATCATGGCTATTACATTGATGACCTCGCCTCTCGTTTCTGATCCTGAGTTCCTCTGATTTATGCTCCCCATCATTTCTGGACACATTTTTATCAAGATAGTTCACTCCTTAATTATCTTTTCTGAGCACAACCTCTCTCCTCCTACAGCTACCCTGCACATCTGCAGTAGGGCCTCTTAGCTTTTGTCAGAAGATTTGGATTTTAGACCCTGCCTCATTTCCCTGCCTTCTCTCTGTTTCTGTCTCTGTCTCTCTCTCCCCACCCCCTTTCTCCATCAGCAGATGCCTTCAATTGCTTTTCTAAAACAACATAGACCCCATGATGCCCTCATCCCCTTGACCTTTGGCTCTTTTGTTCATGCCAGTTGTCATCTCAAAGCTCTCTCCCTGCCCCCTCCCTTAGCTGCTTTCTCTCCTCTTTCTCTTGTCCCCAAGCATTCTTTCTTTATGGAGATAGCACTTCTGTTCTCTTCCAAACTCACTCTTCCCCCATCCCCTTTCCTTCCAGTATACAGATTTGCAGCTTGACAAAATCCAGGGTTCTAGTGCTCTAGGGCTCCTGTTGGCCAGTCAGGTGAAGAAGAGAAGCAGGCCCCAGGGGTCCCTGGGGCATGTCCCTGTGTCCAAGGGGGAAGCTGCCACTGACCCTCACCCACTGTGTTCTGGGTTAATGTAAACCCAGTGCTGCTGGAACTTCTGGTTCATCAAGAGAAGACAGAAACCCAGATGTTAATGTAAACTGTCCCACTTGTAAATTTTGACAACTATTCTTTTTTCTCTCCAATAACCTGGGGGTAGAGGCATAATACCCTCACATCTCTGGATTAGATTTAACACCCTTAACCTTCCACAGCAGTTCAGGTACCCAGTTCTGGAAGGTTGCCTACTCAAAGTCTGTACTGCTGCCACCATTTCATTGACCCACTATGGTCACTGTCTTTAAGTCTTATGACCTGGAGAACTGTAATGGCCTCCTAAATGCTCTCTCTGCCGTATTTGCTCCCCTCTATTTTACTGTGTACAACCCTGCTTGACAGGTGCCTCAATATTAGAGTCTTGTGGTTAAGGAAGTGGGTTCTAGGATCTAGTTGTATAGATTTAGCTCCAGACTGATCATTTATAAGCCGTGGGGTTTTAGACAAGTGAGTTCATCTTTCCGAGTCTGTTTCCCTTGTCTCCTGCCCTTTTCAATACTAGGAACCCAAAGGTACTCTATCACTGACCTCCACCCCAGCTCCTTCTTTAATTTTATTTATTTATTTAGTTGTTTATTTATTTATTTATTTATTTATTTGTACTGGAGATTGAACTCAGGGACACTAACCACTGAGCAACATTCCCAGCCCTATTTTGTATTTTATTTAGAGACAGAGTCTCACTGAGTTGCTTAAGATCTTGCTTTTGCTGAGATTGGCTTTGAACTTGTGATCCTCCTGTCTCAGCCTCCTGAGCCACAGGAATTACATACATGTGCCACTGCACCCAGCTCCTCTCTTTAATTTTGAGACACAGTCTCACTATGTTGCCCAGGCTTGGCTTGAACCTATGATCCTCCTGCCTCAGTCTCTCTGGGATTACATGCATCACCGTACCTGGCTCCTTTTGCTTCTCAAATAGAGTTTGTCTTCTTTGTCTAGGCATTCAAACCTCCTCCTCTTGCTTTGGCCTGAGGCCACCTGTAGCTCTTCATATGTAGTGGTTCAGCCACACTAGACTTCTCATTCCTATCTTCTTGTTTTTTCCTTTTTGGTGGTACTGCAGATCAATTTCAGGACATCATGTATGCTAGGCAAGCACTCCACCACTGAGCCACACTCCAGCCTCTAATTCTTATCTTCTTCATTTTCCTTTCTCCTCTGAAGTGCTATATGTACTCATTACATCATCACTTTCATCTTCCCAAGCAGCTGCTATGATTATCCTGACTTCACAGGCAAAGGGACCTGTGCAAGGTCTCCCAGCCTGAAAGTAATGGAAGCAGGATTTCAATCCAAATCTGTCTAAACCCTGTGGGCCTGTGGTATTTTCACTATACTGTAGGGAGAGAAGGACACACACAGGGCCAGAAAGGTAAGGGAGAGACTTGAGATTCACTTTTCCCTTGGAAAAACTGCAGCGCATGTTTTCTCTCTAGGATAAACAAATCTAAAAGAGTAGTGGAGCCTTGTGAGAATGCTATTAAGACAGGTTGGGGGCCAAGATATGCTGGTATTTTAAAAACTGCAGAAGCCAACTCAAGGGACTTTAAAAATTAGGTTTAGAAAAAGTTGCCAGGCAAGAAAGGGATTAGCCAGCTGTTTGAGGTCAACTTGGTAACATTATGGTACAGCTCCTTTGTAGTAGGGGAAGTTAAGCCCTTCTCAAAATTTGGCAAGATCAGCTTAGCATAGCAGTTAGGTGCTCCAGTCAGATAGATGGACTTCTCAGGTTTAGATCTCAGTTTTGCTGCTTAGAATTTCTGGAAAGTTATGTTTAATTTTTCTCATATGTAAAATAGGAATAATAATAATACCTGCCTCACAGGTTTGTTGTTTTAATTAAGTAAAATAATACTTTGAAGTTCTTAGAACATTGCCTTGCATATGGTAAGTTCTTTTATAAACACTAGCCAGTATTTGTCTTTCCCAAGTATGCGCACCCATACTAGGTGGCATTGGAAACTTCTGGGTTAACTGTTCTGTCTTGACCTGTTTCATTAACTAAAAACACGATTCCAATCATGGCACCACATCTTATTTGTACATATTTTCAAACTTTTCAGAGTTCTTGAGACACCACACAATGAAGATGATGAAAATTTTCTGAAATCTTAATATTATTTTCTGAAAGGTGGTGTCTACACTCTTTCTCCATCTTCCTCATTTACATACTTCTTGCATTTGTACTCTGGAGTTTAGTGACCTGGGTTCAGATTCCAGCTTTGCTACTTACTCACTGTATGACCATGGGCAAGTTACCTAACTTCTCTTTGCCTCAATTCGCTTATGTGTCAAATAGAGGTAATAATAGTATCTGTATCATAGAGTTGTCATAAGGATTAAATAATACATCTAACATGCTTAGCACAGTGCTTGGCACATAAAATGAATCTTAATTTAAACTACTTATTACAACTATCAGAATATAAATTAAGAAATCATTAGGTATCTCTTAAAATTTTTAATTTTTTTTGTTACTAATTCTCCATTTCCAGTGCATTCTCAGTCCTGGATCAGAGTTCAGTTCTTTAAAAGGGAATCTTGAACTGGTGACACATCCCTCCCTTGGCCCTGTTAGCCCCATTCTTGAGTCCTTTAAACCTGACTGCAGCCATGGGCTCTCATTTGGTGCCAGAACTGCTCAGAACAGCTTCTCAGGTAATCCCCCACATATTGTCAAATTCAACAAACCACTCACAACAGGTCTTTAACCTCACTCTGCATGGAGCTAGAAGAAAGCTAGATATTTTATTTATTTGTTTTTTTTGCTTTTGTGGTTCTGGGGATTGAATCCACAGCCTTAAGCATTCTAGGCAAACACTGTACCACTGAGCTACTTCCCCAACCCTAGAGATTTTATATAGTTGTGGAGGAATGGAATGTCACCTCTACATAAAACACAATTCTGTTGGTGCATTCCATACTGAATAGTGAGATTTCTCTTTGTATTTCTGTTAGACTCACTTGAACTGTGGTATCTTTTAGCCCAACCTAGGCTTACATCCTACCGAGCATCCGCTGTTGTCAACAGCAACCTGTTCCTCTTTGGTCATTCATCCCATGTGTATCAAGCATTTATTACATGTCAAACAGAGAGGAAGAGAGAGAGGGAATGTAAAGACAATTTGAGAGGGAAGAGTCAGTGAACAGTGTTGATGCCTACTTCTGCAATACAGTTCAGTACTGTGCATCTGGACTTTGGTGACAGACAGGCCTAATGCACACCCTGGCTCTCCTTCTTGTCAATTGTGCAACATGGGACAACTTCATCTATCTCACTTTGATCAACTATAAAATGAGGATGGTCTAAAAGTCTACCATGCAGATTTACTGTAAAAATAAGACGTAGCATATGTGAATGCTAAATAGAGACCTAATCAATGATATTTTTTATTATTATGAGTCATATTTTGCCTAGACCCAATTTTCAACTAGGGTATTGGTCCTAGAAATAAAAAGAAAGGAGAATCCACATGAAAAACAATTGTACATGGACCCCTATCCTTATACCGTGCATGAAAGTTAACTCAAAGTGGAATGATCAAAGACATAAATATAAGAACTAAAGCTGTGAAAGTCTTAGAAGACAGCATAGGTATAAATCTTTGTAACCTTGGAGTAGGCAATAGTTTCTTAGATATGACACCAAAGGCACAAGTGACAAAAGAAAAAATAGATAAAATTGAACTTTATCAAAAGTAAAAGAAATTTGTGCTTCAAAGGACACTATCAAGAAAGTGAAAAGATCTCCCAACAAATAAAAGCCCAGGACCAGATGGCTTCACTGCTGAATTCTACCAAACATTTTTAAAAAGAACTAGCACCAATTCTAAAATTATTTAAGAAATTGAAATGGAAGGAATTCTCCCAAACCTATTCTAGGGAACTGACATTACCCTGATACCAAAACCAGACAAGGACATAACAAAAAGAAGAAGGAAAGAAAATTAGAGCCCAATATCCCTGATGAACACAAATGTAAAAATTCTCAACAAAATTCTAGAAACCCAAATCCAACATTACATCAAAATGATTAGTCATCACGATTAAGTGGGATATACCCAAGGGATGCGAGAAGTTGTTCCACATAGGCAAATTAATAAACATGATACTCTCTATCAACAGAATGAAGGACAAAAACCATATGATCATCTCAATAGATGAAGAAAAATCATTCAACAAAATTTAACATCTCCTCATGATAAAAATTCTCAGTAGCTTGGCATGGTGGTACATACCCATAACCCTAGTATCTCAGGAGGCTGAGGCAAGAGGGTTTCAAGTTCATGGTCAACCTCAGCATCTTAGCAAGACCCTACCTCAAAATAAAAAAATAAAAAGGGCTGGGGATGTATCTCAGTGGTAGAATGCCTTGGTTTTAATCCCAGTACTGTTAAAAAATATACATAAATACATGTATACATACATACATGCATACATACAACAAAAACCTTCTCAACTAATTAGGTATACAAGAAATATATCTCAACACAGTTAAGATTGTATATGAGAAATTGACAGCTAAAATTGAACCAAATAGGGAAAATTTGATAGTATTTCCTTTAAAATCTGGAACAAGACAAGGTTGTCTACCTTCACCACACTTATTTGACATAATACTGCAAGTCCTAGCCAGAGCAATTAGCCAAGTGAAAGAAGTAAAGGGCATTAAATTGGAAAGGGTAAAATAAAACTATCCTTGTTTGCAGACAATATGATGGTATATGTAGAAAAAAACCTAAAGACTCCACAAATATTTTTTAAAAATTGTTAGAACTGATAAATTTAGTAAAGACAAAGAATACAAGATCAACTTACAAAAATCAGTATCACTTCTATACACTATGAACTAGCTAAAAAAATCAAGAAAGCAATCCCATCTACTATAGATACCCCAAAATTACCTAGGAATAAATTTAACCAAGAAAGTGGAAGAACTCTATGATGAAAATTGAAACACTGCTGAAAGAAATTAGACAGAGCACTAAAAATGGAAAATAATCCCACCTTTATGGATTGGAAGAATCAATATTTTTAAAATGTCTGTAGTCCCCAAAGTGATCTACAGATCCAATGCAAAATACCAGTGAACAAAATACCAGTGATATCTTCACAGAAATAGAAAAAGCAGCCCTAAAATTTATGTGGAACCACAAAAGATCCTGAGCAGCTGAAGCAATTCTAAGCAGAAAGAAAAAACTAGAAACATTGCAATACTTGACTTCAAGATATACTACAAATTTATAGGGGGAGTAGAGACAGGAAGGTTAAAGGGTTCAGGGGTGCAGTTGTCTAGGAGGAATAACTCCTGAAGTTATTGTGCACATGTATTGAAATGTTACACTGTGCCCCATAAATAAATACAATTATAGTCAATTGAACTTTTTAAATTAATGAAATGAAAATACAACCCAAAGAATGGGAGATTTCTATAAATCATATATCTGATAAAGGATTATATCCAGAATATATGTAGGAGCCTTACAGCTTAAAAATTAAAAGATAAACAACTGCCTGGTGCAATGGCATAAAACCTGTAATCCCAGCTATTTGGAAGGCTGAAGCAGGAGGATTGCTGGAGCATAGGAGTTCAAGGTCAGCCTAGACGACATAGTAAGACCTCTTTCTCTAAAAATAAAAATCAAATCAACAACAAAAGGTAAATAACAATTCAATTTAAAAATTGGCAAAAGATCTGAAGAGATTGTTCCCAAAGAAGATATATAAATGGCCAAAAAGCACATGAAAAGATGTTGAATATCATTACCTACGAGGGAAGTTCACATCAAAACTACGTGAGATGCCACTTAAAACCAGCTAGGATGGCTATAATCTAACAGATAATAACAAGTGTTGACAGAGATATGGAACAATCAGAGCCCTCATTACACCACTGGCGGCAATGTAAAATGGTGTAGTCTCTGTTGAAAACAGTCTGGCACTTCCTAAAATGATTAAACACATGACCCAGCAATTTCACTTGTAGGTATTCCCCTAAGAGAAATGAAAGCATATGTCTATATAAAAACTTGTACATAAATGTGCTTAGGAATATTATTCCTAAGAGGCAATAAAATGGAAATAAATGAAATGTCCTTCAGTGTGAGAGTGGATAAACAATTGTGGCATGTCCATATAATACCAAAATTCAGCAATAAAAAGTGATGAAGTCTTGATACATGCTACAGCGTGGATGAACCTTAGAAACATGCTAAGTCAAAGAAGTCAGACACAAAAGTCTATATTTTGTTATGATTCCACTTATAAGAAATGCCCAGATTAAGCAAATCCATAGACATAAAATATAATAGTTGTTGTCAGAGACTGGGGTGGAGAGATAAGGAGCTAATAAGTTTGGGATTTCTTTTGGAGGGTGGGGAAAATGATCTAAAATTGAGTGTGGTGCAGGATACACAACTCCGTAAATATATTGCAGTCCATTGAATCATTGGATTGTACTTTAATTGGTTGGACTGTATGTCATGTGTGTCAGTCAGCTTTCCATCACTATACCAAATAGCTGAGATAAATGACTTATAATGAGAAAAGGTTTATTTTCACTCACAGTTTTGGAGGTTTCGGTCCATGATCAGATTGACCCTGTTGCTTTGGGCCTGTGGTGGTGGCACATCATGAGAGGAGTGTGGCAGAGCAATATCACCCCATGGCCAGTAGGTAAAAAAGGAGGAAGGATCATGGTCCCACAATCTCCTTTGAGGGCATACCCCCAATGACCTGAAGACCTCCCACTAGGCCCCACCTCTTTAACATTCCTCCACTTCCCAATAGTGCCAAGCTGGGGACCATGCCTTTAGCACATAGGCCTTTAGGGGATATTCTGTATCCAATCTACAACAATGTATGAATTATACCTGAATAAAAATATTTTTAAGGAAGGTGCCAGGCATGGTGGTGCAGTTCTATAATCCCAGCTACTCAGGAGACTAAGGCAGAAAGATCACAAGTTCAAGGCCAGTCTGGGTATATTAGCAAGATGCTATCTCAAAATAAATATTTAAAAGGGCTGGATGTATAGTTCAGTGTTAGAGCACTTACATAACTGGTTTGAGGCCCTGGTTTTCATCCCAGTTGTGGAAATAAGAAAAGAAGGAAGGAAAAAATAATTACCAAGAGTCAGCATGGGGGACTTGCCAAAGAGGTTACCAGAGGTCATGAGATGTATCTGTATAGGTGTGTGTTCCTTTAACTGTGATGGCTGTGTTGCATATTTCAGAACATGCAAGTGTGCGTATGCACACACATGCTTCAGAATATTCTGGCCCTGGCCTGGCCATAGGCAAAACATAGGCAAGGTTTTCCCTGGTACTTTTTAAATTCTTCCTCTGACTTTCTGCCTAAAGGTGGAAAATGTTTAACTTCCTCTCCCTTAAAGTGGTCTTTGCATTCCTACTGGGTACTCTTACTACATACAGATAAGGAATTAACTGATCTTACTGGATGAATGAAGTTTGAAGATTTTACCACCTCCTTCTCTTTGTGGGCAGGGCTTCAGGAGAGGGGTGGAGTTGCATAGTCCATGCGTATCATAATCTGGCACATCAGGAAGTGACCTGTGGCCTTTACACCAGCTAGTGTGAACCACTCATTGTGCAGAAGACCCAAGGCAAGGCAGGCAGGCCCACCCTTCTCAGTGAAGAATATGTTCAGTGAAGGGCTTCTCAAGTTGGCCTGTACTCTAAGAGACGAGTCTTCTGTCTCTGTTCCTTTAAAGAAGCTTCTTTGAACAAGCAACCTTGGCAAGTTTCTCCCCACTTTTATAGACCCTGATCTGCCTCAGTTGAGGTACATTCATGGCATGATGGGAAGGGGACTAATCTGATCACATGTGGCAGTCGCGATGACATAACAGACAAGAGTGCTACCCCAGATTTTTCATATTATTCCAGGCTGGGATTTTTGGTAATCAAAGTAGAACATGCCAGAGCTGGGCCTGTAGCTCAGTGGTAGAGCACTTGCCTCTCACATGTGAGGCTCTGGGTTCGATCCTTAGCACCACATAAAAATAATAAATAAAGATATTATATCCATCTACAACTAAAAAATATTTTAAAAAAATAAAGTAGAACATGCCCATGGAAAGAAACAACAGTAGCCTACAAGAATCTGCACCACAGTCCTCTTTCTGGGAAAAAACAATTTTAGTTCTTTTCTTCCGGTCTTCACCCTCATTTCTATAAATAAGGCACTTTTTACTGTTGTTCCTTCATTTACCAATTTTTGGCAATGTTGACTTCCTGCTGAGCTAGTTAAGGATATATCACCATTATATAGCTCTTCATCATTTTTATTCCTTTGTTGGTTATCCTAATAATTTATACAATATACTAACATATGTTTTTGTTTCATCAATTATCAGTTGCATCTTTTGAATCCCTGCTTGATAGGATAAGGTTTGGCAGCTTTCCCCTTGACCTTCAGCTTTTCCCCACTGAGCACTTCACTAGGCATCATTTTTGTAAAAACTTTATCCTTATTTTAAAAACCCTTGTCTTAAAAAGCAGAAGATGTGAAAGATGAAAGTAATTTTTATTGAGCATCTACTATGTGCCAGGAACTGTGCATGCATCATCACACTTAATCTTCATAGTAATTCTGATAAGGAAATATCATAATTGTAATTTTAGACATGAAGAAACTGACCAGACCACATATCTGGTAAGGGGCCAAGCTGAGATTTGAACCAGAGTTGGACTCTAGAGTCCTTATTCTTTTCCCAGAGCCCCATGAATCCCTCAAGTTCATTTTCTTCTCAACTTTTTAAGTCCCCTTTCTCCGGCCATGGCTTAGATTAAAAGTCATTGTCTATTTTTGGAACCCCACTGTGATTCTGGCTCATTTACCCACAGGGCACAGGAAGGGGCGGCTTGAGGGGGAACTCAAGGCGAATAGACCATCCCTAGGGGATGTGGGGAGAGTGGATCATCTGAATGGAGTGGATGGCTTAGTTGCATGCCTGGCAGCACACTCTACCTGTGGCCTAGGCCTTGGCCTCTGGAGACGAGCACAGAAGTCCCAGGTTGTCTTTGAGGTGACATTGGGAACCATTTAACTGCACGAGGGCTCTCATGCTGCCTTTGATTTGGGAAGAAAATACAAAAAATTGAAGGCTATAGCTGACTCAGACCATTGCTCTGGCATTGCGGTCATAGACACATGTGGGAAATTCCCAAATTGACTTTCCCACAGAGCTGTTTTGGAGTGGGGGACAGAAAGAGACTGGGGGTGGAGATTGTATTTTAGTTATTTATTTGATTAGTATTTGTTAAATTGGTGGACCATTTTAACCAGAGGCCCTGAGTGGGATTTCCCCAGGGTTCACTTTGGGGCATATAGAAGAGTCCCGAGGTCAAAAGTCCCAGGCTCAATTTTCCATACTGAGGAAGGAGAGGCTAAAATAACATAAAACAGACAATCCCAGATTCTTTCTATTCATCTTCAGACTGCTGTCATAGGAAAACATTTGGATATCCCCACCCACCCACTTTCCTCCAACCCACGTCCTCTGCGTTCTTCCTCTCTGGTGGCATTCCAACCATCCACACTGCCTTGGAGCCATCTCAATCCTTCCATCTCCTTGCCTCTTGTCAACCCTTCTTCCTCACCCCTGGCCCATTCCACCAACACACACACCATGCCTCAAAAATACCCCCACTGTTGATTTGCAATATCTGACACATTCACCCCTTCCCCTTGCTCCTTAGTGACACCCCAACCTCATTACCTCAGGCATAGATGTTGGTCTCTTCAATGACTCTGTGCCTCCAATTAGACCACCCACCACACTAGCTTGGCCCCAATTCCTCTTGTCACCACTGCTAGATGAATCTGCCTACGGAACAGCTGTGTGAAGCCTGCTTAGACTTTCCCCAGGCTTCTCTGTTGCTTACAGCATAAAATATAAATGCCTCAACTTGGCATTCAGGGACCATACTACCTGCTCTCAATCTCAATTTTTCCAGGCTCCATTCTTGCTACTTTCAAATTGGACACAGAACTTCTCAAAGATAAGACAATGCCTCTGGTTTACTTCTGCTGCTGTGACAGCACAGGAGGGCACCTAGGATATTAGAGAGTCAGGACTGTTTGCTTGGAATGAAAGAATAAAAATGATGAAGACACGACAGGACTAGTTTTACCAAATACCTGTGCAGGGGCCTCTGTTGCTGGCCAGTTGGGTGACCTTGGATATGTCTTTTCCTCTTTCTGGGCTTTCTGTGTTCCACAAGACTTTTCAAACTTGCAACTCTTAGACCTGAAGGGTCTGCAGACATGTTTTGTTGGCTGGCACATGAAAATGATTTGAAATGCCTTTTATGTAAAGGCATGTGAGCTCTTGTTCCCCGCTCCATCTCCCATTTTCTGCCACCTCCCCACCTCTCTCATTTTCATTAGCTGCTTGGTGCCTACAGGCATTTACATTAGTGACCCTTGGATTAGGTGGTGTTTACTCACCTTTCAACTCTGGAACTCTGGAATTTTTTGTTTGACCTGCTTTGAAATGAAAATTGCAAGTTCCTTGCTTAAGTGGTTTCCAATGTCATCTAATATACAGCAGCCACGCCAGACTAACTTTGTGCTCCTAAAACAGGCCACCAAAGAGCAGTGGGTGTGGGCCTTTAGTATTTATGACTTTGACAGTCGGTGCAGAGGGAGAAGTTATTTCATTGAAAGTGATTGTCTTTACATAGCCCAGCACAAGTGGTGCCCATTTAGAGTCCAGAAAGGACCAAGCACAGCGTGCCCATTGGCAGCCAGCTGGGCATACACAGAGGGCATTGGTTTGTGGCACAAAGTGTGAATTTAGCCCAAGTTGCCTGACAGGGTCCTTTCCAGGACAAAGTACTGAATGAGGGGTGTGTGCTAGAAATGGTTCAGTCTGCATGGGACTAATACAGACACACACAGAGGATAGGGAAGGGCAGGGAAACATTCTTACCACTGGGCCCCTCTGCATTAGCCTTTCCCAACAGCCATATGAGCTGCAAATCTGCCTGATCACAGGCTGGCAGGACACTACTCCCTGGGAGATGCTAGACAAACACAGCAGCGGCTGGAAGGCACTGGCCCATCCTGGACAGCAACTGAGCCCCACACATTTGGGCAGCATCGGGGTGACAGGTACTGAGTGCTGGGTAGAGGGCTGGTGGGGGTGTGTGTGCCCATCGCTGGGCACAATCAAAGCACTGAGTAAAAGTGCAAACACTGATGATGGCCTGCAGGACCAAATGGCTGCAGTCACTGTGTCTATGCATAGCCTGGCTGCCCCTAAAGTCCATGTGCCTCCATAGAGGGGCTCTTCAGTTAGAGGACACACAATGTCAAATCTACCCAATGTAGCAGTTGTAGACCACTGGGCTAGTGGGTGGACTGGAGGTAAGGGAAATAAAGGAAGAAGAAAGACCATGTTTCTGATAGCCATTTCATGTGCCTGAAATAACTCCAGGGAGCTTCCTGGGGTGAAAGGGATTGACTTTATGTGGTTTTGCCCGCCCCCCCACCATTTCTGCCCTTTTCTGTACTTCTGCTTCTGAACTTGGAGAGACAAATCCCTAGCATTACTGTTTGTCAAAGTCGAATAGAATAGAGAAGGTAAACGTTGCAATGAAACTCTATAGATCACATTGCAAAGCTCTAGAGAAATGGTTTTAGGTTTTTGTTGTTGTTGGTTTCCTTTGCATGACTGCCATCATTTCATGCCAGCCAAGTGCTGGGTGAGACACTTTAGACTGTTGTGGCTGCAAAGGGAAGTGGGTACTTTGGATGTGGGGCTGTAAGACCACATAGGCGCCTAAGACTGACAGAGGCTGACTGGGCAGGGCTTGGCTATAGCCATGACCAAAGATTATAAACACAGGGGGACACTATGTTGTGATTGGTGTGACTGTGGGTATGCTGCATGTTATGGGCATGTTTGTGACATGACTGGGGGACCTGGCTATAACTGTAGTGTGTTGTTTTGTTCCATACTGCTGGAAACCAGGATGCTCTGGCAACAACAAGGAAAAGCATGGGGAATAAGGCAAGAGAGCCCTTGTCAGCTATATGGGAGGGGCAGGAACTGCTTTCACCTTCATTTCCACATAGTCAGCTGGGCCTGTGTCTCTGGCAGCAGCTGATGGTGGCTGAAAGCCTGCATACCTCCTCTTAGATAGCTGCAGAATTCCAGATGGAAGCCACAGAAGTCCTCACGTCATCTTGTGCCATTTCAGCCCCCAGTGTCTAAAAGCCCATTTCCTCTGCATAGCAGGTAGAGGAGATAAGACCTGGCCCTTGGTTGCGCACCTATACTTTAACTTCATGTTCATCCATGGGTCTTGTCATCACCATACAGTCAGGATTCTTGCTGGAATGACATCTCCACTGACATGGAAGCCACAGAGAGGATTCTGGGATTCCTATTTTCCATCATTTGAGGAGTTGGAGGTCAAAGCAAGCCAAGTACTGGTTTGGGCTCTGCAGCTGCTGCTAACACACTGCCCACCCTGTCCATCTCTTCCTACCCATATGTGAGTCAGCTTTTCATCACTGTACCCAAAATACCTGACAGGAACAACTTAGAAGAGGAAATATTTATTTGGGCTCATGGGTTCAGAGGAGTCAGTCCACGATAGACTGACTCCATTGCTTTGGGCCTGAGGTGAGGCAGAACATCATGGCAAAAGGGTGTGAAGGAGGAAAGTAGCTCAGCTCATTGCATCCTGAAAGCAGAGAGATGGAGAAGAAGGGGCCAGTGGGAAGATAAAACTCCTGAGGGCACACCCCAATGACCTACATCCTCCAACTAGATTCTTCCTCCCAGTAATCCATTCAGCTATCAATGGATTAATTCATGGGTGAAGTCAGAACCCTCATGATCCAATCTAAATCCAATTGCCTAAAAGCTCCACTTCTGAACACAAGACTTTGGGCAACATTCCAGATATAAACCATAACAACCAGCATGAAGAGAGTTCCAGAATACTTCAAAGGGTCCAAGGCAGAGATGGTAATCCTGTAGCTAGTGGTCACTTGGGTCTTCATCCCTGTGGCTACTAATCAGCTGACCAGTCCTGGCATGGGGTCTCTATCTCAGTGAGCCAAGGATGATCATCCTTTAAGCTATAGGATTTTTGCCCAGTGACCAGGAACTGGGCTTCCCTGATCAGGAGAGGAAAATCAAATGAATGCAGGGCCATACTCCCCACCGCAGCCCTGGCAGGTAACAGAAGGGTGAGAGTTGGCCAAGTGTAAGACAACTTGTGGCATGACCAACCATAATGCCTGTCTCCCCACATTACTTTTGAAAACACTGTGCAGTGGGCGTGGGGTGGGGAGCTAAGCCTAAAGCATCTGTGAGCCATATTCAGCCTTCTGGCTGTCAGTTTGTGACCAATGTGAGAAACAACACTGAGTTGCACATCCCTGAGAATTCTTTTTGCCTGAAGAACACTTTCTTGGTCTTCCAAACCCAGCTCAAATGGCATCTCTATTACTTTCTCTGACTCGTTCCTTAGGCCAAATAAATACTTCTCTCCGATCCCTTAGTATCTCTATCATAACACATTAGAATATCTTTTCATTCAATAAAACAATTTTAAAAGACGGGGTCTCACTATGTTGCCCAGGCTGACCTCAAACTCCTGGTCTCAGGCAGTCCTCCTGCCTCGGCCTCCTAAGGATTGGAACACCTACCAATAAACCTTTATTGACTGCTTTGGCAAGAGGCTCTGCTGTGGCTACAGAGATGAATAAATAAGAAACAGTTCCCACCCTTGAGAAGCAACTAGTCCAGAAGGGAGAGAGATAGAAGAGCAGATGGATTCTCACATGTAAATGCTCAGGCAGAGCTTTCTGAAGGACTCCTTCAGTGCATGTGTAATAGATAAACTCAGCCAGGTCCTAGAGGATGAAAATGAGTGACCCAAACTGAGGAGGAGGCAGGACTTTCTTGGCCAAGGGAGTCCCTGAGCAGACCCCAGGATTTCTGGATACCAAAGGCATGTTCGAGCCCTAGCAAACAGCTCTGTGACTGGTGTATAAGAAATAGGGAGGTAGGAATGGCAGGAAACGAGGCAGATCATTTAGGGTGCCATGGGCATGCTGCGCACCTTGGCCATGTTTCTTCTGTTGGAAGTAGGAAGCCAGCAGAGGGTTTGAAGCAGAGCACTGACCAGTCTGATCTAGGCTTTGGAAGTTCCACATGGGAGCCTACATTTATAATATGGACAGGAGGAAGAAACCATGATGGGAAAGCTATTGAGGAGCTAGATCCTAAGTGTGTGAACTTAATTCACTTTGTATTTACTGAATGATTGAGAGAATGAATGAGGTAGGAAGGTGTGCTAGTCAGCTTTCCATCATGATGACAAATGCCTGAGAAAAACAACTTATGAGGAGGAAAGTTTTATTTTAGCTCATGATTTCAGAGGTTTGAGTCCATAGTCATCTGGCCTGTTGTTTTTAGGCTTGGGGCAAGACAGCACATCATGGCAGAAGCACATGGTGGAACAAAGCTGCTCAGCTTATGGTCAATAGAAAGTGAAAAAAAAGGAGACAAAAATGGGCCAAGGTCCCAATATCCTCTTGAAGAGATTTCCCTAATGACCTAACTTATTTCTGCTAGGCCCCACCTACTGAAGGTTCCCCTACCTCCCAGTAGCACTACAGAGTAGCAACCAAATCTTTAATATTTGGGTCTTTGGGGGACAAACTGTAGTAGAAGGGATGTGTAGAACTGCTACTGCAGCTGCATCTGGGGATCTCTGGCTCATTATTACATGGGGCTGGCTTTCACAGATACCCACTCAGATGTCTCATTGCCATCTCCAAATTGACATATTCAAAACCAAACTGCTACATGGTGCAGTGACACACACCCATAATCCTAGCAACTAGGGAGACGGAGGCAGGAGGATCATGAGTTCATGGCAATTTGGCAAAACCCTGTCTCAAAATAAAATAAAAAGGGATGGGGATGTAGCTCAGGTTAGAGTATTCCTGGGTTCAATCCCCAGTAACAAAAAAAAGAAAGAAAAAAGAAAACAACAACCTCCTGGCCTTGTCCCCCAATCCTTGCTCTTGCAGTTTTCTCCATCTCTATTAATGGCAACTCTTATTTTCCAGTTTCCCAGAACCCAAACTTCAGGGTTATTCTTGACTCCTCTTTCTCTCAAACCCATAACTGTGCTATTAGCAGACCATGTTCCACCTTCAAAATATATCCAGAATCAAACCACTTGTTACCAACTTCATAGTCTATGTTCCTGTCATGCCTCACCTGAAGATTTTCACAAGTCTCCTAAAGGATCTCTCTGCTTATTCTGCCCTGGATTTTGTACCCTCTACTCTCAACACAACAGCCACAGCGATACTGAAGAAAAACAAAAGACAGATTGTGTCCTGCCTCTGCTTAAAACCCTCTAATGGAGTTCTGTTTTAGACTAAGAACTAAAATCCTTACAAGGCCCTGCCAGATCTGTCCCCCTGACTTGTGTGACCTCTTGTCTTACCACTCGTACCACTCTTTTTCATTGCTGTGGCCACACTGGCCTCCTTGCTGTTTCACGAACAGCCTCCAGGGCTCCAAGGTCTTTGCATTTGCTCTTCCCTCCTCTCAGAATCCTTTCCCTCCAGATACCTGCATGACTCACTCCCTCACTTCATTCAGGACTCTGCACAAATGTTATCTTCTCAATGAAGGCTTCTTTGACCATCCTGTTATAGAGTGGCACCTTCAAGCCCCTCTTTTGTTTCATTTTTGTCCAATCCATTTATTGTCTCCTAACTTACTACATTTTACTCATTTTTTAAAAATTGTCTATGTCTCATCACCAGAATATAAGCTTTATAAGAACAGAAACTTTTATGTTTTTCCCCCACTACATTTCTAGTGCCTGAGCCAGTGCCTGGCACATAGTAGACACTCATTAAGGACTTAATGAATAAATAAACAGGTGGATAGTAGACATCAATGAGGATGCTTTGGGTTATCTCTGGTCCATTTGACCTGGGATTCTCAAGAGCAGATTGTTTAGGGGAAGGAGAGAGCCCACTGGAGCTGGCAAGTCTAGCCATGGTGAACTTTAGCAGATCCCTTCTCCTCACTGATCCTCAGTTTGTTAATTTACAAAGTGATTTATAGAAACCAGGTCCAGAGGTGTACATCTGTAATTCCAGAGACTCAAAAGGTTGAGATAGGAGGATCACAAGTTTAATGTCAACCTGGGCAGCTTAGTGAGACCCTGTCTCAAAACAAAATATAAATAAAAAGGACTGGAGGGTAGCTCAGTAGTAGACCATCACTAGGTTCAATCCCCACAAAAAAATTAATCCTCACCTTAATAGTATGATATAGTCATTATTAGACCCATTTTTCAGAAGAGAACACTAAGTCTTTGTGGAGTTAAGAGATTTTGCCCAAGATCCCACTAAAACTCTCCCACCTTCTACATGAATCACTTGGCAATCTTCTGACCAAGGTCTAGGAGGCTCAACTGTGGCTGGAGTTATGAAAGAAACTGAAAGGAGGATGCTCTGTTCTTCCTTTGGCTCATTCTGGGCTGCAGGTGGAGCCTAAGGGGTGGAAAACAGGCCAGCCCAGATGGAAATCATCACTGTCCCACCAGCTCCCTGAAGCAGAAGGGAGGTGCCTTCCTGGCCTAGCCCTGCCAGGAATGCTGGGCGTTCTGAGAGGCTGGGGCCAGTGAGCCATGGGGATGGGGGGGCAGAGTGCGGGTTACTCTATGTGTTGAACTATTTTCCTTTCTCATTCCAAGGATCAGGGAGCACTGGGTGAGCTGTTCTTTGTTCCAGTGGAAACAGAAAACCAGAAAAGCCCAGTGGGGGTTGGCCAGAATTTTCTTTTGTCCTCCTGAATAAGAGGACTAAGGCCAGGGGGATGGGACAGGGCCATAACAAGGGCAACAAATCTGTGGAAGGACCAGGACAGGGTTGTAGCAAAAACAATGATAACAACAAGGAACACAAAGAGCTAAGTGCATGCCAATGGGGAGGCCTTGAAGTCTCCTCCCTGCAGCCTGACTCCACATGTAAGTCTTCTAACTCTGGCTGTCTCCAATGAGGGACCAACAGGACCCCAGAGTCACAGCACAGCTGGTTCTCTTCTGGCCCAAAATGTGCCAAAGGCCACCCCCAGGACCACTGTCCCTCATGCATCATCTGAACTCCCTAGTCCAGTATCTTTCCTGTCCCAAAGATAGAAACATGCTCCTACCAAGAATAATAAGAACTCAAATTTGTCAAAGTCATTGAAAATTTGCCAGGTACATTTTCATAGCTCTTCAGGAGGCAGTATGGCTTAGTGGTTAAGAACACAGGCTCAGGGTCCAACTGCCTGGCTCTTATATCCATAGCTGTGTGATCTTGAATAAGTTACTTAGCCTCTGGCTCTTGATCCTCATCTTTAAAATGGGAATAATCACAGGATCTATATCTTAAGGTTGTTTTCAGATTAAATAAGCTAATATCTAAGCTCCCTAAAAGCAAGAATTTTTATTGGTATATTTTAGTTATACCTAACATTAGGATTCATTTTGACATAATTGTAAAATCATGGAATATAATTTGCTCTAATTCAGTCCCCAGGGCTTCTATGCTCCTCCCTTCCTCCCTTCCCTTGTTCCCTTCCCTTTACTCTGCTGATCTTTCTGCTATTTACTTCCTTTTTTTTAGTTACTGAGAAGCGGGGATTTTTGTTTTTTATTCACTGCTGTATTCCTAGGACCTAAATAGAACCTGGTATCCACTCAATAAACATGCTTATAACAGCAACTGGTCCTTTAGTAAGCACTCAAATATCAGTTGTTGTTACTGTTCTCTCACAACAGTCCTGAGAGGAGCATTCTGAATTTCATGCATTGGTATCATGTAAGTTTCAAGTTATGAATCAAGGTACTGAAGGAGTAGATTTAAAGGATGTATTTAAAATTGAGGGAGAGGGTTGGGGATGTAGCTCAGTTGACAGAGCACTCACCTAGCATGTGCAAAGTCCTGGGGTCCATCCCCAGAACTGTAAAAAAATGAAATGAACCAACAAATAAATAAAATTGAAGGAGAAGGTTTGGACCACAAAGTGTTAGGAATGCAGCCCTCAAATCTGAATTTTAACATCCTTTTATTCATTTGCTCATCTATTTTACAAATATTTCATGAATACCTCTATAAGGCTGGCCCTAAGTATGGAGCTAGGGATCTATCGATAACACATCAAAGATTCCACATTTGAGAATTTCTAATGGAAGGAGATAGAAAAAAATAAGTAAAGACTTAAATATTTTTTATAATAAGCATTGTAAAGAAAATAAAGCAATACAATAGGATAGAGTGGTTGGGGTATATGTGTAGAGGTGGCTACTTTAGACCATGTTCAAAGAAGACCTCTGAGGAAGTAACATTGGTGCTGCTCTTGAAGATCATGATCTCAGGTCAAGGGCTCCCATTGAGACTTGGTCCTAAATATCATGTCAGTACTACCCAGGTCTATTCAGGCTACTATTAAAAATACCTTAGACTGTGTAATTTTAAACAACAGAATATTATTGCTCACAGTTCTGGAGACTGGGAAGTTCAAGATCAAGCTGCCACACATTTGGTATCTAGTGAGGGATCTCTGCCTCAGATGGCATCTTCCTACTACCTCCTCATAAGGTAGAAAGGGTCAGAGAGCTCTCTTGAGCCTCTTTGATATGGCACTAATCCCATTCTTGAGGATGGAGTCCTCATGACTTAATCACTTCCCAAAGGCTCCACCTCTTAGTACTAGGGCATTGGGTATTAGATTCCAACGTATGGATTTAGGGGGAACACTATTATTTGAATCATAACACTACCTCATCCTGTGAGCATGTATATGCCTCCTGCTCAAGGCAGAGTTCAGTTGCTAAGTGGAGCTCCCAGGAGACTGTTCATGGAAGTCTAAGAGTGAAAGGCTAGAGAGAAGGGTCACCTGAACATGTGCCTGCACAGGAAGGTTCTGGCACTGATTGTCCTTTGGCAAAAGCTATTGGTTACTCTGGGTTAGACAATAGTTGTCTTTTATCATCTCTGGGGTCCTTCTGCACTCTCAGGTAGGAGGTGTCTGGTGGAGGGGTCTCCCCACTGCTGATCTACACTTGGTGATCTCATGTCCCATGCTTCTTCATGACCCTGCCTTCACACCTGTACCCAATGTGTTGACACCAGTCTCATCTTTCAAGTCAGCCCAGCCACTATCACAACCCTTGTCACACTTGAGTGCCCTCATACATTACATGGTTGGGCATTTCTGGAGCCCAGTACAGAGTTGACACCTAAGAAATACTCATAGAATGAAGGAATAAATGGGTAACTCTGGTTCCTTCTGCTTCTTTGGCTGACTGGCTCCCACTCATTCATCAAAGCTCAGCTCACATGGTCATCTTAACATGAGAATCCATACTCAACCTCTTCACAGTCCCAGCTAGAGTTCTTGCCTCTGCTTTACAACCCTCTAAAGCTTTCCTTGACCTCTCATAGTAGGGCTGCTCCCTCCCACCTCTGAATATTCCAGCATATTCTATATTCTGATCCTTGCCCCGATCACTCTAAGGGTGTAAGGGTCTAAGGGTCTGCTACTTCTCTGTCACCTCCCCTAACATGGTTTTTCTCAGTGGCAAGGACTGTTTTGGTCATCTGTATATCCCCAGCACTAGCCCCTAGAGGGCGCTCAATAAATATTTGTGGAACTAATGAAAGAAAAACAATGAATTGTCAATTTTTCTTAGACTAGTGTGCTGGAGTTGGCTTGTAGTGCCTTATGAAAGCCAATTGTTAAATATTTAGGCAATGTGTGAGCCAACTGGTAAACACAGTCATGGTTTAAAATTAAATTACTCGAGAAAACAGAAGACGAACCCAAACTGAGGGACATTCTACAAAATAAATGACCAAAACAATGCAATATGGGAATCCTGGAATGGATCCTAGAGCAGAAAAAGGATTTTAGTGGAAAAACTAGTGATATCCCAATAATTTTGTACTTCACTTAATAATGTTGCACCAAGGTTAATTTCTAGTTCTGATAAATGTTTTATAGTTATGTAAGATAGCATAAGGAGAAGCTGGGTGAAGGGTATGCAGGGAGAAAAACAGTACAGAGAGAATTGTTTTTGCAGCTCTTCTGTAAGTCTAAAATTATCTCAGAATTTAAAAATTAACTGTTAAACAAAATTATTATATAAATGTACAATTAGGTAATTACATCTTAAAAAGGTAATAAGTAGAACTCACCACTTACTAATTATTTTACTACATTTCACTATGATCTATGCTCTTGAGTTTGTTTCCATCTCTTGCATCTGAATGATGTGCTGTTTTGCATCTTTTCCCATTCCAAGCTGAATGATGTCACTTTGGTAGCTTGAAATAGGCCATGGTAGGAGTATATACACCATGGGAATCTGCAAATGCTACAAGTCAAGGCTTGGATTATTATTTTGTACTCTATACTTAAGAAAGTGATAGAGGACTGGGGGTGTGTAGCTCAGTGGTAGAGCATATGTTTAACTTTGAGTTCAGTCCCTAGCACCAAAAAAGGGATGAAGGCAGGCAGGCAGACAAGCAAGCATTCAGGGGTGGAGAAAATGCTAATAATTTATAGTACACTCAAAAGTATGTCGTGTCTAGCCAGGCACGGTGGCACATGCCTGTAATCTCAGCAGTTTGGGAGACTGAGGCAGAAGGATCACGAGTTCAAAGCCAGCCTCAGCAACTTAGTGAGGTCCTAAGCAACTTAGTGAAACCCTGTCTGTAAATAAAATACAAAAAAGGGCTGTGGATGTTGCTCATTGGTTAAGTGTCCCCAAACTAAGAAAAAAAAAAGTATGTCATGTCTAATGCTGTTACTTCATGAATAGTATGAAAAATAATTGAGGAAATAATGCTTGCAGTATACAGGAATCATTATCTGATTCAGCAAAGAAGTTGTTCACACCACAATGAATCAGTGAAGTTCCAACACTTCTTCATTGTTTTACTTTCTTCTTACTCATGAACATAAACAAAAACATTAATCACCATTGGTGTAGGAATTACACTTCACTCTTCTATTGGCTATGGATGCAAGAGGTTAGCAAATCAATGAAAGCATAATTAATGTGAGGACCAATTGGCTATATGGAATTTGCAATAAAAAGAACAACATATTTCATTATTATTTGTACATTGTGTGCCTCACATTCTTATATAAGTAAATTTATAATAAAGCATGCACGTATATACACGCATTTATTTTTTGAGAGCCGGTCGCTAAACATTTGCTAGAACACCATGCCTAAATATTCTTTATGTTTTTATCAAATGTATTAAAGGAATGAAAAGAATGTTGCCTGGCACTTTCTCTGTACCAGGTTATGCCATCCCTTTATGTTCATTACCTCACTTGCTCTTTACCTCACTTCTGTGAAATGAAGGTATTGTCTCTGTTTTGCAGATGAGGATGTTGAGGCTCGGAGAGGTTTAATTACTAGACTAGTGTCAAGTAATTGGTATCAGCTGAGCCAGGATTAAACACTCTGTCCATCTTTCTAAGTCCAAAGCTAGTTGTATTTGTTCCATATTGCTGCTATAACAAATTACTACAAATTTAGTGGCTTAAAGTAACACAAATTTATTATCTGGAGGTCAGAAGTCCAAAATGGGTCTCCCTTCATAAAACTCAAAGATGTCAGCAAGACAGCCTTCCTTCTAAGAGTTCTAAAAGAGAATTAATTTTCTTGTCTTTTCCAGCTACTAGAATTTACCTGCATCCATTGGCTCCAAAACCAGAAATGGCTGGTCAAGTCCTTCTCACATTCTTTCATTCTGATTTTGCTTATATGGTCACATCTGTTTCTGTGACTCTGACTCTCCTTCCTCTCTCTTCCTCCAAGGACCCTTGTGATTATCTCCCTAATGTCCAGATAATACAAGAGACTTTTCCCATCTCAGTCAAGGTTAGCTAAGTAGTAACTTTAATTCCATCTACAAACCTCATTCCCTTTGGCATGTAACAACACACTCACAGGTTCTGGGGATTAAACATGGACCTCTTGAGGGGAACTTGAATTCTTTCTACCAATCTTGTACCATTTCCAGGACTTTTTATTTCCTTGCCTCTTATTGTACTGGTTACATAATCCAATGACAGGCCTATGTAATTCTCCCTGATATCTGCATATCCCTGGAGACATGCAGGAGAAAGATTTACTTTTTAAAAACTTTTATTTATTTATTTATTTTCATTAACTTTTTTTGAAAGATTTATTTTGGCTCAGGTTCAGAGGATTCAGTTCAAGGTCAGATGACCATTGTTCTGGACCAGAGGTGAGGCATAACATGATAGCAGAAGGACATGATGTATAAAAGCTGCTCAGTTCATGTCAGCCAGGAAGCAGAGAAAGAACCTACAAGGAAGGGGTGGGGACAAGATATATCCTCCCAGGGTACACTCCAGGTGACCCACTTTTTCCAACTAGGCTCCAGCTCCTTCAGTACATGACCTCTCAATAATGCCATTGAATTATGAATCCATCAGTGGTTTGATCCACTTAAATGGTTAGAGCTGTCATGATCCACTCACTTCCTAAAAGCTCACTTCTGGAATGTTGTTGCATTGGAGACCAATCCTTCAACACATGAGATTTTGGGGGTGTCATTCCAAACCCAAACCACCATAACAATGTCTTTTTATCTGCCAAACAGCCCTGTAGAAGAATGTTTTTTAATCCCTGAGAATTTTAATCCTGAAGATATATATATATATAAAGAGAGAGAGAGAAATAAAGAGAGAGAGAGAGATACAGATGCCAGTGGATATATATTTTACCTATGCTATTACTAAAATGTTTTTAAAATACTTTCCACAATTTTTGTGGGTCTCTGAGTTTTTAGAGATTCCTGTTCATTTCTACCTTTTCCCAGTGTTTACATAGTACTGGAACATTCCTTTCAATATGGCAGGCTTCATTCTACTGTGGTTTACACATTCTCACATTATGAACCTGTTTCTAGTAACCAGCCAAGGTCATGCGTTATTTAATTGCTCTTCTCCTACATTTTCCATTGGTTTATTCTGGAAAAGTCCCTGGCCTTAATTAAAGTATTCTTTTCCCACTATTGTCAATGAGGCATCTGTCTATCTGTGTTTGATATTCTACTCTCTCCTACTTTTGAGAATCAGATGCTTACCTGGGAGTGTAGCTCAGTGGTAGAGTGCTTGTCTAGCATGCATGAGGCTTTGAGTTCAATCCCCAGCACCACAAAAGAACAAAAAACCCATACTCTGTAAGGAGCAATTTTCTACCTTCCCTTGTTTCCCCTACACTGAGCTCCCTGGTTCTGGTCATGAGAAACCTACTCCACTGAGACCAACTCAATGACCACAAGTTATCCCTGATCTCAGGAAGCCATCAGGGCAGCTGGACACAATTTTTAACTGCCTACACTCTGAATACACACTCTTGTTTCTGCCTTCAACATTTCCAAAAAGCTCCTCCTTTCTGCCTGTCAGATTCACACCAATTCCTTCCTTCTTCCCTTCCCTCCCTCCCCTCCTTTCTTTCTTTCTTCTTTCTTTTTATTTCTTCCTTTTTCTATAGTACTGGGAATTGAACTCAGGGACACTCTACTACTAAGCTACATCCCCTGTCCTTGGTATTTTCTTATTTTGAAATAGGGTCGCTCTAAATTGCTCAGGCTAGCTTAAATTTGATATCCTTCCACCTACCTTAGCCTCTGGAGTCGCTGGAATTACTGGCCACGCCCATCCTTTGGGGTCCAGTCTGAAGGTGCCTTGAGGTTGACTCACCTTGAGGAAAACTTTCTGGGTGATACCAGCCAAAGGGACACACACACTTCTTTGAACACATCTAGGACTCACCATTAATACAGTGAATTAGACAAATTTCTCATATACTGTGGAGAGGCCACAAATTGGTGACTGACTAGTGGGCCAAATATTGCCTATAGACGTGTTTTATTCGGTATCCATGTGGTTTGTTTCTTTTTAAACCATTTGCTAGCATGTAACAATTAGTAGTATTTCCATACCTTTTGGATTATTGACTTCTGAAAAACAGAAAAATCTGGTAATATTAGATCTGTACTCCCAAAGGACAATAGTTAACTGAATTGAGGTGGCTGCTTTCCCTTTAGATGGAATATGTGCTGTCCACCCCACCACAGTCTCTACCCCTCCCTGTTGTCTTCTGCTAGCCTCCTTTGTTCACCTATAGTACCTGGCTTGTTCCTAAAGACTTTTGACTTATATGAAATATTTCATTCTTGCCTAAATTTGCAGCTATATTACAGCCTCTTGGAGGAAAGGAACTTTTATTTTAAATTTATTTTATTTCTCCCATACTACTATGGATGTAGTATATGCTCCATCAATATTCAGAGAAAGAATAATTTATTCTAGGTGGTTCTAGAGTGTGTTAGAATTTACTTTGGTTACAAGGGAAAGTTTTATAAATGTAGCACCTACTGAGAGAGTACCAGGTACCTGACTGAGTGTTGGATACCTCAAGAGTAACATCATGAGATGGATGGGGTTGTCCCCATATTATGGATAGGAAAGCTGAGGCTCAGAAAGCCCAAAGAGTGGAGCTGGAACTGTAGATCTGGTAGTTTCAGTAATAAGGGTCACAACCTTTGTTCAGTGAGGAAGCTTTCCTAAGCATCTATGCTGGAGGCACAGAGGAGCTGCCCCTAGGGGTTTCTGGTAAAAATTTTTGCACAAACTCTGAGAATGACTTTGGACAGAGATGGAACATTTATTAAGTGCCCGTTTTGTGCTGGGCATTTATCAGATAGCTCTGTACTTACTCTTAAACCATGAGGAATTCTGAGTATCCCGGGAAGCCCACTGAAAAGATGAGGGAAATATAGATAGATTGAGCCTAATTGCTGATGGGATTCAGAGCCTATTTGGTGAGTCACATTCAATTGACAGAAACGTCCGCTGGTTCCCTTGTCCATATGTGCACGGAGATTGCTATTCCCTCATGCCGTCACTGGTGCTACTGGCGTGTACTGCAGGATGGGAAAACGTGGAGAAATTATGCATGTTTAATTGCTCAGCAGCCAGCAGAAAGGAATGTGTGAATGCCAAAGACTCCCACTGGGGCAGAAATCTGGTGTCATGTATTGGCTGAACAGCTGCAGGAAAAATTTGTCTGGACCTTGGATGCAGAGAGATGGTTTGCCAGAATTTGGTTCTGAGTAACTTTGCAAGCAAAGAGGATTTATGGGATGAAGATATGGTACATCTAAAAATTTGACTCTGGAGTATTTATCTTCTTTCTTTGCCACCCTCTAGCTACCACGCATTCTAGCCATGGTAGCAGAGGAGTGAGGTTGGAAGACCTCATTCCCAAGGACATCAAGTTCTTCCTATCCTGGCATGTCCACAAGCCCTGCTTAGGCCTACCAATGCTCAGACTCAGCTAGGGGGCTAAACCTCTGGAAAGGGCAATGCTCCTGGATTAGACCTCAGTAAGGAAAGGTAGGACAGGATGGGAATGGGGGAGTTATAGCAGGGATGCAGCTAAAGGCCTTTTATCCTTCACTTCATTAGAAGCGTGGAATCCATAGCCCTAAAACACCTAGAACTGGGTCCAAGTACTTCCTTTATTCCTATAAACATAGCCTTAGGCAAGCCACTTAATCTCTTTAAGTCCAAATTTACAATCTCTCCATATATGAGGAGTCATGAGATGAGTTTTCATGGGGCCTGACCTATTTCAGGAGATGGGAGCTGTAAGAAGAAAAAGAAAATTTATAAAGAAGAGATGGGAGCTATAAGCTCTGAAATGACACAACTAAAAGTAAGCTATCACATTCTTTACTTTTTTTGGTGCTTAGGATGGAACCCAGGGCCTAATGCATGCTAGGCAAGTGCTCTACCACTGTGCCACATCCCAGTCCTATTCCTTATCCTTATTGAGGGCTTCCTGTGTATCAGACACTATGCTAAGCCATTTGAGTTCATTATTTCTTTAATCCTTAAAAAGAAAAATCAAGAATTTGAGTTAGGAGAGAAAGCGTGACTCATTGAAGGTCACCCAGCAGGCAAATGACAGAACCAGCAAATGTTCCATGCAGAGCAACTTCAGAGTGGACACCTCTAACCACCTGCTAGGCATTAGTTCCACTTCACACATGAGAAAAGTGAGGTTTAGGAGGCACTAGTGTCAGTTGCAGGACGTGGACTAATCTCTCTGCTACTTTACTTGCTGTTTGACACTTAGGCAAATTCCACAACCTCTCTGAGTCAGAGTTGGAAAATGTCAGAGTCCAAAGCCTTTGGTAATCTATACAACTAGAAGCAGTATCTTGTAGGAGAAGATGGAGGGGAGGAAGCTCAGAATATCACACCTAGGTATGACTATGACATTATGATGTGGAGGTAAGTCTGAAACAGACTTGCTAGAATGAAAGAGGCTCACAGGGCCCATTCAGCAACCAACCTGTGAGAACCCAGATGGGCCAGGTGGGTAGGAGCATGGTCAGTCGTTGTAGACACACCTACACTATGAGCTACTGTTGCCACCTAGGGGACAGACAGTGACCAGGAACCCAGGCCATGGCTATGGCTGTGGTTCAGCAGCTGCACATTCCCTGTCTCCCGCTGGTTTCCGGAGTTGAGAGCAGCAGCCAAGGCTTGTTTCAGGAGAGGGGAGGGGAGCAAGGAAAAGGAGCCGAGTGCTGCCTCTGGTTTGCAAGTTATAAATAAATCCATCTGGAAGTGTTTGGGGCTGTGGGAGCCTGAGGCTGGCCCTGCAATTCAGGCCATGTGGCACATATTTCCATCCACACCAGACCCCCCCCCAGGTCCCAGGAGACTGTCTGATTGGGTCTGTCTGCTTCGGCCCCCCCGAGCTGGGCAGGAACCTCCCAGGCCCCAACTGTACAACCAGCCCCCACCCCAACTTTCCTTTCCTCTCCTCCTAGCACAACTCCAGCAAGATAATGTCTGAGAAAGTGCTTTGAAAAGTTTTACCTGCTATTCAAGTGTTGTTTGATGAATGAATTTTTAATTCAGCATTTAGCTTGTAAGCTCCCCTTTGTAGGAAGGGGCCCCTTCTAGTTATGGAAGATGAGGTGTTCTGGACTTTTTAACCTCCTTCTCAGGATTGACTTTCCCTCCGCCCAGCTAAGACTGGCCAAGGAACAAAGGCACTGCCCAAGTCTTGTTCATCTTTCTATCCCAAGAATCAATGGTAGAGGTAGTATGAAGGGATGAGTTGGCTTGTTAATTTAACAAACACAAATGGCACATACTCATATACTGTGATGGAGACACAGTAAAGAACAGCACAAGTCCCTGCCTCACTGAGATTATGGTTACAGTATATCCCAATGAGAGTAGAGTAGTCCATCTTATCCATGGGGAATATGTTCCAAGGCCCCCCAGTGGATGCCTAAAACCTATGTGTACTATGTTTTTCCTATATGTACAAATATATCTATGATAAAGTTTTTATTTGATGAATTAGGCACAATTAGAGATTAACAACAGCAACTGGTAATAAAATAGGACAATTACAACCACAAGCTATAATAAAAGTTATTTAAGACTTATAAATTGTTTATTTCTAGAATTTTCCATTTAGTATTTTTAGACTGCAGTTGTCAGTGGGTAACAGAAACCACAGAAAGTGAAAACATACATAAAGGTGAAACACTGTACTGTTGGCACTTGGGATAAGACAATTCCTTGCAGTGTGGGACTCTGCTTTACATTGCATGATGTTTAATATCCTGACTCCTTGACCCTAAAAGCCAGATGTACCTTGGAATCATCATGAAATCCATAATACCTCTACACGTTTCCAGATATTTACAGGGGATTGGAAGGTCCAGCCCTGGTTGAGGGACCCTGCTGAGAAACTTGCAAGTGAAGGAAGGCCATCCCCAAGGTGTGAAAGGGTTAAGCCCTCTAAGTTTACGTACACATTGGTGGTTTGGAATGGGGATGTCATTTTACCCTAGAAAGGTATAAATGATCCATCAATTACTGAATTTCCTGGTTCTATCAAGCTGGGTTAGGGTGAGAGGTAAGCATTATCATTGCAGTTTTGGACATGCTGTTGAGATGATTACTTGGAAATTCCAGACAGTAGTTAGAATTTGTTACCTAGGGTATATTAGAGGTAAGATCTCAAGATAGATTTGGGGGCCTGAGGGAATAGCTCAGTGATAGAGTGTTTGCCTAGCATGCATGAGGCCAAGGGTTCATTCGATCCCCAGCACCACAAAAGAAGAGAGATAGATCAATATCTAGATAGATAGATAGACAGACAGATAGATAGATAGATAGATAGATAGTCTATAGTGCAATGAGAGTTAGACTTGCAGCCCAGGCCCTATTAAGATTGTCACAGGTAAAGATTCTGTGAAGGGCAAAAAATGAATTGGAATAAAGATCAGACAGAGAGGAAGCAGGCCTTAGTGGTATCTCCTCATTTCCATTTCCATGGTTGGCACCTAGCTCAGGCCCTCAATTTGTGTCAGGACCATCTCAACAGTCTCTTGACTGACCTTCTTTCTTCTTCTCTCTCTGCCTTTCAGAATTACCTTTTTTTGCAGTGTTGGGGATGGAATCCAGAACTTTGTACATGCTAGGCAAGCCCTCTACCACTGAGCAATCCCTCCAGCCTGAATTATCTTAAGATGTGATTTTCATCATCTCTTCCCAATGTTCACCAAGCCTCAACTGTTTAGCCTTGCATTCTGACCTCCTGAGGTCCAATCTCTCATCACCCTGTACACCCTTGATGAGCTGGCTCCAGAGCTCTTTTCCAGGTACCTTGTTTACCATTTTCCAGACCTTACTGTGTGGTCACCCAGAGCCCCAAACACTTACTGCCCTTCTCTCCTCTATGCCATCGCCAAACCTTGGGATGTCCTTTGACACAGCCTCCATTTGGAAAAGTATTATTCAGGATTCAAAACCTTGTTCAAGTTTCCTTTCTTAGATAAAGCTTTTCCTGACCCCACAGAGACAAGCTAGTGCTTTCCCACCTCTGTGCATACTCCTCTCTAACTCTTCATTTTTATCAGGGGGACGTTCATCTCCCTCACTAGCTGATGAGTTCTCTGAGCATGGTGGCCCTGCCTCATTTTGCTTAGTAGTCCTGTTCCCAGCCCAGTATGAATGAATGGGAAGATGGGGCTTGAGATGGGCTGGTATGATAGAGCAATGATTAAGTGGATGGTTTCCCTCAAGCCTGAGCCTGGGTCTACTTGAGACACTTTTCTGTTATTGTTTCCTGCTTTTTTTTTTTTAGACAGGGTCTCATTATATTTCCAGGCTGGCCTCCATATCCTGGACTCAAGCAATCGTCCTGCCTCAGCCTCCCAAGTAACTGAGACTATAGACCCACACCACCATGCTTGGCCTGAACCACTTTAAACAGTTCTCGCCCTTTAAATACTGTTTGGACATGGATGTGTGAAAACCAGGGGAAAAAAGAGACAAGATGGAGAGTCAAGGACAGGGAAAGGTACAGAGAACAGTATGGAGAAGAGAGGAAATGCCAAAAAGATGGAAAAGAGAGAGGGGAGCAGAGATCTATGTTAACGGTTCACGTATATAAGGGATTCAGGTAACCTGGAGTAGAGTAAGAAAAGATTTAGAATTCTGGAAATGAAAGCAACTACTTTGGCAGGTCAGATAAATGTATAGTTAATTAATAGGCCTTAGTGCCCTTTAGTGCCAAGCTGTACATGGAACCATGTCCTGCTGGGATCAAATGCCAGCTACCCAGGATGCCCTTTTAGTAAAGATAATGAAACATCTCTGGTATATAGGAGCAGTCAAATTCCTCAAAGAGGAGCTGGGGATGTAGCTCAGTTTGTAGAGTGCTTGCCTGTCAAGCACAAGGCCCTGGGTTCAATCCTCAGCACCACCAAAAAAAAAAAATTCCTCAAAGAGTTCTTCCTAAGAATACCAGGGGCCACTGGAACCCCATAGTTGCTACATACAACCAGCCTGGCCCTTGCCAAAGAAAGTTGGCCATGAAAGACTGGGGGTGTGATTTAGTAGTAAAGTGCTTGCCTAGCATGAGTAAAACCCTTTGTTCCATCCCCAGAACTGCAAAACAAAATGAAAGAAAAAAAGAAAGGAAAAGGAAAGAAAGTGAGGAGTTGGACATTATAAGAAAAGTAACATATACTGAACTGGTAGTGTTCCAGGGGCCATGCCAGACACACTTGACACACAAGAGCTTATTTCATCCTTACTGCAACTCTGTGAGGTAGGGATTATCCTGCTTTTACAGATTACAGAATTAAGGTCCTGAAAGGGTTAAGAACCTTTCCCAAAGGCACATAGCTTGAAAGTCTTGGATCAAGGGTTTTAATACAGGGCACCCTCCCCTTGATGAGGGGGTCAGGACCCAGAGGTTGGCAGCAATTTGTTCTGTGGTCTTGCTGACTTTGGCCATGGGGCTGATCTCTTTGGATTGATTTCTTTGAACATAAACAAAATACCATCAGTTTTTCCTGACTTTGGAATGAGTCTTTAGAATCATGTGCTGTACTCTAGTTTCCAGCTGGGTGCCTTTGCTGAGGGGTTCACAAATCTGAAGCAAGAGGCTTTATCTTGAGAATCCACCCCTGTGTACCAAAACATGCCAGGGGACTTTTGTTCCCAGAAGATACTTTAACCTGTGGGCTTTCAGTCTGTGGGACCAGGTTTTCTATTTTTTTATTTCCTCTCAATGAACTGCACATGGTTGGTGGCTACCTGCTTTCCCAGGCAAACTTTTAAAATCCTTATCAAAATAGTGGTACCTTTGAGATGTTTCCCACATTCTGTTTTGACTGCTTCTGTAATTTACATCACTCTGCTTGGTGGTTGATGGATGTGTTCTGCCTGTGGTAAGCCTATAAATGACAGTGAGCAGAGGACAAAAAATATAGACAGGGCAAATTGGGGGCAGTGTTTCCCAGAGTTCCGATGTTGATGTGGTTGGACCAGGTCATGAAGGTAGAGCGACTAGACCCAAGTGGGGTCCAGAGCAGGGGACAAAATGGCACCCAATACCACCTCATAGAGGTGTGGGGCAGGTTGGCTAGAAAACCCATGATGGTCATTTTCTGGAGTTGTTCTAGAGTCAGGAATAAACTAGAGACACTTTGGGATGGGCCTTGGGTCTAATGTTGAGTCCCACACAAGTGGTAGGATATTAGACTTATCATACTACATGTAGGGTCTTCTGAAATCTTGTTGAGTAGTAAAACTTTCAGTGATGCAAAATGACATTCAGAGGAACCACAGTGATCTTGGGTTTGGGCTTGTGTTCTGGTCATCTTAGTGGAGCAGGATTCTTCTGCACCGTTTCCAAAATCTATTTAGAATCTGGCCACTTCTTACTACCTCCACTGCCACTTCTGGAGTCAAAGCCACCAACCTCTCTTGCCTAGATATTTTAGTAGCCCTGTTACCAGTATCCCAATGGGATATTGTTAAGACATTGCCTGAACATGTCAATCTCCTGGTCAACATCCTCCAGTTGTTGTCCATCTTACTCAAATTAAAAGCCCGAGTATTGGGTTAGGGTTATTGCTCGGTGGTAGAGCACTTGCCTAGCATGTATGAGGCCCTGAATTCAATACCTAGCATTGTGGAGATTGGGGGGAAAAGAGAGAAAAAGAAAACATTCCCTATATAATCTAGCCTTCTCAATTTTTTTTTTCAATATTGGAGATCAAACCCAGGGACACTCTACTAATGAGCTACATCCCCAGCCCTTTTTATTTTGAGACAGGATCTCACTAAATTGCCCAGGCCAGCCTTGAACTTTCAATCCTCCTGCCTCAGCTTTCCAAGTAGCCGGGATTACAGATGTGCACCACTGCATCCAGCCTCCTTGATCTTCTTGACATTTTGTCCTATAGATCCTCCTGTCACCCCCTCCCATTCCAAGCACATTAACCTCCAGGCCAGTCCTTAAGCTTGCCATACATATTGTACTTACTTGTTGCCAGGAATGCTTCCTGTAGTTTATCAGGCAGGATCCTGGGAGGGAGTGGTCATGGCAACTGGGAAAGGGCTGCTGTGTAGAGAGAGCTGCCCAACAGGATCTTTGGTCTTTGGCATAAGGATGCAAATAATCCAGGATGACCTCTAACAGAGAGAACTGATGAAGAAATGCCCTAATCACATTTTTCTTTCTCATCTCCTTGCAGGTGCCTCCCATTGGTCAAACCTAACCCACAGCAGGAGGGCAAGGGAACCTGTTGATGCAGCCTGCACAGGTCAGCCTACCAGGGCACAAAGTTGGGTGGAGAGGGGTGGAAAAAAATCTGGAGAGGCAAATGGAAAATGTCTAGAACAAATGGATATCTTCATATCTGGCTCATTTACTTCTTTCAGATTTCCACTGAAATGTTACCTTCTCAGTGAGGCCTTCTGTGGCCACCATTTCTAAAATTCCAGTCCCCAACCAGCAACTCCACATTTCTTCCTTCCAAGTTGTTTTTCTTCATAGCACTTAATACTACCTTAAAGATAATTGATTTATTTATCTTAACCGTCACTTGTTGTCCTGCTAGAACTGGAATTCCATGAGGGCAGAAATTTTGTTCTGTTCACTGCTATTGTCAGTGCCTAGAACAAAACCTGACACATAATGGGTGCTCAATAAATGGTGAATGAATAAATGATTGGAAAGATACACTCTCTGGAGCCACCCAAAGTGAATTTGCTTTCAGTTAAGCACAGCTGGGTGTAGGTGTCCAGATGCTATTCATGCGCGCTATTCTCGATTTCCTCCAAACAGGCACAATGCCACCATGTTTGCAGGTCTGAGGCAGGAGGAAACCTTTGCTGCCCCAATATTGAAATTTGCATGACAGTTTGTCAAATCAAACCCTACAGAAACTGATGTTCCATTAATTGGCACACACTGAGCTTTGTGCATTATTTAAGTTGTCATCAGCAGCAGTGCGCAGATTCACAGTCATAGGGGCCTTGGCCCTTTCAAGTCATATTTCCATACCTCAAAGATAGCCTTGAGTATGAGTGGGCATGTTTCCAAATTAGGAGGCTCAGGAGCCATTTCCTTCAGGTTAAAGGCAGGGAAACTGAGAGCTGGGTCCCCTGGCCACAATGTTGTTGAAATAGGGATAGGTCAAATTCACATAAACAAAACAGATTCAAAGTCCTAGAACACTGTAGTCATGTCCAATATATTGTTTTTATGATACAAGTGACATATGGATATATTCTTCTTATGAAAAAATCAAATAATTCAGCTACCATTAAAATATTTCCCTTGGGCAGGCAAAGTGGCACATGCTTGTAATCCCAGTAAATTGGTAGACTGAAGCAGGAGAATTGCACGTTTGAGGCCAGCCTCAGCAACTTAGTGAGGACCTAAGAAACTTAGCGAGACCCTGTATTAAAATAAAAAAAGATAAAATAAAAAGGTTGGGGCATATAGCTCAGTGGTAATGCACCCGTAGGTTCAATCCCTGGTACCAAAAAAAATCCTTCCCTTTTGCTATTTTTCTCCCCAGAAGTAACCACTTATTTCAGTGTAGAGTGTCCACCCTCTTCTAACTTTTTTCTGTGTATACATAGCTTGGTTTTATGTAGGTACTTAAAAATAAATGGTATTGCACTAAATTATGTGTAACTCACTTTTGCAGTTAACAATATGTCTTGGGAACCTTCACATGTTAGGACACGTGGATCTAACTCATTTTTTCCAGAGTAATTAAACTTATTTTGCAATCATTATAGATTCACATGCTGTTTAAGACATAATACAGAGAGGGACTTGGGATGTAAGTGATAGAGCACTTGTCGAGAATGCTTGAGGCTCTGGGATTGATCTCCAGCACCTCAAAGGAGAAATAATACAGAGATCACATGTGCCTTTCACCCAGTTTTTCTCAGCGGTAACCTCTTGCAAAATTACAGTTTAGTATACAAGCAATATGATGACATTGTCACAATCAAGATTCGGAACATTTCCATTATTACTAGGATCCCTCAAGTTACCCTTTCATAGCCACTACCATTCAAACTCCTACTTAACTCCTAACATCTACTAATCTGTTCTCCATTTCTAAAATTAGGTCATTTCAACAAGGTTATATATATGTAACCATTAGGGATATTTCAGTCGACTTAATTATTTGAAGATTCATCCAGGTTGTTGTGCATGTCAATACTCCATTCTGTTTGTTTGTTGAATATTCTGTTCCATTTTATTTCTGAGTAGTTTTCCCTCAAGTGACTATATCCCAAATAGTTTATCCATTCACTCGTTGAAGGACATCTGTATTGTTTCCTGTTTTTAGCTGTTACAAATAAAGCTGCTGTGAGCATTCACCTAATGAGTTTTTATGTGGACATAAATTTTCATTTCTTTGGGATAAATGCCCAAGAGTACAATTGTTGGGTCATATGGTACTTACAAACTCAGTTTTCAAAGAAATTGCCAAACTGTTTTCCAGAATGGCTGTACAATTTTATATTCTTACCAGCAATGTATGTGAAATCTGATTTCTCAACATCCTCATCAGCATTCAGTGCTATCACTTTAAAAAAAATGTTAACCATTCTGATAGATGTATAGTGATACCTTATTGTGATTTTAATTTGTGTTTCCCTAATGGTTAGTGATGTTGGACATCTTTTCATGGGCTTATTTGTCATCCATATAGCCTTAAGTGAATGTCTGTCTTTAGCCCATTTTCTAGTTAGGTTGTTTGAATTTTTAACTGTTGAGATTTGGAATTCTTTATGCATTCTAGATTCTAGTCCTTTGCCAGACATGATTTGCAAATATTTTCTCCTAGACTCTAGTTTTTCTTTCATCCTCTTTATAGTGTTTTTCACAGAGGAAAAAGTTTTTAACTTTGATAAAATTCAATTTGTCAACTTTCCTTTTATAGATGGGTTTTGACTGTTAGATATAACGTCTGGTTTGTATGTCTAGCTCTAGATTTCAGATTGAGGAAGTTCCCTTCTTTTTCTATTTCTCAGAATATTTTGTTTTGTTTAATTTTTTATTTTTATGTTTATTTTTATTAAAGCTTTATAGTTATACATAATAGTTAGGTTTATCCCCACAAACTCATACAAGTATGGAAATGGATTTCAGTTCACGATCCCCATTTTTCCTCCCGTCCTCCCTCCCCTCCCTTCTCCTTCCTCTACTCTACTAGACTTCCTTTTGCTTGTCTATTAACTTATATTTGATTGGTTCTTTATGTTATCCTATCCACCCCTCCCCCTTTCCTTTATTTTACACTAGCTTTCTTTAGTCTGTAAACATTTGACATTTGAGTTTCTGAGTTTGGCTTATTTCACTTAGCATGATAGTCTCCATTTCCATCAATTTACTGACAAATTCCATAATTTTACTTTTTATGACTGAGTAGAACTCCCTACTATTTATCTATCTATATATATGTATACACACACATATACAATTTCTTAATCCATTCATTTATTGATGGGCATCTGGGTCGATTTCACAATTTAGCTACTGTGAATTGTGCTGCTATTACCATTGAGAGGACTGTGTTGCTATAATATGCTGATTTTAGATCTTCTGGGGAAATACCAAGGAGTGGAATAACTGGGTTACATGGAGGTTCCAGTCCGAGTTTTTTGTTGTTGTTGTTGTTGTTCTAATCAGTTATACATGACAGTCGAATGCATTCTGACACATCATACATAAATGGAATGTAACTTTTCATTCTTCTGGTTGTAAATTATGTAGGATCACACTAGTCGTGTAGTCATATATGCACAGAGGGTATTAATGTCCTATTCATTCTACTATCCTCCCTACCCCCATGCCACCTCCTCTCCCTTCGCTCCCCTCTGCTTAATCCAAAGTACCTATATTCTTCACTAGCAAGCACTAGACCAACTGAGCTATATCCCCAGCCCTGTGTTTCTTCTTTTGAGAAGTTTCTGTTAAATTCTTTGACCCATTTGTTGATTGGGTTATTTGCTTTTTTATGTTACGTTTTTTGAGTTCTTTATATTTTCTGGATATTAATCCCATATCAAAGGAGTAGCTGGTCAAGATTTTTTCCCATTCTACAGGCTCTCTCTTCCCACTTGAATCATAGATATTTTTTAATTTCTCATAACGATCATGGCTTTGATCAAACGCTTTCCTGCATTGAATGATCATGTGTTGTTTTCTTTAGTCTGCTAATAAGGTGCATTATATGAATTGTATAGAATTAATGTAGAATTCTTTAAACACGTGTTTTTTTTTCTTTAGTCTGTTAATAAGGCAGATTATATCAATTGTATAGAATTAGTGTAGAATTTCTTTAAATTCTCCAGTGAAACTATTTGGGCCTGGTGATTTCTTTTGGGGGCATTTAAAATTATGAATTCAATTTTCTTAATAGCTATAGGACTTCAAACGATTTCTTATTAGGTATATTTGGGGAGTTTGCTTTTCAAGCAGTTGGTTCATTTCATCAAAATTGTCAAAATGTCTTCATTACATAGACAAGAAATCAATACCAAGCAGTATTAAGATCTAACAGGACTGTTTGGCCCAATTAATAGATACTCTATGATGACTTCTCTTTTGTTATGGGTTTTGACCATTCATTACCTTTCTCTAAGTAATGAAGTATTTTACAATCAGTTCGTGGTGTGAATGTTGCTCTTGTCTTTCCTTGCTCACAAGTCACTTTCACGTTCAACAGCTATGAGACACTCATTGTGGTGCCTCCCCTTGTTTAATATTCAGTTTATGCTGCCTAAGTATCATTTATTTTAGCCTTGTATTTCCTTGTGATCAGATTACTCTGTCCTTGTTAATAAAAGTGCTGCTGTGTTAGACTCTGAACATGTCTACTGAAACTTCTTTGAAGAATTTCTAAAAAGGCTTTCCATCTTTAAAAGATAAGAAGTGGAGTGCTGCCTTTCTCTTTAACATCAGAATCTGCAGTGGCATCTAAACATGAGGTCTTAAAATAAGAATGATTTATTATGTTATACTTTTGAGCTAAACAGAATAGTTTCTTGGTAAGAGTGCCAGATATTTATTCCTTCTGAATATATACCACATTATAGGAATGATTGTTAGTAAATCTCTTATTTAGGAATCCATTAAATTTCTGTGATTGAAGATAATCTTCTTTTGGTTAACTAAGCAGCAGAATCTTGGTGAAAATTATCATCTTTGAAAATTTTGACCTAAGGCACAAGAGCGAAATTTACAGTTCTCTATTTAGTCATTGTTATTGGCAGCCATTGGTATTAGTCATTGCTAAGCAACTGAAATTTCAGTTCAAATAAATAAGTCATTGTCAAATGAAGTGTAAACACCATCTACCTTGACTTTCTGGTAATTATTTCCTCTTTTGGACAGGCCTTTAACCAGTGACATATATACTTTGTATATACATGTGTGTATGTGTACATTTATAAAAACCAATGTGGATACATCCACTCACTGTGGCACAATTTAAAATAAAATATTCTAGCAGTGAAAAAAAATTGTCAAAATGTGTAGAGTTGCCACTTTTTTGTTTATTTAACATCTTTACATGAGTTGGTTTGGGAACTCTGTTCTTTCTCTTTCACTCATTTATTTGTCTACATCTGGTTCAATACCACACCCTATTAATTACTATATATTTGATACTTTGTATGATAAGTCATCATTCACTGTCCTTTTGTCCAAAAATCTGTTTTAGCTCTTCTCATGTGTATTCTCTTTCAAATGGATTTTAGAATCAGGTCATCAGGTTCAATGAAAAATTGCTATGGAGATTTGACTCAGTGACAATGAGTTTAATTATTAAAGAGAATCAACATGTTTTCTCCTTTCTCCATGCAACTCTTTCTCTGTCACAAACATCACAGGGGCCTCTATGAAAGATGTCCAGGGCTAAAGAACCACATAACCCAGCTACCTGAAACCCACTTCAACAAGCAATCACTTTTGTGTCTGTATTTGTGAAAGCCTGCACTTCAGATTCCAAGGTCAATATTTATTATAAACACAGGATTTGGACCCTGTCTATGCTCAGTGGTACTCCCAGAGTAGGGACAATACCTCCTTTTCCTGATCAGAAACAAAAAAGGGTTAATGAAGTAGTTAAGCAGCAGGCAATAACATCAGGAGAGAGTGGGGAGTCATTTTTCTAAGGAGAGAGCCAACGATGACAGCAAGTCATAATGTATGGTGGAGAATGGGAAGTACCCAGAATTGGAGTGTCCCCTGATTTATGCTGATGTTTATTATGGGTTTGGTCCTGAAGAACTGTGAACAATTCAGCTCTGGTAAGGTACATTCATTCATTGCATCCATCTTTATAGAAAAAGATGGGCTGACTTGGTAGCTGGGCCTGTTGGACCTGATGTTCTTTCTGCATAGACCAAAGCATGATTTCCATGATAGATTTGGATACTTTTAGGTCCACTGCCCATATAACATTCACCAGTTCTGTGAAGTTCTTGACCCAGCATGGGTGCTGATGCCTGGGTAGGTTACCCTTATCTAACTTCATTCTATCACCATAGCGCCATGCTGTCTGCCCAGCAGTGTGTATTTTCAGCCATGCAGTTGGCAGCAGGTACTCACAGCCAGTTGCACAGGTCCTGATGCCTGGCCTCAGGGTGGGCCTGCAAGAGCAACTCAACCTTCCCACTTGGGTTCTCCAGCAAATCATAAGTACCGAAAGACATTCAATACTGTGAGTCAGCCTTGGAGGTTAGCTAGAACCCAACAGTCTTCCCAAGGGGGAAGAATGGGTTGGTTTAGGATTCTTTGGCATGTGTAGAAGTTGTTTGGGCAGGCAACTCTGTCCTCACCTATATTCATTCAACTGACAGGATGGATACTGCCCTTAGACATCTGTATTTTCCTCCCACAAGTCCATGGTCTCCCAAACAGAGGTGGGGCCTGAGCCACAGATACCACTTTATTATATCTTACCATCTAAAAGGGCCAAAAAAACATTCCTCGCATAGAAGGTAAAAACTGATGTTGGAAAATGCCTGAGGAGAGGCACAAAGTGCTATATGGGTTTTACTTGCTTAACTTTTCCCCTTATCATTAAGTCCTTCCCGCCTCAGATCTGTGCCCCCCTTTCTTCGTCTTCCTGATTAATCTAGACCCTACTAAGATTACAAGGCTTCCTCAGTCTCTGCTCCTCCAATCTACTTTCCTTGGTGCATCTTCCCATTTCCCAGCTCCCATCACTGTCCTCTGCTCCATCATCTGAAACATCTTTATAAAATTGAAGCTAAGGCCTTCCTGACTTTCTCCTTAAATGCGATTTACAGCTATTTTCTTTCGAAAATGTTATATATTAGGGGCTTGGGCTGTAGCTCAGTGGTAGAGCGCTTGTCTTGCATGTGTGAGGCACTGGGTTCGATCCTCAGCACCAGGTAAATAAATAAATTAATTAAATAAAGATATTGTGCCCATCTACAACTAAAAATATTCTTTAAATGTTAAATATTTATTATAGCGCTTGACTTTCAAGGTCCTCTACAATATCCACCCTTCGTGTGTGTGTGTGCGCGCGCGTGCACGCATTGGCAAGGATTCGGAAGACAATGCAACTTGGTGCTATGGAAAGTGCACCTTGAACTTTGGAGTCACAGATAAATGGGTAATCTAGTCCCTCCCCTGCTCCTTAGTTGGTGGATCCTGGCCCTTGCCACACCTTTCTCTCGCCCTCAGTTTCCCCTTCTGTTAAGCAGTGTAATAAAACAATACCTATATATCCCAGGTTAATGCAACGGTGGGAGGTGAGCTGGGTTTCTAACACCGGAAGTTTACAGGATGCCAGTATTCAGACAGGCAGAGCACGGGTCTGCGGAGCAGGTGCTACTACGCTCGCTTGCTGCTGTCGGGATCGGTCCCCCCGGGCTGCTTTTCGTGCGTAGAGCAGTTCTGCGCGTATTGGCACGTCACCAGGCCCGTGCGGAGGCGGTGAGCCCGCGGGGGTGGACGGTTCAGGCGCAGCCAGAGCGATGAGTCACCGTCCCTCCGCACCTCCGGAACAGGAGGCAGCTTGGAAGCAGCTCGGCCCCCGCCCGCAATCCTCCCGCACCCAGAGCACACAGTGGAGACGCCAACCCCGTGCAGGGCGGCAGAGGGCGCTGCAGTGCAGCTGTGGGCTGCCAGGCGGGCTGCTCCAGCTGCCAAGGGCTGGAGCTGTGTCTGGTTTCAAGGGACAGCTGGGGCGGGGGGAGGGGGGTGGTAGGGAGAGTGTCTTGGTAATCTCACTGGTAGCTTTGTTTTAACACAAAAATGTAATGTACTTCCCTGCACATATTGATGAGGCCTTTAGGGTCTCCACTGGAGAGTGCTCGTTCTTGCTTGCCCCTAGTTTGAGGCCTCTCCACTCTCCCTGAGAAAGTCCCCATCCTTCAAGGAGTGTCATAGCATTCCAGAATACATTTTCCCGGGGAATCCAGCTCTTGATTGTCTCCCCTTTGACCTCTCACCCAAGGTGATGGAGGTAACAAAGATGTGAGCTGACTTTAATGCAGGAAAGAAAAAGGGCTCTACCTGTGGGGGGACCAAATTCTCAGTGCCATCCGTGTCTTGAGATTGCTGTGTGAACTTGGTCATTTCATTATTCATTCATTCAGAAAACATCCACTATGTCTATTCATCATGGTGGGGGGAAGGGAGGAAGCCAAATCTGTGAACAATTACCCTTGCCATAAAACGGCTTATTCCTGACACAGGCCCCCACACCTAGTACCCATAAATATTTGCTGAATGAATAAATGCTGTGATTTCACCACCATACACCAAGGCAGAGATTTTTGGTCACCAATGCATTCTGAGGACCTAGAACAGTACCTGACACATAGTAGGTGATGAATAATTTGTTGAACAAATGATGGAGAAATGCACTGAGCATTTTGAGGGCACAAAGGAAAGCATGTAACTCACAATATGGAAAATTTATACAACGAAATCAACATTAGCTGGCCAGACTAGGGCCAGATGATGGGTGATATGGAGAAAGGGTACAGCCTGAACAAAAACTCAGAGTACTCCATCATCTCTCTGGGATTCAGTTCTCTCCTTTGAGAAGGAAAGGATAAGGTTGGCTCTGTAATCTCTCAGATTTTTGTAGTTCTAAAATTTTCTCCTCCCAGGAATGAACCCTGTTACCCAGGTTAGGGCCTGACCAGTGTTAGGCGGCTTTGCAGTCTAAGAGACTCAGGATGATCTCTTGTTTGACTCAACTAATCTTCAGAATGAAGGCTTGGGCATCTTGGTTGGGGACCTCTTCCATATCTCCCTTAAATCCCCATAGAGTAAATTATCTACAGCACAAAAATCAGCAATTGTGTTTGGCCATGAGTTCTGTTTGTGTTAATTTGTGTTTCAAAATGGACTTTATTGTTTACAGATCTATTTATTTATTTTTGCAGGACTAGGAATTGAGCCCAGGAGTGCTCTACCAATCTTTTTTTATTTCTTATTTTGAGAAAGGGGCTCACTAAGTTGCCCAGGGTGGCCTGGAATTTGCAGTTCTCCTGCCTTAGCCTCCTGAGTAATTGGGATTGCAGGCACGTGGCACTGCACTCAGCTGTTATTTACAGATTTTTATACAAATACAGTTTAATTGTGGGGAAAACAGAAGAGTATAAAGAAGAAAATAAAAAACACTCATAATTTCACCACCTGATATAGTTCTGGATTTTTTTCATGCCTGCATTAAAATGCACACACACTTGAACTCATACAGCAGCACTAGCCCAAATTACTGTAAGTCTTATATTCCCAAGGAAAGCATGAGCTGGAGACAGTGCTCTCTTACCCTCTATTAGTTGTGTCTCTGAAGGCAAGAGGTGCTGAATGGCAGGGCTGTGTACTCCTCACCTTGCCTGGAGTTGACAAGAGTTGCTTAGGTTATGTGTTGACCACCAGGCCTCATTTGGTCCAGACCAGAGGCAGTGCTAAGTAACTTGCTGGAGGGAAGGTCAGAGGAAGGGGTATTTTGGAACTTACTGCTCCACCTGTTTGAGAAGAGAGTCCCTCATGTGAGTCCCATAACCGTAGCTGATTCAGTTTCCCTTGGTCTTGCTCTTTTTTTTTTTTGTGCGTGCTGGGGATGGAATCAAGGATATCATGCATGGTAGGCAAGCACTCTATCACTAAGCTACACTCTCAGCCTTCCCTTGGCCTCTTTAAAGCTCCAACCCCAGCACAATGACCCTTTTTATCTCCTTGTTCCTTGTTATTCAGTATGTGAACCATGGAGCAGTATCATAAACAGCAAGGTCTCTATATGATGGTTTGCATGCATGTTAAAGATTGAGAAGCAAAGTGCAGATTGTGTTTTAGAAAATCTGCAGGGAATCTGAAATTTTTCTATTGTGCATGTGTGCATGTGCACATGTGCACGTGCTCACCCTTGAGATAAGTCCTCCTTATTTTGCCCAGGATGGCCTTAAACTCATAAGCTCAAGCAGTCCTCCTGCTTCAGGCTCCCAGGTAGCTGAAATGTGCACACCAACACAACTGGTTAAAGTTTTCATTTTCTAACAAGTTTCAAAGTCATGGTGATACAATTGGTCCATGGACTACACTCTGATTAGCAAAGATCTAGATGTTTTTGCTCTTGTCTTCCCTGAAGGTGAAGGGGCAGGGGAGACCATCAGTGTTCCCTAAAGATTAGAGTGTGTAGATACACACACACACACACACACACACACAGAGTTGAGGGCTATGTCCTGGGTGTTCGGTGAATGTTTAGTGAGTGAATACATACAATTGAGGAGTGAAAAGACTTAAAGCTACACTTCTATCCCTCCAATGATGCTCATTGCAGTGGTGATATCACCAGCTCCTCAGTCTCTAAATGGAATTGGTTTCTTAGACATTTTTGCCCTGGTTCTGCCTTTTCTCTCTCATTGCTTATATTCTCTCATACTTCTCAACTATTCTCTGCCTTCCAATCTCTGGTCCCTTTCCCCTCCAGTTCACTACCCATCTCCCAATTCTCCTTACCACAATCCAACTTAAAGTCACTGGCTATGTGGGCTCCAAAGAGAGTGAGTGGGCAGAGAAAGAGAACATCTCTTTAGGGCCAGGTGGGGCATTAAACCTCCCTTACTATGAATCTATACCAGCCTGTGAGGGTGACATTATTCCCTAGGAAAACAAAGCTCCAAGACATTGAGTAATTTGCCCAAGGTCACACAGCAAGGAAGTAATGAGTTGAGCTTTGAATCCAGGTATATCTTGTTTCAAAGCCTGGGTCTTTCACTATGGCATCTATTCATCTTACTCATGTTGAAGATGGAGCTTAAGTCTAAGGTCATTCAGGGAGTTAGAATGGAGGTGAGACTGGAATCTCCCTTTTTCTGACATCTTAATTAAATTTTCACTAGATAACTCCTCTACTCAGAAGCCTTCAAAGGCACCTTCTTGCCTATAAAATAGACTAGAAACTTTTGAGCCTGACAATCAAGGCCTTCCATGATCCCCCTGCTTCAGCCCATTTCTTCCTTCTTCCCCAACACTGCTTGGTGCACCAAGCTGCTAGCCTGGCTCTCTTCTGCCCCCCAGTCATATTCTCCATGAATCCTTTTCCTCCCTGACCTTCAGAATGCCTTAGAATTTCCCTACCTCTGTATCTCAACTATTTTTTTCCTAAACTCAATTGCCTCTCAGAATCTTTCCCATGTTTTAAGAGCATCGATTCTGACCCCTTCCTCTGGATCAGTGCTCTCCACTGTCCAGTGCTCTTAGAGCCTTGAGCTCTGAGCCTGTCATTTAACACTACCAGACACTATTGGTAGCCTGAAGAGCTCCCTGTACAAGTGAGGCCAATAAATGTTCTCTAATAAGCCTCTGCAAATGGGCTTCAAATAATGTTCCCAGGATCTTTGTCTCCACTCCACTGAATTTGTTGTCATTACATTAGTGTTTCTGTTAGTTTGGGCTGCTATAACAAGATATCATAGCCTGGGTGGCTTAAACAACAAATGTTATTTCTCATAGTTCTGGAAGCCATAAGTCTAAGATCAAGGCAGATCTGGTGTCTGGTGAGAGCCTGCTCGGGTTTTCAGGTGACCCTCTTATTGTGTCCTCACAAAGCAGATGATAGAAGGGAAGTAACTTTCTAGTGTCTCGTCATATATGGGTACTAACCTTATCATGAGAGCTTTACCCTGACAATCTTATCACCTCCCAAAGGCCCCACCTCCCAATGTCATCACACTGGAAATCAGGGTTTTAACATATGAGTTTGGGGGAACAAGAGGCACAGATATTCAGTCCATAGCACTTAGCACCTCTGGTTCCTAGAAATCATATCTGGTTTTTACAACTTCCCTGGCCAGCCCTTTTATAATCTGACTCTTAACTTGATCCCTATTTGCTACCTCAGACTGCCTCAAATCTATGACATGAACTGTCACACCTTGCACCCTATTCCTTTTTGCTATTCTAGCCTGCGGATAGTACCCCACACTACTTATTGGTCTGAAAGGAAAGTCAAACATGACTGCCTAGCTCTGTATTCACATATTTATATTACTACTTTCTAGATTTTGTCTTCATAAGAAAACTCTAAGCTCCTGGAGGGCACAGCTGTCCTTGTCTTATTTTACTCTTTATCCCTTTTAATATCAGCATTTATTTTATTCATTCCTTCATTCATTTCTCAAAATCCAAATGTCCTTTTTCTGTCTGACGTGATACTGGGTGCTTGGGCAGCAGAGGAAAGGTAAAGATGGTCCAGTATATTCTAGTACATTCCAACTAACAGGGAAGTCCAAAAACATGAGATTGGCAAATCGGTTTTGGGACCAAGCCAGTAGAAATATTTGTTCAAATCCTTGGTGAACAGGCAGTGCCTGCCTATGCCTAGAAGAGATAAGGAGGGAAATAAGGCTGGTGGATACCAGAGGCCTGCTTTGGGAGCCTTAGGAAGGAGTGGTAGAAGGAGATGGTGAATTGTCTGCATTTTCCAAAATGAGTACATTGAAAGGGAAGTAGCAATTATGATCCTGATGAAAACAATATTTCTACTTGTTACCAGGAACAATAGCATCTGGGAGTATAGTTCTTAGCAGTGGGTGATGTAATGGGAATAGCACTAAACTAAACTTTTAGCAATCAGATTCCATGACCCTTTGACCTAGGGTTTGGTTCCAGTTCTACTCACACCCATCCCTGTTCTGGGGATGGACCCAAGGCCTCATGCATGCTAGGCAAGTGTTCTACCACTGAGCTACATTGCCAACCTGCAACTCTACTTCTTCCTCTCTCAGATCTTGACCAGGTTCATTCTCTAACCTGGCCTCAGTTTCTTCCTCTGTAACATGACAGGATGTGAAGTGGGATGGTGTATAAAGTGCTTGGACTCAGGAATTGTAGGCTTTCTCTGAATGTTGGGCATTCTTGGCATGGGACAAGAGCAGAAGCACAGATTAGTACAGTTCTACTGGAAGTCAAGACTTGAATCCAGGAGGTTGGTGAAGAGGCTGTGGCAGGAATGTCCATGAGAGGAGAGTAGGAGAGGACCTGATACAAGGCAGGGGCTGATGGGCTGGTGACATATTTAGGAAAAAAATGGAACTGACAGATGGTAAGACTGGAGGAGTAGGAGACAAAGATGATGAAGATTTCTCTCCACCCCAGGAGGCCTGAGTAAGAGGAATTTTGTGTCCCAGGCCCAATACTGCCAGGAAACTGCTATGTGACTTTAGGAAATTCCTTGCCTCTTTCTGTGTCTCAGTTCCCACATTTGCACAGTGAAGGTATAACCCCGATGCTCCCAAACACCCTCCCAGACCCATGACAACTATGACAAATTAGGGAATACTTCAGTCTTCAAAATGATTATTTCACTAGTTACAAATATGGAGGAAAATTCCAGATTCTTAAGTGGGAAGCCTGGGGTCATGATAGAGGTTGTAATTGTTGTTGACTGGAGGAAGGATAGCAAGTGGGCCACAAATGGGGCTATCATCCCCTAAGGGGATGTCCAAGGGTGGGCATTCCCTGAAAAGGAACTTGTTTCTAAAACTGGGAGTACTCGGCCTTAGCAGTATTATAAAGGAGATATTTAAAGATCTCAGGTCCCAACCAAGCATGGTGGTGCACACCTATAATCCCATTGATTCAGAAGGCTGTGCCAGGAGGAATGCAAGTTCAAAGTCACCTTCAGCAACTTAGTGATACTCTGTCTCAAAATTTTAAAAAAGGACAAACATAAAAACCAATGGAAGACACAGAGACGAACCCACACAGATACATCATCTGATCCTTGACAAAGGTGCCAAAAACATACGTTGGAGAAAAGATAGCCTTTTTAACAAATGGAGCTGGGAAAACTGGGTGTAGAAGAATATATGTAGAGGAATGAAACTAGATCCCCATCTCTCACCCTGCACAAAAGACAACTTAAAGTGATCAAAGACCTAGGAATTAGACCAGAAACTTTGCAACTACTAGAACAAAGCACTCCAACATATTGGCTCAGTCACTGACTTCCTTAACAGACCCCTTAAAGTTCAAGAAATAAAACCAAGAATCAATAAATGAGATGGCATCAAATTAAAAAGCTGCTGCATGGCAAAGGAAATGATTAAGAGTATGAAAAAAGAGTCTGCAGAATGAGAAAATCTTTGCCAGCTACTCCTTCAACAGGAGATTAATATCCAGATTATAAAAAGAACTCAAAAAACTTAACACCAACAAAACTGACAACGCAATCAATAAGTAGGCCAAAGAACAAAGCAGACATTTCTCAAAAGAAGAAATATAAATGGCAACAAATATATGAAAAATTTTCAACATCTCTAGCAATCAGGGGAATGCAAATCAAAACTGCATTGAGATTTCATCTCACTCCAGTTAGAATGGCAATCACAATAATACAAACACTAATAAATACTGGTAAGAATGTGGGGGGAAAGGTACATTCATACATTGTTGGTAGAACTGCAAATTAGTACAACTGCATTGGAAAGCAATATGGAGATTCCTCAAAAGAGTGGAACTACTGTATGACCCAGCTATTCCACTCCTCAGGATTCATCCAAAAGAACTAAAATCAGCATACCATAATGATACAGGCACATCAATGTTTATAACAGCACAATTCACAATAGCCAAGTTATGGAACCAGCCCAGATGTTCATCAGCAGATGAATGGATAAAGAAAATGTGGTATATATACACAATGGAGTTTTACTCAACTATAAAGAAGAAAGGAATTATGGCACTTGTCAGTAAATGGATGGAAATGGAGACCATCATGCTAAGTAAAATAAGCCAGACTCAGAAAGTCAAATGTCAAATGTTTTTTTCTCTTATGTGGAAGATAGAGAAAAAAAGGGGGGGAAAGTGAGGGGACACTGAAACGGAAGGAAGATCAGTGGAGATGAGGAGGAGGGTTGAGGTGGAGGCGGGAGGATGGGAAAGGGGAGAACAGCAGAATGAAGTTGACCAAATTATGCTGTGTGCAGGTGTGAATGAAACATGGTGAATTCCACCTTTATGTATACCTATAAAATACCAATTCATAAAAATAATAAATAGATAGGGGAAAGTTAGTAGAGTATAGAATGGGAAATGGGAAGCAGGGAGAAGGGGAGGGAGGGAGGAGGTAATGGGGAATGAAATGGAGCAAATTATATTCCATGCATATGTGATTATGTCAAAATGAACCCCACTATTACATATAGCTGCAGTGCACTAATACAAAATACTTAAAAACTAAAAAAGGGCTGGGGGATGTAGCTCAGTGGAAGAGCACCCTTGGGGGGGGGGTGAGAGAGAGAGAGAGAGATTGATTGATTGATTTCCTGGGTAATGGTATTGTATTATGTGTGGTGTCAGAATCATTTCTTCTGGGGATAGAACCCAGGATCTTGAGCATGCTGGACAAGTACTTGACCAAGTGAGCTACACTCCAGTCCCCAGTCTGACTCATTTTTTAATTCTAGGAGAACATAACTGGAGGTAGGTCTTTGCCCTGGGGTTTGAATAAATGAACTCTGAGCCCTGACCTATTATAGGAGCCCTTTTGCTTATAATATTAAGAGCTAACACCTAATGAAAATCTCCAATGTCATCTTCTTGGTTCTAAACATATTGCCTTTTCTCATTAACTCATTTCATCCTCAGAACAACCTGCATTTTACAGATGGTGAGATAAGCACAGAGAGGCTAAGTAGGGTATCCAGATCACACAGATAATGAGCAGAGGAAAAAGCAGGCAAGCCTCTCTCCAGAGCAATAAAACATAGTGCTGTTAGCAGGATCTGTGACTGTCACCAATAAAATTACGGCTCTTTTCAGACCACATTATAGTTGATGCAAGTATCTCAAAAAATCCCTTGTGCTCATCACTGTGTACTTCAAAATTATGGTAGTCATTAGACCCACTGCTATATTTTGTTATATTGAATGTTGATTAATCAAAAAGTTCATATGACTATACTATAGATCGCATTTCAGCATATGGTAATCAATTTTCTTTGTGATCCTAGATAATTTACTTAATACAATTAAAAGCAATGTTTCTGAGAAAGGGTTGAAGCAGCCCAAGACTGCCAAGGGAATCCACAGCAAGCATGCAGACACAGCACCTCTTTGTACTGGGTACCTCACCCTGCACTCTCACTTTACCCTCACGACTCCAGGAACTGGGAATGATTATCCCACTTAGAACAAGAGGAGACATGGGCTGGTCAGAAGGGGAGCCTTGTCTACAGTCACCAGAAAGCCAGTGGCCAAGTTGGGATACACATCCAGTTCTACAGACTCTATTCTGTAACCATTGCAATGATCTTCTCTAGAAGATGAGTGCTAGCTCTTAATTGCAGTTCCCTAAAATGAAAGTGACTCACTTAGCTAGCTGGGCACAATGGCACATGCCTGTAATCCAGCTATTCAGGAGTCTGGGGCAGGAGGATCATAAGTTCCATACCAGCCTGGGGAACTTAGTGAGACCCTGTCTCAAAATAAAAAATCAAAAGGGCTGAGGATGTAACTCAGTGATAGAATGCCCCTGGGTTCAATCCCCATTACCAAAACAAAACAAAACACCCACTTAGGACAAAGGAGGCCTGAATGGATATGAAGTGACACCACTTCTTCAGTCCCAGTGCATCTCTAGACCTGGGGTTTAGAATGAGGATCCTTCCAGGTGGGAGGGTAGCATCTAAGAGCAGTACCAGTTTCAGTGGTTGGTAGCCAAGGGGAATGTGGCATAATGGTTGCCAGCCAGCTGCATGCCTGAGTTCTCATCCCAGCTCTGTCACTTACTATTTGCGCATGTTCGGACCCATACTTAGTGGCATGATGCCTCAGTTTCCGCAACTGTAAGATGAGAATAATAATGATTCCTCCTAAGGAGATCATGAGGAGTTAGATTGTCCACATAAAAGCCTTCAAGCACTGTGCCTGGTGCTGTGGTGTGAACCATTGCCATTGTATTCTCCTATGGGAATAATGCATGGAGTCCAAGTTTTCTGGAGGACCTCTGGGAAATGCTAACCCTTCCTCATATCTGTTATCTGCATCTCACCTGTTCTGATTCTCTGATGTGATAAAGAACATAAACCCTTAAAACTGTAGTTCATACCTCTGACTACACATTATAATAACCTGAGGAACTTCAAAAGTGCAGTGCCTGAGCCTCACCTCAGACTTACAGACTCTTACTTTGAGGAGGGGACTGAGTAGAAATATTTTTCCAGTGCTCCTCAGGAGATTCTAATGTGAAACAGAGCTGAGAACCATGGCCTCAAAAGGAAACTGGCCTGTATGGTGCCCTTTGGGGACAATGAGAAAGGAGGGGGAAACTTGGAGATCATGCCCCTTTTATGCATACAGGATGCAAAAGAACAAGAGCCCGAGCATGGAGGGGAGGCTAGCAGCTTTAAGCTTTGGGGGAAGGAGGAGCTGGAGCTTGCAATAAGAAAGAGTTGTATGAATGCCACCTGGGCCAGAGCCTGGCCCCAAGTCCTGCCAGGGTGGTGACTTGGTGGTTTATTTGCAAAAGAAAATGGGAAATATGAGAGCAAGGGGGAGATGGAGATGTACTCACAGCCTCTTTCTACACCCTGAAATGGCAGATCCCAAGGAGTTATTAACACCTTGTGAGGAACACGGGAGACAGTCTGTTCTTCCTCCTCCTTGGCATGCAAGCAAAATGGCTCCCTTCTGCCCACACACATTCTCACACCCTGATTCCTCCTCCACCCAACCTGGCAGAAGTTCCCTCTTTGATCTAGGTAAATATCTCGTGGCAAAGGCACGATAGCACACCATGATCAGACACAGTTCCCCAAGGGTGCTGCCTTTTGTTCTAACAGGAGACTGCAGCAACCTGGGAGTTGGGTAGGGCTGTGATGATTATCTTTTCAGTGTGTCAAGAAAGGAACTGTGGCCAAGAAGGACAAGGGGAATGTGGTTTATTCATGGAGACACTGGGAGTTGTGGTAGAGTAGGGACTCCTGGTCTAGTGCTCCTTGTCCCACACATCCTGAACCTTCAGCTTTGGTCCCTAATCTGCCAGCACTGGGAAAATGGCCCAGTTCCCACAATGGTCTTGTGGTTCTGACAGGTCTGCTAAGTCACCCAGCAGAGATCTTATGTTGGCTACTCTGAAGAAACCTCAAAAGACTTACCAGTTCTGATTCTGGGACATTTTGGTTTCTGCACTCGTGTTGCCTGCCCTCAGTCTTTTGCTCTAGGACATCTTTTGACCAGGTGAGAGTTTCCTTACTCCCCACCCCCACAGTGGAGACTATGACTTTAAGAGAGGACTAGTCAGAGCCGTGGGGATCAGTTTCAAGCAGCCCTCAGAAGGCAAATCTGGATTGAGTTTAGGAAGAAAAAGAAGGGGTTAGCTTTGGTCCTGCCTCTTTTCCCTTCTCTCTTTTGCTCGTCCCTCCTCCAGACTTCTTCTGGAAATTCTGTTAACTGAGCCAGAAGCTTAGAAGCCCAGGGCTTACTCCAGCAACCTTGTCCTCTCACCTGGTCCCTCCTCCAGCTCCCAAGCAAACCATCTGGAGGACAGCTGGGCAAGTAACTGGAATGAGTAGGTATGTAGTCTGACATTTTTAACTTTCACCTTGTCAGGGAGGTCCAGGGAGTATCCAGCACAGAATTATCCAGTGGGAGATGGGAGGGAGACCCCTAGAACCTCTAGGAGTCTTGGTAACTGAAGCAGGAAGGAGAAGATGGATGGGCTTTGGTGACTCCTCCAGAGTCTCTGTGTTCAGGCATAAATTGGCTCAGAGAGAGGCCTGGTCCATGCAGCTTGGCACACCAGCACCTCATGATTTGCCAACCCCCAATGGAGGGAATTGAGAGTGTGGTATGTTGAGCTCGCTGCTGCTGGAGTAATTGAGACCAGAGGGGTGCTAGAAACCCCATGAGCAAAGCTGTTGACAGCATGTCCAGTCCTAGTCATCTGTCTGTCTGTCCATGACACCCTGGTAGTATGTAACCTCTCAATTGAGGCAAATGGGATTGGGTCTACTTGAGCTGCATGCATAATGGGTCAGGGACCACTTAAGGTCTTCTCAGGCATGCTTTCAATTTTGTTGGATGCCTGCAAACACGGCTCTTAGTTTCGAAGGACTTTGATTTACAGTTCAGAGAAAATAGCATAATGCCACTTATTCAAAAGCAGGTAGCACTAAGGAAGAGGTAGCATGGAAAAACTGGGTTAACAGATTCAAAGAGAGCTTGGAGTTTCTTTAAGCTCAAGGGTGTTCTTCCCATATTTTAGGATTCATTCATGTACTTACTTTTGTACTTATTATACCTACTGGTGCCCATCAATGTTGGGGGAAGTGGGATAGGCAGTTAATCTTCCGCTTGACCTCCTTCTCCAAATTGCTACTTCTCCCTATCCTCCACCCACAAGCCTGTTTGAGAAAGGAAGTGGCATGAGCTTCTAGTGTAACAAGGTGATCTGATAAGGGCATGACAGGTGCTGACATTGTTGGCACCAGAGTGGGCACATCTCACCTGACAACAGTGTCTTTTGAAAAGGATCTGGGCCTGAATTACTTCAACCACTGGGAAATACTCTGAAAGTCAGGAACCTGCATAGATTAACAAGTTCAGCCTGAATCCTCTCAGACAGAAGGGGCATATTTAGCCTTCTCTCTACATTGGGAGTAGAACCAAGCACCTGGTTAGGTCTCCAGCATTGTATGTGGACAAAGCATTGTTTGGATTAGCCACGAATATCTGAGGACTTTGTTCTTGGTGACTTTAGTTGTCATTTCTGGGCAGGAGGCATGCTGGGATCTCAGTCACCTAGGCTGTTGAGGAAGGGATGAGGTTGGGAATACTGGTTCTTGGGTGGTCCTTTGGATATAGAAAGCTTAGGCACGACACAGACAGAAGTATGTGAGTGTGATATATATAGAGAGAGAGACAGACAGAGAGAGAAAGAGAGAGAAAGAAATTCTCTCCTGGGAAAAAAATTCTGGTGAAAGCAAGGAAGGGGTCTAACCCTATCCAGGTAGTCCTAGACTCTTAGAACTGACAGTTTGCACAAGGATCTAACAAATGTCATGAAGGAGCAGTGAGATCAACACCAGTGCCTGCTCATCTTGCTCTCACCCTGCCTAAAGCAGAAATGAGGGCAGGGGAGGAGATGGCTGAGCTTCGTGACTTCAAGTGGGAGGGCTGAGCAGTCCTGTCAAAGGATTCAACTCCTGACTTAAAAACAAATCCTTGCTGAGTGTAGTGCTGTACACCTGTAATCCCAGCTACATGTGAGGCTGAGGCAGAAGGCTGGAAAGTTTGAGGCCAGCCTCAGCAATTTAGTGAGACCCTGTCTCACAATAAAATAAAAATAACTGTGGTATAGCTCAGTGGTAGAGTGCTTTCCTAGCATGTGTAAGACCCCGAGTTCCATCTCTGCTACCAAAAAAATAGACTTCAGCTGGGAGTGTACTTCAGTAGTTGAGCACTTGCTGGAATGAATGAAGCCCTTGATTTGGTCCCCAGCACTGAAAAAAAAAAAAAAAAAAAGCAAATCCTCTTACTGTATCTGTCTACTACTGCATTCTGAGTTTGGGCTTGAACTGTGCTTATCTGAGTGGTTACCTGTGAGCCTGAAAAGGAAATGGGGACTAGTTGGTGATTTCCTGAGGCTATGACAGTGATGCTTTGCTGACTTATCCTTTCCACCCTTCCAATCCCACTGTGGCTTCTGTTGCTTTCTCATGAAGGGATATCACCCAGCTAAACCCTCCTGTTCCTATAGGTCAGCCCTCTCCCTTGTACATGCTCTGTCCACTTCCAGGCTGGCCCTGGGAACTCCTGTCATTTCTTTTCAGAGTGGAGCAGCTCCCCCAAGCAAGTGGTTCAGTCCCAAGGCTGATATATGGGGACAGGGAAAGTGTGGGGGATGGGGGTTGTGTCAGGAAGGTTGAATGTCTGCCTGGCTTTTCCATCTAGTGTGACTTCATGCTCTGTGAAAGTTGGCCCCTCTCCCTTGTCAGGCTGCATTTCTGTGAAGCACTTTGTTTCCTCTGCATTTTCTCAGCCAGTCTGATTGTTCAAGGGGAGCTAAAGGTTTTGTGTACTATGTTTTAAAGTGGAGAAATCTACCCCTTAAATGTAAAGATGAGTAATTCCAGTAAAAGGATCCAAACGAATGAGGCTTCTGCCCATGTATGGGAAAATATCCATCCATCTCTCCACTTAATTAGAAAAATGATCTGCCGAGGAGTGAGTCATGCTGCCCGCCAGCAAACAGCACTGTCCCTAGCCACAGAGCCAAAAATAGTGGAGGTGGGAGATGATGGTAGCTATGATGAAGAAAAGACATGAAGGGACTCAGGTTCCTAATGCCTGCAGCTGTTTGGACCACCTGTGCCCATTTCTGTATCATAGATAATCACTGGACTGGGCTGTGCCATCTGTGATGCTGATCAATAGTCAGGGCTCACCCATGTATTCTGATAAGTGAGGTCTCTGTAGGGGGCACTCAGAATCAACCATAGCTCTTTGTACAGTCTGAAGTTCTTTTTCTTAACAAAAGCATACACATAGTAAATTGCCTAACGTGCACTGGTTGTAAATGTACAGCTCAATGAGTGTTTTACAAATATATACGTCTGTGTATAACCACAACCCACACCAAGATACAGCACTCACTTCGCCCTTTCCACTTGGGACCTCTTTATTTACACACACCAAGTGCTGCAATCCAATGTTTGTGATCAGTATTGTTTTAGTAATGAATGTTTGGCAACAAGTTCTGGTGTGTATAAAGGGGTCCCTTGCAAAACTGTGGGCAGTGCTGCACACCTGTAATATCAGCTACTCAGGAGGCTGAGGCTGGTGGATGGTGAGGTAGAACCCAGCCTGGGCAATGTAGCAAATCTCCATCTTTTACAAACATCCCAAAGATAAAATTACCTCCAACTTCTGTCATCTGTGCAACCTACACCAGTTGTGTCCCTACCTGATGGCAAGCTCTTGGGTCACAAACACAAATAAGCCACGGTTCTGCCCTCAAGGAGCTTTCGTGCTTGCATACTTGGAAAGTGACAGACTTGTGAAAATATTCAGTAGCTTCCCACCACTTATCCAAGAGAAATTTGTTCCAAGATCCCCCAATGGATGCCTGAATCTGAGGATATTACAATATCCTATATGGGCTTTTTGTTCCTATATATAAATACCTATGATAAACTTTAATTGATAAATTGGATATGATTAAGAGATTAACAACAATAACTAATAATAAAACAAAACAGTATATCATAATACAAATTATGTGACTGTGATCTTGCTCTCTCTTTCTCTCTCTCTCTCTCTCAAGAGTAAAGAGAAATATTGATATCATTGGATCATGGTTGACCAAAAGTAGTTGAAATTATGGATAAGGGGGAGTACTGTATATACAATAAAAGGTTCTAGGAACTGGGATAGGAGACTACACGGGACTTATTAAGGATACCAAGAATGGCTTATTCTGCCTTGGAATAAAAAAAATGCATTTCTTCACTTTACTTTGGGAAGTGTCTTGGAAAAGAGGAAAAAAGCATCAGACTTCTACAGACCTGTCATGGGTCCCGATTCTGTCTTTTCCATGTTGTGAGATCTTGGGAGTGTCACTTTACCTCTCTGAGCCTCAAGTGCTTCATTTGTAAACTGAAGGTAAGAGTAATACCTACTTTACAGAGCTATTGTATTACATGAAATAATTCATGTATAACAGCACACAAAAGAACTTAGTAATTGTTAGCTTTAATTAGGAACTATTAACTGTTAGCTTGCACAATGCCTAAACCTAAGACTCACTTTCTTCATCTGTGAAATGGAAATAAAATGTCAACTTTGTCAGTGTTATGAGAATTAAATAATATTGTGTGTGTGAATTGTCTGGCACAGAATGGCTTTCCTTCTTCCCTGCTTTCTCTCTTCTAACATTCTGATTTAAAGCCTCTCCAGGAAAAAAGCCCAGCTCTTATATATTAGGAAATAAATACATCGAGAAAATACAGCAACCTTTTGTTTTGTTTTTGCAGCACTGGAATAGAACCCAGGGCCTGGCGTACACTGGGCAAGTGCTGTACTGAGTTACACCCCAACCCATACCAACCCTTTAAAAAACTTTTTTCATATGTGGTCTTTTTCATATGTTGCCTGGGCTGACCTTAAACACATGGGTTCAAGCGATCCACCTGCCTCAGCCTCTTGAGTGGGACTACTGGCAAGTACCACCACATCTGCTCCCATTTTATTTCTTGGTACTTGTGGTTGAACCCAACATTTGGTGTGATTACTATTTCTTTAAAAATTTTGACCATTCTGATGGCCATGTAGTGATAGTAATATGACCTTAACTTACATTTCCCTAATTACTAATGATGTTTAACATCTTTTCACATGTTTATTTGCCATCAGTATGTTCTCTTCAGTGAAATGTCTGTTCATGACTTTTGCCCATGTTCTAATTGGATTGTTTGGTTTATTTTTTTACTCTTGAGTTTTGAGAGGTCTTTGTATATTCTAGATACTTCTCCTTTGTGGAATATGTGGTTAGCTTTCTCCCATTCTGTAGTTTGTCTTTCATTTGCCTTTTCAAGAGTAAAATAATTAATTTCAATAAGGTTCAGCTTAGTTTTTCCTTTTATGGCTCATCCTTTCAGTATCAAGTCTAAGAATTCTTGCCAGGCCCTAGATTCCAAAGATTTTTTTCACCATTTTTTTCTAAAAGTTTTATAGTCTTCTGTTTACATTTAAGTCATCTTCCATTTTGAGCTATTTTTTTTTTCTTTAAGGTATGAGGTTCAGGTCAATGTTCTTTTTTTACCTGTGATTGTCAATCACTTCCATGCCATTTGTTGAAAAGCCTGTCTTTACTCCATTTGATTGCCTTTTGTACCTTTGTCAAAAATAATTGAGCATATTTTGTGGATCTATTTCTGGGTTCTCTGTTCTGTTCCATTGATCTTTATATATCTTTACCAATACCACATATACTTGATTAATATATCTACATATTAGGCCTTACCACTGAGTAGAGCAATTCCTTTTCCCTTACTCTTCTTTTTCAAGATTGTTTGGGCTATTCTAGGGTCTAATGCCTTTCCACATAAACTTTAGGTAAGGTTGTTTACATCTAAAAATCCTTGGGGGATGTTGATATGAATTGCATTAAATCTATAAATGAACTTAGAAAGAATTGACATATTAACTATGTTGAGTTCATGAATATAGTATGACTCTCCATGTATTTGGGCATTCTTTGCTTTCCTTCCTATTTAGTTATAGTTGGCACAGCATACACCCTGTACAAGTTTTATACATAAGTCTTTTTTTCTTTGGAGTAGTTATAAATGGTAGTATGTGTTTTTAATGTTTCCCACATGGTCATTGCTAGTATATAGAAAAGCAATTGTACTTTCTGTGATGTTCTTTTGAAGTCCAATTTTAAAGAATTAATTCATTAGTTTCATGAGTTTTGTATAGATCGCTTGATGTTTTCTCTGTATATAATTGTGTCTTCTAAAAATCGGGGTATTTTTATTTCTTCCCCTCCAACATGTATACCTTTTTTTTTCTTTTAGTTGTCTGATTGCACTGGCTAGAACTCCCAGAGTTATGTTGAACAAGAGTAATGAGAGTACATATCCTTGCCTAATTTCAAATATCCAGAGGAATAGAATAGTCAGTCTTCCACCATTAAGTTTAATGTTAGCTATAAGGTTTTTTGCTTTGGTTTGGTTTTGGGGTTGGGTTTGTCTTTTCTTTCTTTTGTTCTTTACTTTTTTTGAGAGAGAGATGGTCTTTACTAAGGAGAGGAAGTTCCTCAACATTTCCTAGTTTTCCAAGAGTTTCTGTCATGCTTGGTTGTTGTATTTTACAAATGATTTTGCTGACACAACTGATATGATTATAAGATTCTTGTTCTTTAGCCCTTTTCTATGATAGATTACATTGCTTTTTTGAATATTAAGCAAGTGTTGTATTCTTGGAATTACCCCCCATTAGAAAATATCCTCCTGACCATAATTCATAATTTTTTCCTATATTGCTGAATTCTATTTGCTAATATTTTGTTAAAATTTTCATGCCTATATTCATGAGATATATTGTTCTATGGTTTTATTTTAGTACAGTTTTGTCTGTTTTGGTATTAGGGTAATACTACCCTCATAAATAAAATGGGGATTATTCCCTCCTTTTTTAATTTTCTGTAAGGGATTCTATAAAATTGGTGTTAACTTTTTTTTCATATTTAGTAGAATTATCTAGTGAAAGCACCTGAGCTTGGAGATTTCTTTTGGGAAACCTTTAAAATTTTGAATCTGATTTTTTAAACCATTATAGGACAACTCAGATTATCTTTTTTAAAAAATATTTTTAGTTACAGATAGATATAACACCTTTATTTTTCAAATTTATTTTTATGTGGTGCTGAGGGTTGAACCCAGTGCCTCACACATGCCAGGCAAGTGCTCTACCACTGAGCTACAACCCCAGCCCCTCAGATTATCTTGGTTGATCTTTATTAGTTTGTAATTTTTGAAGTATTGGTCAATTTCTTCCAAGTTGTTGCACTTATGAGTGTAAAATTGTTTATAACATTCAATTATTATACTTTTTCCCCTGCAGTACCGGGGATTGAATCCAGGGATGCTTTACCACTGAGCTACATCACCAGTCCTTTTTATTTTTTATTTTGCAACAGGTTCTTGCTAACTTGTAAAGGATAGCCTCAACTTGTGATCCTTAGGCCTAAGCCTTCTGAGTCACTGGGATATATAAAATCACAGTTACTGGTCTTATTATTTTACTAGTTCATGTGAAATACAGAAAATTTATCTCCTTTTGTATCCTCTTAGCCTCCCTCATTTACTATTGTCTTAAAAATTTCTTCTACATGCCTTTAGAACCACATCAGACAATATTATGATTTTTGCTTCAACATCAAACATAATTTAGGAAATTCAAATGGAGAGAGAAAATCTATTATATTTATCTTTTGAGGGAGACTTACCATCCATTTTTATTTTTTTCTTTCCTGGTGTTCCAAGATTTCTTCTTTAATCATTTCCTTTATGTTTATAGAATTTCCCTTTGTCATTCTTTCAGAACAGGTCTCCTGGTGACAAATTCTCTTAGTTTCCTTCCTCTGAGGATGTCTTGATTTTCCCATCATTCCTGAATGATGTACGATTCTAGGTTGATAGCTCTTTTGTTTCAGTATTTGAAAAACATGTCACTTTTTTTCTGGCCTTCATGGTTTCTGATGAGATATTTGCTACTGGTTTAATTGTTTTCCACCATGGGTAATGAATTGTTTCTCTCTGACTGCTTTCATGATTTTTCTTTGTTTTCAGCTTTCAGAAGTTCAAATGTGACTTGTGTTAGTCAGCTTTCTGTCACTATGACAAAATACTTGAGATAATTGACATGTAAAAAGAAAAAGAGGTTCCAATCTGTGACCTGTTGGTCCTGTCACTTTGGGCTTGTAGCAAGATAGCACATTATGGTTGAAGTGTGTGGTAGAACAAAACTACTCACATTATGAGCCAGACAGCAAACAGAATGAGGAAGGGACAAGGCTATCACAATTCCCTTCAAGGTCATGCCCCTGGTGACTGAAGGATTTTCCCTCAGGTCCCACAACTACCTAAAGTGTCTACCACCTTTTAATAACTCCAGACTGAGAACCAAGCCTTTAACACATGAGCCTCTAGGGGACATTTAAGATCCAAATTATAGCACTTTTCTTGGCACTAAGCTGTTTGGATTTGTTTTATTTGGTTTTTCTCATCTTCTTATCTGTAGGTTTGTGATTGTCACCAAGTTTGGGAAGGAAGTTTTTAGCCTTTAGTTAATCAAATACTCTTTCAGTCTCATTTGAATTACCCTCTCCCTCTGGGGCTTTGATGATATAAATCTGAAATCTTTTGTTATTGTCTCACTGGTTTCTAATGCTCTGCTCATGTTTTTTCAGTCTATTTTCTCTCGAGTGTTCATATTGTATAACTTCTATTATCCTAGGTTTCTTCTGCATATTCCTTCTGCCATTGACCCTACTCAGTGAGTTAATTTCTGTTTTTATGTTTTTCAGTTCCATAATTTCCATCAGGTTCTTATTTATGCATTCATTCATTCATTTTGTGGTACTGGATATCAAACCCAGAGCTTCTCACATGCTAGGGAATGTTCTAACAATGAGTTATACCCCAGCTCCCTATTGTGTTGCTTTTTGTATGTTCTAGTACTTTGGCGAGTGTTTTTATTTGTTGTTGTTGTTGCAAGAGTTTTTGTTGATGCATTGTATGAATGCTCCTTTAAAATCTTTGCGAAGGCCAAGCACAGTGGTGCACACCTATAATCCCAGCTACTGAAGAGGCTGAATCAAGAGGATTGCAAGTTTAAAGCCAGCCTCAACAATATAGCAAGACCTTCTGTCATGAAGTAAAAGGTCTGTGGAGGTATCTCAGTGGTACAGCACCCTTAGGTTCAATACCCAGTACCATTACACACACACACACACACACTCCTTGCTCAGGGCTTGCAGCATCTGACATCTTGACATTAGTGTGTGTTGATTATCCTTTCTCATTCATGTTGTAGTTTTCCTGGTTCTTTGTATGTTGAGTGATACTTGATTATATCCTGAACATTTTGGATATTGTGTTATGAGATTCCAGATCCTGTCTCAGTTTTCTCTTCTAGCAAGCAGTCAGTCTGTTTAGCTTTAACATGTAGACCCTGGGCTACTTTAATGGGCTGTGGTTTCAATAACCACAGAGCCCTTGCAATGCTGAAGCTGATTTGTTCACCTGGTACAACTGAAGCTACTCAGCTTACTGGAGCTTTTCATAGAGGCAGAATGCACCTGCCCAGAACTAATGATGCTAAGTGGGGATAGAAGGTGCCGACCTACAGCGGGGAGAAAGCTCTTTCTCAGATCAGGTGCCTGTGGGACTCCCACTTGATCCCTTCTAATGCCCCTAGTGGTGGTACAAGTTATTTCCGGAAACCTCCCACCAAGTTGCTGTAGGTCAGGATTGAGAGATACCAGGTTTGCAGGGCAGAGAGCACCTCACACAGTCAACTTTCTGGGCACCCTATTGCCAAGAGCATTCTCACTCAGTCTCTGCCGGTGTTACCAGGGATGGAAAAGTCACCTTCTGCCACTGGGTGGAAGATTGAGAAATGCTGATCAACCCAGTTACCACAGAATCCAAGACACCAAAAGGCCAAATTTTCCCAGCTTGTTTTGGCAGCACAGGACTTATATTCCCAGGCACAAGGTTTGAGAGTGGGGCTAGGATCCTGAGACTTAATCAGGTTTCTTGTCCTTGGACAAGTAACTATGCTGTTCTGAGCCTCAGATGCCTCCTCTACAAAATGAAGTGAAAGTGGCACCTTCTTCCCAGGATGGTGTAAAGGTTTAAATGAGCCACGGTCTATGATGCTCCCAGTCCTGTGTCTGCTATAGCAGGCCATCAACAGAGGAGCCTGGATCAAAGAATGAAGCAGGAGCAGCCTTAAACATCTTTCACCCCTTATTTTTAACATTATAATTCCTTTAAACATACAGCAAAATAGAGAGAAAAATGTCTGATCTAAACATTTTGCCACATTTGCTAAAGATCTTTTCTAAGAAATAGCTCATTACAGATCCAGCTGTGAGCCCCACCCCATCCTAGCTTAGACGTAGTCAGTATCCCAAATTGACTGTTTCCAATTCCCATGTATATTTATACTTTCACCACACATGTATGTATCCATAAATAATACACAATATTGTTTTGCATATTTTAAACTTTATATAAATGGCATCCTACTACACATACATATTTGCAACTTTACTTTTTTATGCTTTTGAGATTTATCTATGCTGATACATGAGTTATAGTTCATTCATTTTAATTGCTGCATACTGTTGTATAAAATCACTGTGCAATTTATTTACCATTCTCTACTAGGGGTATGACTTAGCGATAGGGCACTTGCCTAGTATGTGATCCCCAGCACCAAAAAATAAAATAAAATACAATAAACATCAATATTTAGCCTTTCTCCAGTTCTTAAATGTTTAGGTTTCCTAATTTTTCATGTTTGTTTATTTATTTATTTTTGGTACTGAGGATTGAACCCAGGGGCACTTAGCCACTGAGCCATATGCCCAGCCACCCCTTTTATAAATTTTAAGATAGAGGTCTCACTAAGTTGCTTAGGGCCCCACTAAGTTGCTAAGGTTGACTTCAAGTTTGCCATCCTCCTGCCGCAGCCTTCACAGAGTTGTTGGAATTACAATTACACACCAGCATGAATCTGAAAATAACTTTCCTATGTATATATATCAATATACCACAGTGAATCTCACCATCATGTACATCCACAAGAAATTAATTAAAAATAAAATCACTATGTGTAAATGGCAGGAAGATCAATAGAGAAAAGGGAACAGTGGGGGAGGGAGAAGTGGAAGGAGAGGTACTGGGGTCTGAATTAGAACAAGATATATTCCATGCTTGTATAATTATGTCAAAATGGATTCTACTGTCATGTATAACTAAGAATAAACAATAAAATTCACTGAATGGCAAAAAAGCAATGCTGGTATGGAATGCCTTTTGAAGCAAGTGAAGAAGTCTACAACTTTGAGTTCAGTCAAGATTAGTGGCAGTAGGGTGTATTTTTTTTCTGTAAAATTAAAAAAAAAAAGGTTAGTGGCAGATACACTTCCAATCAATTGTCCCTATTGGTGTCTTTGGGAAATCTCAGAAAGATCTTTGTTTGAACCACTATCTGGCCCTTTTTGGTTGGGTGGGAGCTGATTGTATCAGGTCATCTGGGTCCCCTGTGGAGTGAGTGTGGGCAATCAGAACTCCACCAGACACCACACATACATTTATGACTTGGTGTGCATCTTTTTTGCCATTCTTACTCTCTTGGTCTCATCTCATTGTGGCCCTATTAAAATTCCTCTTGTCCCTGTCACTTTCATTCCACTGTCTTTAGTACATGAAATGCACCCTCAGTATCCTGACATTCTTTGTGACTTAGTTGGTAGCTTTATGGCCCTAGGAGAGCAAAGATGTATCAAGCATCTACAGTCTACACCCTAAAACCAGGCTAAGTGCTTTTAGTTGCCCAGTCTCATCAGTAGTCCCTTTTCCAAAGTAGTTATTACCATTTCCATTGTAGAGATGAGGAAACTGCACCCAATATAGGTTCAGACCTCTTGGCGTTATGGAATGGAGAGTGGGACAGGCAAAACTCAGATGGATTACAGGCAGCCTTTGATAGAAGAATAGTGCTTAACTCACTCTTTGTGGATTTGTTAAACATTCTATCATAGGAATCATTCCTTTTAGGGGAATGTGCCTGTTATGGTTTAGATGTGGTGTCCCCCAAAAGCTCACATGTAAGACAATGCAAGATTTGGAGGAGAAATACTTGGGTTATAGCCTTAACTTAATCAGTGAATTAATCCCTGATGGGATTAACTGAGGAGTAAATGGAGGCAGGTGGGGTGGAGGCTGGAGGAAGTGGTTAATTGGGGGCGTGGCTATGGGGCATATATTTTGTATCTGGAGCGTGGAGTCTCTCTCTGTGCTTCCTGATCACGTGAACTTTTTCCCTCTGCCACACTCTGCCACCATGATGTTCTGCCTCACCTCGAACCTTGAGGAATGGAGGCAGCCTTCTATGAACTAAGACCTCTGGAACAGTGAGCCCTCAAATAAACTTTCCCTCTTCTACAATTGTTCTGGTCAGATCTTTTAGTCACAGCAGCAAAAAAAGCTGACTAATATAGTGCCCCAACATTCCTGGAGCTGGGTGGAAACACAGACTATACATTTGCTTTTTGTTTGTTTATTTTTGTATTTGGGTGCTGGGGATGGAACCCAGGTCCTCAAGCATGCTTAGCATGCCACTTTACCACTTGAGCTAGACCCCTGGTCCCAGTATCTATACTTTTGGGTTTCAGTTTCACATTTCTTTGGCCATACCCACTCACTCACACACATACATACTCTTACTAACCCAGCCTAACAAAGGGCCTACACACTTATTAACTATCTGGAACGTGTCATTTAACTTAGAGGTACCTTGTTTAATACTCATTTCCACCGTACAACCAAGTATTATTATTTCCATTTTTCAGGTTTGGATGTTGAACCTCAAAGAGATTAAGTCATTTGCCCTTTGTCCCATATCTAGGATATGCTAAAGTCAGCATTCTAAACCACAGTCATGGTGTGGTCCCTGGAGCCCTCCAACCCAAAGTAAAGTTCAGTGGTCACATAGACTTTATTCTCTCAGTCCATGAGTATCCCCTGAGCTCCTGGAATGGGTCAGTCTCTGTGACAGTTAGTGCTGAATGAGATTGACTTCACAGAGCTCTCACTTCAGGGAAATTAGAAATGCTCTAGTAAACACCCAACTTGCTTCTGGTCCCCATCAAGGAACAGTCACTATTGTATATTGAGTGAGCACTTTATAATTCCCTGTGCAACCCTTCATTCAGTAATTCCACCATTTATTCAGTAAGTATTCCAGTGTCTTTCATGTGCCAGGCCTTGTGCAAGAAGCTGGAGATTAAAGGACGAGGAAAATCTAGTCTCTGCCCTCAAAAAATGCACAGTTTAGGAATAGAAACAGATGTATACACACATCATTTAATACAATGATGGAGCATTGGACTAGATGCAATGAAAATCCAGAGGAGAAAGTTTCTGACTCTGCTTAAATGAGTTAGGGGGCTTCCAGGAGATGGGAGGTTTCAGGTGGGTCTTAATGGATGGATGTTTTCCAGGTGGGTTGTTGGTAGCATTCCACACAGAGGGTAGGACAAAAGCAAATATGGAGGTGTTTGGGGAATAGTAAGCAGCTGGGTATAAATCAGGGGTCTGCACAGAAGGCTGAGAGTGTCCAGAAGTTGACATAAGTGAATGAAGCAGATCATTTACAAAGACCCACATGAGCATGACCAGCAACCCTCCATATTCTGAATTACCCAGTGGAAGTATGGGGACCAGGGTAAACTGGAAAATCTGTGCCCTGACTAAGGGAACAGCTGCTTCTAAGCTCTGCCACAGGTTGCCACATGGAATTACTGCCCCAGCATTGCCACATTTGCCAGTGTTTCAAGAGATGCCAGAAACCCAGATTTTTTTAATGTAAAATATTTTCATTTTTCAACATTGCCAACCATTTCAAAATTGTAAGCTCTGCCATCAAAGCATGTCTGCCTGCCATTCCTCTACAGCCTGTGGCATGGAATGCAGAGGGGGCTGGAAAGACAGGAGATAGGAAGGTCTCCAGGGCCAGATTCCCTGTCCTTCAACTTGGGCAGACAGCCCAAGCCATGGTGGTGCAGAGTGCATGCACCTGACTTTCAGAACATGCTTTAAAACAGAGAGCCAGGTGTGGTGGTGAATGCCTGTAATCCCAGCGGCTCAGGAGGCTGAGGCAGGAGGATCACAAGTTCAAAGCCAGCCCCAGCAACTCAGCGAAACCCTGAGTAACTTAACAAGACTCTTTCAAAATAAAAAGGGCTGAGGATGTGGCTCAGCTGGTGGCGCACAACTGTAATCCCAGCTATAGGGGAGACTAAGGCAGGAGGATCACAAGTTTAAGGCAGCCTAGGCAACTTAGAGGGAACTTGTCTCAAAAAGGGTTGGGGATGTAACTTAGTAATAGAACATCCCTGCATTCAATACCTGTACAGAAAAGAAACAAAACAGTAGACAATATAAATAAGATCCAAGAAGTTGAAGAAACACTTGAAGAGTGTTTTGTGGTATGTCCTTTCATTTTCTGTGTCCAGAAATTTCATGTGTGACTTATACATCTGATTCTGGCCCCCAGCTATTGGTTTTCAGTCAGCCAGGCCTGGACTGAGATGAAAAACAAAAAGAAGCAAAAGAAGGGTGTGGCAGGGATGTCCTCTGGGGAACTGCACATGCTGGGTACTGCTCACCCCCATAAGGCCTGCCAGCCCAGACAGAAAGAGCTGTTATGGATCCCAAGTACTTTCTTTAGGGGAAGAGAGGATAGACTAACCTGAAGTGGAATAGTCTGGAGCCTTGCTTGAGGACAAAGGCCTTTTAGACATCCTGGATGAAGCCACCCTTTCAGGCCCTATCCCTGGGTGTGCTACTGGCTGCTCTCTCTCCCCATCTCTCTCTCTCTCTTTCCCTCCCCCCTGTAATTTAACCATAAAATATCTAGGATGTGTTCCAACCACAGGATCAGGCAAAGTGAGCTAGTCTTTTTGAAATAAAAGCCTGAGGCTCTGCTTATTGGTCCTAAGTTCAGGTGGTTAAGCATGGCACCGCATCTGTGGGAGATTGCCACTTCCAATTTACCCCCAATAGGGGTATAGGACAGGACTGTTAACAGTTGACTTCCTGGGCTCACTGTTTCTTAATGCCTTATTCTGCCCCCCATCCAATTCCTCCCTGAAGACCAGGTTCTATTGCTCTCAGTTTTCTTTACCTGCACACTGGTCCTAACTACCCCCTCCCCTGCCTTTTGTTGGGACAGTAGATGCCTGGGATGTTGAAGCCAGGCTGGAGTGCTATGTTCTGGAGCTAGAAGGAGAAGTCAGAACTGGACCACTGGGAAGCAGTAAGGAGAGGAGGCCTGAAAGGGAAACGTTAAGAGGCAGAATCTTGGGAAGAGGCTGAAATCAAAGCTAAGCAGTCCCCAGCTGAGAAGACAGTCCCTGGGCCAATAAAAGGAACTGCACGGAATTTGTAAAGTAGGAAGCCTTGAACCTGGATAGGGGTGTAGACCTATTGTGTATATGGTAGGTGCTCTATTAAATAAAGAAGGAAGGAAGAGATGTACTGGATACAAACATGTAATTCAGAACTTGGACAGATCCATGTCAGGTAGCTCTCCAGTTCCAAATTCTTTGGTTACCCCCTCACCCTGACTCCTCCATTCTGGGCCATGTTTGGGATAGGTACATAGAGAAGTGGGGTGAAGGAGAGCAGGGCTGGGACTCAGTAATGTTGTTGGGGTACCCACAGTTGACTTGGGGGAGACAGGCCTGAACCTGACAAGTTTCTCTACTTAAGTTGTTCTTAATCCCATCATACCCAATACCCTTTATAAAACCAAATTACTCACTCTTCATTTACTATCCTAAAATGAAATGTCCAGAAAGTATAACCCTCTCACACACAAAATTTCACCTTGAAGACATTCCTCAAACTCAGCAAATTTAACGAGGTTAAACTTTGGACATCAGGATCAATCACATCTCAAATGTTATTAGTTATATTATTAATATTCATGTATGCCATTTATTGAGGATGGCCTATGTTATCAGGCACCATTTGTTTTATTTTTTAATCTTCGTCCTAACTACTTGACATAGGTAATGTTACCATCCTCATTTCACACATGAGGAAACTAAGGCAATGAAAAATTTCTTAAGGAAGCTACTCAAAGTCACAAAGTAATTGACAAAGCTGGGATTTGATTCTAGAAACTTAGGCTTCAAGTCCATCCTCTTTTCATTACACTTTACTTGTTTGGAAACAACATTAGACAGCTGGGCATGGTGGCACACACCTGTAATCCCAGTAGCTTGGGATTGAAGCAGGAGGATTGTGAATTCAAAGCCAGTCTCAGCAACTTAGCACACATCACCTGGGGTGGGGGTGATAAGCAGAGTCCCAACACTTAGGGGTAGACTGACAGGATTGAAATCTGCCAACCTGGCTTTCCAGTTGCCAACTGAGGTTTAGCACCATGCGACAGGTCCTTCGTGGGTGGACAGACCAAGGCCCACATGCTGTTCAGGAAAATGGACTCAGTGGCAGCGATGGAGAGGTGGTAGGAAGTGGAACTCCCTTTCCCAGTGTGGCCTCTGGGGGACAGCTTGCTACCAACCTCAGATGTAGTATGCTCAGAGCAACAGAGGCTACTCACAGTCCTCCTTTCATATTCCTTCCTGAGATGGGCACCCCCCAAATAATGCCCCCATCAGACTGAGTTTCCCACTGATTCCAGAGCTGGACCAGGTTGAGCAGGAAGAAGAACTTCAGATCATTCCTGCTAACTGGAACAGAACTGGGACAGGCAGGCACTGACATATAACCAGATTTTCCTTCCCTTGAGAGTTTAAGATAACCCTGTGTACCTTTTTACATCTGACCATGGTATGCCTGTGGCCTGCACAATTTGGATTTGCAAAAGTCTGCTAAACTGCTGTAGTTTTCCTGATGTCACAGAACTTCCCAGTGCCAAAGGCCCAAATGGGAGTTCCTCGACTTTTTAAAGACCCTTCAAGGACAGGTATAAACACCTAAACAGAGCTGCAGGCACTGCCCACCCCCCTTCCCTTTCAGGGAGACAGCCTCATGTTCATAGCCAATGAGAATCAAGGCTGCCTCATGGCAACAGAGGGGTTTGCCTCCCATTGGTCCTGTGATGTTGCCAAGCACTTTCATTGGTCCTTTCTCCTAACTCCTGGATCCTGCATTCCTAACCTTTTAAGGTTTGGGAGCCTTTTTTGCTGCTAGACCTGCCCACAACCTCATCTGATAGGTAAAGGACAGAGTCTTTTAGACAACACCAGACAGTCTGCCATCCTGGGCAAATATTGAATGGCACTAGAATCTGAAAATCCATCTTTAAAATTCTAATAGCTGTAGGCAACTCCTTATACCTAGAAGAAGGATTCACCAGGCCAAGTGCTAGAAATGGCAGAAAACTTTGCTTCCCAATTCTTCCATCTTTAAAACAAGGAGAAAAATACTCTTTATACCCCTGAGAGTTGATGTGAGAACTAACTAATCAGAGTGATCACAATGCACTTTGCCAATGTAAAAGTGAGCTAGCAGTACTCTTTATTGCCAAGGAATCTGGCCCATTTCCTCCTCTTCCTGTGGTTATGATTGCAGAAAGCTTATTAAAGTTGAGAGTCTGGTGGTGCTGATAAATGATGGGCCTTGCCATTTGGATTCTGGCTTCCAAATCCTGGGCTGAGGATTATGCTCTCTTCTCTCAGAACATTTCAAGGACAGAAACTGCAGAACAAGTGTTCAAGGATCACCTTTGTTCTATTTCTGCTTCTCAGTGTCTTTGCATTGGTAAAGCCCCCGTTGGTGGCCTATAGTAAGATTCAGATGCAACAAACAAATGGGTGCTCCTATGCTAGGCACTGAGCTAGTTCTATTTTATTTTTCTTTCTTTCCTTTCTCCAGCACTGGGGATTGAACCCAGGGTCTTGTGCATCCTACATGATCTAATTTATTAAACATATTTTTTTTCATTTCACCCTCAAAACAATACTAGTTTGGTATTGTCATTACTATTATCAGGGTTTTACAGAGGGGAAGACTGAGATTCAGAGAGGTTAAGTGATTTGTCCAGGGTCACACAGCTAATAAGTGGCAGAGCTGGGATTTAAAACCCCAGTGTTCTTTCATTCAAAATCAAGTGTTGGGGCTGGGGATGCAGTTCAGCTGGTGAAGTGCTTGCCTGGCATGTATGAGTCCCTGGGTGATATGTACACACAATAGCTCTCATTTACCTTGACGGGTGTGAAGTTGAAATATGGTCCCATCCTTAACTCTGCCCAGCCCCTCCATTCACCTCAATACCTCATTTCATTATCCTCTTCACCCACCATCCTGAAAGCACCCAGGAGCCTAGTGCCATCATGCTTCCCCAAAGCGTTGCCATAATCGTGCTCCCTTTACTCATGTTTGGGTCTTTCTTTCTCAATAGTTGTTGATGAGGGGAACAGGGGGAAAAGAGAGTTGGTACCTATTGTGTTTCTCAGTTTTGCAGTGAATTAGTTCTGTAAATTGTTCCACCAAGGCTATCAACATTGGAGACTGACTCCTGTGTTCCCATTCTCAGGGTCTGTGCATTCTCAGGGGGAACATGGTTATGGCTACAGATTGAAGTGTTCCAATGGTGGAACTTTTGGCAATAGCCACTGGATGACAGAGAACACACTTTAGGGTCTTTTTTTTTTTTAGTACTAGGAATGGAATCCAGGCCTTGCACATGCCAGGCAAGCACAGTAATACTGAGCTAGACCCCAAGTCTCTGATTTCTCTCTTGCCCCCCAAATACTATCTTCATATCTCAGTATTTTTATCTTGGTAGTTTTCTCTACAAATTGGGTTTCAGGGAATCCACATGAGCAATCCAGGATGAAAACCATTTTGTAGATTTCTCCCAGTGTGGGTATGGAGAAGGTCAGCCTCTTCCTGTAGTGCAGCATGGTTCACAGGCCAGCTCTTAGTGCCAGCAGATCTTGGGATCACCCAGTCAGTTCAGATGGGTGGAATAAGTCTAAATAGGGAAAAGGGGAAAGAAGATGGGAAGCAAAGAGTATCAGGATGCATGAGTTGCCAATTCTGCAATGCAGAGGAATGTATTCTGAGAAGTATCTGGAAGTCTTCTCAAGGGGGGCCTCCATCCTGAGACAAACCCTACTTTCACAAATATCCAACTCAGACATACCTAGCTGTTCAGACTGGATTTCATGCCATTAATAGTTCATTACCCTTCACATTCATGATGATAATAATGAGCAACATTTATTGAGTGCCTACTATATGTAAGCACTAAATACTTCATGTTAATTAGCTGACTCAATCCTCATGACAGCCCTATTAGGAAGATATACTCTTTTCTCCCCATAATACAGATGAGGAAGTTGAGGCATGGGGAGATTAAGTGATTTTCCCACCATTGGATTCAAGGGAAAGATCATTATCAGGATGGGATAGGATCCAGAGTTGGGGTGAGTAAGGGCAGCCCTTAGAAAAGATTAAGGACCTGCCATCTTGAGGGATAGGAGTTCAAGAAGGGGAAGATGCAGATGACTTTGCTGAGGGGGTGGCAGAGTGACAGAGCTCTCGTCCAAAGACCCCATACATTCTTAGAATTAACAGGCTGCATTGTCTTTCTTGACAAAGGGTGATATGATGCTACCGGGGTTCTGAGGAGGGTGCTTATTTTGTATCCCCACTGGTCATAATGCATGTGCCCCAGCAAACTTGAAAACTCACCCTGGGATGGGGAGAAGGGCTTAATTTCTCCTCCATAATGGCAAAAAATGTCCTTGACATTTCCTTTAAGCAACACCAGGGGGTGCAACAGCTTGTTTCTGGCCTCTGGCTTCTTGAATTTTACTTGACCTGTTGGGGAGGGTAGGCAAGCCTCCCTGAGATGTAGAACAGAGTCTTTGCACATAGAATATCAGTCACAGTTTACCCAAGAACTAATGGTTATCTGCTGGCTCAACAGATCTTCCTGTTAGGGAAAGCCCCGCCATGATCCATGGTAAGTTGGACTGTCAGGAGCTGTGAAGCAGGGATGGTAGGGTGGTGGCAGAGCTCCCAGCAGGTGGTGATGGGCTGTCAAATGATGGTTGACTAGGCAGAACCTGGTTGCCCAGAATATCAATCTGGGAGTCAGGGCTGTGTACAAATATGCAAGTTGTGCCCTGTACAAAGCTACACAAGTGACTGTGGATCGAGGTCCAGCCCAGGATCCAATATCTAAGCCCTATGTCCTGGGACCACTTTTCCATAATTCTTTCTAAAGAATTATAATTTTTAAAGCTGTACAGCTAGCAGGAGTCACCTTTCACAAATCTGTACAAAGGCATCTTATGAGCCAGTTGTGCCCAGTGGGGATGGGACCCCCATCTCTCTTTTATGATTAGTATTCACTTTGCTTCAAAAACTCCCACTCCTATTAAAGTTCAGGGCTTTGAGGGGAGGGGCCACTGGGGATTGAATGCAGAACTTCTGGCATACTAGGAAAGGGCTCTACCACTGACCTACACCCCCAAACCCCCAGATTTTCAGTTTTTGAGGAGCATTTCTTGCCTAAGCCTCTAGCTTTTTGTTCTTCCTGGAGCCTCACCTCACTATAGTTCTATAATCCTCTTTTTATTTATTTATTTTATTTTTTGCAGTACTGGTGAAGGAACTCAGGGCCTCATGAATACTAGACAAGTGTTGTACCACTGAGTTACACTCCCCCACACACCAGCCCTATTTGAAATGTTATTTATTTATTTATTTGTGTAATACTTGGGATTGAATCCAAGGTGATATACCACAGAGATACTTTATTCCCAGTCTTTTTTTTCTGAGACAGGGATTTTGTGTGTGTTGGGGGCAGGGTACTGGGGATTGAACACAGGGGCACTCTACGACTAAGCTACATCCCCAGCCCTTTTTCCAGTTTTATTTTGAGACAGGACCTCACTAACTTGCCCAGGCTGTCCTTGAACTTATGATCCTCTTGCCTCAGCCTCCAGAATAGCTGGGATTCCGGCCATCACCCAGCCATCACCCTTTCTTATGCCAATATCTTAATCCTAGTCCCTAGCTTCTACCCAGGCAACAACAGAAAATTTCTAGAAACATGTCAGTGCTTATTTTGTACATCTGAGATGTAATCACTTGAACAATCAAGATGACAGAGTTTGGGACATTAAAGCCTCCTCCCTTCGACCCTGTGCTATTCACTGTTCCCTTTCATTCATTCTACACATTTATTGAGCATCTATTTTGTGCTGGACACTATTCTAGGTCTAGAATGGGGGTAAGCGAGAGGGATGGAAACTGGAAATAGAAGAGAATGAATCAAACATAACATTCCTGTGTTCAGATATGAATACATGACCAGTATAACTCTACATCATGTACAACTATGAAAATGGGAAGATACACTCCATGTACACATGATATGTCAAAATACATTCTACTGTCATGTATAACCAAAAAGAAAAAGTCAAGAATAAAAAAAAAACTAGAAAAATGTGAATGGGCATGATAAAGGTAAATTTCTCAGTGAATTGCTCTATTTTGAAGATAGCTATTAACAATTAATAAAATAGGCACAAATCCTCCTGGAGATTATGTTGTAGTTCTAGTAAGTTCCATGCTCCCTTTGATTTCATCATCCTTCTTTCTTGGTGTGATTCCCTGAAAGCCCTCTTCCTCTTCCTCCCTTCCTGAAGGCACCTCCTGGACCCTGGTGAAAACTGAACCTGCCACTTTGGCTGTTCTTGGACACTCTGCAGGAATGAGCAGTTTCTTGTGGGGAACATATGTGTAAATTTTGCTCTCCAAGTGCCTTTGTATCCAGACTTGGCAAGAGCTCCAAATCATTGTTCTCCTCCTTGGGTCACTTTCGTGCACTATTTATTTATTGTTTTCTTGACCGAGCCAGTAAAGTCGGTAGGGGCAAGGGTGGCACTGAGCCCAGGCTCTGAGATATGGCATTTAATAGGAATTGCAGGGTCATTTTTCCTGTTATTTTTCCTGCTGTGACTGTGGTGTCATTCAATAAGGGTCTGTGGGCTTCTATCTGCTAGATGTGGTAGCAATTAGCTCTGTCTTTCATTCCTCCCTTCTTTTCGTTGCTTTTTTGCTTTAAAAATGCTAAGAAGCTGGGCATGGTGGTGCATACCTGTAATCTCAGCAACTCAGGAGACTGAGGCAGGAGGAGCACAAGTTCGAGGGCAGCTTCAGCAACTTAGTGAGACCCTGTCTGAATATAAAAAGGACTAGGGATACAGCTCAGTGGTAGAGCACCCCTGGGTTCAATCCCTAATATTGAAAAAAATGCTAAGAAACTTGACACCAAAAAAATTGCTGAGGAAAAAAAGCCAGAAGATAATATAGCAAATGCCCATGTACTGCCCAACTAAAATGAACATATGTTAACATTTGTATCATGTTCGCCTGCATTTTTTATAGGAAAATAAAACATTGCAGGTACAATTGTGCTCTCCTTCCCAGTCCTGTTCTATATCCTTTGGACCTGATGCATGTCCAGGTCATGTTTATGTGCCCATGAAAGGTGTGTAGTATTCATTTTTTCTATTTAAAATTTGTCATGAGATACGATTCTGTGTGGAACAATTGTTTTTAAGATTTGTTTTCTTCACTAAGCATTATATTATTTGGTACTTATTCCTTTTACACCTGTAGATATAGTTTGTTGATATTAACTGCTACATAGTATACTATTAGATGAATAATAAAAGTCTGTTTCTTGGGATTTAGGATGTAACTCAGTGGTAGAACACTTGCCTAGCATGGGTTCTACAATAGAAGATAAATTAAAATCAATAAAAATAAAATCCCTCTAAACTCTTATGGATGGAAATTAAAACCATTTTTATTTTTTATCATTACCAACTATGCTGAAATGAACATTCCGATAAATATTTCCCATGCATGTATAAAAATTTTCAACTTTTTACACCTGGAAGTCAAATTGCTGGATTGGAGGTATGCATACATAACTGAAAAATTGCTCTTTAAAATGGTCATACCAAGGCCAGGCTCTGTGGCACAAGCCCAGATCTCAGCTACTCTGGAGGATGAAGCAGGAAGATTGCAAGTTTGAGGCCAACCTCATCAACTTTGCAAGACTCCATCTAAAAATAAAATAAAATAAGTTCTCAGTGATGGATCCCCCTGAGTTCAATCCCAGAATCCCCAGTACCTTAAAAACAAATTAAAAAAAGACTTTGTCTCAATGACACTTTCTCTGCAAGTCCCCCCAGATACCTCCAAGCACCCCAGCTTCCCCTGTACTTTATCTCTTCGTTATGGTATTTATTCAACAGCTTATACAAATCAGACATGAAGCCTCTTGTGTTGCTTGGAAAGCAAGTTTGGTCAACGCAGATCTTGTTTTCCCTTGTTTCTTAAAATTCCTTCAACAAACTAAAACAAATAGGTATTGCTTGCTACTCTCTCCCAGGTGCTGAGCAGTGACAGCTAAGTGCTTTTGTGGCACTTCCCATGTGATGAATGAGGAGCGACAGGTATGGCTATCATCCTAGAGAAAGTTGAACACCTTGGTCCTCTTAGTCACCCAGGATTGGCTGGGTGCTCAGTTCCTAGTTTCTGTCCCCAGTGCCTGACACCAAGCAAGGATGAGGCTCAGTCTGCTTACATGGCAGGTAGAGCACTGAAAAACTTGGAAAGGTGAGGAAGGAGAGCCATGCTTCAGTGAGGTCATAGAGGTGCCAGGAGGTTGAGCGCCTATGATCTTCAAGCAAACTACCCTGAGAGATGCCCGGGAGGTCACATGATTTCTGGAACAAGGTGAGGGGTCTTAACTGAGGAAGATGGGCTTGGGGATGAGGGAAAGGATGAGACAGGAAACTGGAACCTCTCCAGTCCTCCCCACCTATTCCTCTCCCAAGTCAACTTCCCCTATGTGCATTTCCCATTCCTCCCAGAGCACAAGACACTGTCACCTGGCCTAACCCACTTGGTTTTCAGATGTGTTCTTTCCTGTCTGTGAGGAGGAAAGACCCCCCTCCAGGTTGCAAATGGGAGAAGCAAGTAGGGACCTCTCCTGAGTCACTTCTCCAGGCTTTCTTTCCATACTGTTAGGCAACAGAGCTGAGTGAGCATGGTTGGCTCCCTCCCCCAACCCCTCTGTTGACACTTTCTCTGCTGGCTGCTAACAAAAAAAGGAGGAATTTCTCCCTTATTTACACCTGTTAGAGGTGCCTCCTCCTACAGAGGATTTCCATTTGCAAAAGGCAAAGGGGATCTGATGGGAGCCTGTAGTGGAAAAGTTTCCTGCCATTGCCTAGTCAGATTGGCATCTTATTTAACATAACAATAAATTCCCAGTGGGGGGTGGATGGAAAACAGTATTCCTCCTTGTTGAGAATAATGTAATGGCCAGAGGTGAATGTGACCCCTCTTTCATTAGGATTCGAGAACAGCAAACCAGAAATTAGGAGCTAGATCTCAAATCTAATTGTCTGCTTCTCCCCCAGGCACCTCGGGCTTCTGCTATTTCTTCTGAGCTGAGGGCCCCATTCCCTCTCATTGGATTCTTACCATCATCTCCTGAACAGTTTGCCTGCCTCCATTCTCTCCTTGAGTCTTCCCCCTTCTAGGGAGAGAGTCCTCAGTGGTTTCCTATTACCTTTGGCAGTTTCCTAAAATGTGGAACTAGCACCACACAAATTAAAATGTCATCAAGAGATACAGTTGGACTTACTTTTTATCTGAATGCTTACATATTTGCTTCCATATATATTAAAGAAAAGTATAACCAACATATCAAAACTATGATTTTGCCGAGGTATTATTACTGAGGATGAAGTCAAAGTTAAGAATCATAGGCAGAACTGATAAGGGCTTGAGAGATCACTTTGCTGCATACACATTTGCCTTCATTTCCAATTTTCATACCCTTCATGATTACACCTCTGCCTCCTGAACTTCTACTCACCCTTCAAAGTCCATCTCAAAAGCTGCTTTCTTCACAAGTGACAGATCATTTACCTAAACAGACTGGAAACTCTTTGTAACAAGCTCCTCATTTGCAGTCCACTCCACCCCCATCTCATTCCCAGGACATAGTAGATCTCAAACAATGTTTGTGGGAGAAATGGACAGTTCCAATATCTTGAAGCAACACAAAATAGGTCTGCTTCCCCTTCCTAGAACCTGAACTTGAATAGACATTCACAACAGGCTCCTGGTAAGGACTCTGAGCAGGTGAGTATCTTGAAGGCTGCTTGGGAACAGCGACTTCACCTAAGGACTTGGCCATCATTGAAGAGACCCTCAGACTCTTCAACAATCCCTCACTGAGCATATGCTTATGCTGGGCCAGGCTCTGCAGTAGTTTCTGGCAAGACTCCCATGATCCTTTCCCCAAAGTAATTCTTGTATTCCTCTTTCTACACTCTAGGGGAAGTAGAGGCTTCCTGCTTGCACATGTTAATGGCAGGTTCTAGTGCCATTTTTGAGAACTTTTTCTAAAGTGATTGCTTTTAGATCGGTGCAATAAACTTTAGGAAACCCCTCCATTCCCCTCTTCCCAGTGCATTAAGTGGAACATTTTCAAATTATCCCTTTCCTGAGTCACGTTTTATCTTTTTCTTTTTTCTTTTTGATTAGGGGGAGCAGGATAGGGAGAGTACTAGGGATTGAACCCAGGTCAAGCACTGTATCACTGAGCATAACTCCCTGGCCCCCTGAGCCACTTCTGCATTTGTCTGAACTGATCCACATTTTGTAGTGCTTAATAGCTTTCCTTTCTGGTTTCCTCCTCCCTTTTTCTTAAACAGATTTGTGTTCCTGATTAGAAAAGTAAAACCATGTATCTTTGTACTTACTGGTATAGACCTCATTACTTAAAGCTTATTATATAATAAATATATTAATCCTTTTCTATCCCTTACTGCAGATACCTTTTTTCCCCCCTAGTTTGCTGTTTTGTCTTTGATTTCTGGTTTATTGTGTTTTGGGATGAACTAACATGTTTTATGAAACTGCCAAATATGTTGACATTTTTCCTTGTGATTTCTATGCCTAGAAAGTCTTACCTCTTCCCAGATCAGATACTCATCTATATTCTCCCCAAGTGATGAGGGTGACATGCATTGACCTTGCCCCATTTGAGTTCTTTGGGATTTCTCTTTTCTAGCCTCCAGGCAGTCCTTCCCCCTGCAGTTAACACAACCTTTCTTCATTGGAGGCACAAAGCAATCAATTAGGCCTGGAGCTTTAACTATGCTAATAAGGTCAAACACACACACACACACACACACACACACACACACACACACACACACCCCTAGTTTGTCCTCAAGGTAACTGTTTCTACCCCTTTGATAAAGGACAGTTTGTGCACCGGTGTAGAACACTTGCCTAGTGTGCACAAGGCTCTGGGTTCCATCATCCCCAGCAAAAATAAATAAATAACAGATTGGACTGAATCCCTTCTCCTATTTTCTTATAGCTGGAGTAGGGGGCTGGGGGAGTGGGTAGAAGCTGGGGATGTAGACTAATTTCAAGTATCAAAGACTACATAGTGTCACCCTGTTTCCAGTATATACTTCACATCTTTTCTCAACAACTTCAGTGACGTCCAGATCCTGAGCTCCCAATTAATGGAAAGTCCCCGAGTATCTAAACCTCAGACTTGAGCAAAGTCACGCGGCCAGCAGCCCGAGTTCCCCCAGCAACCGCCAGGCCAGCCACTGCATCTTCTCCATCCAGCCGGCACGGTTGCCATGGGAACACAAGCGCTAAATTGCCTTGCGTGTTTGGAAGCTGAAGACCTCAGCTTTGACGCACATAGCCCAGAAATCGATTGACCTCCAATTAGGTTTTCGTTGTTTTCTTGAGGCATCTTTCTGCTTGAGTCTTGCCTGTGCCTCTTGAGATTCAAACATTTAGCTCAATTTTTGTAAAAAATATTTTTTATACATTGACTTATTCCAAAAAGAACTTAAGGTGGCTTACAAAGATACACCAGATGCTTGGAGAGAGCCAAAATTAGATATAAGGGAGAAAGATAAGGCAAAAAAAAAAAAAAAAAACCATGGATAACTTGCAAAGAAGTAGTAACAAAAGGTGAATGTCAGGAAGTTTCCACTTGATAAATGTGGGTCTCAAATGTGGCTTTAACCTGTCATGGCAGATAACAAAAAGTGAGGAACGATCAATTATAAGAGTCACAGATAGGACTGGGCATAGCTTAATGGTAGAGCACTTTCCTAGCATGCCTGAGGCCCTGGGTTCCATCCCCAGCACTGCAAAAAAAAAAAAAAAAGTCACAGATAATAGCAAAGTAACTCCTTAATAGAAGCCTGAGTGTTCACAACCTTGAGACTAAAATTCTGCTTTTTTTCTAGTCTCTAAAAACAATATAATCTGGGGCTGGAGTTGTGGCTCAGTGGTAGAGCGCTTGCCTAGCATGCGTGAGGTACTGGGTTTGAGTCTCAGCACCACATAAAAATAAATGAATAAAATAAAGGCCTATCAACTTCTAAAAAAAAATTTTAAAAAGATGTCATCTTACTATTCCTATATTTTAATAAAAGATATAATTGTTGCTTTTAAATGATTAATACACATTTTTAGTGATGACAAAATATTGGAATACTATGCAGCTTTAATATAAGGTAACCATGTTAAATGAAAAATGTTAGGTGCAGAACAGTGTTACAGTATGATGCCACCCTTGAATTTCCTGCACAGAACATCTCTTTCAGGGTGCCCAAGAAAAAGGACTAGAGGTCAAGGAGACTTGCTTTTCCCTGAATTCCCTTTTATACTCTGAATACCATACATATGCATTAACTATTCAAAAATATTTAAAATGAGTAACGCATATACACTGGAATTATTAGAATAGAAAGATTAAAAATATAGAAAAGAGGGGCTGGGGTTATAGCTCAGTGGCAGAGTGCTTGCCTAGTATGTGGGAAACACTGGGTTCAATTCTTGGCACCAATATAAATAAATAAAATAAAGGTTCATTGACAACTAAAAAAATGTTTTAAAAATATATAGGAAACAAAAATCTTGATAGAATTTACAATATCTAAATCTGATTACCATTAACCCTATTTTTAGGAGTCTATTTCCCATGCCCTTTCTTCAGGGAAGTTTGGAAGTACGTTTGAAAGACTTAAAAATCTGTATATCCTTTGTCCTGGCAATTCTACTTTTAGAAATACATACTATGGAAATAAAGAGACGAGTACCTAAAGATGCATATACATATATGTACATCAAATGTTGATCATATCTGGTTACAGTGGCACACACCAGTAATCCAAGTCATTCAGGAGACTGAGGCAAGAGGATTGCGAGTTTGAAGCCAACATGGGCAACTTAACAGGACCCTATCTCAAAATAAAAATAGAAAGACCTGGGAATGTAGGTCAGTGGTAGAGCACCCTGGATTCAATCCATAATGCCACAAAAGCAAACAAACAAAACCCAGTTATAATGCAAGAAGAAAAGCAGAATATTCTACATGTGCTCTAATAGGGGACATGCTCAATAAATTATGGCCTGTCATTACATAGTGGAGCATTGTGCAGCTGCTGAAAGCAAAGATGGAAGTTTCTATTTACCAATAGGCCTTTCAGACTATATTAGTACTCTCGTTAATGTATTTTCTCGAGCCCTATACCCCTCTTTCATTGTAGTTATTATGGTTTAACTATACATGTGTGCTTATTTATTTATTTTTGGTATTGGAGATTGAACCCAGGGGCACTTAACCACTGAGCCACATCCCCAGCCCTTCTTTATATTTTATTTAGAGATAGGGTCTCACTGAGTTGCCATGACTGGCCTTGAACTTGTGATCCTTCTGCCTCAGCCTCCCGAGCTGCTGGGATCACAGGCAGGTATGCACCATCAAGCCCAGCTGTGTGCTTATTTAATGTCTACATACACACACACACACACACACACACACACACACACACACAAACACAGATGGGCAGGTCCATGAAGCCATCTTGGAAGTTATACCATGGAAATTATATTCTTCACCACTACTCACTCTCAGGAAAAGAGCTACCAGTCTTACTGAAGAGTAGTTTGTGGGTGTTTTTTTGGGGGGGCAGGGTACTGGGGATTGAACCCAGGGATGCTATACCCCCAGTCCACTTTACTTTTTATTTTGAGATAGGGTCTCGCTAAGTTGCCCATATTGGCCTCAAACTTAAGGTCCTCCTGCTTCACGTGCCACCCACCCAGTAGCTTGGATCGTAGGCTCATACCACTGCACCCGGATGAAGACTAGTTTTGACAGAGCAGTGAAAATTGCTAATTTTATTAAATCTTGATCTGAGAGCTCATGCGTTTTTAATATCCTGTGTGACCAAACAGGAAGAACACATAAAGCACTTCTGCTGCATGCTGAGTATGGTCATCTCTGGAAAACCACTGAGCCATTGTTTGAGGTGTGAGCTCAACAGGCCTCTTTTTTCATGGTATATTTTTAGTTGGAAGAACAACTGACAGACAAACTACAGTTAGTCAGACTTGGGTATTTGGCAGACATTTTTCTCCAAGATGAACGAAGTAAGTATGTGCTTCAAAGAAAACAGCTGACCATATTTGTTACCAATGAAAATTTGAACATGCAAATGAAAAGCCAAATTTTAGAAAACTTGTTTCTGCTACTAGGGGCTTGACATTCTTCCAATATTTAAGACTTTCTCTGCTCACCCCTTCATTCTCAAGGGCCTCTTGGGATTCTCAAGTCCCTATTCCAGAAAATCCAGGATTCTAGGACTGCTCCCTGGTCTGCCTTGCTAGGACCCCAAGTATGAGAGAGTGCATTCACCACCTTTGGGCACCACAGATCTCCTTGCTCTGCATCTAGGGAGCTTCACAAATGTTGTACTGATGCATCAGGAAGGCTGCCATCATGGAGCAAGGCAGAGACACAAAATCATAACACAAAGCTTCCATATCATTCCTCTCCTTTCTTCCCATTGCCCCAACTCAACCCAGACCATCTTATCTGCCCTTGGGTTTCATATATAGTCCTGAGAACTGATGACGGTTCCATTTACATCTCTAATTCTGACCTTCTCTGAGCTTCCTGTCATGGAATACCACAGTCTCCTGGACATATGCACTATGTCCAAGCCAAGCTCTGACCTCACTGTCCCCACAGTGCTCTTCCAGGATTTCCTAACTTGGAGAGTGACACCATCAAGTTTAGCTGCACATCACCACAATCTGTTCTTTCTCTTTCACCACCTCCTTCGCCCCAGGGCAGGCCCTCATTAATTCTCACCCAGACCCCTTCCACAGCCTCCTGACTTCTCTCCTGGCCCTTCTCCCTCAGTCTTCCACCATGTGGATTTTCAAGTCACTGCCTCAGCTGAAAGCTTCAGTGACTCCCTCTCTCCTTCAAGATAAAATCCAAACCCCTTCTCTCAATATTTAGGGTCTCCATACTACAGTCCCATCTGCTTCTTTTTCTACCTGACTAGACCAAATTACTTCTTTTTCTCCCCAAACACCAGCAACTTTCATACCTTTATGTTCTTGATCAAAATGACCTCTGCCTAGAATGTCCTCTTTCCAGGCCTCATTTTACTGGCAAATATCACTTCATTCTTTTAAAAACTAGTTTCACATCATCTTTCCTTCTTTGATTTTTTCTTTTTGTTCTACTGGGGATTGAGCACAAGACCTAAGCATGTACATGCTAGGCAAACACTCTACCACTAAGCTATATTCCCAACACTTTTTAAAATTTTGATTTTTGAGACAGGGTTTCACCAAGTTGTCCAGGCTGTCCTTGAACTTGTGATCCTTCTGCCTCAGTCTTTGGAATAGCTGGGATTATAGGCATGCACTAGAGCGTCCTTCCCCTATCAACTTTTCTTAATGCCCTCCCTTTCCTCTGATAGAAGGAATTCAACTCTGGATGCTGGCAACCAGCAATGAATGGATATGGATGACTGGGAAATGAAACTGAATTGCATCAAATGAGGGCTGGAGCCCTTGAGGCTTCAGAATTGGAGCTGATACCTAAAGGGAAAAATCTTAAAAGTAACTAACAAGGGCTAGGGATGTAGCTCAGAAGTAGAGTGATTATGCACAAGGCCCTGGGTTTGAACCCCAGCACCACAAAAAGGAATCAAAAGTAACTAAGACTTACTAAGCATTTACTAGGTACCAGACCTTGCTGTATGCAGATTATATGTTTTCTCTTCTCATCCCTCTAGCAATCCCAAATTAGCATTATGCTCACCTTGGAGATGAAGAGGCTGGGGCCCAGAGTTACATCAGTGCTTGCTGGTCTTCACCTAGTGACAGTTTGTCAATCTGCTGCAGAACAATTTCTTGTTATGAATGGCAGAATAAGGACAGCATCCTATTGCAATTATGTCTCTTCTTCCCACAAAGGAAAAAGAAGTGCATTTGGCTTTGTAAGCATGAGTCAAGTGGTTAGACACAAAGGTAGTAACACTGACTTGGTCTACTGTGTGACCTTGAACCAATTCTGTAACCTCTCTGAGCTTCAGCTTCCTAATATGTGCAGTGGGGATAATAATATCTCCTTCGCGGGTTTGTCGTGCAGATGAACTGTGAGAAATGTACAAGAATCAAGCACAGGTTAGGTACACAGAGGGACTTAGAGCATGATTCACTTTCCTGCCTCCTTAGCGCCCACAGAGAAGTGTGGTATTAAGGGATTCATAGTACATCAGAAGTCAGGAGAACTGTGCTCTGCCCCTGGCACCACTAGGGCTGTGCAACCTTCAGCAAGTAACTTTCCCTCTCTGGTCTTTGGTTTTTTCCTACACTTGTAATGGAAGGGAGTTTTGTTTTACAACAGTTGGATGTTTCTATTTTTTTCTCATTATCTAGCCACTCCAAAATGAAAACAGGAGGGACTGGGGGTGAAGCTCAGTGGCAGAGCACTTGAATGGCATGTACAGGTCCCTGGGTTCCATCACCAACACTGCAAAAAAAAAAAAATTAGAAAGGGGGAAAAAAACTCTACCTGGGGATAACCTGGAAAAAGGTCAGGTCATGCCAACCTGAAGTGCCATGTTTTGTGGCATTTAGGCATCTGAGGAAATAGTTCCTGAAGACACAGGCTTTGGAGTCCGGTGACCTGAAAGGGAACTCATGGCTCCTTATCAATAGACATAAAACCAGCTACTCCCTTCTACCCAGCCTGTGGGGAAATGCCCCCACAGGTTTGGGCCTCTTTGCCAAGACAGGCCTTGAGCTGATTCAGAGGCCCAGCTGCCTGTTGCCATGGCAACATTCCAGCGCGCTTTGCATAGTGACAGGGTGCTAGGCTTTGCTAACAAAGTGCTCTGTAAAGGACTTCATGTCTTTGGCAGGGACAATTCCGCCTTCTTTTTCACACGAATAACTCTGGGGGCTGTGAGGAGGGATTTGGCAAGTTATTTCCCCTGTCTTGGCCTGCACCCTTGAGCTTTCCTTGAAGGCACAAGTTGGCAGCTTTTTCTTTCTGTATTTCCAAATATACCATCACCACCCTCCTCCTGTCCACTCCCCCTGCAAAGAAAGAATGGTTTTCCCTTACCTAGAGCTAGGCTGAACTCAGCATATTTATGGAAATGGGAGGAATGGATGGTGCTTATCACTTATATACCCTTGGCTGATCACTGGGTCAAATAACCTTCAATTCTTTTTCTTTGTCTGGAATGCCCAGGGATTTTTCAGGATTGAAACAGGAAGACCCTGTAGTGTCCTGCTGAATGATTCCCTGGAGCAGGAAATGGAATTTAAATTCTCAGAACACTGGGAAGGAAGCCAGGGGCCCTGGGTGAATCCTGCTTTCATCACTTACAAGCTATGTGATCTTAGGCAAGTTTATTGAACCTTGGCCTTGGTTTCCTCATACAGGCAACAGGGATGATAATAGAGGCTTTGCATTACTGTTCGATTGTGATGAGGTTTAAATATATCTCTTGCTTGCCTTTTTCTCCATTTTTTCCTTTGCTCTGATCCTGATCTGTCACACCAATACAGAAACTTGCTGACTTTACCATTTCTATTGGATTACCCTCCATCCTGTTGTCTACATAGAAGACATGATGATTTTTCAAACATTTAAGTCACAACCTGGGACTAGGGCTGTAGCCCAGTGGTAAAGCACCTACCTAGCATGGACAAGGCCCTGGATTCCATCCCCAACACAGTAAAAAAAAAATCACATCCTGTCACTCCTTTGCTTTAAAACTCTCTAATGGCTTCCCATTACACTTCAAATAAAGCCCACCCTTCTCCCCCCAACTTCCTGCACTCTGGACATGCTGGCCACCTTTCCATTTCTCAAGGCATTAGTGTTCTCAGCTCGTGGACTTTGCACTTTCTGTTCTCTTTGCTATCTCTTTCTCAGTCTTCACTCAGAGATACCTTCTCCAATCAGTCATCCAAACTTGCTCTTCACACCTCCTTGTCCCTTCATGGCACATCAGCATGCTGATTTCCTTCCTAGCACTTCTCACACTGATTTCCTTTCTAGCATTTCTCCCATGCTATTGCTTACCACAGCCTACTTCCTATTTCTCAAATGGCCCTGCCCTTCCTGACCTTTGGAGGCATGTGCATTACCAAACCTGGGACAGTTTCCTTTGCAAGTCTCTAGCCCTGCCTTGATTGTTTTCATATTTGTTACTGTCTGTCTCCTCTGCTTGGATTGTAAATTCTATACTTTTGCCTCATTCATCTTTTTATCCCCACTCCAGTGCCCAGCACAGTGCCTAGGTATAATAGGATCAATAAAATCTATTGAATGAATGAATGAGACAGGCAGAGTATTGAGAACAAAGCCTGAAAGATAACTGAGCACAATATATGTTTATTCCTTTCTTTTTGACCTCTGTCATTTGGCTATAATGCAGTGGGGCTTTTGCTGGACCTGTGACCTCCAAAGCAGAGGGTGCATCATTTATCAGGGTGCAGAAAGAAAATATTAGAATTTCTATTTACTCATTTTTATCCCATCTTATTTTCATGTTTGTGTTTTATAATTTATAAAAATCAGTAGCACAGTTTTCCATGTATCAAGTTTCTATATAAATATATGTATCTTAGAATATAGCCTCAAAAACCACTTGAAGACCACAGGCAAACAGGTAGACTGTTGGCAGAATGTGGCCTACACGTAGATTGATTTGGGCTAGCAGAGAGATTTCTTGAATTGGCAGTTGAATGTCTTGGGGACTGCGTTGGGACTGGGTAGCAGGCAGATTCCACATCTTCCCTACTCCCCATTTCTACCCCAACTTCACAAATGGCTCTGCCCTTCCTGACCTTCTGAGGCATGTGCATTTCCAAACATGGAAGGTTTCCTGTGCAAAGATCTAGAGAACCTTCTACAGTAGACATTGGTGCTGGTCTGTCCCCAGTGGCAAATATGCGGTAAAGACTGAAACCTGGAAGCTTGAGGTAACTAGAAGGGCGCCTGGAACAGAACGTGTGCTCAAATCACCTGAGAATGTACTTGTTGATTCATTTCAGTATGTAGGAAAATTCCTGAGCTGAGAAGACCCTCAGAGAGCAATTGGGTCCATAAGTTTCACTGCCCAGGTAGAATATAATGGGGCTTTGAGAGGCCAGGGTACACCCAAAGTTATGAAGCATCCAGTAAGCAGTCTTTTCCCTGTGCCTGCCTCTGCTTAGCCTCTGGGATGGATGCTTGTTTATGATCTGGACGTTGGCTGGCTCTACCCCCTTGGCTCTGAACTTGCCCTGCTACTCATAGTACCAGCTCTCAGAAAGCACTCTGACTTTCTTACTGAATTGGGAGCCAAAACAGAAAACATGTCCCTATTCTATGTCACAATTCTATAACCTCCTGCCTCCCACAAACCCATTTTCTACATACATGCACCTACCCCTTCCCTGGATATTAATAACATTAGTGTCCTTCTCATCACTTTGGCCTCAAATATAAAATGTTCAACTTCTCTTGAGTGAAGATTTCTAGGTGTCAGACATTTTTTTTAAATGTAATTTTTTTGTGTGTATCACACCAGGGATAAAATTCAGGGGCACTTAATCACTGAACCACATCCCCAGCCCTTTATTTTTAATTTTTTTTTTAAATTTTGAGACAGGATTTCGATAAGTTTCTTAGGGCCTTGATAAGTTGCTGAGGCTGGCTTTGAACTTGCCATCCTCCTGCCTAGGCCTCCTGAGCCACGGGGATTACAGAAGTGCACCACTGTGCCTGGCAATTTTAAATGTAGTTTTTATGGGCAAATGACATATACACCAAAAAGGGTTCACACTGATGAATGGTCAGAATCTGCACACCCATGTACTCACTCCCCAGGTCAAAAAACGGATCATGATCAACCAGGATAACAGAAGCCCTTCTCAAAGCAGTTTTTAGACATCATTGCAGCTCTTCCTTCCAATAGCCCTGTGAGGAAAGACATAAGCAGTGTAATCCAGTGTTCAGATACCAAATTATTTTTCTTTAAACCAATTCATTTAATTCTGCCTCAAATATTCAAGAAATTACACTTTTCATGCACTTAGCTTTTTCTTCTAATTGTGATTATAGTCTAATATGCATTAGAATAAATATATAACAGTAAACCTTAAAAAGATCATCCAAGTATCTCTAAAATTCTCCATCACACTGTCAACTAGTACTACTAGCAAAATATATACCACGATTGGGGAAACATTGTGCTGTGAGAATTAGCACAGGGGGTAGGCCATTTACATTTAGGAATATATAAAATACTTTGAGCCAGACCCAGAGGCTTATGCAGTGAACCTGAAATCTATGGAGAGGATATGGCCACATAGAGATGAGTTCAATTCTGACTACAAGGCTTCAAGAAAGTATCATAGAGAAAGGGATATATGGGAGGGTCTTTTTTCTTTTTCTTTTAATTTTATTTTTTGCAGTACTGGGAATTGAACCTAGGGTCTCTACCACTGATCTACATTCCCAGCCCTTTTTAAATTTTGTTTTGAGGCAGGGTCTTGCTAAGTTGCCCGGGGTGACGTTGGACTTGTGGTTCCCTTGCCTCAGCTTCCTGATAAGCTGGGATTTATAGGCATGTGTTATTATGCCTGACTGGGCTGGATCTTGACACATAAGTATGACTTCTCACAAACAGAGGTGGAACTAGAAAGGAAAGCATTCTAAGCAGAAGGAATAGAAAATAGAGAAGATTTGGCTGGGGCTGGAAGAGAAGGTCATGCTTCAGGCTTCAGGGACTGACTGACTTCAGTGCAGTTGAAAAGTATCCTCTAGGACCAGGGCTGAGAATTTGCACAGGATATGTGAGCACTGCCAAGGACAGGCTTCTGTTAGCATATGACCCCCTACAGTCAAAGTTGGAGCTGGTATTGGAATTCATTATTCATTTTGGAGCTCGTACCTGGAAATTCCACACACTCGGAGAGAGCATGTGCAGGTCATTGCAGAAGAGGGCCAGCACAACAAAAACCAAATGGGCTTGGAGTTGGCCTAACTTGGGTTCAAGTCATGCCCATGCTACTTTCTAGCTCTTTGCCCAATCTCTGTTTCCTCATCTTCAGTTTGGGGTTCAATGATCCATACTTGACAGGGTGGTTATGAGGAGTGAGAGGATGACTAAAGTGACAAGTTATCCCATCTTTTGTGCTCCAGGTAGCAGTCTAGAGACAGTACTACCTGCTCCCCTACTTCCCTGTCTCCACACTTTCTTATCCTTGCTTGAGTACAGAGGGATCTCACTGATGAGGTGAAGACAATGAACTTTATGTTCTTTCACTTTGGGGACATGGACCCCAAAGTTTCTCCTTCAAGCCTCAGGTCTCTCTGTCTCCTCACTAGGTGAATCTAAGAGGCACCAAATACAGTGGAGAACCAACCAAATGTTGGGGCCTGGCTTTCCTCCTCCATAGACATGGCTGCTCCTGGCCAGACTCAGCTTGAACACATGCTGGAAAGAAACTGTCTCTTCTACAAACTCCATATGAAGACATCACAGGGAGTCCAGCCCATCCTGAAGCCACTGCACCTCCCTCCCTGAGCCCCTTGCAGGGTAAAGGGCAGCTGATCTTCCTAGCACCTTTCCATATCTTGCATTAGTGGACTGATTGATCAGAACAGCTGCCACCAACAACCCACACAGCCCAGATGACCTCCGTGATGAATAGAAAAGGGTGATAAAACTTTGAGAAGACTCTTGGGTTGGTGGAGGCACAGGAACCAAGTGTGTAGAGGTCTCAGAAGGGTTACCAGGGAGCAAAGGAGAAGTAGAAGGAAGGGGGAGGAGGGAAGTTGTAGATTGGCAGGGCAGCTTGACCCATGCCCTTTCATTGGCAAACACTCACTAAGTCATTATCTGTGCCAGGCCCTCTGCAAGGTACAGTGTCAAGCAACTAAACTCTGACCCATCTCTCAAAAATTCACAAGTTATTGGGCGTGGTAGCACAAACCTCTAATCCCAGCTACTCAGGAGACTGAGTCAGGAGGATTGCGAGTTCCAGGCTAGCCTCAGCAACTTTGCAAAACCCTGTCTCAAAATAAAAAGGACTGGGGATGTAGCCCAGTGGTAGAGTATTCGCCTAGCATGTATGAGACCCTGGGTTCCATCCCCATTACCGCCCCCACCACATGCACAAAGGAACTTACAAGTTCCTGGGGCAGGGAGGGTTCATAAATGCATGGAAGATTTCTAAAAATTCCATGGCATCTATGTTTAAGGACAAGTGAGTGGCTCAGGCAGCCAGAGCTAAAGATTCTCAGAGAAGGAAATTACCTGTGCATGAGGTGGAGGATAGATAGCAGAGAGGATAGGTGGTAACATTTGAGCTAAAACAGTCAGTAGGGCATAGGAACATTACTTATGAAGCATCATTGAGAAGAAGATGGGAAGCTTTTCTTCTTTATCTCCTCCTTCTTCTTTTTGGCACTGGGCATTGAACCCAGGAGCCATCTACCACTAAGCTACATCCCCAGTTTTTGTTTTTATTTTGAGATGGAGGTCTCACTGAGTTACCTAGGCTGGCCCGAAATTTGCAATCCTCCTGCTTCAGCCTCCCAAGTAGCTGTGTTTACAGTTATGCACACCATACCTGATCTGGGAAGTCATTTTTAACAAGCATCTACTATGTGCCTGATGCCCTTTAGCTCATTTTAGTATTATCTCATGAAGTCTCACAATACAGTGGTCTCCTCTTATCCACGGAAAACACATTTCTAAGACCCCCAGTGGATGCCAGAAACTGCAAACACATTTCTAATACCCCCAGCGGATGCCAGAAACTGAACCCTGTATATATGTTTTTCCCGTAAATATATACATGCCTATGATAAAGTTAAAATTTATAAATTAGGCACAGTAAGAGATTAACAACAATAACAATAAAAATTTTAATAATATGCTGTAACAAAAGTTACGTGAATACAGGGTCTTTCTGTTTCTTTCTCCTTCAAAGTATCTTGTATTATACTTACACTTCTCTTCTTATGATGACATGAGATGAAATGAAGTGAATGATGTAAGCATTAGGCTACTAATGACTTTCATTTTTTTTCTTTTTCCTTTCTTTTTTATTAATGGTGCAAGGGATAGAACCCAGGGCTTCACACATGCTAGGCAAGCTCTTTACCAATTGAACCATATCCCCAGCACTTTTCTTAAATATTTTATTTATTTTTATTTCTAAAATTTCTATTATTTTATGTTTTTATTAGTGCATTATAGTTATACATAATAATGGGATTCATTTTTAACATAATTACATATGCATGGAATATAATTTGCTCCACTTGAGTCCCCAGCATTGTCCCTTTCCCTCCCCTCCCTTCCTCCCTCCCCGTTCCATTTCCTCTGTTCTTCCTTTTACTCATTTATGTTTTTAATTGGTGTTTTATATATGTGTATATATATAAAATGGAATTCCCTGTGGTATATTCACATATGCACATAGCATAATGTGGTCAATTTCATTCCACAATTCCTCTCTTTTCCCATCCCACTGCCCTCCCACTCTAACTCTTTCCACTAATCCACTGTTCTCCCTTGTAGTTTCATGAAATTCCCTTCTTTCTTCCTCCTTATCTTGCTCTAGCTTCCATATATGAGAACAAACATTCAATCCTTGACTTTGAGTCTGGATTATTAAATATTTTACTTACCAGGTTTCACTAAGTTGCTTAAGGCCTCACTAAACTGTTGAGGTTGGCTTTGAATTTATGATCCTCCTACCTTGGCCTCCCAAGCTGCTGAGATTACAAGCATGTGCCACTGCGCCCAGCTGTTTTTTCAGTGTTTTTTTTTCTGAAACTTTTTGGAAGAACATTATAATCAAAAGTTATAGACCCCATGTTTTATGCCCTAGTGTCTCTTTTGCACTTTTATGAATGTGGTACTATTGAACATCTTTTTCCAAAAGAGCCCAGCTTCACCACAGTAGAAGTCTTTCTTTGAAGGGGATCCTTTCCTCTTAATTTCTACAGCTCTGCCCAAAAGTGGCAGCAGCTTATTCATTGGCAGACACAGCCTATACAGTAATTTTTATACTTTTTAGTCCAAACCTATTCCTGAATCTGTGTAACCACTCATTACTTACAATAAATGTCTTGGTGTTACGCTTTTCAGGGGATCCCTTGCTGAAGTCTTCATATAAGCTCAATGCTTTCTGGCACTACACATCTAGAAATTGTAACCTGTTTTCTGTTCATGACTTCTACCCACAAATTTAATTCCTTTTGCATGAATTTCTTCTTACTGGCTGGCCACAGCAGCACAAACCATAATCCCAGTGACTCAGGAGACTGAGGCAAGAGGTTCACAAGTTCAAAGCCAGCCTTAGGAACTTAGGCAGTCCCTAAGCAACGTAGTGAGACCTGTCTCAAAATTTAAAATAAATGAATAAATAAAAAGTACTGGGGATGTGCCTCAGTGGTTAAGTGCCCCTGGAATATATCCCTAGTAACCCCCCCAAAATTTATTCTTCCTTATTCACAATTTTATGGATAGATTTGTTATTATTGTAGGTCTTAGCAACCTCAGCATACATTTTTTTCCTTATTGAGAACTTTTACCTTTCCACTTAAAGGAAGCACTTTCAGTTTCTCTTTGACATTTTCAAATTGCCAACATAACTACTCTTTTGCTTTGGGGCCATTATTAAGTAAAATAAGTGTTACTTGAATAAGCACTGTAATACTAAGATAACTGATCTGATAACTGAGATGGCTAATAGGTGACTAATAGGTGGGTAGAGCACACAACCTGAATACATTAGACTTATGTCACTGATGCAGTGGATTAGGATAGTGTGAGATTTCATTATGCTACTTAGAATGAGGCACAATCTAAAATTTATGAAGAGCTTATTTCTAGATTTTTCCATCTAGTCTTTCTGGACCTTGGTTGACCACAGGTAACAAAAACTTCACAAAGCAAGACTATAGATGGCGTAGGGAGAGACTACTGTAGCTTACAATTAAGCATTTTTATCCCCCTCCTAGTATACAGAAGAGGAAATATGAGGTTGGGGAGGTTAAGGAATTTGTACAAAAGGTTATACAGGTAGAAATGGCAGAATGAGGATTTGAATCTAGGTTTCTGTGACTACAAAGTCTTTCCCTGTTTACTTTACCATAGAGGGATAAATTTCAGGGATGAGATTAAAAATAGAATGAGGAGTCCAGATTGAGTGGGCAGAGGGATATGTTTCCAGGAATAGACAGAAGGTGAGGAGGTAAAATGGTTTTGGTTCTGAGTATAGGCTAGAAAGTCTGGCATTGACCCTTTAGACAATAGATCAGTGTAAGGTTCCAAGCAGTAGGGTGATGATTTAGTGTAAGTTTGTAAAATCTCACTCTGGCTACTGTGTGATGAACATATTATAGGATGCATGAATGGCACCAGGGAGTTCATTTAAGAAGATGTTCATTGCAGTGGTTCAGGGGATGGATAATGGTGGCTGGGACCAGGGTGAAAGAAGTGGAAGTGACTGTGAGAAGTACTCATATTTGACAGTTCTAAGGGACAATTTTGGGGGCTCACTAAACGGATGGGGAGGTGGCAAAGACAGTGTTAAAGATGTCTCAAAGCATTCCCCATCTACTTCAGATGATAAAGAGGGACATGCTGGGAGAAAGTCCTAAATTTGGAAGTAGGTAGACAGTGGTCCTGTGTCAGTCAGCTTTCTGTTACTGTAATGACATACCAGAGATAATTAACATATGAAGAGAATCAATTTGTTTAGCCTCACAGTTTAGGAAGTTCTAGTCCATGATTGAGCGTCCCCATTGCATTTGGACCTGTGACAAAGCAGAATATCATGACAGGAGTGCACGATAGAGCAAAACCACTCATCTTATGGCTAGAAACTGAAAGAAAAGGAGACCAGGTTTCTGCAATCCTCTTTAAGAGCATGCATCCAATAACCTGAGGACCTCCCCCTCTAGGTCCCACTTTCAGAAGGTTCCATCACCTCCAAGCCTTTGACACATGGAGATCAAGCATTTAACACATGGACCTTGGGGAGGGAACATCTGAAATCCAAAACAGTGGGTTCAAATGCTGTCTGCCTCATGTCCTAGTTGGGTTCATTTATTAAAGAAGGGACCTGTGTGACCCCCAGTGACAAACAATGCACAGAACTGAGAAAAACTGCTAAAGCATTTACTGACATTGATGCTTGGGGGAAGGAAGCTCCAGGGGCAAGGGGAGGGGGTACCAGGGCTCCAGTATGGCTGACAGAAAGGAAGAGGCAAGAATATGGGAGATAGGGTGCCAACTCCCCATAGGAGAAGAGGAGAGAGAGGAATGATGAGGTGGAGAGGATGCAAAAAGAAAGGAGGGGATCATTGCCTGCTATTCTCTTGTTTTTCCTTCTCCTCAGCAAACTTGCACATATGTAAAAGACCAATGAAAGAAGCAAATAGGGACCTTTGCCAAGCAGCCTCCCCTTTCTTAGCCTTTATTTGGGTATCTGTAGAGTGGATTTGACTAATATCTGTTGGACAGGGCTGTTGGAAGGAAGATCTGCAACAATGGTTTTTAAAATGTTTTGAAGGTCTGGAGGTGTAGCTCAGTGGTAGAGTGCTTATCTTGTATGTACAAGGCCCTGAGTTCAATCCCCATCACTGCAACAACAACAACAAAAAAAAAACTTTGAGGAGGGCTTCTCTAGTAGTCCTGGTCATGTGTTCAACTTCTTGACCTGGGCACTGAGTGTACAGGTATATCCAGGTTGTGACCATTCACTCATTCCTCATCACTGCCCACCCATCTCCTTACTCCTCAAACACTTCCATTACCTGCCTGTTCCTATTCAAGCTTCCTCACCTGGTCCCTGTAAATACAATCCAGGATTGCAAGTGTACAACCCAATTGAATTTGATTCTGTTTTGACTTTCAGGATGCCCTACACATTCTAGAATCATTGCAAGATGTCATGGCTCTGTCTTTCCCAGTCATCGTAAGCTTTTTTCAGTCTATGTTTATAACCTTAAACCTACTAAGACCTTAAAACCTATCACAAGTGAATGAGAGGGTAAGGACCAAATCTTCCCCAAACTTGTTATTCACTTGTCACCTTCAAGATTTTTGCCATGTTCATTAATCTATTATATTTACCACATTCATAAATCTCTGTTCCTAAGACTTCACTCCTGGCCTTTCCCATTTGCTCAGAGACTGTTATTTCCCAAGTCCTCTTTTCAGGCCTCGGGTTGGTCTCCTTAGAGGCATCCTGCCACATTCCACAGTGAGCTACAAAGCCCATGTGAAGGTCAAACCATCCGGTGATATTTGTGTATAATTATGTCTCCTTCACTAGGCTAAGAGAACTTGACATAATAGTTTGAGTGATGTTTGTGGAATTGTTGAAAGAAACTGAAGAGACCCTTGAAAGATAGGGGCCCAGCAGGAGGTTCCTAGTAAGGGTAATTTTCTCTGTAGTTACTAGAATGCCCTTCCCCTTTCTGTATCTGACCAACTCTTCTCCATTCTGCATGACTCAGTCCCAAGTGTCAATTCCTCTGGGGGTAGCTCCAGCCCATTCAGCCTGAAGAAGTTTCTCTCTGATACTCCCTAAACATTGTTGATCCTCCTTTGAATTGTCATGATCTGTGGATGTGTTGGTCACCCCTCCTAGATGGTAACTTACACCTCCTGTTCCCAGCCTGGATAAGAAGATCCCTGGGAACTGTTGACAGAATGCCTACATGATTGGGTGGATGGATAGCCAGATGAATCGCACTTTAGATCTCCTGCCCCCAAGTCAGAAAGCTCTGCTTCAGTCTGCCAGGCTGAAGTTCTAGCTGGACACACACCCGCAGAGCTTTGTGGCTATGACCATGACAAAAATACCCACTGTCTCCATGAGCGCAAGTCTGATGACATCAGCACTGAGCAGTGCCAGACTCGCATGAGTAAATGAAGTCACTTAAGGCTGTCTAGCTTGGACAGAGTTGATTCCAGGAGCTGTGACTCTTGTTCACTGCCAGGTTGTTGGAGCTGGAACAGGCTGCTGAGCCAGCACCACCTGCCCCTTGTCACTTATCCCGCAGGGCTGCAGCACGAGTGGCAAGCGGCTGCGTGTGCGCGAGAAAGAGAGTGCGCGTGCGCACGGATTTACTGTGGGACTTGGAAGAAGCCCTCTCATTGGCTGCCGAGGGTCCCAGTTTCAGTCTGTGAATCTCTGGGCTGCTAGCTCTGCCCTCCCCTGGGAAGGCAAGGCAGGCAAGGGAGGGGAGAGTGGAGTGAGGCTCAGGTGTGTCTGACAAGGAAGCAGGTACGCGCATTGGGCGTTCCGGAGGCATTTGGCTGTGCTAGTTCCAAACCTGCAGCCTGGAAGCCTCGTGCTCTGCCCAAATTTCCCCAGGTTTCTGTCAGGACCGGAGCCCAGAGCCCATTGGCAGCTGTCGCTTAAGAACTGGATCCATCCCCCAGTGGAACAGGGAGCTGTGTCACTTAGAATTCCTGGGTAGCACATTCCTTCACTGGTCCCTGTCACACTCCCGGATTAGGCTCTGTTATTGGCCCCTTGCTCCTGCAAGCTTCTGCAGACCGAGCGAGGGAGCGGCAGCAGGAATGACTGCGCTGAGAGCAGAGGCAACCAGGGACGGTGAGGGTGGGCAACTCAGGTCCTGGAGGGTGCTCAGGCTGGCTCTGTATGCAGAGGCATATGTGGAGGGAGCTACACTCGGGGCTTGCTAGGGTTCCTTTTGGAACCTGGGCTGCTCGACCTAAGTGAAGCACTGAGCAGGGGGGAGGGGGGGAAAGGGAGGGGAAGAGAGAGAGGAAGAGTGGGGGAGAGAGAGAGAGAGAGAGAGAGAGAGAGAGAGAGAGAGAGAGAGAGAGACTGACTGAGAGACTGAATGACTGAATGACTGACTGGGAGAAGCTCCGAGCAGGCTCTAGTCCAAGGGAGAGGGTCAGGTCTGGACAATTCTCAGGCAGTGGCACAAGTGGGATTTAGAAGAGCCATATGTGAGAGAAGCAAAGCTGAGGTGATGTAAGCACCTGGGGAGGAGCACAGGCGGAGGAGGAGGAGGAGGAGGAGGAGGAGGAGGAGGAGGAGGATAAAGAGGAGGAGGAGGAGGAGGAGGAGGAGGAGGATAAAGAGGAGGAGGAGGAGGAGGAGGTGGCGCCGGCGGCAGCCGCGGTAGCTGCCAGTCCAGAACAGAATGATGGGCAACTCTCACCACAAGCAACCGAGGAGTAAGAGCCAAAGCAGGATGCATTCAGCAACAGGTACTCTCTTCCTTTCCCTCCTTTTTTCTGGGGCTCCTTCAGCCATGGCCTCCCCCCACCCACCTCGCTGCTGCCGCGCTGCAGGGCCCCTGACCCTTGGCGCGACTTGCAGGGGCTGGCAGGGGGCGGGGAGAAAGTCTGAGGGAGATGCGGTGAACTCCCAGCTCCCCTGCTCCTGTGCCAGGCTGAATTGCATAAGTCTGAGCTCCCTGAGCTGGCAGGGGCTGGCTCCTTCTCCAGCAACCCTGTGTAGCCTCTGGAGGGTGGCTGGAGTATCTGGGAAGTGAGCAACGTGCCAATGACTGAAGTTTATTGCTAGGACTGTGATTTCTTGCTGGATCCAGTAGGCAGAGTCTTGGAACCATGCATGGCTTATCCTTTACAAGCCTCCTTTGTTATTCAAACCTTCGCCTCCCCCCAGCCCCCATCCTCACCCCGCACATGTACACCTACACCTCTCTTGGCTTTCTATCTTCTATGCTGCATGCACAAAATGATCCAGACAAATTTGTTTCTTGCTGTGTAATGCCCTGCCCCCCATCTCCCTGCCCCAGCCCTGGCAGAGCTCTTCTCACTGCATGGACAAGAGAAGCATTGGCCAGTCTTGAGTTCGTTGCCCTCCTACCCCTGGATATATTCTACTTTGCCTCTTGCACCCCTTCAGACATGGGCTCAAGGGTGCTGGCATAGTTTTTCCCAACAACTTCTTCCTGGATGTTCACAGTATGGAAATTAGGGTCTGAAGACAACTTTTCCTAGTTCACCTTTGCAAGATGGTGCAAGAGTGATGTGATAGCAACTTCACTTGTTCCATTCACCCTGGCACCAACTCTTTACCTATGTACCTACTCCTTGGCCACTCAGAATCACCTTCAATAGCTGGGGTCACACCTCATGTACTAGAACCCACCACACTTTCTCTCCGTGCCCTCCTCCCTCCACCATGGTGTTCTCTCTTCCTTCTCAAAGCCCCTCTTCACACAGAATCCTTGAGAAGCCCTCATTTCCCTTTGTAATCATTCGGGAAGCTCTCATTCACCACTCATGCCAGTGGAAAGGAAGGGAAAGTTTTTGCCAAGTTTAACTCAAGTTTACCATAAGAAAGCAATAAATGGATTGGTATTTTGCAGAGAGCATGTTATGATCAGGTCCGGAGAGTTGCTTCTGTTTCTTCCTGGGGACTCAGCTGGATATGCACTTGAGAGCAGTTGTCCAGGGCCAGCCAACCCAGGGGTGGGAGTGCATCACATGGTCCTGGGGAAGGAAGCTACAGGAAATTCACTTGGGATGTGCTAGAAGACTGGGTAACAACCACTGGGGTCCCACCTGCCAGAGCGGGGCTTCCTGGGTGGACTGAATTTTGGCTCCTGTAGTAGACTGAGCCAAAGACTAAGATTCTGTTGAGGTTTCTTTGGAATCTTTGGAGAACAAACTCTTCTAAGGCCACTAATAGTAGGTAAATGGCACCTTATAACATCCTACTTCTCTGCCAGGCAACTGGAGGCTTTAGGCCCTATTGGTGATACACAGAGATGCTCTTTGCAGCCTTGTCTGGGAACTTGAGGATAACTTCCCACATACTTGCTGGCATGACAGCTTGGGACAGTCATTAGCTGCTGTCATTTCTTAGAAGCCACTTTGCGTCTTCAATGGCAGCTCCAATCCAAAGTCATCCTGGAGGCAGTAGCTATGTGAACAGTCTCTGGCAGCAGGAAGAGGTGGCCTCATGACCACCTCTCCTTCCCCGTCTCTTCCATCTTCTGACCTTCACTCCTGACCCTATCACATCCCAAGGCAGTCCCAGAGTTCCTGATGGAGTACTCACTCCCACTGGACTAACTTAGAGAAAAGCAGTGGTTATCCTCCCACCTCCCAGCTTCCCATAGGATGATCCAGGATGGGAAACAAACCTGGTATGGTGGTATGTGCTGTAATTCAGGTACTCAGGAGGCTGAGACAAAGGATCTTGAGTTCCAGGCAAGCCTGAGCAACTTAGACCTCGTCTCCATTTTAAAATTTTTAAAAAAGGGCTAAGGATGCAACTCCATGGTAGAGTGCCTGACTAGTGTGCACAAGGCCCTGGGTTTGATCTCCAGCACCAGGAGCAGGGGTAGGGGGAAAGGAAGGGAGGAACAACCACATGAAATATTCAGCTCATGGTCTCAAGGGGAAGGTGACCCTGACTATGGGATATAGATCTGTCCTACAGTAACCAGGAAAGGCTTCATGGATGAAGAAGCATTTCTTCTTTTGCTCACCCTCTTATGCAAATGTACTTCCTTTGGAGTTCTGTCTTAGTATCCTGTCTTCTTTCTGCACCCTCTCCCTTAGCAGTGCAGGCCATACCTGAGGAGACCACCTCTATAGACTTGCCTCCAGATCTCTCTCTGCTGCTCAGACTAACACAACCAACTTCTCCATCTCCACCTAAATGCCTCAGCATTTAGCATCTCCGACTAAACTGAACATATCCTGTCTCCTTTCTCTCTTCCATTTTCTTTTAACAGCACCATTGTCTTTCCAGTAACCCAGACTAGAAACTTGGGAATCGGTTTTACTTATCTCTCTTCCTCACCTCACACCTATAATTTTAACTCATTTATTCACCCAGCCATTCATTAATTTAACAGTTATTGAGACTTTCTCTGAGACACAATTGCTCCTCCTCTTATTCCACTGCCAGTGTTTGAGTTGAGACCTTTGTCCACTCTTGCTTATTCTTAAACTGGCTCCTTTCCTCCACCTTTGACTTTCTAGCCATTCTTAATGCAACAACCAATGATCTCCACTGTCACTCTCCTGCTGTGAACTCAAGTCCTGTTAATTTGGGTATAGGGGGGTCAAGACTATTCCCCAGATATGGAGTGGATCCTAGGTGCCCCAGGTATAAGTGGTAGAGAGAAAACTCTTTTTACCCTTCAAAGTTCTGTTTATTTTAATGCATATTTTAAAAATATAGCTAGTATATCCAATGTATGTTTCTCATATATTTTTATTAGGATAAGGTTAAGTGTTTTTAAAGTAAGTCTTTTTTTTTTTTTTTTTTTTTTTTTGCGGTACTGGGGATTGAACTCAGGCCCTTGTGCTTGCAAGGCAAGCACTCTACCAGCTGAGCTATCTCCCCAGCCCCAAAAGTAAGTCTTTTTAAATAAAATGATTAAACATATTAGTACATGTGGTGCACGGGAATGGCAAAATTTGAGAAACTGAAACAATAGTGCTTGAAGTTTGAGAAGCACCAATTTCTAAGGTAAAATGGGTGTTCATTAACCATTTTTAGAGACCTATGATCAGACTCAGCCTACTTCTCCAGCCTCACTTGCTATCACTTCTCACCTTGAACTTGACAGTTTAGCCATATTGAATGACTTGTGGTTCTTCAAAATTCCCTATTCAACATTTCCATGCTTCAACAAAAGCACTTCCCTCTGCCTGAAGCACCTACCCAAATTCCATCTCCTCCTGGCAATTTCCTATTCATTCTTCAAAACCCTTATCCAATGTCACATCTTCTCTTCCATAACTGACCTCCTTCCTCCATACAAAATTAATGAACAGAGTCCATCATACCTCCTATGTACTAATCTGGTACCTTTTATATAATTTTATCAGTGCTAATATTGTCAATTTTTTAGTTATTATTGAATGTTTATCTCCTCTAGGAAAACATGAACTTTTCAAAGACTGCAACTTAAAGGGGTGGGGAAAATGAAAGAGTGGGAAAGAGCCTTTAACCAGGACTGAGAAGGTTTGGTTTATGGTCTCTCTTACCTGTGAACCTGTAGGAAGAATTTTAGGCAAGTCATTTACCTTTGTTACCTCTGTCCTTTGGTTACAAAAAGCTAGAGATCCTTAGGCAGGATCCTTAGCATGATTGCAGAATGTTTGGGAGAATGTAGTGTGAGCTAGCTAGGAAGAAAGTTGAAATTACTTTTCAAGTGAAAAAGAGTGATGATGATTGCAGATGGGGGAAACACTGTGGACCTTTGCCCTGTGTCTAGAGCCAGAAGTGGGCCAGGCATGTTTGAAAGACCACAGGGAGCAGTCACGTGAGCTGAGCCCAGTAATGGTGCAGCTGGATGGGGGTAAACAGCTGCAAACAGCAGGAGGGGGTGGGGGTAGAGGTAGGACAGTTACAGCATGTAAAATCCCAGCAGGGCGGCCTTAGAGCACAGGTTGCTTGAAGGCTGGAAAGCCTTGTCTGCCAGTCTTACAAGTTGGAATTGATTTCTCATTCACTCTCACAGCCACTTTTAACTCTTGGTTAAGTGCAGCCCTGTTGCGTGAATCTGGACGTATTATGGAGGGGGATGTGTGCTAGTGTCATTGTCACTATCCAGCATGTGCACAGTTATGTACATAGGAGTCATCTGTTTGAACTAGTATTCCACAGAGAAGGAAAAAGGAACCAATATTTATCACATATATACCCACACTTTTCATCCACCACTTTACTTACCACTCAGATAAGGATGATTAATACCATTTTATAGATGAGAAAACTGAGACTCAGAGGGAGAACTGCCCCATGGTCTGACAAGAAAGTTATGGAGCCAGGACTTGAGGTCTAAGTCTGCCTGCCTTCCAAACCTGTGCCTATTGCACCATGCCATGTGCTTCTCAGCATCTTTGCAGCTGTGGCAGGAGTTTGTAACACTGGAAACAGGGTGTGGTGGAAGTAGGGGACCTCTGTTCTGGTATGTTGAGCAAATCTCTATAGCAACTGGGAATGCGATCCCCAGCTGGTAGAAGTCCCACCATATGTCTGTTTGATGGCACATTTGTATTGTTGGAATAATTGAACTTATTGGAGGCTCTGTGTTGAGTCCAGAAGCTAGAGCGGGGGATGCCTGAGCTAGTGAGAAAGTGGAGGATTCTTGTATTTAAGCCTAAATCAGGTGTTGAGAGAGGCTATAGATCTAGAAAGAACTGGTATTATGCTGATTTCCAACATCCTCCTCCCCTGAAGCAGATGCACCAGCACTGTGAGCAAGGTGACCTGTGCTTCAATATGAAAATGAGTCCGCCAGTCTCTTACCTGTGCCTAAATAAAATGAGGGAATCACCTCATTGCATTTGTAAGGCATTTGACAGTTGACTTGGCCCTTTTGTTAAATTTCTCACCATCTCTTTTTTTTCTACAATACTGGGAATTAAACCCTGTACTCTACCACTGAGCTACGTATACGCAGTCCTTTTTATTTTATCTTTATTTATTTTTATTTAGGTGGTAATGGAGATTGAACCCAGGCATACACTACCACTGAATTACATCCCCAGACCTTTTTATTTTTATTTTTGAGATAAGATCTTGCTAAGTTGCCCAGGCTGGCACTGAACTTAAAATCCTCCTACTTCAACCTCCTGAGTCACTGGGATTACAGGCATGTGCCAACCATACCTGGCAATTCTATTTTGATAGCAATATAATAGAAGCTGAAGTGATAGAGAAAAGGGAGTCATTTGGCCTGTAGCCTCCTGGGGATCTTCTTCCTCAAGATATATCTCCTAACCAGACTTAACAAGTCTTTTGGAAGTTATGGAAGAAGTTAAAATTCTAGGCCCCCAAACAAATTATTTCCTAGTGTTCCTTGCCTCCCACAACTGTCAATCATAGAGCCAAATGTCCGCTATTCCCCATGGAACATGACTTTTTCCTAAAGACATATTTCCTAACCAGACTTAAGTCCATTGGACGGTATAGAAGAAGATAAAATTCTAGAACACCAAACATCCTAAGGGTTGGAGTCAATCATGATACCCTATATTTTCTAGATCAGATCTAGAAGGAGGCAAAAAGTGGTTGTACCAAAAATGGAATGGTAACCCTAATGTCAAATTACAGTGGTATGGCTAAGTGAATATGATACATCCAACCTCACTGAAATATGATGGATGTGCTGAGGGTGTGGTACACTTGCCTAGCATGCAGAAGGCCCTGGATTTGATCCACAATCAAAAAATATGAAATATTGAAATATGATGGAGCCATATGAGAGTTAATTGTGAAGACTATTGATCAACATGGACAATGCTTATAAGAAAGTATAACATACAAAAGCATAATATAAAACTGTCCTTATGCTGAGCTATATAAATCCTGAACATGGTCAAGAATGGGAAGAGAGTGTGATGAAATCAATTTGATTGTGCGTTGCAGGCTTGGTGAATTTTTCTTTCCCTTAGATTTCTATTAATGTTGTTTGTTCAAAGAATAATAAAATCATTAACATATAGATCAATTTCACTGGCAAATCATTTTTATCAAACTGAGAGATCAAATCATATCATTTGCCTGAACCAGGAAACACATTTGAAAGACCTCAATAAAAAATTAGGTGTCTGTCTTTGTGGAAAGAGGGAGCCCCAGAAAATGGGGGAAATGCAGTGGAATGAGTATAGGGAGCCCCACATTTAGTCTTTGTTGGAAGTTATTTCATTCCTTTTATCCTCAGTTTCTTCATTTGCAGTGTGAGGATAACAACCACAACTACCTTAAAAGAGCTATCAGCAGGAACAAATGCTCTAGAATGCTTACTTTGTTTGTTTGTTATTGAAATGGGGTCACACTATGTTGCCTAGGCTGGTCTTAAACTCCTGAGCTTAAGCCATTCTCCCATCTCAGCTTTCCAAGTTCTGGGACTACAGGTACACACTACTGCGCCTGGCTTGATCCAGGATATTCAAAAGGGCCTTGCAAGGTATAAAATGCTCCATAGTGTGAAGCCTTACTGTAATATGTATACAAATATTTTGAAGCAAAAGTGCTAGATACTGCTATGGTTTGAATATGGTTTGATTGTATTGCTCAAAGGTTCATGTGCTGAAAGGTTGGTCCACAGTGTGGAGGTGCTGAGGTGGTAGAACCTGTAAGAGGTGAGACCTAGTAAAGGTGGTTAGGTCACTGGGGAGGCACACCCTCAGAAGGGATTAATGTAGTTCTCATGAGCCTCTAGTTAGTTCCTATAAGGATCAGTTGTTACAAAAGAGCAAGCTTGGACCCTGAATCCCTCTGACTTCCTGTCTTGCCATGTGATCTATCCCTATCGCACATGCTGCCACCAAAACAACATCTGCCATGTTGTGGTATAGCTAAGGAGACCCTTACCAGAAGCCAAACAAATGGGGTCACCCAGTCTTGGACTTAAATAAACCTCTTTTGCTATATATTACCCAGTCTTGAGTTATTAGCAACAGAAAAATGGACTAGTGCAGACCTGTTCTGCACTGTCCCCACTTAGTTGATAAAGCAACAGCCTGGGCCTATGCTGCCAGGTAGCAGCCACCCTGTCTTCTCTGAGTATGGGTGCCATGAAATTTGATGAAGCAAGTGACGCTTTCTAATTTTTAGTCTTGGAGGGGGAATGATCAGGAAAATATTATAGGTTTTTCTCCTCCTCTAAAATACTTATCCTTGGTGAAGAGATTAGAATAACTTATTAAGAACATGGTGAGGACTTCCATTGCTGCTCTGGTTCTCAGTGACTTGCATACTTACAAGCTGTTGTGTCTTTAGGCAAGTGACCTGAGAAGCTCCTAAAGCTTCCACTGTCTCCTTGGTCAGCACCTGCCTCATAGGATGATTGTGAGGATGGAATGAGATGCTGCATGTGAAGCACCTGCTATGTAGAAAGCAAGGGGCATTTGTGAGCTGCCATGTTATGCCTTAAGACTCTCAGAGTGGAAGGGTCTCTAGAAATCACTTGATCCCAACAGGAGTTGAGGTGGATGTGGAGGGAACCTTGGAGGAGCACAGTGTGAATATATCACCATGACTATCATTATTTTTATGTCAACATCGAAAAGTCTTTCATGGAAAAAGCAAACTTTTGTCTCTATCATGTTGGAACCTAGGTATTTTATTTATTTTATGTGGGGCTGGGGAACCCAGATATTTTTTAAAATGTGAGGTGTGTGCTTAGAAATCATGAACTTTTCATTTTATAGCCAATCAGAGGTGATGTGATATTCCCAAGGCCACTAGCTACAGAGATTAATGTGGGCAACATTTTAGCTGCTCTCCTACCACTACTGCCACCAATGACCTAGAGTTGTCCTTTTAACTTCCAGGATTTTCTCATTACTGTGGTAGAGACACCCTGGATAACATGGCCATGACTATGTGACCATTATCAACCTGGGAGAAACCAGACAGGGTCTGACATTGAGAAGAGGCCAAAATGGGTGCTTGAAATGACAAAGAAAGATATCCCTGGTAAAAGGTCCTGCATAATGGTAGGTCAGCTCCTTGTCACCTGTAGGCAGTACCTCTAAATGATCTTGGCTTGTATGGCCTCCTAAAAGCCATCTGCAGCCCCGTATGAAGCAGATCAGAGGTCATAGCTAATGGGAGACCCAAGTCAAGCTGAGGAGTAAATGAACTTAGATGGAACCTTTGTTTCTCTTAACAGCAGATTTTCTATTTCAAAAATCAGTCTCCTGTCAAGTTTTCCCAGAACACAGATGGAGGTGTGTGGAGTCCCAGGAACAGAATGAGACTCCCAGTTGCCCACTACCATTTGGGTAAAATGTGTTCTTTGAGTTCTGTTTCTGGCATTGGAGAAGGTGGGCCAGAGTCACCTCTATAAATTCTTTCTGTAGCTGGGACAGAGGGGTTGGGTGGTGCTATTCAGGCCCTTTAAGTTTGTCTCAGAGAAGATGTGCTGTGACCCCCTTGCCACATAAGACATAAAAGGCATATGCCATCCCTAGCGCAGTGCTCCTTTGAAATATTCTTACCTACCTGCTATGTAAAGCACCTGTTATGTATAAGAGGATTGCATGAGAGCTACCATCATTATCACTGAAGACTCTCAGAGCATTTGGGATCTTGCTCCTGCTTCCAGGACCTAGCTATGGGAATTTCTGTCTTCCTAGCTTCATTCTTCACACTTCTGCTCCTGGCTCATGGCAAAACACTGCTGCTTCTATCCTTTCCCCTGTCAGACTCTTGACATCCCCACCCCTGCACCATGACTGTCTTCCTGGATATCTGCCTCAAATTTGATTCTGTCATCAGTCTCCTCCTCTCCCCTGGGTGGTCCATGGCCTAGACTGGGGAACAGGAGCTGTCTATTTAGGACAAGGAGCAAAGGTGCAAAGGTTGAGATCTCTTTTGGTGGCCATCCACAGAGCTGAAAGTCACACTGCTGGATCTGAGGATGGAGATGGCCCTCCTTTCCCACTGTCATCTGGCCTCTAACCCCCCAATCATCAAGTCCATGTTATAGAAACTTACACCAACTCTTTTCACACCCAGCAACAGTAGTTTACCTGGACATCAGCCAAATGATCCCCCAAACCTGAGTTTGAGTGATAAAAGACAAATATTGACTAAGAATCTAATTTGTAGAGTCTTCAAGTCTCAATGTGACTCTTGCCATACATAAAGGCAGTTCCCATTACAGTAATAGCAACCAGCCCCAACCCAGGGTGTTCTGGAGTGAGAAGTGGCCTGAGAGAAGGATGACAAACTCAGGACTGTATGAAGCAGATCAGAGGTCATAGCTAGTGGGAGAACCAAGTCAAGGATAAGGCCAGCAACATTTTAGAATGGAGACCTTCCTGAGCCTTAGATGGAAACCCCAGGGTGTTGGTCAGAGAGGCATAGTAGGGACACTAGAAAACACAGGCCAACTCTAGCAGAGCTGAGGCAGGCAGATATGTTGTAGTTATTAACTCATTCAGTCCATATAACAACTTTATGTTATATGTTATGTGTAGTTTTATTATCTCCTAAAAGGGGATATATAGATTAGAAACTGTAAATTATATAACTGATGTATAGCTGAGAAAGGTTAATTAGCTTGCCCAAGGGCACACAGGCAGTAAATGGTAAGGCTGGGATTTGAGCCCAGGCAGTAGGGTTCGCAGGGCTGTTTTCTTAGCCCTCCTGCTAATCTACCAATGGGAGGAGGTAAAATGTTCAGGCTGTCTTTGTCCTCTGTACTATCTGGGCTTTAGACTGGATTTCAGTTCCTAGCAAGAATTAGGAATTAGCATAATGGTTCTCAACCAGGGGAGATTTAGAACAATATCAATGCCTGGGCCCCACCCTTCAGGAATTCTGTTTTCACTGGTCTGGGATGAAGTCCAGCATGCAAGGAGCACAGAGAATAGGGTGGAATAGCAGTTTGCACAGAAGTTCCTCAACTTAAAAATACACACCATCTCTTGGGAGAGATGACAAACATCTAACTCCCATCCGTAGCTCTGCCTCTCCCTCTAGCTATGGCTCTTTCCTCTCTAACCACAACCAGATTTCCTGAGAGGTATCTCCAATCCCCTCCTATTTCCCTCCTTAACCTGCTGCAGTATGGCCTCTGTGAAGCCATTTTTGCCAAGGTCACACCCCTACCCCACACCATCCCTGTGTTGCTAAAGTGAACAGTCACTGCTCAGGACCCAATCTGCTACTGACATGCTTGAATGTGATAGGTGATTTTAACCATTTGTTGCCCCTAGAAACTCACCCTGTCCCAACCTCAGAAACACAATGAAGTCTCCTTGTCCTGAGATTTCACCTCAGTCTTTTTCTGATGGCTTCTGTACTGTGCCTACAAATGCATTCTAAAGGTGGAAGATCCATAAACCCAGGCCCTGCCCTCAAATAATTGAAAGTCTTGTTAATACATGTGCTTTTCCCTCAAATTCCTTCCCTCAAGCTGCTTCCCTATCTGTGTTCCTAGCAGAGACAGAAAAAAGCAAAGCTCATGCTGAGTCTCTTTCCACTCTGTTAGCAAGAACCAGCAATGCCTCCCTTCTGATTAGAAGATGGTTACTGGGACACAGGCTCAGTCCCTTGCCCATGCATATTTCACCAGTATAGTCTTTTAGTATTGAGTAACAAAGGAGTCTCTTTGCAACCAGGTTTCTGGCATACACAACTTGTTTCCTGGATCCTCGTCCTTCTAAACACACAGAAACAAATTTGAACAAGATATATTTTCAGTGTTGTAAAGCCAGTGATTCTCTCATGATTTGTGCCCTAAGAAACAGACTTTGCTACAATCTGCAATCCATTGACCAGGGTGGGGCTGGAAGAAGCAGTGTGAGGAAGGTCAACAGGCTTCTCCTGGTGTCCTGGAGAGCTAGGTTGGACTCCAAATCTCAATGTTTTCTAATTGTTGGGCCTTGGGAGGACCCCCACCCTGTTCCTTGCTGGACCTCAGTTTTCTCCCCTGTTAAATGGTCCATGGCAAAGATGATAGGAATGAGATGACCTCTCTATGCTCTCTAGTAGACCCTCTCTGAGTGCTGGGGAAATGAAATTGAATTGTATCCAGCCATAGTTCACAGACTTGCCCCAGGCTAAGAGAGAAAGTGTGTGTGCAAGAGAGACTTGCAAAAAACAAGGCCTATCTCTGTACACGTCTCTCCTCTGGGAAGGAAGGGGCCTGTGCGGTGACAATAGACTAGGGGCGCTGACTCAGACAGCCAGTTCCTGTTCATTTCCCTTCCCTGCAGGACAGCAGCTGAGCCGGAGTTCAGTCCTCTGTGCACGGCTCTGACTCGGGCCTTTGGCTGAGAACTTTACCTAGAGAAAGATAAGCCCAACTCACAAATAGCTTCCCTTACCAGTCCCGCTGTGATTGGGGGGACAGGACCAGTGTGGCTGTGGGTGTAGGGTGGGGGAAATCTCACTTTTTGAATCAGAACTTGCTGGGCTGCCCAGGGACAACTTCACCAGGCAAAGGAGCATGTGATTGATGGGATCAAACTGACCCAGCCGGGGTGCTGGGAAACAGACATCAGGAAGAATCCCTAGGCACCCCACTGAGGAGCCCGGGAACAGGGTTTGGAACAGCCTGGAGCTCTGTCTCCAGTGCGGGCCGGCAACATATTTTTCTGTTGTTTGAGGATTGACTGGAAGTGGATCCTTGGTTATCCACACTGCTAGGATGGAAAGAGCCGAATCTCTCACCCTCTTCTGGAGTCGGGGAGGTGAGTTGTTGCGGAAGGAGGGTCGTGTGCTCAGCAGAGGGGAGAAGGGAAGGAATTGGGATTCATGGTGGAGAAGATGCTTTCTGCAGTCAGAGCTGTGGGGCAGCAGCCTGGGTTGTCTTGGGAGTGGGTCCTTTAGTACTAGAGGTGTGTGTGGTGTGCAAGGAGGAGAAGGACGGTCACTTGGCAAAGATGCTGTACAGGGGATTTGCAACTGGGTGGCTGTGGAGCTGGAGAGAGTGAATGTGTTCACATCCCAACACTGATATTCTGGGTCTCTAAAGGGATAATAAAAATGACTGAAGAATTGTTTGTGCATATGTGCATGTAAGCATCTCTTACTTTCTATAAGTCAGCATGGATTCTGCATCCTTGTCCCACAGAAGGATCTTGGTCAGTCTTGGGGCTTTACCCATCTCCTGAACTCCTGCTAATATGCTGAATGTTTTTGCAATCCTGAGGCATAATGAGTGGCCAGAAAGAGGTGCCTATTACTAGTTGCTTCTGAACACAGGTTACTCCCAAGCAATCAAGTACTTTCTAGTCACAGTTCAAGTCAGACCTCTCAGTACTAAGATAGAATGAAGTTCATATTCTTGTGCCATACCAGCACCCCTCCCTGGCTTCTGTGAAGAGGATAAGCCAGGTTGGGGGAGATAATAACTCAATTATGTTCCTGGAAATGTGCAGGAAACTATTATGGTGTCAGAAATAGTCAACAGGACAGACTATGAGTCCATGCGGTGTCTCGGGGATTCTGGTTGGCCCTTTATGGCAAGAGTATGTTCAAAAGGCATTTATGAGCTTAAGTCATTAAAAAAACTGAGTGATGAGATAAAAAACAAAGTTCTGTGATGAACATGTACTGCTTGGCATGGAGAATAATCAGGGGAAAGAAGTGTTTAGTCTTCAGGTCTTTGAGGTGCTGTCACAGGGTGAAGTGAGTAAATGAAGTCTGAGTGGGGCCTCCAGTGGCAGAGTTGGGGCCTTTACACAAGGAAGAACTTTCTAACAGACTCTCCAGGGATTCAATGGGTGACCTTCAATAGGATGAAGGCTGTGGGTACCTTTGGGCACATTGTCTTCAGTAAAGAGAGACCTTGAGAAAACAAGGGTATGTGAAAAACCAGCCTTTCTCTTCGGAGGGAGAGGGAGACAGAGAGAGGGAAGGAGAGGCAGCCCTCACCTGGAATGAAGGCCCAGCCTCACCCTGCAGTTGGCTCCCTCCTTCTACCTCCGCAGCCTCTCTCCTGGTTCAGGGACCCTCATTCCTCTCCTTTTCACTGGGCCCCCTGTTTACACTCTCTAGCACATTCTCCATTCTGCAACCAGAGTGAGCCTTTAAAAAACAGACCTGGCTGTTCAAAACTCTTTACTGACCTCCCATCACCCACTGCTAAAAGTCCCAATTTCTTTCTCTTCTCTATTGCCTCCTTTCTACTCTAAAAACAGAGCAGAGATAAGATCGTTTCTCACTCTAATACAACTCTGACATTTCATAAATCTATGTCCTAGACAACTGGAAAGGGCTATATTTAACCTTCCGTCTTGTAGCTTTTAATGGAGGGACTTGCTGAAGGCACTGCCTTCTAATGCTACAGGAGACTAGAGTCTTGTCCTTGTTGTCTGCCAGCCAAGCCCAGCCATAACCTGGAGAGGCCAAACCTAACCTCTCCCTCCAGTGTTGTGGTCAGAATGCTTGGTCAGCCCTCTACCCGAGAGAAACCATCTCCCCTGTCTCTAGGTGAAGGAAGTCACTGTCCCATACTCTGGAGCATGTCCTCTTAGCTTTCTTTTCTGTAGATATGTGAAAGACTCTTCATTGACACCATAGCTGGGATTAGTGGGTGACTTGTGAGCACAAGCATAGGATGGACAGGGCCTGGAGGTATGAGCTGTGAGCCTGGGCCAGGAGAGGGAGCCAAGAGAGAAGAAGAGAAGAAAATATGTTGTTAAGAGTCTGGTCATACCACAGGAGGTAGGGAGAAAGTGATGCTAACTGAGGTGGCAGGCCCTGTATGAGAAGTGTTGAATATTTTGCCCCATGTGACCCTCACAACAATCCTGAGGTAGACACTAGCATTACCCATATTATACTCCAGTGAGGAGGCTGGGGTTCAGAGCAATTAAGTGACATAACCAACATCATACTAGCTAGAAAGTGATAGAACTGAGGTAGAACCCAGGCCTGCCAGACACCAAAGCCTAGTTGCTTTGCCAAGGCCCAGGATGTCCCTGGCTGAATTCATACTGTTCTTTGGAACCGTTCTTATGTACTAGCCTCCTTTCTTTCCTTGTGTTTCTTTTATAAACATGTGTGCTCCTGGCAGGCTCTTAACATGGTCATAACCTAGAGCCCTGGCCCACCTCAACCTTTGCCCCTAGCTAAGGAGTCAGCCCTTAGCTGGGATTTCTTGATGGTTGAGATTTCTTGATGATTGGGATTTCTTGATGGTGTTCCTGCTGTCAGGCCTCATGGGCTGATATCTCTTGTATTCTGTTCTCTTCTGTCTTGCAGATAACAGCTACTGGTACCAGCACTAAAGCAATAAGCTATACTATCCCTTTTTCCATATCTGTCTTCCTAGACTGCTAACACTAATCTCCCCATTCTAATGACCTAGGGCAAATTGTGTTCGAGCTGCAAAATGGAAAAATAGGAGATTCTCTAAGGGCCCTTCCAGTTCCTAATGGTAGGATTTCCAGGGTCTGCCTTTCTGCCTAGTCCTAGCCTTGTTGGCTTCTCACCTACAGTGTTGGGGTGAGAGTCACTATGGGCACAGGATTGGAAAACATCATTGAGCCAAGTAATTCCTCCAGGACTAGTGGGCAAAGCAAATGACAGAATAGTGATAACAGTCATAAATGCAGGGCCTTTTTTTGTTTACCAACTTTTCACAGTAGGCAGTGGTAGGGAGGGGGACTCCAAGGTGATTTCAATGGCACATGCTACAACTGTAAAGAACATTGAATTACATAGTAAGAAAATTATTCTCTTTTGAGTTTTCTGATTACATCAAGGAAAATGCTCAGTGAGGCACTGTTCTTCAACCTCTCTAATGTTTCCTAACCAAGCTAAAACAGGTGTCAAAGACAGGGACTGTTGACAATATTACATAGAATTTAATTACTCTTTTGTGTTTCGTTGTATTTCCTTTTACATTTATTTTCTAGTTATGGTAAGTGATAGTCCTTTTGCTGTTGTTGTTTTAGTGGTTCTGGGGATTGAACTCAGGGCCTTAGCCTTTGTATATGCTCTATCATAGAGCTACATCCCCAGTCCTTTGTTTTAGTTTTTAATTGCCAAGTAAAATTTCTTTTAATATAAATATATTCAAGCAAAAAATATTCATTTAGAGAAAAAGATCAAATGAATAGTAAATAAAACCATTAGTGCCTAACCATGACAAAACTTGTTGAAGTGGAAACAAAATGGCTGCAGTTCAGTCATTACTGCAATGTGGCATTCTTTTCACAGTTGTTTCCTGAGCACCAAGTTGCTCAGTATGGTATAGAAGGCCCTGCATCATCTGCCTCTACTACTGTCCCAGACTTTATTGCCTCCTTCACTCTCTAAAACCTGACACACTTTGTACTTTCCAGTGTACTGTACTCTGTCTGGACAGTTTATCCCACATCCCTTGCCAGCCCATCAAACTCATCTCATCCTTCAGGACTTGGTGGCTCCTGCTCTAGAAAGCCTTCCTTCAATGCTCAGGTTGAGCTTAGTTTAGCACCAGTTCCTTGTTTCTGTTGTAGCATGTCTCAAATTGCTGTAATTATTTGTTTATAGGCATATATCTTCTACCTTTTAGTTCCAGAACCATTTTATAAGAAAAACTTGGAGATAAGGGTGGGGATAAAAATGTAACAGTGACTGGGCCCTGGGGACAGTCCCAGCTCCTGACATCACTTGAATAGTCTTCCCAGATGCCATGCTAGAGCCTTCATAGGCCACAAATCCAACTTGGGGACTGCCTTTGGAGGGATCTTGCAGGTCACATGTAGGAAGTTGATTAGGAAACCTTCAGGATCAACATCTGGAGTCTAATGGAAAGACGCAGTATTGGTTTCAGGGAGGAGTTGAGCTGCAATGCTATCTAATGACAGTTGGACCCGACCCCTTGAGGATCTCTGGAACTAGGTTGACCCTTCAGAGTTGTTTCACTTTACCATGAGGTGACCAGTTCTTAGATGTAGATTGTCCCCAGGGAGGAAGCACAACTTGGGCAAGGGATGTCTGTCTGTGCAGCGGACTAGACATTTCCCAAGGAGGGCTGTCAGCTAGCAGCGTTTGTGTTGGCTGAGGGAATAAGGCCTAGTCCTGAAGGGGAACCTGGGTGTCATATCACAGTGTCCCCCACAGGGGTCTGGTCAGAGCCCTAGCAGCTTTAGTGCTGGGGAGGTAGTGAGAAAAGAACAATAGTTTGAGGAGGGTAGAGTGTGGCTATCAAGTATGTTGGTGACTGGCAGGGTCCAGTAAATACTTGTTAAAAGAATTAATGACTGGGTATAATATTGCAGTCACTATGCTTAGAGGATACAGTGGCAAACATGTCACCAGGAACTTCTGGCATAACTGGGACAATAGATATATAGAGGGGCTATTCTAGAACAATGTGGTAAGTGCTACATCTATGAAGTGTACCAAAGACTATGCTTCCGTTTATTTTGTTCTTGCTTCTCCCTTGGAGGCTTTATCATCTGAGCCTTCCCACAACCCTCTAAGGCACGATTTATTATCTTCAATCTGCACATGTGAAAAGTAAGATTCATAGATTTGCTTTAGACTTCACCGAAGGTCAGATCCCCCAAGCTGGGATGGCCCCCAGCAAGGTCTGCCTTCATAACCCATGCCCTTTCCGCTATTCCACCAGCCCCCCTTAAAGACATGCAGTCCTTTGTAGTTTGTAAAACGCTTATTGTATGTTTCATCTTGACACAGCTTTGCAAGATAACAAAATAAGGGTGTCAAAAGAAAGAAGATTTTTACCTTTATTTTCTTAACCTGCCTGGCATGCTTTCAGAAATAGATATATTCAGATCAGATTTTATCAGTGACATTTTTATACTGGTTTTCTTTTTCCTACACATTCTTAACCACCTGTGAAATTCTGCCTTTGCACTCATCTGTTCTTCCATATCTTGTCTCAAAAGTGAGAAATTTGTGAACAAAATCCAGTTAGTTCCTTTGGAGCTGTTGGCGGGGGATGGAGGTTTTTGTAATTTTTCAGCCTTACTCAAAAAAGTAAAACATTCTTGGTTTGAAACATGAAAAATTATGGAACCATGAATATGTCTGATTTTATGTGTTATTACTACTCTAGGAGATATTTTGCTTGAGTGGGTGGAGGTATAGTCTGGAGAACAGGCCACTTAGAGACAACTGACTCTCAGGCAGAGCAGCTGTTCCCAGTTCCTTCTCCAACACCCATCAGCTATGTCCTCTCCCTGACCTTTGTGCCTACCTTCTTCCTCAAATCTAGACCAAGTCCTTTTTTCCCCCTCTTCATTCCCTGCTTAAAAGATCCCTCAAGGCCTCCTTTACTGTCAAATGCCAAGGTACTTTTTGAGGTGGAACAAAAATAATTCTACTGTCTCTTGCAATAGATTTCATTGTGGTCTGCCTGGTCTCAGAATCGGCCTAAAGCAAAGCATTTCTCTAGAGTTTTCATAGCAGAAGCTATCACATTGTAGAGATCTAACAGTTGTTCTGTGTTCCAGAGGAGAAAAGTCTTCATACATTCCCAGCAAAAGCAAAGGTACATGTTCTGTGACCACACCTGACCCTTACATGTCTTCATTTCCCATCACTATCACAGGACCCTAATTAAAATTTCCTTTCTCTATGGAACTAACAAAATACCATGCTGACTTTATCTATTATGCAAGGGCACCTTCATTTCTACTGATTTCCTTTACTTCCTTATAGGGAGTGTATAATAAGTAATCAGGGCCTAAGTAGAGAGCAATGATCAACTTTAGGCTTTAGAAATTAGCAAAGTAAAGAAATCACCCTTATCGAAGAATAGTTTTCAGATATTGAAAACATGACTCTCATTCAAATATATAGTGATCACTCCATATATGTATGATATGTCAAAATACATTCTACTGTCATGTATAACTAAAAAGAACAAATAAAAAAAGAAATGCAAAAACCCAAATATATAGTGATCAATTGTTAAAGATTTCTTAAACTCATTGATGAAGGAACCACTATTATAGTAAAGTTGGTTTTAAGAAAGATACAAGAATTAAACATGGAATTACCTCAATTAGAATAACTATAGAGAAAAGATACCTCTGCATGAGTGTTCATAGCAGCATTGTTCACAATATCCAAAAGGTAGAAACAACCCAAATGCATTATATCCATATAATGGAATATTGTTCAGCCTTGAGTCTTGAAGACATTGTGGTAACTGAAAGAAGGCAGACATGAAAACAAATTTTGTATGATTCCATTTACATGAAATATCTAGAATATGCAAATTTTTAGGGGGCAGAAAGTAGATTAGAAATTACCAAGGGTTAGAAGGACAAAGGAATGGGAAATTACTGTTTAACAGATACAGTTTCTATTTGGAATGATGGAAAATTTTGGATCTAAATAGTAATGATGGTTGTACAACATTGTGGGTATAATTAATGCCAGTGAATTTTATAATTAGAAGTGCTTAAAATGGGGACTAGAGGTGTAGTTCAGTGGTAGAGGGCATGCCTATCATACTAGAGGCTTTGGGTTCAATCCCTAGCACCCCCACCAAACATGCTTAAAATGGCAAATTTTTCTTACACATATTTTACCTCAACAAAAAATAGCTTAAAAAAAGATGAGAGACTTCAAAGGAATTCTGAAATAATATTTAAAAGTTGAATACAAAACTGGATCATATTGTGGGATAATAGAATTGTAACCTTTGGGGCTATCTTTCCCACTGAACAAAATTAATTTTCATTTCTACGAGACAAATATCATTTGCAACTAATCAATCTTCTACAAATAAACTTCTAACTTCAAAGTCTGGGCCTTAATCAGTAATGACTGGTAAGTTCAGCATGGAAGAGGTTCTCATATGTTTCTTCAAGTGTGCTTGGTGATCTTTTTTGCCTTGTTGTCAAGCCTCAGATAATTTTTTCTTAACACCTTAAATAACACATGACAAAGAGCAACTCCTTTGCGGGTCTCTTTGTGGGTTAAGAGACTTAACTTTAGCTTCAAGGCCTTACTCTCATGGGTATTAGTATCTTGGTGACTTCTGAGACTGCTTTGCAAGGCTGCTTGGGTCCATATTGCACATCACTGTCAGACTGACTTTTCAAAGTGCCACTTTCATTGTGTTCCTTCCACACACAAAAACCAAAATGACTCCTGATCTAGCCACTACTTGCTAGGCAAGCTCTCAGAAGTATCTGGAATTTAGCCTGGCTAGAGATTTGGAAAGGAAATCTCAAGTGTCCTCCCTCTGGCTGTGTCTCCCCTGTTTCCATACCTTTGCTCCCCCCGTGAATGCCCCTGGCCTATCTCTTAGACTAACTGGCTTATGGCAATGTTTCCCAAATTTTAACCATCCATGTACCACAATCACAAATTTTGTTTACTAATTGTACTATTTCCTAACTTTAAAAAAAATCTCTTTTCTAAAAATTCTTCTTGCCCAATGCTGCTGAGTTGATGTACTGGTTAAAGAAAAAAGTTCATCAGTGTACCATCTCAAGTGACCTTCATTTCCTACTAATTGTGTTCTGATAGTTTGGTATATTTGGCCACACAGGAAGATGGTGACCTATTTCTGCCTCCAACATGCAGCCCTGACCTAAGCACATGGTGAGGCCTTACAACATACCCTTTGGTTGACTGACTGTCCTGTTTTCTTTAGCTTCCCATCAAAGTGCTCATGGCTTTCACTTTGTCCCTTTTGTGTGCACAGAAACATTGAAAACATACTTCCTGTCCTCCAGGAATTTATGTCCTGAATGGGGAACAAAAGCAGGTGTTCTAGACAAGCCAGGCTTGGTCATTTTCTTCTTGTGTCACTCTGAACAAGAAGCTTCCCTACCTGTCAGTTTGCTCATCAGTGAGATAACAATAATGAATGCCTGCTTTACTATGTCAGAAACTGGATGAAACTTTCAAATGATGTTTGAGTACTTTGTAAACAACAGAGTGATACCCACATTTTAGCTAAATGATTCCCTGAAAGTTAAATAACAAAGCAAGATAGTCAAATAAAGTATGCTACAAAGCAGTTCCAAATGAATCCTTATGATACTCTAGGCAGAAGGATTCCAGAGACCTTGCTTCAGATAGTTGGGTCATGAGACATGAGTGCAAATTCAGTAAGTTGGGTGAGGTAAGGGGAGGACCTAGGTGTGGAGCATGAAGGAAGCAACTTGAATCCTGGGGAGACATTATTTAATTTGTCACCCATTGTTTGGGGCTGGTAAGGTAGCTAGTTGGGCTCTACAGAGGGAAGTGTGAACAGGCAGTGGGAAAGAAGGCAAGGTGAGCTCAGCCTCTGGAAACCTCTAGTGCCAAACCTAGCCAGGCCTTTCTGTTGGGAGAAACCACTGTAGGATTTTTTTTGTTTTGTTTGTTTGTGTGTATAGTATTGGAGATTGAATCCAGGACCTCACACATTCTAGGCAAGCACCCAGCCCTTTTTATTTTCTTTTGAGAGAGAGTCACACTAAATTTCCCAGACCAACCTAGAACTTGCTTTCCTTTTGCCTTAGCCTCCATAGTAGCTGAGATTACAGGTGTGTGCTACTGTTCCTGGCTCAATGCAGGCTCTTGAATGGAGAAATATGTGAAGAAACCAAGTTTTAGAATGCAGATTCCTCCAAGACCAGAGCTGCTTTTTCTTCTCATATTTTAATTATTAATTATGTGTTCCATTACAAAATAAAATATAGTCATTCCTCAATATCCTCAGGGGATTGGTCTCAGGACCTGCCCCAGACGCCAAAATTTGCAGATGCTCAAAATGGTGTAGTATTTGATATAACCTACACACATCCTCCCAGGTACTTTGTCATCTCTAGATTACTTATAATAGCTAATGCAACATAAATGCTATGTAAATAGTTGTTACACAAAGTAATGCTCCTGCTTATCCCTAATCCACCATTCCTACTTTAACAGTCCCCCTCTCAAGAAGCAACCACAGATGTCCATTTCTTACATGTCCTTCCACAGATGATCTCTGTACATGCAAGTGGGTATGCGTGGAAGGAGAGAAAGAGAGTGAACATAACTGGTAACAGACGATACATAACATTCAGTGTCTTGCTTTTTCACCTAAGACTGTATCTTAGAGAACATTCTTTATCAGCTATATTTAGCTATATAATTCTAAATTGCTTCAAAGTATTCCATGACATGGTAGAACCACAATTTATCTAACCTCTCTTCTGTTGAAGGAGGATTGTTGCCAGTATTTTGCTATTACACATACTACTTCAATGTATATCTTTGTTCATGTGTTTTTCTATGTAGTATATCTGTAATGTAATTCTCTAAAAGTGGAATTGGTGAATAAAAAGAGATGTGCACTTGAATTATTTATAAATGTGTTTATTTCTAAAGTATAGATAATGATTGTATACATTTATGGGGTATAATATGATAATTTGATGCATGATTACATTGTATAATGATCAACTCAGGATATTTAGAATATCCATCAGCTCAAGTGTTTGTAATTTTTTTATTTGTTGTAATTATATATGACAGTAGAAAGCATTTTGACACATCATACGTAAATGGAGTATAACTTCTCATTCTTCTGGTTGCACATGATATAGAATCACATGAGTCATGTAGTCATATATAATTCATTCTATTATCCTTCCTACCCAATATCTCCTCCCCTCCCTTCACTCCTCTATGCCTAATCCAAAGTACCTCTACTCTTTCCTAGCCATCCCTCTTATTGTGAATTAGCATCTGCATATCAGAGAAAACATTTGGTTTTTGTTTTTTTGGGGATTGACTATTTCATTTAGCATGACATTCTCCAGATCCATCCGTTTACCTGTAAATGCCATAATTCCATTCTTTTTAAAGGCTGAGTAATATTCCATTGTGTATATATACCACATTTTCTTTATCCATTTATCTGTTGAAGGGCATCTAGGTTTGTTCCATAGTTTGACTATTGTGAATTGAGCTGCTATAAACATTGATGTGACTGCATCACTGAAAACCTTTGCTACATGCACCTCAGATAGAGCATTAATCTCCAGGATATATAAAGGACTCAAAAAATCTCAACACCAAAAGAAACAAATAACCCAATCAATAAATGGGCTAAAGAACTAAACAGACACTTCACAGAAGAAGAAATACAATCAATCAACAAATATATGAAAATTTTTCAACATCTCTAGCAATTAGAGAAATGCAAATCAAAACTACTCTAAGATTTCATCTCATTCCAGTCAGAATGGCAATTATTAAGAATACAAGCAACAACGAATGTAAGCAAGGATGTGGGGAAAATGGTACACTCATACATTGCTAGTGGGACTGCAAATTGGTGCAGCCACTCTGGAAAGCAGTATGGAGATTCCTCAGAAAACTTGGAATTGAGTCACCATTTGACCCAGCTATCCCACTCCTCCATTCACATCCAAAGGATTTAAAATCAGCATACTACCAGTGACGCAACCACATCAGTGTAATTTTTTTTGCAGTGACAAAATCTGAAATACTCCCTTAGCTGTTTTTTAAGGATTTGCTTATTTTTTTTTATTTTATTTTATTTGGTGCTGAGGATCAAACCTAGGGCCTCACACATGCTAGGAAAGCACTCTACCACTGAGCCATAACCCCAGTCCCTCCCTTTTAGCTATTTTGATTTATATGATACAATGTTGTTTCGATTTATTTTGTACAAAGCTGGGGATCTAATACAAGGATTTGGACATGCTGGTCAAGCACCCTACTACTGAGCTATGCTATCTCAGCCCATATGATACAATACTGTCAACTATAATCATACTTCTACATAATAGCACACCAGAATTCATTCCTCTTATCTAGTTGTGTCTTAGTATCTTTTAACCAATCTCTCTCCATGTCTCTCTTTCCTCTATCCTCCTCGGCCTCTAGTAAACACTTCTCTACTCTCTACTCCTATGAGCTCAGCCTTTTTTAGATTCTGTATTTGAATTAAATCACACAGTATTTGTCTTTGTGTGATTGGCTTATTTCACTTATGATCTCTAAGTTTGTCCATTGTACCACAAATGGCAGGAATTTCTTCTTTTTTAAAGTTGAATCATACTCCATTGTGTGTATACACCACATTTTCTGTATCCATTCATCAGACAGTGGATACTTTAGTTAGTTCCATACCTCAGCCATTGTGAAGAGTGTTACAATAAATATGGTCAGGCAGATGTCTCTTCAATAAACTGATTTCATTTTTTTAAGTAATTTTTTGTGGTGCTGGGGATTGAACTCAGGGCCTTGTGCTTGCAAGGCAAGCACTCTACCAACTGAGCTATATCCCCAGCCCTGGTTTCATATTCTTTGAATATAAACCCAGTAGAGGGATTCCTGGATCATATAATAATTATTATTTTAAATTTTGTCAGGAACCTCTATACTGTCTTCCACAATGGCCATACTAATGAACATTCCCACCCACAGTGTGTAAATATTCCCTTTCCTCCACATCTTCACCAGCATTTTTTTCAGTCTTTATTTTGAGACAAGATCTTGCTAAGTTACTGAAGCTGGCCTCAGACTTGTACTTCTTCCTCAGCCTCCCCAGTTGCAGGAATTACAGGCATGCATCACTGCACCAGGCTTCATTGTGATTTGGTTTGCATCTCCCTAATGATTAATGATGTCGAGAATTTTTTTTTCATATATGTGTTGGCCATTAGTATGTCCTTCTGGAGGTGTCCAACAGTACTTTTGCCTTTTTTCCCCAGTACTGTGAATGGAACCCAGGCTTCATGCATGCTAGGCAAGCACTGTACCTCTGAGTTATACCTCCAGCCCCCTTTTTCTTTATTTTGAGACAGTCTTACTAAGTTGTCCAGACTGGCCTTTAACCTGTGATCCTACTGCTTTAGCCCCCTGAGTAGCTGGGATTAAGGTGTGTGCCACCATGTCCTGTTTTTGTCCATTTTAAAATCAGGATGTTTGGTATTTCAGCTGTTGAATTGTTTGAGTTCCTTGTGTATTCTGGATATCAACCCCTTGTCAAATATATAGTTTATGGATATTTTATCATATTCTGTAGGTTGTCTCTTTTCTCCGTTGATGATTTCCTTTGCTCCGCAGGGGCTTTTTGTTTGATGGAAACCCATTTGTCATGCATCTTAGACAGATAGTGCCAAATTTCCTTCCAAAGAAGTTCCTTCAGTGACCTTCCAACCAGTCATGTAGGAGAGTGCCTGTTCTTCTATATCCCCAGTCCTCATTACAGTCTGTAATAGACCTTTTAAATTTGTGCTTGGTGAACAGGATGGGAACCCAAGGTGGTGGATGGAGGTAGAGCCAGGGTAGGTAGAGGTCACCTGGTTGCTCTCCATGGGTCTAGTTGAGATTTTCGTAAAAGTCCTGGGGTGGATGTAGCTGGAAGCCTTGTGTCCTCAACACCTTAGGTATCTAGTGGCACTCAAGAGTACCCACAATCCACAAACTCACATAGTGCAAGTCCTTGACAGCCAGAAAAGCTTCTTTTGGTCTTTGCTACCCTCTTCCAGCTTATGGAGAACTATTTCTGGACCTCATTATATGCATTGAAAGTCAGGATCAGGAAGCTTAAGTGGCATTCTGTTGGCATAGAAGGACCTCCAGCAAAACCTATTTATATCCACTGTCCCCACATTCAGACACACACATTCATCCAGAAGACCAAATATAGAACTCAAGTGCTAGGTTCAGGGCTGGGGTTGTGGTTCAGTAGTAGAGCACTCACCTAGTATGTTCAAGGCACAGGGTTCAATCCTCAGCACTACATAAAAATAAATAAATAAATAAAATAAAGCTATTGTGTCCATCTCCAATGAAAAAAATTTTAAAAAGACCTAGGTTCATAAGTACAAGCCCAGCTTGTGAAGCACAGCTCTGCGTGGTCTGGGTCTCCAGGGGGATGTGATGGCCTCTTTCACGTCATAAGAACATGGGTATGCTTCAATTTCCTTGCATGGCAGGGTGCAAATATAAGGATTCATGCTGTCCCCAGCAGCTACTTCCCTTCACAACTGATGCCTCAGGAGCACTGAACAAGACAAGCACAACATTGATCACTTCCACAATTCACCCCGTCTTTGTCACAGCCTCTCCTGTTACTCTCCCACAATCTGTCTTTCTCACTCACTGTGGCTTCTTCTTACTGCCGTTTCCCTTGCATCTCCTGGTTTCTGGGCCACCTCACTGAACATGTTCCTCTGTATGTATGTATCACATCCATGCTCCCTAAGACAGAGGCTCTCATTGGGTCAGCTAGTCACTTTGTAATCTAGAATATCCTTATCAGCCTGTGTTTTCAGTGCAGAGCTCCTCATAGGTCATTGGGTACCCTCCAAACCAATTGAAAGGTGGCTAACCCTGACTCAGATTTAGGCTCTCTGGTTTGTTCATTTGTGACCTAAAGAATAATGCCTAAGTTGGGTGCAGTGTTGCAACCTGTAATCACAGCTACTTGGGAGGTTGAGGCAAGAGGATCCCAAGTTCAAGGCAAGCCTGAGCAACTTAGTAAGACCCTGTCTCAAAAAAAAAAAAAAAAAAAAGGTCTGCATATGAGTTTAATCCCCAGTACTACAAAAAAGCAAACAAACACAAACAAAAGAATTGTGCACAGTACAGAGAATAGTTCCTGCCACAAAGCAGTCACTCAATAAAATATTTATTACATAAGTAAATAGTAATCCAGAATTAAATAGTCACTTCTATCCATTTTGCTCAGAAGGGAGTAGGTGAGGCAGGTATGCAGAACATTGTAAGATTCCTCTATGATACATTGGGCTGACAAATTTAGCAAATTAGTTAACTGAGTTTCTGTTATTTTTCTATCTCCAAATTGAGTGGTGCAGTATTAAGAACACAGGCTTTTTCACCAAACATATCTGAGTTCAAATTCTGACTATCACTAACTATTTAGCCTCGGCCAAGTTCCTTGATTTCTCTACTTCTTTCTTTTAGGAGAGGGGTATCAGGGATTGAACTCAGGAGCACTAGGCTACTGAGCCACATCCCCAGCCCTATTTTGTATTTTATTTAGAGACAGGATCTCACTGAGTTGCTTAGTGCCTTGCCATTGCTGAGGCTGGCTTTGAACTTACCATCCTCCTATCAACCTCCTGAACCACTGGGATTACAGGCATGGGCCACCATGCCTGGCTTGACCTCTCCACTTCTGTTTTAGTTAGCTTTTGCATTGCTGCAATCAAAATATCCAACAAGGAAGAGTTAGAGGATGAAGTTATCTGGGGCTCACAGTTTCAGAGGTTTCAGTCTATTGATGGCTGACTCCATTGCTCTGGGCCCAACGTGAACCAGTATATCATGGCTGAAGGACATGGCAGAGGAAAAGAGTTCACCTCCTGGTAGACAGGAAGCAGATATTGGGGGAGGGAAGGAAACTCAGAAAGAGGAACCCTTCCAGGGCACCATCTTCCCCAGTGACCACCTTCTCCAGCCATGCCCACCTGCCTACAAATCCCACCTAGTCATTCAAATTAGGATGAACCGAATAGGTTACAGCTCTCACAGTCCAATCACTTTACTTCTGAACATTCCTGCATTAACTCAGGAGCTTTTGCGGGGACACCTCATATCTAATCCACAATAATTTACCAATAAAGTGAGTCTTACAATATGTATTTTGTTGTGTTGTGAAAACCAGTCTAGACAAAGAATGCAAAGTGTCCACTTCAGCACCCAGTACATAAAACATCCAAAAGGTATTATCTTTTGTGATTTTCTTTGTATTAGGGATTGAACCCAGAGGGGGCTTTTACCATTGAGGCACATCCCCAGCCCTTTTTATTTATTTATTTATTTTAATTTTGAGATAGGGTCTTGGTAAATTGCTGAGGCTGGCTTTGAACTTGCCTCAGCTTCTCAAGTCACTGGGATTACAGGTGTGTACCACTATGCCTGACTCTATTGTGATTCTTAAAGTAATCTTTTAGGTTAAACCTCCTGGTTTGTGTTCACTAAGATCCCAGTAAATGGAAGTTCACTTGCACTTCTAGAGGTAAGTTTGGATTTCTCAAGTCAGCACACAGCCAGGTACCACACACTCTTCCATTTATTGATTTTCATGACTAAAGGGAAAAGCTTTTCCTTTCTGCTAGTTGTGTAACTTTGAGACAAGGCAAGAAATCTCAACAATTTGCTAATATTCCTTTCAAATAGTCACCAATTCTTTCTCCCTCTGATAGTTCTATAACTTGAGTTTTATTTTACTCTCTGAACTATTTCCCCATTTTTCTCTAAATCAATTGCCAGCAAAGGTGCCTTTCCTGCAGATTTGGGGCTTTGGCTATCCCCACTTGGGTGTATTAAGAGTATCTCCATTTAATACACAGGCAATCATGAGTTACCTCCTGGGTACCGGATCCTGTGCTGTAAGCAACATTATTTCTTCAGTCCAGTAGTAAAGGACGTGGCCAAGAAAGGATCTGCTTTAACACTGCTTGCTCCCAGATTCCATGGTATTCTATGGGGTAGGTGGTTCACAGGTTATTTATCTGTCCTAGTCATCATTCATGGACATTGGGGAGGATGCCAGCTTTACCCTATTATGAACAATGTCTCAATTAACATTAGCATACATTTATCTGTGTGCACATATATGAATACTCCCCAGTATAGCTTTTTGAAAGTGGCAGTTACTGGATTAAATAGTGTATGAAGAGTTACTGTGAGTAAGTCCTAGAATATTGCCCTCAATATAAAAGGCTTAAAAGCTTACACTTCCAGCCAGGCATGGTGGTGCATGCCTCTGATCCCTGTTACTCAGGAGGCTAAGGCAGGAGGATTTCAAGTTCATAGCCAGCCTCAGCAACTTAATGAGACCCTAAGCAACTTAGCAAGACCCTGTCTAAATAAAAAACAAAAAGGGCTGAGGATGTTACTCAGTGGCTGAGCACCTCTGTGTTCAATCATCGGGAAAGAAAAGAAGGAAGAAAGGAAGGAAGGAAGGAAGGAAGGAAGGAAGGAAGGAAGGAAGGAAGGAAGGAAGGAAGGAAGAAAGGGAAAAAAGGTCACACTTCCACCCTTACTTCAGCTATTGCATGCCTACATATACACCATAGAGAGGGCTGGGGAGATAGCTCAGTCGGTGGAGTGCTTGCTGTGCAAGAAAAAGGCCCTGGGTTCGGACCCCAGCACCACAAAAAAAAAAAAAAAAAAGTCATATACACCATAGAGAAACTCATGTACTTAACAATGGTGGCACATATTGCATGAATTTTGTTGTTTTCAGTGCTGGGAATTGAACCTATGGGCAATCTGCCACTGTGCTTCATCTTCAGCCCTTTTTTATTTTTGTTATTTTGAGAAGGGTCTTGATAAGTTGCTGAGGTTGGCTTCAAACTTGCTATTCTCCTCCCTCAGCCTCCAGAGTTGCTGGGATTACAGAAGTACACCACCATGCCCAGTTGAATATTGTTTTTAAAAGCCAAAAAAAATTGAGAAACAATGAATAGCTAACTAAAATTGTTGTAGATTCAAACAATGGAATACTACCCAACATCAATATAACTGAAACACAGCTACCTATATCAACATATTTCTCACAAACCTAAGGTGGAACAAAGACAGCAAATTGTAGAAAGATATGTTCACTTTGATGCAATTTACAGTTTAAGAACATAGAAACCAATACTATATACCTTATTATTTATGAGCACATGTACAACACGTTCTAAAACATGCAGATGATTCCAGGATACCTAATTCAGGGTGATGCTTCCTCTGTGGGGTAGGAGAATGCGACTGGGGAGATACAGGAGCTTCAACTGGACCTGGAATACTTTATTTGTTTAGTAAAATGTTCAGGGGCAAAAATGTGAATGTACTTGTTCCTGATACTTGTATTTGTTCCAGTATACTGTTCCTGATACTTTTCTGTATGCTTACAATAGTCCATCATCTAAAAATAGAAAAAAAGAAAAGTAGGGCAGAGATTGCTGCTGCTCCTTTTTTTACAGATGAGGAAACTGAGTTTCTGACAGGCTCACAGCTCCATGGGGTCCCAGCCTTTCATTCAGGGGCACCTCGCATATTCAAGAGATATATAACATCCATAGAAAGAGACTTTTCACCCCAGTTCATTGAAAGCCTCTTCTCTCCCAGATGCCAGTATAAACCCTTGGGTTGGATTGCTTGGGTAAAATAATTCTTGGCTTCTAGATCTGCAAAGATGACAACTGAATTTTTACTGTGAAGCAACAATGTTGCAAAGCTCTTTCTGGAAACAAAATTTGGCCATGATGCTTACTGCAAGGAGTGTTGCCTGATTAGATGGCACAACAGGACCATCAGGCCTTATCAGCACCACTTGGTCTAAAACAGAAAGGGTGGGAAGGGCTGTCTCTTAGTGCTTGGCCCTGTTGCCGTGGCCCCTGTTGCCATGGTCCCCAAGCACTTTTGCTTATGATTTCTCTCAACTGATTGTAGCATCCATCAGCAAGCAGGACCCAGAAGCTCTCTCTGGCAGACTGAGAAGAAGGCTGCTAACAGAAAAGATAGGAATGAATAAGGGAAGTAATTAAACAAACACATAAAAAGAGTAGGTGGAAAGAATTTGGTGTGAGGCCCAGAAAACAGTTCGGTGAATTTTTAGGAATCTTAAGATGTGATTGAAGGGAGGTGGTTGGGTCATAATTTGCTGAGGGCCCATTATTTAGCTGCCATCTGGTACACGTATAGCAACTCTATGCCCTGGATTTTCCAGAATAGTCCCAGTTTCAAGTATACTATTTTATTTGTCAGACAAAGAATCCTGATTTTTGAATCAGAAAATAAGGTCACTGTAGTCAGAGTAGCTCTCTAAGTCATCCAGGAAAGCCTGATTTAGAATCCACCCCCTCATGGGTTGGCAGGGAATTCCCACAGTGCCTGCCCCAGGCCCTGAAGACCTGAGTGAAATGGCCCCTTACACAGTCAAGAAATAACAAAGTGCTTCTTGATTCGTTACTCCTTCTGCACTTCTGTAGCTCGTACCAGAGAATAGTCACAAAGGCGTGGAATTTTGACCTTCACAGAACTGAATTTCAGTATGCACTGATTAACTCTGTCAAGGTAGGCAATACTCTGAGCCTTAATTTCCCAATCTGTAAAATGAGAGCAATAATACCTATGACAGAGTTATTCTGATCAACAAGTGAGATATTCATTATCTTTGAAGCACTATAGGAATGTGTGCTGTTAAAAATTCACTCCACTCAACATTACATGTCTACTGTATGCTAGGCACAAGGCCAGTCCTGGGGACACAGGTGAGTAAAATAGACGCGGTCAGTATTGGTATGGAGTATTCAGCACACAGGAGTAGGCAGACATCAGCCAAATAATCACCCCATGCCAGGTGCAAGCAGGAGAGGGATGTAGCAGAATTCTTTTCTAAAAAGAAAACTGTGCAGGCTCAGAGTTTAGCTCTGTAATAAAGTGCTTGCCTAGCATGCATGAGGCCCAGGTTCCATCCCCAGCACTGCAAAGCAAATACATTAATTAAAAGCTAGCTGGCTGCTGTGGGGAGCCAAAAAGGGCAGGAGAGGTGCTGGGAAGCCACTTAGGAGGCTTCTGACAGTAATAACTGCTTAGATTAGGGTGGTATTGCCAGTGGCAAAAAAATTGTCAGACTCTAGATAGGTTTTAGAAATAGGATCAATGGAACTAGGTGATGGTCTGGAATTTAGGAGTGAGGAAAGAGGCAAGGAAGTATCTTAGCTAGTTGAGTCCAGGACTTGGGTCACTTGGAGCCATAAAGACAGTTCAAAGTCTGCCAAGGATCACTGCGTGGAGGGCTTCCATTTGTCCCCTTCTCCCTTCTGTACAACAGTATGAAGTCAACCCTTCAGTCCAGAAATAAGTTGTTAGACTTGATTGTTTTGTTTGTGGCACTGGGAATTGACAGGGTTGCTCTGTCTCGGAGCTATATCCCCAGAATGTTTTATTTTATTTTGATATAAGACCTTGCTAAGTTGCCCAGGCTGGTCTCAAACTTGGGATCCTCCTGCCTCTGCTTCCCAAGTAACTGGAATTACAGGTGTGTACCACTGCACCCAGTTTAGACTTGATCTTAAGTAACCATTTTGTATTTAAAATTTTTGCTTTTGTGTTGGAAAAAAAAAGCCAAATATGTGTCATTCTGGCATTATGTTGAATACAGATTTCCCCTTAAAGTTAAATCCTTTGTTTCCAAATATTGAACAGGATGTTACTTATTATAACATTTTCCATTAACTTAGGATGCTGGAAACATTCTTCAGTCTAGGTGATCTGGGGACCAGTGTATGTCTTTGGAATTGGATTCCTTTCAAACCTTTAGGCCAGTAGTTTTTATTCTAAGAAGCCAGAAGAGAAGAGGGCATGAATTAAAGGGGAGGAGGGGATGGGAAAGGCCAAAGACAAACTTGAGTTTCATAACAATTAATCATACTTAACCCCAGTAATCCATGCTTTATGGTTTCCAAGGGAATTTCATACAAATTTTCTTTTGTCATATTTTGCAAGTTTGGAACCACAGTCATTCCCCTGACTCCCAGTCCAGTGTTTTTGCTCCTTCGTACACTGCTGGGTCCTTAAAACATTCTCTTCATTTGGAAAGAGGAAGGGCAGGTTTTTGTAATCAACAAAAAAAGTTCCAAGAGACATTCAAGTCCCTTCTTTATTTGAAACAATTTATTCCATGTGCATTGAGCAAGAATGTAAAAGAAAAGTTGCTATTTTCCCACACCACTTGTCCCTTACACATATGGACAGGGCTTTCATTTCTCAATCCTTGCAGGCCCACCCTTTAGAAACTATTATCTACTTGACAATCGGCTGAGACCTCTTGTCTTTTTTATTCTCTCAATTAAACTCTAAGGACTGAGGTTCCCATCTGCCTTGAAGCAAACAAATCTCTTGTTATACCTGTTTCCCAGAAGCTAGAAAGCTCTTTTTCCTTTCTCCAATCTCTATAGCTTTCTTTTCAGAACCCTTGAACCTCATAGTGATTTTTAACTGCAGGTGGCAATTAAATTAGTTTCCCTAGTTTAGACCAAGTCATTTCTTCAGAGCCCCTTGCATTTACCCTGCCCCCTCTCACTCCTGAAACAAGAAAGACAAAAATCACATACTTTTTTTTTTATTTAAACAAATGGGATACATGTTGTTTCTCTGTTTGTACATGGCGTAAAGGCATACCATTTGTGTAATCATAAATTTACATAGGGTAATGTTGTTTGATTCATTCTGTTATTTTTTTCCCTTCCCCCCACCCCTCCCACCCCTCTTTTCCCTCTATACAGTCCTTCCTTCCTCCATTCTTGCCCCCCCAAAATCACATACTAATACCCACTTTCCTGAGTTATTTTTCTCTCTCTAAGCAGGCCTATGTTAACATGAATATGGCAAAATTGCTAGGGATAAGTGGTATCACTGGGTAGGTCTCTCCACTACTGATAGGGCTGACATCACATATATGATAGTGGTCTGTAATTGAGCCTTAGATGGCAACATGGCACCCTTCTTCAGCACTTTTATAGGAAGACTGAGGTGTCTAGAAATTCCAAAGATTTTGGGCAAGCAAGGAATGAACAAAGAAGAGGACTTGGTTCCTCATTTGCAGATGTTTGTATGGTTTTTTTTCCTTTTTTTGTGGGGGTACCAGGTATTGAACCCAGGGGCACTTAACCACTGAGCCACATCCCCAGCCCCTTTTTATATTTTATTTAGAGACAGGGTCTCACTGAGCTACTAAGGGCCTTGCTAAGTTGCTGAGGCTGGCTTTGAACTCACAATCCTCCTGCCTCTCCACCATGCCTGACTTGTGTGTGAGTTTTGAAGGTGAGAGGAAAGAGAAGGACAGAAAATGAGGGTCAAGAAAGAGGAAAACAAGAGCGTTGTTCACAAATGGGGGAGTAGAAATAAAGCTATGAACCATGCATCATGAGGCATCCACACAATAGAATGATATACAACTATTAGGATGAATGAAGGAGATCTCTATGAGTAGAAATGGGCAAACTTCAGAGAGTTAATGGTAAGTTTAAAAAAAATGACAGGGGCTAGGGAGTTAGCTCAGTTGGCAGAGTGCTTGCCTTGCAAGTACAAGGCCCTGGGTTCGATCCCCAGCACCGGAAAAAAAAAAAAAAAAAAAAGACAAGGGTTGGGCATGGTACCCATCTCCGCAATCTGAGCTACTCAGAAAGTAGGTAAAATAGAAATTCTGGCATCACATTTTCAATAGAAGTATTTATTATATGACCCACAAGAATGAAGCACATATGAAATTTTGCATTTTCTAGTGGTAGCCACATGCTCCTCCCACTGATTCGAAACACCACCTTTGTTATACCCTAAATGCCCATATATACGTGTGTGTTTGTTTGGGATTTTGTATTTTATTTCATTCATCTATTTTCCAATTCTGGCACCAGCGTCCCCCATTTCCAGTAGCCACATTAAAAAAAATAAAAAGAGCGCTGGGGGTTTAGCTCAGATTAAGAGCACTTGTGTAGCATGCCTACACCCTGGGTTCAAGCCCCAGCACTGAAAAAAGTAAAAAGAAAGGGGTAAAATTAATTTTAATAGCATTTTATTTAATACAACACATAAAAAAGATTTCCACATATATTCAATAATAAAAATTATCAGTGATATATTTATTTTCTTTGTTCCATGTTAAGTCTTTGAAATCTGGTATGTATTTTACAATTCCAGCACATTTCAATTCAGAATGGCCAATTTCAAGTGCTTGAGAGTCACATGTGTCTGGTGGCTACTGTAGTGGACAGTGGAGATGGAGCAGGCCGAGTTTAAAATGTCACCTAGACTGTGAGACTCTATGGTTGGCAGGAATGAACTAGGAGGTCAGATGTTGAGGATAAAAAAACTCAAGTTCACCACTCGGGGCAACTCCTAAGGCCTCTTGAGGTATGGATTTGTTGACCCCAGTAAACACTGTGTGCTGGTAGGTACAGAGCAGAACAGCTGATTCAAGTACAAAAAGGCCCTAACTCTCCACTGGCCCTGGTTCTGCTGGCCACAGAGATGAGGAAAGAGCCTGGGGGTTCAGGAGATGATTATCTGAGGCCTGTCATAGGTTCCGCTTTCTCTGCCTTCAGAAGTGCCTCCTTCACAGCTTCTTCAAGTACTTCTCACTGTAGTCAAGACCCAATGCCCATTTCCTTTTTTTCAAAAGCAGTGTGGTGTGGCAATGAGGCTCTGAGGAAAACCCTGGTGCTGAGGTTGGGGAGGGTGTGGTGGGAGGAACCCACATCACAGCTTACTCAACAGTAAGATCTTAACTAGGGTGGCTCCACAGCCACTGTGGTCCTGGGCAGCAGTGGTGACAGCCATGGCGACACAGCCTAGAGCCTGGAATGGTGAGCATGGGCACAGTTGCATACTGTGAGGGGATTCGATCTTGGAGTTTGGTGCCTGATGGGTGCTGGCAGTGTGGGAGGAGGCAGGTGTCTGGAGAGCCCAGGAGACAGGGCAGCCAGCTTTGCCCTGGGTTGGGCCAGCCAGGCCAGGTTTGAGAAGCATTTGGACTCCACAGCAGGCTTAAGGGCTTGGCCCCTAGGGGGCTGGCAGGAAGCTGAGAAATGTGATTATCCCCTGCAGGGCCACATGCTGTCCCTGGGCAAAAGCAGTGGCTTCATGCCCACTGCTTGATGATTTCCAAACCAGCTGTCCCCCAGCCTGCCCTCTGCATCTGGCCAGCTACCAGAACCAAGCTGATTGAGCAGCCAGAGACCAGCCAGGGACTTGGCACAGCTATGCTGCAAGAAAAAGGAATTTCTTCTTGTGGCAGCCTTGGAGGGAACTATTTTGTCAGCAGCCCCACCCGTAGTTTTCCTTATTGCCTTCACAGAGCCTAAGGGTGGGACACCAGCATTTCTTTTTCATTCCTTCTGCTGCCTCCCCCAGCCTGCAGCCTAAAATTTCTCAGTGCTACCAGACTCCTGAAGCTCGGGCAACCACTGGCTTCTTTCCGCCTGGTCATACAAGCTGTGGTCTCCCAACAAATCAAGCTGGGGCTCAGAAGACAGAGAAGTTTCACAACTACTCAAAATCCCATGCACATGGCAGCCTCACTCCAGCTTCTGCTACTCTAGCCCCCTCCTTCCAGCTGGCCAAAGGGCAGAAATCCTGCTGATTATAACACTGCCCTGGTAGGTAGCTAAAAAAAACTAGTGTAGAGCCTGGCAGGTACATGAGAGTTTGCCAGTAGAGTTCTCTTAGATGGATGTATGCATGCATGCCAGGATGCAAGGATTAACATGCTCTGGATATTGTCTTTAGTCCTAAAGCTCTAAAACTAAAACTTGTTACCTCATCACTTTCTATAGCAGGCATCTATGCACCCACTGATCTCCACTGAACTAAGAAAAAGTCACATGTAAAGCCAGCCAGGACCATTCCTTAGGCTAGGCTAGGAAAATGGTCACCCAGCTTTATTTCTCCTCACATTATTGCTTTTAGGATCTAGAAGACTGAATCATCCTACCTCAAGAATCAAGGATATGCAGGTTGGCATCGAATGGGCTTCGTTCAAGTCTCAACCCTGTTATTTCCTATTTACATAACCTTAATCAAAAGTCATTTTACCTCACCATGATTTAGTATTTCACTTGGTAAAATGGGGCTAAAATTTCCTACCAAGGAGTGTGGCAAGGAATAAATGAGGAAATGTATTAGATTCAACCCTATGAAATTGCCCAAAGTAATTGGATACCAGCAATTTTGTATGGCTCAACCTAATATAAAAAGTGCTTTTATAGAGTATAAAGCACTGTTATAACTAGCCCTATATAAGTATTCATTATTCTTAGGAGATATAATTTGAAAGTCACAGGATTTTTTTTTTTTTTTTTTTTTTTTTGCAATAAGTGACTAATTCCTTTCATCAGAACACAGGTGAAACTAACACAAGAAGCTGCTTCCCCACCAACTGTAGGCTATAGGTATTTTCTGGAGCATTTCAACCTGAGAAATGGGGACCAGGTATTTTTAGGAGTCTAGACTTAGTTCACAGAAAGCAAAGGAAGTGAGCAGCAGGATGGCTTATGATAGCTCCTACCTGGAAATGGTTCATTCACCAAAGCACAAGAGGAGTTAAGGCATTCTCCTGCCCCAGGTGGGAGTTCTTACTCTCTAGTTCTGGTTACATGGAAGAGGCTACTCAGGACAGGCCTTCCTTGCCAGAAGGCAGAATCACAAGGGCCCCAGGCTACAAGGCACTTGGAGGAAACTAAAAACATTTGGGTGTCAAGGTGACAACTTTACCCTCTCTGGTGGCAACTGTCAGGTGCCGGTAACTCCTCTTGACCTAGCAAAGGCTCAAGTCTAACAAAGCTTGGATTCAGAACTGATAAATGCAGTGGCCACAGTAGCAGGGGGATCCCTTCGCCATCCTATTCATCTGCTACTCAATCCAATGCTAGCTGTAAAAGTCACTGGGATTTCAGGCCAGAGGAGACTGAGAGGGGTTGAGAAAAATGTCCACTAATTGACTCTGCCTTGGGTGCTGACGTCCCAGACTAACAAGGATAGCTGAGGCCCTAAGCAAACATCTATGGAGTATCTACTCAGTGTTCCTGCCAAGGGTACCATTGTCAATTTGAGTAAGATAGTCCTTCATTATGTATGATTGTCCTGTGAATTGCAGAATATTTCACATTTCATACCAAGATAAGGGTAGAGAGCACCCTGTGAGCCTGAGAACTGGAAGATCCCCAACTGCCAATGCTCAGGAAAAGGGACTAGGCAGAATGGTGGCTTCTCCATAGCTCCAAATGACTTCTTGGAGGAGACTGCTTCAACAAGATGCTCCATAACAAGTTGGATGGCCATGAGCAACACCATGGACCTGATGCCTAGGTAATCTTGGTTGGGCCAGTAGAGATAAGTAAAGTCACTCAAATGGAGCTTTGGACCAAAGGTAGAAGGGCCAAGGAAGACACCTTCTGAGAACTGCCCAAATGGTTTCTGCATGGGGCAGACAGGCAGTGAACTCTGTTAATCTGGACCCCCAAACCTGACCAACATGTGGCAGAGGGTCTACACGGAGAGTGGAGTCAACTTGGCCAGGTGCCAAATTATCAGTTTCCCATCATCCACCAAAATGGACCTAGGATGTATAATAGTTATTTAGGAAAATATGAATATTCAATCAGAACTACAGTGTAGATTCCCCATAGCAAAGAGGTGTTTGGCAAGAATTTTGTGTACTTGAATTGGGGGGAATATGGCAACATTATCTCTGCTAATCTCTAATTAGAATTTAGTTTTCCTTTCCATTATGAACTCAGGCAGAGTGCCACAGTAGCATTAACAGTTCTGTGACTTTGTCTCCAATAGGAACCACAGATATTTTTATATCTCATTACTGCTGCTGCAGGTATCTTGAAATCCCATTCTACCCACTACTACTTCAAAATTGTGACAGTTATTGGACCTGCTGCTAGATCCTGTTACCTAATATGTTAATAATGAAACATATGTTACTATGTCACCAATTTTAAAACATATATATTGATAACTTTAAATCTAATTGACTTTGTAATCCCTTGTATTTTATTTATGCTTATAAAAACATTTTGAGGAGGAGGTCCATAGGTTTCATCAGATCCTTGAATGAATCTAAGTCATAAAATTGTTAAGAAATCCTGGTTTAGAGGCTTGACAGGAAATTGGCCTGATTGGAGTCAATGGGGAAGGTCTCAAATATAAGGAGAGGAAGCATATACTTTTGTTCTGTAAGCACTGAGAGGATGCTGAGAGGTTCTGTGCAGGAGGCTGCCCAAGATGATGCTGGGGTCTTCAGCTTGGGATTCCAGAAATGGCAATAGCATTAACAGAAATAGAGAAGTTAAGAGGGCTAGGATAGTGGGAGAGAGTTCTGTCTTAAATAAGTTAAATTTGAAACTAAAAAAATATAGACACCCAGGTAAAGATGTCCCCTGGGCTCTGGGAAATGTAAGTGAGCAGCCATAGCAACAGGAATGATTTGGGAGTTATCCTTCAAGATGACCATGGAAGAATTTGGAGTAATTGTACGGCAGTGAGAGAAAAGAGGGACTATCATAGATGAGCTGCTCCAGGAAAAGGATTCCTAGACAGAGACTTACATACAAGAGGCAAGTGCTTTCTAGAACAGTCCTTGTGAGGGAGTAAGGGGGGACCAAGGCAGGAGTTGAATTGTGATGTATTTGTACCAGAGACCTCAGCCCATCCCACAGGGTGCTCTGGAACTGAAATGATCCTTTGTATCACCCCAATTGAGACTAGGCAGCTGGGCCTTTCTTCTATCTCCCCCATAATCTATTGACTAGATTGTGGATGCAAACTGGTCCCCAGGGAAGGGGGACTCAACTGTGAGTCCCACCCTACCACACATAGTCAGTTATAGGGGTCTTGGTGTCAGGAAGCCAGTGCTATAAAGAATTTGAGTCTTAATACCTGTAATTCAGAGTTCTTAGCATCTCCTCCAACCTCTACCATTTGGAGCTAAGCTAGGTGGGATGGGGTGGGGAGAAGTTAGAAGAAACTGAACTGTTGCCATCTTCTGCAGTGTGTTTACAAGAGGTTACCAAGCTAAGCAAGTCAACCACCACAGAAATGCTCTGTGGCCTCTGTGTTCCTCCCTTTTTGGGGTGTCCCCCATCTCAAAGAAAGGAAGGATGTCACCACAATGTGGTTAGAGCCTTGCTTACAGGGCCTGTGGGTTGCCCAGGAAACCTGATATTGTTAGAACCACCAAATAAAAGGAGGTTGGGCTTCATTTTCAAAGAGAGAACTGTAAAAACTTGGCTTTTGATTTTGAATTGCATGTCCCTACACCGAAAAGCAAACCAAATAGCAACTGAACTAATTAGGCATAAACTTCCCCCAACCTTTGAAATTTAGAGTAGCTATAGGAAGCTTGCATCCAGAAAAAAAATCATTCATTCATTCATTTCACCCACACACAAAATGGTAAGTAGAAAGGCTATATGGCTTGAAGGTCAGTTTTTATTGTTGTTGTGTGTAGATTAAAATATAACTTAAAGATCTGGGGGGTGTTGCTCAGTGGTAGAGTATGTGGTTAGCATCAAAATAATAATAAGAATTTTATTTGCCAATTTTGTTTTGTTTTATTTTGGTTTGGTTTTTGCGGTACTAGGGATGCCAATGTACTTTTTAAAAAAGTCTTGAAGATCTGGCCACAACAGAAACATCAGCTAAAACTGAGGCATGCTGCCCTCTTGTGGGTGGGCATGAGGTTCACCTTGGGGCCCCATTCAGCTTGTATCTCTCCTTAGGGTTACCTACCTAAGCCCTGTCAGCTTTGGTGCACAGGAGCCTAGACTTGACTGAGCTGAATGCTGGGGCTATGATGATGCACCATGTTATCATTCTCTTCAGAGGGCTGTCTCTTTTGCCCTTGTATGGCTCACTGTGTAGTGTGGGACAAGAACCAAAAATAGAAGACAGAGTATTGTGGGTAAAGGTGCAACAAACATAGTCAAACAAAGTTGGGAAAACTTTACAGAGATGTTAGAATGACAGATAGACTGCTACTAGGTGCAGGAGGTGGAATGGATGGGGAAAGGAGGCATTCCACTGCAAAGGAATAGGTAGAGACCAGAAAATGGTACTTCTAAATGTGGCATGTGTAAAGTGGAAAGGTGGCTAAGAAGACTGGACTGGGGAAGCCTTATCTGCCAGGTCAAGGAACTGGCATTTTACCCTAGCAATCTTTTTGTGTTTTCTTTTTGCAGTACTGGGGGTTGAACTCAGGGGGACTCTACCACTAAGCTACAGTCCTGCTTTCTATATCTTATTCTTAGATAGGATCTTGCTGAGTTGCCTCAAACTTGTGATCCCCCTGCCTGAGCCTCCTGAGTAGCTGGGATGACCAGTGAGTGCCACAGCACCCAGCTACCCTGGCAGTATTGAGGCAGAGAGGTGAGCTGATCTGATTTGTATGTCTAGAGGATGACTCTGGTGGCCCCATGGAGGCTGGGCTACAAGAGAACAAGTTTCTAAGGAAAAACGGCAGGTAGGAGATTCTTGGAATTGTTTAGGTAAGAAGTAATGAGGCTTTGATTTGGGAAAGTGCCAATGAGTGGAGGAAGGGATGAATTCTAGGGGTATTTCAGTTAGATTGACAGCTCTTGGTGATTCCTCAAGGTGGGAGGGAAACATCTGCATGCCATGCAAGGTGAGTGTGCTCTGTTATCCTAGCCACAGAAGTAGCTGCCCTGTTTTCAGGGTTCTGTGACATTGTCAGCACTTACCCGTCCATTAACACACCCCAATCTCAAAGCCAAAGATAACCCACCTGACCAGGTGCAGTGATGCACACCTGCAATCCCAGAGGCTTGGAAGGCTGAGGCAGGAGGATTGCAAGTCCAAGCCAGCCTCAGCAATTTAGAGAGACCCTAACCAACTCGGCAAGATCCTGTCTTTAGATAAAATATTTAAAAAGAACTGGGGGCTGAGGAGATAGCTCAGTTGGTAGAGTGCTTTCCTTGCAAGCACAAAACCCTGAGTTCGATCCCCAATACCACAAAAAAAAAAAAGAAAAAAAGAAAAAAGAGCTGGGGATGTGACTCAGTGATTAAGCTTCCCTGAGTTCAATCCCTGGTACAAAACAAAACAACAACGACAACAACAAAAATAAACAAAGATAGTCCACCTACTTCCTATCTACAAGGTATCTTGCAGGACCTACTAGGTGCGAGGTGGAGGCCTACAGCATTTTCCTCAGTGTCATGCACAGAATTGTCACAACTGCCCTGGGAAATAGATACTATTCTTTTTTTATACCAGGAATTGAGCTCAGGGGTACTTAACTGCTCAACCACATCCCCAGCCCTTTTTAGTTTTTTTTTTTTTTTTTTTTTTTTTTTTTTTTTGAGACAGGGTCTCATGAAATTGCTTAGCTGGCCTTAAATTTGGAATCCTCCTGCCTCAACTTCTTGAATTGTTGGGATTACAGGTGTGTACCACCACACCTGGCTAGGTACTATTCTTACACTGCTTTACAGATGAAGAAACTGAGGCCCATAGAGATGATGTGATTTTCCCAGAATTACTCAGCTTATAAGTGATACAGCAAGAGGTTGAATCCATGTAGTTTTCTTCAGAGCCTCCCATTCAGGCCAAAAGAGGGGCCACAGAGCACACAAACCTTGGGCTGATTAGCCTGAGCTAACTGTGACAAGTTAGTGGCATATTTAGCCCACATGCTGCTCTAGTGAACATCTAGATTGGAACCTCCAGGCCTCAGAGGGGTGATCGAGTTCTGGGAACTTGAGGCAATACCAACCAGGTAGGGAGGAGGGAAACTCTGAGTGCAGGTTACTGGTGAGGAAGGAAAGCGGTCAGGTCATACTTCATCTCATCCTTGTCCAAAACATAGACCCACCAAGAACTGTCAGTTTTGCTGGATGTCAAATCCAAGTTCCTGAACACAGCCCACAGGTTCTTGAGGTATGCAGCTCTTGCCCATGTCTGCAACATCTTTTCTTACCACAATCCCTCTCAATCATATCCTGCATGTTCACTGATTCCTTTTCATCAGTCCTTTCCCACCCCCAGGGTCTTTGCATTTGCCTTTACACTCTTGACAAGCATTCTCTCTCTCTCTCTCTCTCTCTCTCTCTTTCTCCCTTCCTCCTCCTCCTCCTCCTCCTCTCTCCCCCTATTTTTTTGTACTGGGGATTTAACCCAGGGGTGCTTTATCACTGAGTATACCCCCAGCACCCCCTTTTTATGAGACAGGGTCTTGCTAAGTTGCTTAGGGCCTTGCTAAGTTGCTGAGCCTGGCTTTTAATTTGTGATCCTCCTGCCTCAACCTCCCAAGTCTCTGGGATTACAGGTGTGCACCACCATGCCCACCTCTTTTTATCTCTCTTTGTATGACTGTTTCCTTCTCATTATTCACATCTGCTCCATTTCAGTGTGAACTCTATGAAAGCAGAGAGTATCTGGCCTTTTCACCATTTTATCCCCCAATGTCTATGTGCCTACAACACAGAAGGAGCTCAATAAATGTTTGTCGAATGAATGGACTCATTATTTTGGCACCTACTGTGTGTCTGGCCCTTTACAAATATTAATTCATTCAATCTTCAAAAAATCCCTATGAGTTAGTTATGATTTTTATTCCCACTTTGAAGATAAAGTGGAGAGGTGATATGACTTGCCCTAGGACACAGGACTTAGGAAGACACAGAGTTGGAATTTGAAACTCCTGTCAGGCTGTCTGTCTTACAACAATCACTCCAAAATATGAATTCAAGCAGGATTTTTTCTTTTGCAATGCTGGATGGAACACAGGGCCTCTTTTATGCTAGGCAAGTGCTCTACAGCCCCCAAGCAGGGTACTAATTGAGAAGGTCCAGGGCTCCATCTTCCCTGAACCATTTCATATAAATGACTTAGACTTCCTCAGGAAGGACTTGAAGCAATTCTGATGGCCTCTCAGTTGGGGTTGTTAATACCCTGGTTGTTCCATTTTTTCATTCTTGTTTATTACAAACCCCAGAGATCTATAGAAGTACTTCAGAAAGCAAAGCAGAATTCCTTGCCAAATGAGAGGTCACCCTATTCCAATGGGAGATGTAGCTGAAACCCACAGGACTAAATATCCCCCAGAGAATTCAGGGACTAGAGGAACAAAATGCTTCCCTCTTGCTCTCAAAATGTTCTCCAAACTTCTAATTTCCCTAAATCCTTGCTACTCAAAGTGAGATATGAGGACCAGCAGCAGCAGCAGCATCACTAGAGAGCACATGAGGGATGCAGAATCTCTGCACATGCACCCCTCTCCACCTACGGAAACATAACTTGCATTTTAACAAGTTCCCCTGGGGATTTGGTGATTCCTATGCCTAAAAGGTTTGAGAAGCACTGGCCTAGAGTGACTTCACGTGGCCTGAGCATGACTTCATCAGGTAGACTGGGAGCAGGGGATGAATCTTGGTGTTGCATCCCCAGGGCCCTTGTACATGCCCACATAATCCTACACCAACACCAAGTATGTCCTCAGTAATATATATATTTTTTGGTACCGAGGATTGAACCCAGGGGCAGTTAACCACTGAACCATATTCCCAGCCCTTTTTTTGTATTTTATTTTATTCAGGGACAGGATCTTGCTGAGTTGCTTAGGGCCTCACTAAGTTGCTGAGGCTGGCTTTGAACCTGTGATCCTCCCACCTCAGCCTCCCAAGCTGCTGAGATTACAGGCGTGAGTCACCACACCTGGCAGTAATGTTTGTTGAATGAGTAAATGTGTGAAGGAATCTAGTAACCTATAGCCAGCTTAGGCACAAAATTTTATGTGCACTGTGCAGCTCTTCCCCCTCTTATCACACTTCCTATAAACTAACCAATGAAGAGAACAGCCCCAGGACTCCCCTCCTGGCCTATGATTCCAAGAGGAAGGCCCAGTGACAGGACATTTGTTTATATAGGCCCTAGACTTCAGACAAGACTTTGAATAGGCTTGTCCCCTCCCTGTTCTTCCATCCTCTCAACCAAAAACCTCCAAGGAAGAACTTCTGAAGTGTCCATGCTCTTTTATTCTGTCCTCATTTAGGAGATGGCCTATTCGGCATACTTGGCCACCAAGATCCCTGTGCCACTTCTCAAATAGCCCCCTGGAAATCCCGGTCCACCCCCACAGGTGAAGAAGGTGCTGGCTATCAAGCCCTTACTGCATGCAGAACCAAAATAAACCCCTGTTGATATGGAAACCAGTCGAATTATTTTAAGAAAAAAATTGCTCCTTCATTAAGTCAAGTTGTTATGGCAACAAGAATTAGGAAAGTAACTTGGCCATGGAGGTTATGTACAATGTTTGGAGACTGAGAGTTTTCAGAATAATGGAAAGCAATCTGTAAGCATATCTCTCTGGCCCCTGACTCTGCCTTGGGAGGGATGTGAAGGCCAATTGAGGATCCCACTGCCCCACCTGAGTTTGTGCACGGTGGCTGGAAGCCACTCTCCAGGACTCTGCCTGTAGTGATGCAGGCTGAGGCCATAAAGGATTATATAAGAGGAAGCCAAGGAAGGCTTTATACCAGAGGTCCAGCACAATGTAAGGGGACCCTACACTCAGCTGCAGAGGAGCCTTTCAAATTCCCAAAATTAGGGGAAGGCAAGCAGAGGCTCAAATAAAAATAGCAATAGCTACTCTTTTGTGTGGTTTTTTTTTTTTTTTTTTTTTTTTTTGGTACCAGGAATTGAACACAATGTGCTTACCCACTGAGCCCCATCCCAGGCCCTTTTTAATTTTTTAAATTTTGACAGGGTCTCTCTAGGTTGCTAATAGCCTCACTAAGTTGCTAAGGCTGCCTTTAAACCTGTGATCCTCCTGCCTCAGCCTCCTGGGCCACTGGGATTACAGGCTTGCACCATGACATCCAGCTTTCTTTTTGTTTTGTTTTGAGATAGGGTCTTGCTAAATTGCCCAGACTGGGCTTAAACTCACAATTCTCCTAACTCAGGGTCCTGAGTTGCTAGGCTTAGAAATGCTTGCCACTGCACCTGGCTATAATAACTATTCTTTATTGGGTCTTTACTGTGAGCCAGACCCTGAGCTAAGTTTTTGACACACTCACCTTTAATTCTCATAATAATCCTGTTAGGCATTCTTATTATCTCAATTTTGAAAATAGGGAGACTGAGTCTTTGCTCAGTGAGGTGAATTGCCTGAGGTCACACAATAAGTGCAGAACTGGGACTGGAATCTTAGGTTGCACTTGTGGCCTCTGCTGCAAAGTCAAGGTACTCTTAAGTTGAAACACTGCACCAGACTGTTATCTTACATCCACATTCATTCATTCATTCATTCATCTAAAAATCCTTTACTGAGCACCTACTCTGTGGCAGGACCTGAGGAAATCCCAAACATGACACTTGCTTTTTTGTCTTCAAGGAGAATAAGGATTCTTCCAATGGGGAAAAACTGTACGGTAAGGAAAATATGATACAAATCGACCTGGGCAAGTTGCCAGGTAGTGGGTGCCTAGACCTAGCACCAGAACCATATGAGCAGCAGACCTATTGCTCCTCAGAGGGACCCTGTCCCTCCTCCAGACTTCTTCTTTATTTCAGATATTCCAAGGGGATTCCTTTGACTCAGGAAACACTGAGTGGGAAGCAGAGTTTGAGGGCTCAAAATGAGAGGAAAGGGGCAGGGGCCCCTGAATCTCCAAGATTTAGGAAACTGCTTTATCGGAAAGGAGAGGAGTTGAAGAGGCCAGCCTACATCAACTTTTTTCTGTTTCCTGCCCTAGAGCTCTGCAAAATGCATGGTCAACCTTGACGATTGCAGTTTGGGATGCTGCCCTGAAGGTGTTTGGGCCCCAGTAGAAATAGTTGGCTCCATCCTTCTAAGCCTACACATTAAATGCCAAGTTTTAGGCTTTTCTTAATACATGGCAATGTCTGTTGCTTCTTTTGAAATTTCCATTTAGTATTAAGTGAATATAGCTCTTAAGTCTTTGCCACTAGAATAAGCTACTGTTGTGAGATGATCCCCACTGGGCTGTCTGCTGGTTTGCTCTGTGTTATGGCTAAAGCCTGCCAAATTGGGGCCTGAGAAAGAACTCCTCACTCTCCGAGGACAAAGCCTTCCAAAACTGCCTAGAAGATCGCCATCCTGGAATTCTGGCAAGGCAGGCCTGAGGCACACCTGGACACAACAGACCCCAGTGAGTGCTAAGCATAAATGGGGTGTCTGTCAGGACCACCCCCCCCCACACACATGACACACCCCATTTTTTGTGCAGCCAGTAAGGGACTGAAGTTTGCCATCAGTTGAACAACTCCATTCTCATTTGATCTTCCCTGTGAGGTAGATGCTGTTTCCCATTTTATAGAATATAAAACAGAGGCACATGTTCAAGGTCATACAGCTAGGAAGCCACAGAGCTGGGATAAAGAACTTCAGAAACCTATTCCTTACTGCTTCCTAGGCTAGAACAACCAGAAAAGTGCCTTATGCATGACTCTGTCAACTGCCTCAACAGCACCAACCACACATAACTTTTGTTTAACTCTGTTATCAAACCCACTACCTATTGGAGTCACCAAGAGTATGTGATTACAGAATTCTATCCAGAGCCTTCTGGAGCTGGGCGCAGTGGTGCATGGCTGAGGCAGGAGGATTTGAAGTTTGAACCCAGCTCGAGCAATTTAACAGCCTAGATCTCAAAATAAAATTTTTCAAAAGGATTGGGGATATGACTTAGTGGTAGAGCTCTTGCCTAGCATGCATGAGGCCCTGGGTTCAATCTTCAGCACCACAATAAATAAATAAACAAACAAACAAACAAACAAATAAATCGATCTACAAATCCATCTCTTCAAACACTTATGAAATTGTATCTTCTTTTCCAGAGTAGGATGGGAAGTTAATTCTTAGACCTGAATTTAAGCATACATCTATTGTTTACTAACTGCAGGGTCTAGACAACTTATAGAGCCTCACTCAGTGTCATTTTTAAAAAGAAAATGTGTTGTAGGAATCAGAGATAATGTATTTATAGGGTTTGCCTAATGCCTGTTATACATCAGGCATTAGGCAATGCCTAATAAATGTTTTTAGGAGTCACCTGGGGAGCTTTTTAAAACAGCCTGTGTTGAGTCTAACTCCAAGTCAAGTAAATAAAAAATCCCTGAAGGTGCAGTCCAAGTGTTAATATTTATACATCCACTGGTTGGTTCTAAGGTTCAGACAGGGTTGAGAACCCCTATCTACCCACAGGTGCATGCCCACACTGGACTCCCATTTGGGCAGAGAAGCAGGCATGCTTGTAGAGGAAATTGTATTGTATACCCAAGCATACAACAGTGGTTCCTTGGGCAGCTACACCAGATCTGGCATGACATTCCAGGAATGATGCCCATAGCTCCACCCCTCAAGAGTTCCCAACCAGTGGAAAGACAAAAATCATCAGTTCTCTGTGGTCAGGGTTGCAGCCCTGGGTATAGGATCATGTAGCAGCTGACACCAGGTAGTAAACACTATCAAAAACTAAAAATTAAAACCTGGGTGTGGTGGCACACACTAAAATTCCAGCCACTAGGGAGCTGAGGCAGGAGGATCACAAATTTGAGGCCAGCTTGGAAAACTTAGCAAAATAAAGTAAAAAGGTTTGATGATGTGGCTCAGTGATAGAGTGCTTACCTAGCATGCAAGAAGCCCTGGGTTCAATTCCCAGTACCATGAGAAAAAAAAAAAGAATAAGAAGTGGATATTTGCAAAGAGAATTGACTGAAATGGAATTTATTCAGCATGTATTTACTGAGCACCTATTATGCACCAGTCACTGTGGATGTGCTGGTGACTAAGACAGACAAGGTTCCTGAACTCAGGGGGTTTATAGTGCAGTGGAGGGCAAACAGAAACAGCGAAATTGATAAACAAGTTTTAAATGTTGGTAGGTACTTTATGAAAAGCAAGCAGAGTGGTCTGGCTAGGGTGACTAGGATAGTGACACCATAGGAGGATCAGAGAAGGTCTCTCTGAGGAGGTAATAGTTGAGCAGAGATTCAAGTGAAGGAAAGAAACAAGTGATTGTGATCATCTGGTAGAAGAGTGTTCCAGGCAGAGGGAGCAGCAAGTGCAAAGATCTTAAAGTGCGAGTGAACCTGGCTTGTTTGAGGGGCAGCAAGAAGGCCCCTGTGATGGAAAAAGAGCAGAGTGGTAGGTGATAAGGCCAGATCACTCAGTCTTATAGATCATGGTAAAGACTTTGCATTTTATCCTAGAGTGATGAGAAGCAATGGGAAGAACTGTTGTGCTGGAACACAATAGGGTGTGGTTTTTCTTCTTAGTATAGCTGTTAGTAAACAGCTTTATTGAGATATAATTCACATACCATATGATTTACCCACTTAAAGCATATCATTCAATGGTTCTTAGAATACTCCCAGATATATGCAACCATTACCACCATCTAATTTCAGAACATCCTCATTATGCCAAAAGGACACATTTTACTTATTAGCAGCCACTTCCTACTTCTGCTAACCCCCAACCACCCTAGCCCTAGGCAACCCTTAACCTACTTTGCCTATTCTGGACATATCATATAAATAGAATCAGACAATGTGCAGCCTTTTGTGACTGGTTTCTTCCACTTAGCATAATGTCTTCAAGGTTCATCCATGTTGTAGCCTGTATCAGTACTTCATTCCGTTTTATTGCCAAATAATATTCCATTATATGTGTACACTGCATTTTGCTTATCCATGATTTGTTGGATGAACATTTGGGCTGTTTCCACCTTTGGACTATTATGCATAAAGCTGCTATACTTCTGTGTACAGGTTTTTATGTGGACATATATTTTGGGATCTATTGGGTAGATACCCCAGTAGTGGAATTTCTGGATCATATAATAATTCTATGTGTAAACTCTATGCTTCATTACATGAGGAACTTCTAGGCTGTTTTTCAAAGTGACTGCACCATTTGATATTCCTCCCAGCAGTATATGAGGTTTCCAACTTCTCCACATCCTCACCAACACCTGTTATCATCTGAAGTCTGATTATAGCCATCCTAGTAGGTATAAAGTGAATGTCATTGTGGTTTGGTTTGCACCTCCCTAAAAACCTGTGATGTCAAGCATTTTTTCCTGTGTTTATTGACCATTCGTATGTTCTATAGAGAAATATCTATTCAGATGCTTTGCCCATTTTTTATTGCTGCCTTTTTATCTTTGAGTTGTAATATATTCTTTATTATATTCTAGATACAAGTTCCTTATCAGATATATAATTGGGAAATATTTTCTCCATTTGTGTGGATTGCCTTTTCATTTCCTTGATGGTGACCTTTGAAGCACAAAAGTTGTTTTTTTTTAATGAAGTCCAGTTTATCTAATTGTATTTCTTTTGTTGCTCAGGCTTGCTTTTGGTGTCATATCTAAAAATCCATTGCCTCATCCCTGAATGACTTTTGAGAACAAAATTCCTCTGGTTATTGTTTGGGGACAGATGGGTGGTGGAGTTGCTGGGTACCAGGCAAGAAGAGGAATACCAGCTGTCAAGAGGGTTGATCTATGCACAGCTTGATGATTCCTCTGAGGATCAAGCGCAGAATGTCAGCCTCCTGATTGAGAGCTAAGCTCTGAACCCTACAAGGTGGCCCAGACGCAGTCACAAACACTGATATGTTGGTTTCATTTGTTTTCTGCAAATCCCATTTTCTGATTTTGAACCTTATTGGGGCAGCTCATGCATTTGGGCTCAGGGCCAGGTCAGAAGGTGATCTGGGTGGCCTCCAGTGGCTGAGTAGGAGTCCCTGTCATGCTCATTCAATGTGGTAGCTGAGAAGAGGTCCCTCCCTCTGGGCCTCAGTTTCCACATCTCTATTGCATGAGGGGTCTGGACTAGGGTCTCAGGTAGCCCACAGGCTTTTGAATTCTCACTTCCCCATTCTCACAGGTGGCTGAGCACAGCTGTCAGAAAATATTTATCATGGTAGCAAGGGAGAGTTTGAGCAAACCACAGGATATTTACAGTATGATCCCATCTTTGTTTGGCATAAGAAAACTTCAGGAAAGATAATACCCAAGGTCTCAGCAGTGATTGTCTCTAGTGTGTAGGATTATGAATGCTATTTTCCTCATTCGGTTTGTTTGTATGTTCTGATTTTCAACTGTGCTAAGTGTGTTTTGTGTTTGAAATGAGTACAAAAAAGAAAAGCATAACAGAAAAAAAATTAAGACTGGCAATATTATTTATTTATTTGTTTGTTTATTTATTTATTTATTTATTTATTTATTTATTCTGATACTGGGGATTGAACCCAGGGACACTTTTTTACTGAGCTACATCCCTAGGCCTTTGTATTTTTTATTTTGAAACAGTCTTGCTAAATTGCCCAGGCTGGCCTTAAACTTGTGATCCTCCTCCTGTCTCAGCCTCCCTAGTAACTGGAATTATGGGTGTGCACTACTGCACGTGGCTTGACAATTTTTTAAAATGAATTGTGTGGGGACCAATGGAAGAATGTGTGTCAGCATGCCATTCATACTGCAAACCAAGTGAGGTTGGATGTCCCAGGAAGCCAACTCTGAGGCAGTGGTTAGTGTGCAGGAAGTTTGTTAGGGAGTCTCTTGGGATCCCCAGCTGTTAAAAGTGGGTGAGGAAGTAGGATTGTGCAGAGCCTAACGTAAACTACAACACAGTCCTAACAAGGGCTTCTGTCAATAGGTCAATCAGAGAGGAAGCTCTGGGGCTGAGTCAGCTTCTCCCAGTTGCCCTGAGTTGGGGTGCTGCTGGGGAAGGAGGTGTGACATTGGAAAAGGCAATTTCCAAAGACAGTTAACAATAAAGCACCTTCGTCTGGCAGCTCCGCCGTCTGTTAGGAGAGTAAGTCGTTTATCCCTGAAGTGGAATGTGGGTGGCACATAAGGTGGACTGCTTGGCAGAAGTGACTTCCATGAAGGGCAAGGATATAAGCAGATATTGTGGGGAGGGAAGTTAAAGAGGAAAGACTGTTTTTAACTCAGTGTCCTGGCTACATCTATCACTCTCAGCTCTGATCTTCATTCCTGATTTGTGTCCTTAGGTCATGACCTTTAAGGGCCATCAAAAGGCCAGCAACCATTAGGTGTTTCTGGGATCCAAACATTATTTTGGACCTTATGATCCTTTAATTGCTCTGGAATGCACACAGGAGGAGGTACTCCTGGCATGTTTTATCAATGAGGAAACCTAGGTTCAGAGAGGATGAACAGCTAAGTCATATTGAGGCAGTCTCAAACCAGATGTCTCCAACTCCAGGGGTTACCTTCTTTCCCCAGGAACACAATGATTTTTTTTTCCTAGTCAGATGTACAAATCTTTTCTTCCTTATTGATGTCAAATTGGTTAGTTCCCCGTGCTCACCAATCAACTTTCAGATGAGTTAGTTTCAATCTGCAGATCACAAAACCAAATTTGGCTTAGTTAATGAAACTCACTCTCTAAAGAGACCCTTACTCTCCCAGAAGTCTGCTCTTTTAGGAGGGGGACCAAACCTTCTTTCACCAAGGACAATCCTTAACTTCCTCAAGTTTGGAGGAACAAAGGAAGCTGCAGGCAGTCTGGCTGAGTTAATCTTAAGTTAATCTTATTAACCTGTGAGATCAATTGGCTGCAAGCACCAGACAAGTGACAGCATGGGCATTTAATTCAGCAGTAGCTGGGGCAGCCTGACGGCCACGGACTGATTTATCAGTCCTTTTAATAGATGGGATTGCATTTAGCTAATTGAGTCTGAGGCTGGCATGAATACGACAATCCCCTTGTGATGTGGAGCTGCTCAGTGGATGCACTGCCAGTGCAGAAGGAGGGATGAGGGAAGAAGAAGAGAAAGGCAGATGACAAGTAATTTCCCCCTTCTTAGCCACTGTATGGACAGGTCTGACTTCAAGGTATCTCTGACCTGTGTGCTACTATCAGAGGCAGCATAGTACAGGAAAGTAGTCTTCAAAAGGTGGTCCTAGCATTACAGCATCAGTGTCCCTTGGGAACTTGTTAGAAATGCAGATTCCTGGGCCCTACCCCAGACCACCTCACTTGAATTTCTGGAAGTGGGGCAGAACATTCTGTGTTTCAACAGGCCTTCCGGGGAATTCTGATGCACACCAGTGTTTGTTATTCCCCAAGGAGTTATGAGCACAAATTCAGGCAACAGATTATAGCTGGGTTATAGCTGGATGATCTGGGACAAGCCCTCTAAATTCTCAGTGTCTCAGTTTCTTCATCTGTGACATGAAGGAAATAATAGCACCTGCTTCATAAGGTTGTTCCCTTAGCATGACAGTAAATTTAACTGGGTAGTAAAGTTTCTGTGATTTGATAAGTAAAAAAAAAATGGTATAAAATTGTCATTAATATATCTGCATATGAACTTGGGTGATTTCTTTGTGATTTCTTTCTCTAATCACAAACTTTTGAAATGTGATTAAGACTGAGGACATAGAGTAGTGGTTGAGTGCTTGCCTAGCATACTTGAGGCTCTGTGTTTGATCCCCAGACCACAAAGCAGGGTGGTGGGGGAGAGAGAAGAGAAAAAGAAATATGGTTATTTATATATCTTTGGAATACAAATATTAAATAATTTCAGTTGGACAAGAAAAAAACATAATGGATCATGGATAAACAATTGGCAGAGTTGAAGTAAAGATTATTCTAGAGTTCTCATGATATAGGACTGCCATACATGAGGCCCAACTCCACTTAGGCAGGAGATTTGTTCTGGGCTCATCAGGTGGCATCAGACCAGAATCAAACCCAAGATTCCTCAAGTTTATAAGGGCAAGAGATGTGAACAGGAATCTGGTCCACCTTGGAAAGCTTAATAGTAGCAAACATGGCTGACCCCAGTGAGGACAACTTGGGGGTAGCCATGGGGCTGGGAGATGGACTCATCCTCAGAAAGGGAGAAAGAGTTCGGCTGAGCGCCATGTGGTCTTGGAACCTGTGTGAACTTGCTTGTGGCTTGTTGCTGTGGAAAAGTCTGAACTATTTGGTGAAGCTTCAAGTAGATCTCCATCTGCAAAGGTATAAGTACAGCCAGCTAATCAGTGAGCTCTATGTCTCCATCTTGCCACCTCCATATCTGTAATTTCTAGGTCCTGACTGCGTTGTGAACTTCTAGCATAGGGCAACTATAGCATTGCAAAATCAAGAGCCAGCTCAGCTGACTGGAATGGGTGGAATGGATATGTGGTGAAACTCCAACCACGAATGCTACACTCAGCCCCACTTTCCCCTTTTAATCTGTGATCCCTAGAAAGTAGACACTCTTGCTAGTTTACTAAGGCCAGAGTGTGGTGCTTGTCTCTATGGTATATTTCTTTGCACCCCAGTAACCACTTTACTTTTAATGGTATCATATCTGTTTATACATGTGTATATCCCAAACCTGTGTGGGATCTATTCTGACGAAGTAGAATGTTTGCAGTTTGTCACATAGCTGTCCTAATCACATTTTGTGACCTTTGATTTGATGCTTCAGTGTGATATTATGGTATATTTTTGACTCACCAAACCTCTTTTTAAATTTTTTTTTCTTTTTTTGTACTAGAGATTGAAACCATGGGCAATTTATCACTGAACTATATCCCCAGCCCATTTTTAATTATTTTTATTTTGAGGCAGTGTCTCACTAGGTTGCTTAGGGCCTTGGCTAGGTTGCTGAGGTTGACTTTGAACTTGTGATCCTCCTGCCTCAGCCTTCCAAGCTTCTGGGATTACAGGCCTGCACCACTGGGCCCAAACCAAACTACCACTACTACTACTGCTACTACTTCTCCTCCTCCTCCTCCTCCTCCTTCTCTTCCTTCTCCTTTTCCTTCCTCTTCTTCCTTTTCCTTCTTTTTGGTAACAGTTTTATTGAGACAAAGCATGAATACACCATACAATTCATCCACTTAAAGAGTATAATTCAGTAGGTTTATACTGTACTAAACTAAATTCAGAGAATTGTGCAGCTATCACCACAATCAATTCTAGAACAATTTCATCACCCGAAAGAGAAACTCTGTGGCCATTTTCACAGTCACTCTCCATTTCCCCCCAAGCCCCACTCTAGCCCTATTCAAACACTGATCTACTTTCTATCTTTATGGATTTGCCTATTCTGGACATGTCATAGAAATGGAATCATTGACTACGTGGTATTTTGCAATGGGCTTCTTTCACATAGCATGATGTTATCAAGGTCCATCCATATTGTAGAATGTATCAATACTTCATTCCTTTTTATGGCTTGATAAATTCTGTTGTATGAATAGATCATATTTTACTTATTGATTTATCCACTCACCAGTTGATGTACATTTGGATTGCTTCCTCTTCCTGCCTATGGTGATTAATGTGGTCATGAATTTTCATGTACAAGTTTTTGTGTGAACATATATTTTCAAGTCTGTTAGGTGTATGTGTAGGACTGGAGGTGCTGGGTCATAAGGTTGCTCTGTAACATTTGAAGGAACTGCCAGACTGTTTTCCAAAGTATCTAAACCATTCCCACCAGCACTGTATGAGGGTACTAGTCTCTCCACATTCTCACCAGCATTTTTTGATTATAGCTATCCTGGTATATGTGAAGTGGTATCTCATTATGGTTTTTATTTGCATTCTCCCAATGAGTAATTATGTTAAGTATCTTTTCATGTGTTTGTTGGCCATTTGTATATCTTCTTTGAAGAAATGTCTTTTTAAATCCTTTGCCAGATTTTTACTTGGATTATTTGTCATTCTATTATTGATTTGTGAGATATATATATATGATCTAGATCAAAATATCTTATCAAATATGATTTGCAAATATTTTCTCACATTCTGTAGGCTGCCTTTTCACTTTCTTGATGGTATTATTTGTAACAAAATTTTTAAAGTTTTGATGAAGTCTATTTTTGTCCATGGTACTATTACTGTTACATCTAAGAAATCTTTGCTTAATCCAAGGTCTTGAAGATTTATGCCTGTTTCCATCTACATTTTATAGTTTTAGCCATTAAATGTAGGTCTTTGATTCATTTTGAGTTTAATGTGTGCATGAGAATGAATTCCAACTTCATTCTTTTGCATTTGAAAATCTAGTTACCCCAGGATCACTTGCTGAAAAACTATTATTTCCCCATTGAATGGAATTGATACCATTATCAAAAATTGATTGGCCATAAATGTGTGGGTTTAATTCTGGATTCTCAGTTCTGTTCCATTGAGCAATATATCCATACTTAGATTAGCAAAACACTATTTTAATTATCATAGCTTTGTATATAATTTCGAAATTGGGAAGTGTGAATCCTCCAGCTTCATTCTTTTATAAGATTGTTTTAGCTATTCTGGGCCCTCTAAATTTCCATATGGGTTTCAGGATCAGCTTGTTGATTTCTACAAAGAAATAGGGATTTTAATAGGAATTGTGTTTAATCTTACGTCAATTTGAAGAATATTGGCATCTTAACAATATTAAGAATTTTTATCCATGAACATGTAATGTCTTTCCATTTGTTTTCATTTTTAATTTTTCATGTATCATAATTTTCAGTGCGCAAGTTTTGCACCACTTTTGTTAAATGTATTCCTATGTGTTTTATTCTTTTGATGATGTTATAAATGGAATTTTCAGGTTGTTCAATGCAAGTATGTAGGAATACAATTTTATATTGATTTTCTAGCCTACAATCTTATTGATCATATTAGTTCAATAGATTTTAGTGAATTTCTTAGAATTTACTATATATTTGAGATCATGTAATCTCTACAAATAAAGTTTACTTCTTCGTTTTCAATCATATGTCTTTTATTTCTTTTTCTTGTCTGATTGCTCTGGTTATGACCTCCAGTACAATGCTAAATGGAAGTGGTGAGAGTGGACACACTTGTCTTATTCCTGATCTTAAGGGGAAAACATCCAGTGTTTTGCTCTTAAGTGTAATGTTAATGTGGGTTTCTCATAGATGCCTTTTGACAGGTTAAGGAAGGTCCCATTCTTAGGTTGTTGAACGTTTTTATCACAAAAGAGTGTTGAACATTTTATCATACTTTTTCTGTGCCTACAAAGAATATCATGTTGATTTTGGTTTTACTTTTTTATTAATATTTTTTAGTTGTAGTTGGACACATATTTTATTTATTTTTAGGTGATGCTAAGGATCGAACCCAGTGCTTTAAATATGCGAGTTGAGCACTTTACTGACTGAGCCACAACCCCAGCCATTTTTCTATTGATATGATATATTACATTCGTTGATTTTCAGATGTTAAAATGACCCTGCATTCCTGGGAAAATCCCCCTTGGTAATGGTATATGATCATTTTTATATATTACTGGATTTGGTTTGCTAATATTTGTTGAGGATTTTTGCATCCATATTGACAAGAGATATTGGTCTGTACTATTCTTTTGATGTTTTTGTCAGTATTAGTATCAGGATAATGTTGGCCTAACAGAATGTGTTGAGAAGTGTTACCTCTTCTACATTTTGAAAGAGTGTGTGAAGAATTGACTTTAACTCTAAATATTTGGTAGAATTTATCAATGAAGTCTTCTATGTCTGGGCTATTTTTTGTGAGTAGTTTTGGAATTTGTTGTTGTTTTGTTTTGTTGTTTAGTTTTCGCAGTGGTGGGGATAGAACCCAGGCCTTGAGCATGCTAGGCAAGCACTGTACCACTGAGCTACATCCCTAACCTGTGAGTAGTTTTGATTATTGATTTGATCTCTTTATTTGTTGTAGGTTTATTTGGAGTTTCTATTTCTTCCTTAGTCATTTTCTATGTTTTTTTTTTTCTTTCTAGGAATTTAGGCTTTTCATCTAAGTTGTTTAATTTTTTGTCGTACAATTGTTTGTAGTATTTTCCTTTCTAACCCTTTTTGTTTCTACAAGGTTGATTTTAGTATCCCCTGTTTCATATCTGATTTTACTAATCGAGGGACTTGTGTCTCTTATTCTTGATCAATCTAGCTCACCAAAATTCTTCTGGATTCCCGTTTGACTCTTAACCTCCTTCTGCCTATGTTTGAGAACCTTGGCCAACCTAAGAACATATTTCTATGTCTTTTATAGTCAAGAAAATAAGTCTTCTCAACATTCCTGCTTGTGGAGTTCTCAACCTGAACCCCAAAGCATATTGTTCTGTTCCCTCTGCTACCTGAAGTAAATTCATTCTGAATCAGCTTCTTTATTAGCCAGTTGCTTTGGTGTACATGGCTCTCACACTCCTACCCTCTCATTGTGGAAATTAAGCTACAATGTTTTTAGTACATGGCCATCAGTCAATTGTTATTCATTTCTCAATAAATATGAGGGCCTGGAGAAGAGCAGAAGGCATTGGACCCTGGCCAACTGAAACTCCTAAGCAAGGCATTGTGGGTAGGCCTGGGACCTGGTCTTCATGAGCATTGCTCACCATTGAGTCTTGAATGGAAACAGACAAAATAAGCAAAGCCAAGGCTTCCTGCTGTTTTAATCATATGTCTCATTGGTTATAGTAGTGCCCAGGACAGTGCTACCCTGGTTGGCAGGAACTCTGCTGACAGGTGGGAAAGTCAGGAAGTCAGGAAAAAGCACTTGGGATTTTGGGCAAGTACCAATTCTGACTGGTGCTCTGGTGTACCTGACCCAGTTGGTAATCTTTCCTCTTCTCTCTGCAAGCCCTAAGCTTGGTTGGGTGCTAGGGTAAAAGCATTCATTAGTTCAGAAAATGTCTTAGAGCCAACAATATGTCCACTTCAAGATTATTTCCAGACTAATGGGAAATCTGTTTGTGCAAGCAATTTTAAGATGAAGCAAAATTCACCAACATTTCCCTGCAAGGAAATGGCAACAAATCAACTCTTTGGGATGGGTGCGTCGTGAGCTTGAAACTCAAACCAAGTGTGACAGTCTTAGCCCCACCCTTGGCTGCTGACTCAAGACCAAGAGGAAGAAGGAGTTGCCAGACTTTATGATTTCTGTAAACAGTTCTTGAAAGAGAAACCACAACACTTGTCCCTCTGCCAGCCCCTAGCTTGTCCCCATAGCTGACAGGGAAGCCATTGTCTTTTCTCAGACACCCTAGGGCAGGGCTTCTGAACTTGAGCTCCTTGGACCTCCAAGTGGTGTGTGGAAAGAACTTAGGGGGTCTGTGAACTTGGATGGGAAAATTATTTGATCTCTTCTCCACTAACCACAAACTGAAATTTAGCATTTCCCCACATTATGAATGTAGGCAACAAATCATAATTGTGTTAATAGTATCTGTGACTCTGTCACCAACAGAAATCACAAATATTTTCAAATCTCATCACAGTTGTTATAAGAATCCTAAAAAATCACCTTTGGGCTGGGGATGTAGCTCAGTGGTAGAGCACTTGCTTAATGTGTGGCATCCTGGGTTCAATCCTTAGCAACATACCAAAAAAATCATTTCTGCTCACCATTATTTCAATATTTCTAATCTATATACTCACTACTAAATCTTGTGAGTGATTGCATTATTAGAGTAGTGATATAATTGGACCACAATGATAAAAATACTTTATAGCCATTTTGGTATGAATGATTTGCTCTGTAATTCTACATATTTTATTTTTCGCACATGGAAATGTTATTCTGAGAAGGGGTCCAGAGGTTTTGCCAAACTGCAGAGGGATACATGACCTAAAAATGGTTAAGTCCCTGCCCTGGATCTTGAGCTTCATTCCTGAGCCACAGAACTTTGCCTATTTTACTGCAGGATTCAAAAGAAATTGCATGCTTGTGCTATGACATTGGACAGGTTCAACCTTTTGTGACATTTATTTATTTATTTTTCTGTGCTGGGATTGAAACTAGGGCCTTGCATGTGCTCTACCACTGAAGTGCATTCCCAACCTGTGCCTCATTTCTTTTTCTTTTTTAAATATTATTTTGTTGTACATGGACACAATACCATTATATTATTAATTTTTTTATGTGGTGTTGAAGATCAAACCCAGGGCTTCACACATGCTAGGCAAGTGTTCTCCCACTGAGCCACAACCCAAGCACTGTGCCTCATTTCTTAATGTACCAAAGGCGGGATAATAACAATACTTACCTTATAGGGTGGTTGTGATGATTAATTCATGTTAAGCAGTTAGTGCCCCCCCACAGTCAGGGCTAACAAAGTTCTAGCTGTTTTTATTATTCCTGGTTCATATAAATGAGCTTATGAATATATTTTATTATTACCTTCATTTTCAGAAAAAGGAGACTAAGGCTTAGAGAAGTAAAGCAGTCAATTCAAGGGCACACAGCAAGGGAGTGGAAGAGCCAGGATTCAAAACCAAGTCTGGGTGACTCACAAGTCCAGCAGAGGTCACTCTCTACTATATCACTGAAAGGCGTGATGAACTTCAAAGAAATGGTGGTCATCAACAGGGAGCTCAGCTGGGAAGGAGCAACCTACTCTGTAAGCTCCTGCCTCTTCATCCCTGCTTGTCACTACTGTTCACATTGCCAACATTTTCTGGGGGGGTCCCAGCTTCACTTGCATGCCATTAGCCCTTGGCCAAGTCTTAGGGAGCCAGTCCTCCTTCCAAAGACTACTGCCAGCCAGTGGCACATGCCTATAATCCCAGTGACTCAGGAGTCTGAGGCAGGAGCATCTCAAGTTTGAGGCCAACCTCAACAGCTTATTGATACTTTGTCTCAAAATTAAAAAATAAACTGGGCTAGGGATATGGCTCAGTGGTTAAGTGCCCTGGTTGTTTCAATCCCTAGTACCAAAAAACAAAAACAAAAATCCAAGTTATTGCCAATGCAGCCTCCGTCTGCAAAGGAGACAAGACCATATTCTCACACTCTCATACTGATTATCAACCTTGCAGCCATGAGTTTACATTGTAATTATGGGCCAGCCTTTGCTGTTATGGCTCAAGCCAGTGGGACCAGGGGTAGTGGGCTGAGTGGAAACTCGGGAAGGATGGGGCTTTTCTGCAGAGTGGAGGCAACTTCATGGAAGAAGCTGAGGAGAAGATTGCTGGGTGGAGTTGTCACGGGAGAAAATGTGTCTCTGAAGAAGGGTCCAAGGAGTTCCCCGAGAGAAGCAGGAACTTGACTCAGGACCAGTAGTCTTTTTGGTATATATGACAAAAAAGAATTTCAGCACAGGCCATTCAGAGGCATACAGAGAAGTTCATTTAGGGAAGTAGATAATTATTCAAGGGAGAATTGGGGTGATTTCGAGAGAGATGCCTTTGGGGGTAAAGCAAGGAATACACATTCAAGACAGAATGCAATGAGGGCCATCTCAAGAGTGAGAGATGCATTTTGGGGATTCATGACTCTTCTTTTAAAGGACATTGATGAGGGGTGGGTATGGAATGATACGCAGGAATGATATTAGTCCAGTGATCTCAAGACAGTTTCTGGTGGTCTAGTCAATCTCAGGATCCTTAGGCTGAGGTGGTCGTCATTATCTGACTTATAGATAGCACCAGAAAGTCCCCTAAATTATAGGTTCCTCAAAATGTCTTTCTTTGCTTATTCTACAAGCAAAGATTAACAATGCAGATAGATTTACAAATTTCCCAGAAATCTGGGACTAACAGGCTTGGAAAGGAGACAGGCTCCAGGAGTGACAGACCTGGAAAAGTATGCCGAACTTCTGAATTAAAATCCTATTTTCTTGCCAGGAGTGGTGGTGCATGTCTGAAATCTTACCTATTCAGGAGGTTCAGATAGAAGGCCTATGAGTTGGAAGCCAAACTGGGCAACTTAGTGAGACACTGTCACAAAATAAAAAATTTAAAAAAGGGCTAGGGATGTTGCTCTATTCAAAGATAAAGCTCCCATCAGTTCAATCCCAGGTACCGCGCCCCCCCCCAATTGTTTTCTCATCCTTCCTTTGTGTCTCCTTTCTACCTATTTCTTATTTCTTCTACCTCAGAATGGGCCCTAGAGTGTTTGTAAATTTCTCTCTCTTTCTCTCTCTCTCTCTTCTTTAGACAAGGTCTCACTATGTTGCCCAGACTGGTTTTGGACTCCTGGGCTCAGGTGATTCTCCTGCCTCAGCTTCCCAAGTGACTAGGACTACAGTTGTGCCCAGAATGTTTGTGAATTTTTAAGGCAAAGAAAATGGGATGTTCAAAGGCCCAGTGGCATGAAAGGGCCTGGTATGTGAATTAAATAAGGAACTCATTCACAATGTCTGGAGTTTGGACTGAAGAGAAGGAAGGAGGATAGCATGGGCAGATGAGATGGCAAGGTTGGATTATGACCAGATAGTGAAGAATGTCAGAATCTGGTCCACGAGTCTTCCTCTAAGGAAGGGAAGCCATTGAAGGATTTTTGTATAGGAACAACAAGCCTAAATCTGTGAGTTCAAAGGACCATCATGGCACCCCTGCAACACCACTACACAGGCTTATAGAAGATGGATTGATTGAAGTAGAGGTTAGAGGCCAGGTAGACTACCAGGGAGCTACTTCAGTAATTCAGAAGGGGGAGAAAGAGATGCTGAAGTAAGAGAGAGAAGTCTTAAGCTTCTGGACACCTCCACCCTGTCCCATACCCAGACAAATCTTATCTCTGCACAGCAAATGGGGAGGAAGACCGGACTTGCTGAGAATACTTACCTTCCTCAGGCTCTGTTGTGGGGGTTCTACAAGATGAGGCTTCCTTGGGCCACAAGGCCATTGCCAGGAATTAACACTTTCCATTTTAGCTTCTTTCTCACATTAACAGCCCACAGTGAGAACAGAATAAAAAGCCAGGGCCCTGCTTTCCAGCACATACACACCCCACCCCCATCCCCAGTAGAAGAGTTGCTGAGGTGAGGGGCCCCATGTGTGTGTGGCTGACAGGAAGGGGAGGGGGGTGCAGGGAGCAGGTCAGGGCCTGCTCTCTGTCAAAGGAAATATCCACCCTTTTAAGCCTTTAAGAGACTGTATTCTTCCAAGTAGGTCCCGTTGTTACCAGGGCAACGAAGAACTCTGGGCTTTGTGTTTCTGCATGGAGTCCCTGGGGAGAGGTGGCCTGCTGAGCTTTCCCTAGTCTGGGCAGGATGCAGGAAGTGCTAGCGGGAGATGGATCCCCCCCCCATTTGAGTGTAGTCTCTGGGCTTGTTAACGCCTGTGCTTATCCCCTGGAGGAGCTCACACAGCCCTTCCCCCAGCCTCATGAGCCAGTTCTGGTGGTCAAGGACACAGGCTTTGGCTCTCATGGACCTAGTTTCCCAAGACAAGACTTCAGCACCTACCCTATGGCACAATTTCTCTCAAGAGGGTATCAGTAGCTATCTGAGGTAGGTGTGCAGGAGAGGCAAGTTTGCATCAGACCATGGTACATACTGGGGAATCTTAGTACATTTATTTCTCCATCACTTCCTAGGTTGATAGAACTGGGTCTCTGGGCTGGTTCCTGCTCTGGGAACTGTATAGGAAGGCTCAGAACCAAACTGGCCATTGAATGTCGCTTGACTAGTTAGTCCCCAAGCCTTGGGCTGGACTGGGCATTAGAACTGCCTCAGGAGCTTTTTAGAAATGAAATTCCTGGAGATTCTGTTTCTGTCAGCCTCAGTCAGGGTGGAGGGTAGAGTTTAAGAGCACCAGTTCTGGATGCCAGACTGCTGGGTTTCAAGGTCAAACTCCAGATATGAGGCCAGTGACCTTGAACCAGTTGCTTGACCTCTTGGCTGCCCGTTCCCTCACTTTTTAAAAAGAGTGAGTACAACCATCTAGCCTGCTTCACACATAGCAAGATATTCTCTGCCTTCCCCCAGCCCTTGGAAAGGTTTGAGGACCCATCACCATCCTGATCACCCTTCTACTACCTCCCCCTTTCCCTCCTTCTTTTCCTCAATTCTGGTATTTCCTTGCTCCGAAATGCGAAAAGGATCCTGTGAGGTGCAACCTGGTCCCCTTCTATTAGACAGCCAGGACCCCAGGTGGGGCCTGTCCACCTCTAGATGCTTCCAGCAGCCCAGAAATGCATTAGCATCTCTGACAGTCCTGTCAATCTGCTAATTCATTCTGAGCCCACATACACCCACATTCTTTTTCACGTGCTTCTAAGCCATATCTCCCCCACTCAGGCTCCTGAAGTTGGATTTCTGAACCTGACTGTAAGATTTCACATTTGCCCCTAATAAAGTTCACGTCAATATATCCTTGCAGGTGAGGGAGATTCCCTCCTGATTCCATTTTGGAGGGAATCCTCTAGTATGCTAAGCCTCATGCCGTCTGCAGATGCCCTTAGCAAGCTTCCTCTAGGTCTCCATCCAGTGGCCCATTCACTCACTCACATCTTCATTTCTGTGCCAGACTAGTGTTGAGATCCTACTGTGTACCAAGCCATGTGCTGGGCCCCAGGGATTCAACAGTGGCAAAACAGATGAGGCCAAAGAGGGGATGGGACTTTTCCCAGATCCCAAATGGAATCAGTAACAGGGCTGGACTGAAATGCCAGGTTCTTTTCCCTAGCTGCACAGGGCTTCCAGCTGAAGGGTTAAAGCAAGGATGATTCTATTTTTCTTAATTTCTCCCACCTTCTCTGATTGGTCTTTACACAAACTGGGATCACTTATCCTTACCTGTGATATCATGAGATATTCCAGGAGTGCTAGAGACCTTTTCTGACCCCCTGAAGTCTAAGAGGGAGCCCCAGTGCTCACTGAGGCAGCTCACAGCCCCATAGCTCCATCTGTCCCCAAAAAGGGCTGTCAGCCACATGTTCAGCACTGCCACTGACCTGCCTTCCTGAGAGGCCTTTCCCTGCAGGACAAATGACCACCTGGCTGGGTTTTGTAGAGCCTCAAGAGACAGTGCACTTGACACATACTTGGTTGCTTTGGCAAGATTCGAAATCCAGTCAGGCTGAAGATTGAGCTTGTCAGGGGGTTTTCGTGGGAGACAGCATGGTGCACTAGAGTTGAGAGCAAGGATTTGCAAGTCACAAAGAACCTGGAGTCCCCCATGGAACCTAAAATCTCGGCGAGTCAGGTCCTTCAGCTCTAAAAGGAGACAACATTACCTGTCTCACTGAAATATTTTGGCAATGAAATTAGATGATGCTGGTGAAAGGGCATGACATGATCAGAAACATGCTGGTTTCCTCCCTCACTTTTTCTTTCCTTCCTTTCTTCCTCTTAAGGGTGCAAGGCAAATGTGCCTCAGAAATGAGAGCTGTATCTCCACTGGAATTCTTCAAGCTGGGGAAAGAAGCAAGGCAGGGCAGAACCAGACCAGCCTGACCTATTACACAGAAAGACTAGCGAAGTGGGGGCTGAGGTGGGGGAGGCTAAGTGCCCAGGGGCTGACTAATTAGCAACTGTGGGGCTGTGATGGAGCCATTCACCACCTGTCACCCATGGGGCAGTGACTTCTCTCCTTGTGTCCTCATTTAGAGGGTGAAGGTGAAAATAGTGCCTGCCCCGCAGGATGAAGGAAGATGACAGATGTGAAGAGCCTGGTACAGAACTAATGGGGGATTAATGAGCATTCCCCACACATTTCCCCAGGGGAAAAAATGTCTAGGGAACTTGGACAAATCCCAGAATTGAATTCAGTTTCTTCTGACCCCACAGAGTGTGAGGAGCAGAGAGATCTTGCTGGAAGGGCCACTGATGAACTGCTCTGGGGTTTTGTGTTTCTAAATTTTCACTAACTAGCTCACTGGCATCTCATAGCACCACCTAGTGCCCTAAAGTGGAAGGGCCTTCCTCCCTACCCACTTTGCCTGGCTTCCTTCCCTTCTTGCAAAGTCCAGTGTGTGTGTGTGTGTGTGTGTGTGTGTGTGTGTGTGTGTGCGCGCGCACAGGCAAAACTAATGCAATTTTTCAAGATGTCCTGTGCTTCTATTTCCCTCGCAACAATTTCTGCCATCCACAAAAGTGTAAGCCTATAGGCAGCTCCCTTGAGCCTCCCTTTGCTCAACTAAGAATTTCAAGGTTTCAGGTGAGAGTTGATTCAGCCAGGGTGCCTAGAAAGTACCTCATGCCTACTGGGTACCCATCTCTGCTTGCTCAATAACACAGAGAGACACAATCTTTACACACCCTTTATATTTTTATTGAGGAGAGAAAGCTTTAGCGTACAGAGCAATTTCTTATCTTCACAACACAGTAGTGCAACAATAACACAATAACAACAATAACATTTATTTCAAAGGGGTTTCCTCCCAAGCCTCTGGGAATCCTTGGGCTGCCTTCATACCCCCGCATGCATTTCCCACCCACCCCCCACCCCTCTTTCAACCCAAGGGAGCACCCAAAGCTCATAGTTCCTCTTACAGCTCTTGTGGCTGTCACATCACAACAAATATTGAAGATCTGGGAAAGCGGGGAGAGGGTCAAAGGGAAGCCCAAGCCCCCTCTGCCCCCAGAGGTCCAGAAACCAGCTCACTGCTCATCCACTCTCTCCCTGGCTGAGGCTACAAGGGTTCAGGGTGAGCACCATGGGAACAGGCAGGGCCTGTGCTGAGGGGTCCCTGGAAGTGGGGGTGCAAGGCACCTGTCCTTTGCACTTCTCCACAAGCTCACAGACAGCAGGGCCAGCATGTCGACATCAGCAAACAGGATCCACGGCCTCAATGAATAGCTGTTCCCCTTCTGGAACTCTCTCCTGAGGACAAGCTGAAAAACAAATAAAGGTTGTTTACTTCTGCCCTGCTGGCAATGGGGAAAACCCCAACAACTGAAATGTCTAATAACTTAAGAGGATGCTTAAATAAATTATTCAGTATCCATGATGGCAGAGGTGGCAGCCATTTTAAATCCTGCGGATGGAGAGCTAGCAGGATGATCTCAGCTTTGAAAAGACACAGTGAGAACACACTAGAATGAAAGGCAGCAAACTGTTAACAGTACTTGGCAGCTGCATGTTTTGGGGGTATTTTGTCCTTAGGGTTTTCTCTATTTTTCAATTTTCCTATGTTTTACTTTTTTCTCTGGGGAACCTTTTTAAAAGGTAGCAACAGGTTACAGGAACCTGACCCCAACTGATTCCCAGGCTGAGAAACAAAAGAGATAAGCAAAAGGGCATCTTACCTCCCACTGATGAATAGAGATCTCACCCGAAACCAGTCTGAGGACTGGATCTCTGTGACTCCTCTTCCTCCAGCTCCTTCCTCTGGCCTCCAGGCCCAAAAATTCCAATGCTGGGCTGAGGTTATCTGTCAGACTCCGGTGAGGAACAGAGACTTCATTCACTGTTTTCTTCCCTCTGGCCACAGACACTTTGGCTGCACTTGCCCAGCTGCCAGGCACTGTGCAGAGAGTTCAGTGTCCAGGGGCAGTTCAGGCCAGCAGTGAATTTGGCTGGCATTTCATGGCCAGAGCTGACATAGTAAATGTGTATTTTTCACTGCAGAAGCAGTGTTTTCTGGACCCAAGGCAAGCAGCAGGTCTCTCTATAAGGGCACCTGGGTTTGTACTGGGGAGCCCCAGGAGTGCCTAAGAGGGATCACCCGCTTCAGCCTCACTGTCCAATTGAAATACAGCAGCAGCCCAGAGATTGACCCCCATGTGAGAACCCAGCAGGTGTCCCAGATGTGAGGCTGCATTGGGTACAGTCTCCGTAGGGCCAACCTTCCAACTCTCCTCCTTAGAGTTGGAAGGAGTTAAGGAGCAGGCCATAGGCTGGCTGGCTGGCTGGCTGACTGGCTGGCTCTCTCTGTCTCTCTCTCTCTGACTATCCTGGAAGGGAAGGCTAATGAGGGCAACCTCTAGGACAGAATGTCGCTGGCAGAGACCTTGGGCTAGGGGCTGGAGTCCAAAGCCTGGCAGGGGAAGGAGATCCCATTCCCTAAAGAAAGTTATTCTTTAGTAATTGAAACAGTCATGTGGTTTCTTCCTCCTCCTATTCCACCACCCCAATTGCCTCTTTAGGCACCATCAAGGAAAGGGGTGGGGCCTGCCTTGTTGAGCTGTCTGCTGGGGATGTCCAGGAAGGCCCCAGATTTGACCAAGCCAATCCAAGGGCCCTAATATAGGAGTCTGAAGAAAGGTGAACTCAAGTACTGGAAGTGGAAGCAGCTTGTCACAGTCAGTTAAGGACAAACAAATCTCAAATTGTCAATCTGACATGTGGCTTTGCACACTCTCACTGGGCTACATGTAGGGTCCTCTTCCAGGCCCTTCTGCTGGAGGTGTGGCATAAAACAAGCATAGGCTTCTAGGCACATTTCCCGGTGTCGTCCTGCTTGCTGTCCATTATATTTAGTAAGTGGCCTCAGTGACTTTAGGAGTTCAATGTAGCCTGTCCTTTCAATCATTGGGGCAGATCAATGAGGCATTGGGTGAAGTTCTGGTGAGCCAGTTGGAGGATAAAACTGTAGAACACAGGGTGAATAAACGCAGGAGAAGTGAAGGCTGGGCACAACTAGAGGGGAATACAAAAGGGTGACCAGTTCATTTATGGGAACAGGCCCAGAAACCTGCTCTCCAGCTTGTGGCAGGACTGAGCACAGTATATGCCAAGAGGACAGTCTTTGCTATCCTCTCCTTTTCTGAGTGGCCTTGGCTGAGCACATATCACTCTCTGATCATGGTTGCAAGATGGTCTAAAACTCTGCAGGTCTTCTTCAGCTTGGGCAGGTCTGGAACTCCCTTAAGGACTGGTCAGTACATGGGGCAAGTGTGGCAGCAATAGCAGGGGCAGGGGACGCAGTAGAAGGGTGTGTTCCAGGTGGCCAATTCGCCCCAGTACTCACACGCGAATTCGGCCACGAGCAGCTCGGTGCCCCCCCTGTCTTGGAGTGAGGCGGAATAGCACCGGGGGACGTCTTCGAATCTGACGTTGCCCCAAGCGACCTGCACGGCGAATCAGTGGTGGGGAGCTGTAGAATGGTGAATTGGTACCTGGAAGGCCCTCCAGAAGTGGGACTCGATTCTGGTTCCTCCGTCTGCTAGGCTGTATTATTGGAGGTGATGCACCCAGGAAATTCTCAGCATGGTAGCCAATGGTGGTGCTAATGGTCTGAGTTGAAGTGTCAACAAGAACAGGCTCCTCCATCTCCATCAGCTCTTCTATCGAGTGGATCCCATGGTGATGGGGCCCGTGCTCTATCTCACCATATGTGTGCCCCCTCTGTCGCTCCTGTTCTGGCTCCTGCCCTGGCTCCTGGCCCCCCACCTCAATTTCGTCTTCTTCCTCATCCTTACTCTCACTGTCATCCTCATTCTTCTTCATCTCTTCCTCCTCTTTCTGTTTCATCCCCTCTTCCTCCTCCTCCTTCTCATCCTCATCATCTTCATCTTCATCCTCCTCATCTTCATCCTCTTCATCCTCATCTTCATCATCATCATCATCATCCTCTTCATCATCTTCATCCTCTTCATCCTCCTCTTCCTCCTTTTTCATTTCTTCTTCCTCCTTCCTCATCTCCTCCTCCTCCTCCTCCTCCTCCTCCTCTGTCATCTCTTGCCGGAAATCCCTCATGTGCTTCTCCTGGTCCTTCAGGGAAAACCTGTGCCTGCATATCCCATCTTCTTCTTCCTCATGGTAGCGCTGTTCATCTTCACTTTCATCCTCATTAGGGTTTGGAGCAAAAGGATAGAAGACATTGCGAACCCCAGGGAGCGGGATTGGCTTGGGGATACGCACTTTTCTTTCTATCTCCACACACTCAAGAATCAGCTCATCCAGGTCGGCCATTTCAGTTGACCATAAGAGCTCCTTTCGGAAGAATTCCGACAGGCCTTTGAGGAATTGGTTTTGGAGGCGGCAGTCATCCCAAGACAAGAACTGGGCCAGGAACTGAAAAGCATCTGCATAGCTGCCCAGGGTACAGTCTCCCTGCTTGAGCTTGCGGATGGCCTTTTTAGCCACTCGTGGGGGGATGGGGCCACAGAATTCCTTACGGATTTCATCCAGGAAGCGCGGGAAGTTGGCACGCAGGGAGCTTCCTTCCTGGGTGACTGAGATGGCCCAGTCCCTAGCTTGGCCAGTGAAAAAGGAGATCAAAAAGGCCACCCGCTCAGCACCCCCGGGAAAATGATCCTCATGGTCAGCTATGAAAGTCTCTAGCCGCATCAGGAATTCAGCCAGGTAGACTGGATCGCCAGAAAAGGGCCGTATGTTAGGCCGCTCCAATGGTGGCAGAAGGGGCTGCGGGGGCGGCTCCTTTGATGCGGGCGAGGGCAGCTCCGGCGGGGGTGGGCTGGGTGGCAGAGGAGGATCATTGACCCCGTCGGGGTTGCTGTAGTCCTGGATCACGTTAATCAAAAGATCATCCGAGACATACTCGGGATCGGTGCGTGGGGGAGGCCAGCACAAGAAGGGCACCTCTCCCTCGGGAATGGCGTCGATCTCATTGAGCGGGAACTCAAAGTTCTCCTCAGCAATAACGGGTACTATGGGCACTGGCCAGCGGATGTAGCTGGAGACATTGCCCCGCAAGGAATTAACCTCGGCCAGGGCTCTTCCCAGCTGAAGGCCCAAATTGGCATTCTCCCCGCGAAGGGCATTTAATTCTTCTCGCAGGGCCACATTCGCCATGCGGAGGCTATTGAGATTTCCTGCCGCCTCGGACATCTTGACTAGCTCAGGGGCTCTGTCTCCGGCAGTGGGGGCAGGGAGCTAGGGGCTCAGGGAGGAGGCCAAAATGCCGCGGCGGGGGCGCGAGAAGAAACCGAAGTGCGGCAGCGGGGCACAGGAGAGGCCGGGCCACACCCACCGGGGCGAGCACTGAGAGCAGGCGCTCGGGGCGGAGGGCCCCGCGGCTCGGCCTGGGACGCGTTACCTCAAGGCCGGGGTCGAAGAGAACGAGCGGCGGCGCAGGACCAGGAGACACAAGCGCAGGACAGGAGACGCGGCGACTGCCTGGCGGGCGGAGGCGGGTGGTGCGGGAGAGAGAGGACTGCGGCAGGATCTGTCGAGGAAAAATCTTGCGGACGGCGATTCCCTGCCTTTTAAGCGCAGCCTCACACCCCCTCCCCCCCGCAGGGGCGGGTCTTCGCGAACCGCGGGCGCCCACTGGCCGTGGCGCGCCGCTCCCCGCCCCCTCCTCGGCTGCGCCTCTCACTGACTCTCTCCTTCCCTAGCTGCAGCTAACTCGAGTCGGGAAAATGCGACAGCGACTGCCCACTCGAGGTCGTCATGGCGACAGCCAGTGAACGTGTTCCTCTCCTCGGGCAGGCCCCCGAGTGTAGAGGAGCTGCTTCGCGAGGCGCAGCTCAATCTCCAGAGCCTGTTGCAAGGTACTGAGAGGGAGGGGGGCTGCGGCCGGAGCCCAGAGGAGAGCTGCGCAGCAGCAGGAGGGAGGAAAATAGAAAGAGGACAGGGACCAGCGAGAGAAAAATGAACAGTTTCAAACCTATCGAAAAACAAAGCACACATTCTCCATCTTTCACCTTACAGACTGATGATCCTAAAACATTCTATTTCCATAACTGTCTCCAACCCCCCCCCCCCCCATTTTTCAGTTCATTAGTCCATGGGTGCTAGGAGTGACAGAGGCTGAGGCAAAGCAGTGGGTCAGACCCTTCACAAAGAGATCTTGGTGGGAGACTCCCATAATGTGGGCCCACATTCCCTCCAGCCATCCTCTTGCCACATCGCCCATGCCTCTGGAATCCTGCCACCAGGAAACAAAGGGGGCATCTGCGGAGTCTCCCATTCTGAGCTTCACTCACTCTGCTCTTACAATAACCTTTCCCACATGCTTCCTGGGTAGCTACTACCTCACTAATGTAAGCCCAATATACAGCATCCAGAGTACACCTATTTTGTACTCTTAACCAGACTGAGTTTCCTCTCAATGTGAATCACATCTCTGGGCTGGGGATGTAGCACAGTGGCAAAGGCGTGCCTAACATTTGCCAGGCCCTGAGTTCCATCCCCAGCACCTCAAAAAACTACATCTCTTACTACTCTTGGGTTTCCAGAAGCCCCTGATGCAGGGCTGGATCCCCCAAGACATGCCTGGTGGAGGCTAAATGCACAGAGGTCTTGTGTCAGCTCTTGTTTATCCATACCAACAATAGTTAATACCAGTAAAGAACAGAAGACAGCCAATTGGCCTCCCAACTGGACTGTAGCCATAACCCCCACCTCCTTACTAGGTCAGTGGTGACCTTAGAGAAGCAAGATGCTGAGGGACACCATGAGCCTTGTGTTCAGATAACAAGAAGCTGCCATGCAGAAAAAAAGAGTCAGTGTGCTCTATGTTGCTGCCATGGGCAGAATTAGGACCAGTGGGTAGAAATTCAGAGGGAGGTAGATCCCACCTCCAGATAAGGAAGAACTTTTCTGATATGCCTGACTGTCCCAACTGTCCATGGAAGGAATGAGCTGCCCTTGGTAGGGAGTGAGTTCCCTTTCCCTGCAGGTGTGTGCTCCAAAAGAGCACGTTGAAGGGCTGCTGAGGAGGGAGTCTGAGCACAGAACCAGGTGTTGGACAAGAGAACCCAGAGAGCAAGCCCAAGTTTCCATGATTCTCAGTCTTGTAGAAAGTACATAGAGCCATGAATGTTTTTTCTTTTACTGTTACTTCCTTCATTACTCATCTAAGTAATCACTTCAGTCAAACCCATTCAAATCGTACACATCCTTCGTATTCCCTGATGATGCCCCTGAACTTGGACCTCTTCTATGCTGCTACCTCCTCCTTCCCTCTTCTTCCCCTTAGCCTTCCTAGACCCAATCCCACCCACAGTGGAACCAGGTCTATACAAGCTCAAGTAAGAGTTCTTGCCACCCAGGAAAGAGCTCCAGACAAGACTTCCCAATGCAGATCTCTTCTTGCTTCACACAGTTCTTTCCTTGCTAGAGTTGCAGAAAATCTGAAGAGCTACAGGGCTTCAAACAAAGGACCTTTTGCTAAAGGTATCTGCATCCTGAGCCACTACTCTGATTTGAGCACTTAAGGTGGGTGCCATCCATATGAGGGCTTGATACCCAAAGCAACACAGCTCAGATTTATTGACTTTCTTTTCTCTTCTGCCCTCATGGTCCCAGGAAGCAGGCATCTTTCTATTTCCAAATTCAGTGGCTCCAATACCAGGAAATAGCCCAAAGAAACAACATGAGTCAGGCCTGGCAGCTAATGCAGGAGCCCTTGTGGTCCTCTCTGAGTCCAGCACTTGGCCTTGGCCCCCTAGAGTGTGTCTCCACTGTGCTATTTTTCAGAAGAATATGAGGAACAGTACTCGGAGGCCAGACTTCTGGGGCAGACCTTCCGCTCTTCTGATGAGGCCCCTGAGCCCACCCCCAGCTCAAGGCCCCAGTCTGCCAAACGTCTGGAGTTTGTGTTGATGGTGAGTTGCCTCTTACCCCACCTGGGAGAGCCAGCGTGCTTCCACTGACAGGGAACCTCCAGCTACTCACATTACCCACTGGAAGCTACTGCTTACCTCTGCTCACCAGCAGAGTTCTCTGAGGCCCCACCCAGATGGTCCCTGCACGGCAGGCACCCAGCCAGGCAGCCTGTCCACGCTTTCTGCCTCCCAGATGAAGCCTCCAACCACTCTGCCTAAACAGTCATCCTTTGTGTTCTGGTTCATCGCCAGTTGGTAGCACACCCTTTCCATCACCTTCTCTCCCAACAGCCTACAAAACGGCAGCTGAGCGAGGATGAGACTACCACCCAGGGTGTGAGGGCCCCAGAGGCCCTGAACCTATCTGCAGCCGACAAGCCAACTGCCTGGAATGGCCCCTTCCCTTTGCCCATCCTAGAGGAGAAGCGGTGGCCTCAGCCCTGCTCCACGCACTCTGACCTTGTGCCCATCAACATCTCTGGTAGAGTTGCTTAGCACCACCTGTTTGCTTCCCTTTCATGCCACTATAGCTCATCCTCTCCAAATGCACTGGGTGCTGGGGAGGGAGGGCCACCGTCTTTGCTACTGGCTACTCTGCACTGTCACAGTCATGGCTCTCACTAGGGAATGGAGGCATGCAGAAGAGGGACTCTGGCTGTTCTCCTTCACTCCCTACTGTCACTGCCACTCTAACTGATACCATTTGATAGCAAACAAAATGTTCTTAACAGACAGCTACAAAACTTTGTGAATTTAGATGCTCTTCAGAGCATATATGGAAACTTAAAGTATGGGAATTCTGTTTGGTTTGGGGAAAGACAATGTCCTGTGCCCAAAGCCAGGTCTGGAGTACAGACTGAAGGCACAGAGAGAGGATAGGAGTTAGAGGACTGATGGCAAAAAGGGAAGGTCACCCAGGCAAGACCAAAAGCCCGTGACCACACACTAGGTTTTCTGGCAAAACAACCTCCTCAACTTATTTGGCAATTTTTTTCAAGAAAGGGAAGTAGTAGCCTGGCACAGTGATGCACACCTGCAATCCTAGCTACTTGGGAGGTTGAGGCAGTAAGGATCACAAGTTCTAGGCCAGTCTCAGCAAGTTAGCAAAACCCTGTCTCAAAATTTTTTTAAAAAAAATTAAAAGGGCCAGAGATTGTAGCTTAGTGGTAGAGCGGTAGAGTGGGTTCAATTCCAGTACCACAAAAGAAAGAATAAAGAAAAGTGTGTAGTAATAGAGACTAAGGCACAAAAGACCAAAAGGGACCCTGGGACAACCATGAGAGTGAGGAGTTGATATTTGTAACCCAGCTAGCTATGACTTTGGGGGTCCGTGGCACACTGCCATTATTCATCTTTTGCTTCATTGGCTCTGAGGGGAAGAGGAAGAGGACCAATCATGACAGAAGAGACAGGGCCAGGGGCCTGATCAAATCAAGACCTCAGTGACCCAAAGGAATCAGAGGGAGCCTTCAAGCCAGCACAAGCCCTGCTATGCTGGAACAAGTTGATGAAGACAATGAGAATAGCTCTGGCCACATGTAGGGCTGCTCCCTGGATATGGGGACATCCTTTGCAACTAGAGTCATCTGAGGGAATAAGAGGCAGGAAGTAGAGCCCATCACTTAGGGAAATGTTCCAAGAGGAATAAGAGCTGATGAGGAGGGACTCACAAAGTGATGATGGGCACTCTGTTTCTAAATGAATATCTTACTGACCCTAAGTTTTACCCACAAAAGCACTTGCTGCTGTGTGTCTATGTGTCTATGCATAATACTGAGTGGCTGAGAGGGGAGGGTCTGCTGAGCCAATTACTGAAAAAAAGATAGAGAGGAACTGCATACCTGCTTCCACAACCCTGCCTCGCCCTGACTACCCCAGCAATTTCCCAGGAACCAAAAGCCAACCCACAACTTTAAGAGAGCTAAGGCTCAGCTTAGTGTGGTGGGGCACACCTGTAATCCCAGCTACTCAAGAGAGGCTGAGGCAGGTGAATCGAAAGTACAAAGCTAGCCTTGGCAATGTAGTGAGACCCTGTCTTAAAATATAGTAAGAAGGGGTATGGATGTAGCTCAGTGGTAGAGTGCTTACCTAGTGTGAGGGTTCAGGTTCAATCCCAGCAATGCAAAGGAAAACTGTTGCAAAAAAAAAAAAAGAGAGGGACTTCATCACCATACAGCAGCAATTTGGTAAAATGTGACCAAGGAGGCTGTGGAACACAATATCAGGCTGTTTCCTAGATGGTGGGGGCGGGCAGTAGACAGCTTCTTGGAGACATTGGCCTCACCTGGCCCCCTATAAAGGCCCCCTATATCAGAAGATATCACAGTGAAGCAACATCTGCTCTCAGTCAGTCACTCTGCACTAATGGTTTTCACTCCTGGCTGTACATCTGAATAATTATGGGAGAGGTACTAGAAAATACTTCTACCTAGGCCTTACTCTCACAGAGTAAAGTGTTCTGGAGTGGAGTCCAGGTTTGGAGTTTCAAAAACTGCCCAGTTTATTTCAGTGTGAAGTCAGGGTTGAAAACCATTGCATTAATCCACCTAAGATTTAAAGGTGACCTGGATGCAGTCTGGAAACAGCATGTGTGCCCAGCACCAAACAGGGAAGCATAGGGAAGAAGTGCCACCCACCTGGACGCTATTCATGCTCATTGCTACTGCCGTCATCCCTTCTCTCTACCTCAGGCCAGTTTCAATGTACTTTAAACAGAAACCAGGATGCACCCAAGTGTCTTTATTTTGGCTACAGGGCAGCAGTTTGATAAACATGCAAGTTTGCGACACTCGTTGTTTAACACAGAAACAGCCGTGAACCCCAAGTCCACCCTGAGGCGAAGGCGGACCATTATTGGATTCTCTAACTTTTCCCAGCGAGACCAAGGTGACCCCACCACAGCGATCCCCCAGACCCTTCCCCTCTTCCATTCCACCAGTCCTGCCACCCAAGTGGCATTGTGGTGTTGGAGAACAGGAATAATTCAGAGGGGTGGGACTTTAGACAGCTTGAGAAAACCAATATGGTAATTAAGGATAGCCAGGAGCTTCTTGTCAAGGGCATCAACTGAATATGGAGAGCATGTTCCCAGAACTTATGAATTCATTACATTATTGTTTTCCATTAGAAATGTAGTATAAACACATATGCCAAATTTAAGCAAGCAGACAAACAAGGTGGGGGTGGAGGGATTGCCAGGAAAACCACCCCTTCACAGAATCATTACTACCAAATGCTTCCAAAGAGCATAGACCCAGGCTGGGGATGTGTTAGTGGTACAGCACTCACCTAGCATGTGCAAGGCCCTTGGTTCCATCCTCAGAACCACAAAAATAAAATAAAACACAGACCAGGGAGATGGATGTGAGCACTTACTAACCATGAGGCCTTGGCCAAGTTACATAACCACTCTGAGCCTCAGCTTCTTCATCTGTAATTTGGGGATAATGATACTGACCCAGTTGAGTCATTATGAGGATTAGACCTTTTTGTACAATCTGCCTAACATGTGCCTGTATATAGTCAATTTTCAACAAATGGTGGCTATTTGTATAAATTCTAGCGGAAGTAATAATAACGATAATACAACAGTCATAATTGTGTATATGAGAAAACCTCTGGAGACTTGGAACATCTGAGCAGTTTCCTCACATCTATAGGTTATCCTGAGTCTTTTGTGCTGCAAAGGTAAAAAGCAACAGGTAACAAAAATGCAGCCAGGCTCTTGGCATTCCACCTCTGGCATATTCCATATTCACTGCTGGAGCTGCAAGTTACACAGTGCTGTCCTTAGTCAATTTGGAAGTCTTTGCTCTCATCTCAGGATTGACAGATGCTGCGGGTTGTGATGGTTTCATGAGCCTGGGAGAAAGTACGGAAAAAAAAAAAATCCAAGGTGGTCCCAAGGGACTCTTCCCCTCTAAATGGAATCATCAAAGCTGGAAAATCTTTGGCAGTCATCTGGACGATTCAAGGGCACCCTGACTCACTTGTGGCCATGGGCAACAACCCAACTTCCCTAGCATCCTCATCTATGAAAAGGAAGAACCAAGGAATTCTGAGCAAGCTGTTGGCAAATGCTTCTTGGCAAAAAGTTGGTGCTCCTGTCTCAAAATTGTTGATGGGGGATCCCTTGCTGCACCACTAATGTTCTGTGCTTTCCTCCTCCAGGTCACAGCAACAGCCCAGCAGGCAGTGTGGCTCGATCTATCACCTCAGACACCAGGCCCGGCCACTCAGCTCCACAAAGTGTTCACGGAAGAGTTGCTGTTGGGCAAGAAGCTCGGTTCCCAAATCTCACCTCTCCAGGACTGAGAAATCCTTCTAGTGAGCCTGAAGATCCTCACCAGGCACATAGTGGCCTAGACCCTCCTGGCATGGAGAGCATGGGAATGGTGTACAGTGTCCCCAGTTCTTGCAATGGACCAACAGAATCAACGTTCTCTGCTTCCTGGAAGGGAGATGCTTTTACTTATGTAACTCCAAGTGCCACTAGTCAGAGCAGTCAAGTCAATGAAAATGGAAAAAATCTTTCCTCGGGGAATACTTGGGTCTCTCTGAACACACTTCCACCTCTGGTTCCTAAGGAGGCAGCTTCCCTCTTTGCTGCCCGTGATAACCCAACAGGATGTAGTGGGCTAACTGGCTACTCTGAGCACCCTACTCAACGAAGGCAAGTGCCAGAAAGACCCCCTAAGATTGGCCTTCTGACTGGTGGTACCTCAAGGCTTGAGACAGGCCCAGGTGGGACCAGCAGATTCCGGGAGAGGTCATTATCTGTGCCCACAGACTCAGGCACCACAGATGTAGACTATGAAGAAGAACAGAAGGCCAGCGAGGCCTGTGCCCTGCCTTATGCCAGTACAAGCTCTGAGGGCAGTAACAGTGCTGACAACATTGTATCCCTTAGTGCTGAGCAGGAGGCCAGGCACAGAAGGCAGAGATCCAAAAGTATCTCACTCAAGAAGGCCAAAAAGAAGCCTTCCCCACCAACACGCAGTGTCTCACTGGTCAAAGATGAGCCAGTCCTCTTGCCAGAAGGTGGATCAGCACTGCCCAAGGACCAGAGGCCCAGGAGCCTTTGCCTCTCTTTGGAACACCAAGGACATAACCTGTCCCACCCAGATGCTCAGGGTCACCCAGCTGTGCCAACCCTCAAAGATCCAGAAGGTACACAATTCTCCCACCACTGGTATCTTACCGATTGGAAGTCTGGTGACACCTATCAGTCCTTGTCTAGCTCCAGCACTGCCACGGGCACCACGGTCATTGAGTGCACCCAAGTTCAGGGCAGCTCAGAATCTCTTGCCTCTCCTTCCACCTCCAGAGCCACAACACCTTCCCAACTCTCCATCGAGGTAGAGGCCAGGGAGGTATCCTCCCCAGGAAGGCCCACTGGACTGATGTCACCTTCTAGTGGATACTCCAGCCAGTCAGAGACACCAACACCCACTGTCTCCATGACCTTGACCCTGGGCCACTTACCCACTCCAAGCAGCAGTGTCCGGGTACGTCCAGTGGTACCTGAAAGAAAGTCATCACTACCCCCGACATCACCAATGGAGAAAATTTCCAAGTCACGTCTATCTTTTGACCTACCATTGACCTCTTCAGCTAACCTAGATCTGTCTGGGATGAGTATCTCCATTCGCAGCAAAACCAAGGTGAGCCGCCATCACTCAGATACTAATTTTGGGGCCAAGCTGGCACAGAAAACTAGTCCCAACCAGCCAATCATGCCCATGGTTACTCAGTCTGACTTGCGTTCTGTTCGTCTGAGGTCAGTCAGCAAATCTGAGCCAGAAGATGACATTGAGAGCCCAGACTATGCTGAGGAACCTGCAGCAGAAGTCTTCACCTTGTCAGAAAGAAAGGTGAAACCTCCCATAGCTGAGAAGCCTCCACTATCCCGAAGGCCTCCAAGCTTGACCCACAAACCACCATCTGTCCCAGAGGAATACCCACTAACTTCACCTGTGACCCCCAAGAATGCCATTCAACATGTGAGGCCGCTCCCCCAAGACAGCTACACGGTGGTGCGGAAACCAAAGTCCTCCAACTTCCTTGATGGCCGGAGCCCAGGGGAGTCAACAGTACCCTCATCTCTTGTTTTCACGCCTTTTGCCAGTTCCTCTGGTGCTTTCTTCTCAGGAACACAGCAACCTCCCCAGGGATATATGGAGGATGAAGGCCTCAAGATGAGAGCCCTGCCTGAAAGAATTAGCCTCCAGAGTCAGGAAGAAGCTGAGAGAAAGACAAGCAAGATTCCACCTCCTGTACCAAAAAAGCCCAGTGTGCTATACCTGCCTCTCACCTCTCCAGTAGCTCAAATGGAAGCCTATATGGCAGAACCAAGACTGCCTCTGAGTCCCATCATCACCCTGCAAGAAGATGCCAAGTATAACCCCATCAGGGATGACCTGCCTGGTAAAAGGACAACTTCAGCTCCAGCGGTTGACAATGAAAAGGAGGCAAGCTCTCTGGGTTAGTAAACTGTCCAAGGGCTTTTTCTTTCAATCACAGGAGGGATGAGGGTAAGGATGGAGTGCCCAAGGAAGAAGCAGATGCCCCAGAATGCTTATCTTCATCCCAGGATGACCAAATCTGTAGGAGTACCTCTTGAAGGTTTGGATTATTCTGAATAGGAACTATAGGCAAGTAGGCCTTACTGTCCTTGGGATCAGAACTGATCTGGGGAAGATCTCCAAAGTCACTTTTGGACCAGTCTCCTTGATTCAGGTGCTAGATAATGAAATCAAACTAGCCCCTAGTATACTAGGACATCAGGATCCCATCTACTTGCCAGGCATGCATCCCCTGCCCTAGGACTCTATCTCACTGAGCAGTACTTTCACTACCCACATTAAATGTAGTTTCATGCAGGGGACTCAGTACACACCCAGACAGAGTTCAAGTGCCGTGACTGGCATGCAGGCTTCTGAAACAATGAATTCTGTTACCACCTGCAGCCTTTCTTGGTGCCATCCAGAGGCATCCACTTCCTTGGAACCATAAGAGTTAGTTAATGATTCTCATCCTTTTTGTTTGTTTCTGACTTTTTTCTTTGCACTATTAGGAATTGAACCCAGGGGTGCTCTCCCACTGAGCTGCATCCCCAGTCCTATTTTATTATTTTATTTGATATGGAATCTCATTAAGTTACCCTGAATGCCTGCCTCCTTCCTGTCTCAACCTCCTGAGTAGCTGGCATTACAGGCATGTACCTCTGTACCTGGCTAATTTCTGTCTTTTCATTTTAATTGTAAAATACACATAACATTTACCATCTTAAACAGTTTTTTATGGTACTGAAGATTGAACCCAGGGCCTCAAGCAGACTAGTCAAGCATTTTACCACTCAGCTACATCCCTAGCCCCCATCTTAACCATTTTTAAGTATGTAGTACTTTAGGGTCAAGTACATTTGTATTGTTGAGCAACCCATCTCCAAAACCCCTTTCATCTTGCAAAAATGAAAGTCTATACCCATTAAACAACTCTCCTTTTCCTCCTCCCCCAAGGCCCCTACAACCACAATTCTACTTTGTGGGTCTATGAATTTGACTACTCTTGATATTTCACAGAAGTAGAATCATACAGTAGTTTTTTTTTGGGGGGGGGTTTAATGTCCTCAAGGCTCATCCATGTTTCTCATCTTTTGTGAGTCCTTAACACAAAACATCAAAATCTCATGACCTAAACTGATTTGGACTCGCAATATAAGTTAAACTTTGTGACTAAAACAAGTAAACAAATCAAAGTCACAGGTATTTTTAGAATATGTTTCCTCAAACTGGGTATGGTGACACATGACTGTAATCCCCAGCGACTCAGGAGGTTGAGGCAGGAAGATTGCAAGTTCAAGGCCAGCCTCTGCAACTTAGTGATACCATCTCAGAAAAAAAAAGGGGGGGAGGTGGGGATGTAGTTCAATGGTAGATCACTCCTGAGTTCAGACTCTAGTACTACAAAAAATAAAAAAAAAGAATATGCTTCCTTAAACTCCACAGGTTCCTACTGAGATTCAGACAGGTCCCACTTTCACCCACTGGATAAGAGTCATTGCTTAAGATTTCTCTTAGCTCGTTGATTTTTGAAAATAGAGAGCATCATATTAAATGAAATAAACTAGACTCAGAAATATAAGGGTTGTATGTTTTTTCTCATATATGCAAGTTAGAGAGAAAAAGAGAAAAGGTATATCATAAAAATAGAAGGGAGACCAATAGAGGAAAGATCAGGAAGAGAGAAGGGAACAGCAAGAGGAGGTACTAGGGATTGCAGTTGATCACCTTATGTTATATGACCAGGAGCACTGATGTATACCTATAATCCTTACTACTTGGGAGGCTAAGTCAAAAGGATCACAAATTCAGAGCCAACCTGGGCAACTTAGAAAGACCTGTCTCGAAATTATAAAAAATAAAAAGGGCTGGGGATATAGCTCAGTTGATCGAGCACCTCTGGGTTTAATCCCTAGTACCAGAAAAAATTATGTGATGTGGATGTATAAATATGCCACAATTAAACCCTCCATTCTGTATAATTATTACACACCAATAAACTGATATGTTTTAAATGAGAGAGGCCGGGGGCATAGCCCAATTGTGGAGCACTTGTCTAGCATGTGCGAGACCCTTGGTTCCATTCCTAGCACTGAAAAATATATATAAATAAATGAAAACTAAAATAAAACAAGAGAATGCTTAGACCACCTGTTGTCATGAAAAAGGCATATGAGAACAGTGACTCAGAGCGATCTTCACCACTCACTCCACCTTGGGCAAACCATTAAGCTTCTTAACTTCATGTTCCTTCTCTGCAAAAATAAAGACATTATAAATCTCCACCCTGCTGCCCTTCCAGAGTTACTTTGAACATCACATGAAATAAACGTATGAGAATGAATGTGCTTTGTCCTATCTATTGTGGTCAAAGTCATTCATTCCTTCTGGTTCTTATGCCTAGGGAGTTCTGTGGAACCAAGCACCGAAGAGAAAAGTTTAATCAGTGATAAAACAGCCGAATGGATTGCGGAGGAGGATGATGACGTGTTTGTGGCTTCACGCACAACTGAAGATTTATTTACTGTGATACACAGGTCTGGACCACTTTCCTTCATTCTAATTGAAATTGCAGTCCCTTTTTCTACTTAAAGAAAAACTGCTACCTCTAAGAGCCATTACAATAGCAACTGGAGACTACTTTCAGATACCCACATATGTGAGTGTAGTCCAGGGCCTCACATCTCAAATTTACTGACATCTTTGGGTGAAGTGGAGGAGGGGAGGGGAGGGGAGGACCAGGTGCCGAGTGAGAGGCCCCTCGTCTCCTAGCAACCATTTGGCCTATTGTGGCTCCATCTGCTCTCTCACAGCTCTGTCTACAGTCAGAGACATTTAACCCTTCACAGAATTCCTTGTACCACAGAATCCTATCAAGAGATGATGTGGGCACTTAGGCAGCCTATCAAAGCAGGAACTTAGGCAAAGGGAAATACATGAAGTACAGGGGCACAAGGCAGGGAGGGGCTTGGTGACAAGGAACCTGGAAAGAACCCAGATACCAGAGCTGGAATACCAGTTCAGAACAGAATTAGTCCCAGGTTGTCCTGATTCAGTCACTGAGCTACTAGCCTAGACTACCGCCATTTGTCCTTGGTCCCAGAACCTGGACAGGACTGAACCTGCAAGCAGAGGTCAAGTGACTCCAGCTGTGGGCATTGAAGGGTGTGCGGTGGGGGCCAACCAAGGACCTGAGGGCTTAGAGGTGGGAGAGAAAGCTAGTCAGTACATTTTCAAGACAACCATGTACAGATTTTCAGTTGCATCACTATGAAGCTTTGGTAAATGTCTGGTCCCGAAATTAACTCAGACCAAGCTCTCTCTTATTTAGGTCCAAAAGAAAACTGCTTGGCTGGAAGGAGCCTGGGGAGGGCTTTGCCGGCAGCAGACCGAGCTCTCACTCACCAGTAAAGAACACAGCTGATTCTCCAATCAGTGAGTCTGCCACCATTGCAGGGTCAAGCAGCATTGCCAGCCTAGATGCTGGCAGAAATGATGATTTCAAGGCCTTGCTCCTGAAGAAGGGAAGTAAGGCAGCTCCAAGGTCCCGCCCCTCAGCAGCTGAACTGCTGAAGACCACTAACCCACTGGCTAGGAGAATTATTGCACAGTTTTCAAAAGACTATGAAAACACCGATAACTCCAGTACCTAAGCCCTGAGTTTGACAAGCAGGATTTACTTACTAAACTTGAGTAGAGAAGGGGGAAGAGAAAGGGTTATAAAAAGGAACCATGGGAATCACAAAAGAGCCTACATTTCTTTTACATTAACTCACACTCTGGACAGCAGGAGAGAGGCTACTTCAACTAGTGCCGAAATTGTCAGGCGCTGGAATCGTCTTTAGATATTTTGCATTTCCATATTTACACCCTTGCCATGACTGGTTACTGGGTTTCTTCTTGTTTTTCCCCAGTGGTGTGCACTAACTAAGGAGGAATTTTCAAAAGCAAAGGTTGTGCCACACTTTTCATGCCACCTTTTCAATCAATGTCCTGGCTCCTCCATTCTTGGCTTGTGTCACTGAGAGCCACAGTGGGAGAGCAGATAAAGGGCTGCCAACCCCCTGGATTGGGGCTATTGGGTGCCATTGCCAATTATTCATTCTCAGGAGGAGGCCTTGACAAACCTGTGTGAAGATACAGAAAAACAGCAAGGCCTCCTCAACCACAGTGTGATTCCTCCAGCAAATTTTGCAGGTGTGCACTTATTTCGGCATGGGGTTGATTGGATGGCTTTTGTGGTGCAAAATATGAATGTGACTGTATCCCGAAACTTTATGCCTTTTTCAGTTTGTCTACACGGAGATCAGGGTGATGAATTTCAATAAATTTATAGGAACCCCCCAACATTATCTAGAAAAGGTCTGGACTGGGTGGATTTGGATGAACCAAGCTCAGCCAGCAAATGAAGTAGCTGTTTGTTCCCTCAGCTCTATCCAAGGTAACCCGCACATGCGCCTTGAGGTCCTTCAAGTGTCAGTTGATGTGGATAGCCAAGATCTGTGCCCAGATCATGCTGCATTCTAAGACCTCTTGTTTCATTTGCATATAACATTCCAGTACAGGAAGTAATTAGCTGAAGGACCAGTGTCATCAAGGGCTCAAGGAGGACAGAAAGTAAGTGCATTTTGCCCCACACCATTCAATTCAGATGGCACTTTGTGGTTGGTTGGGTTTTGTTTAAAGGAATTCTGACTCTATTCCAAAAACGAAGAACTTACAGATTAAAAGGATCTACCCAGAATCTAAAAGGCAACCTTGTAAGTTGCCATGGCCCATAATCCAAAAAGGGCTACTTTTTGTCATTTACATTCTGCTGTTTGTCCAACTTTCAGTTAACTGTGCTGGGGGAGTATATAAGAACTCGGGTAAATGGGATGCTGAAAGAATTTCAGAACAGTGATTGCAGCCCCTCCCCCATCCAAAATATCAGGCACTAAATATTCTTGTAAGCTCCATTTTCTAAGCAGAGCAAGAGCAATGATTCATTTGATTTCCACATCCCTAATTTCAGGGAGTTGAAGACAAGACAGGAAAAGCATTGAACAGAGAAAACCTTCTGACTGATGTTGGAAAGTTTTAATTGTCTACCGGTCCCAAGAGGTAAAGAGAAAGTCAAATGAAATTGTAGTCTGCTTCACAGAGAGGGTTCTCAGGCCCCTTCCTCCTTCATGCCTGCCCTACAGACTCACTTGTCAATCTCCTGGAGGATGCATCAAGAGTTCCAGAGACAAGCAGATCTCAATTTTGATAGGACACATTCCTCCCCAATGAGAAGCAAGTTCTTAGCTCAACTGCCCACACTCCAGTTGGACAAAGCAACTGAAAACCCACTCTAAGTGCTGAGAAGACTCAGGCCTCTCACGTAGATTTCCTAGGCCTAGGCTACTGGTTGGTCCAGTTCTGAATTCTAGACTAACAGGAACAGCCAGGCCCACCAACTCCCTTGCAATCAGCATTTCCCCCCAGTTTAGAAAGAAGCCACTGAGAATGGTAGACAGCTGGTGAAAGTCCAGTTGTTTTTGAAAGTATTTGAACTATCTGGTTTGAAGGTCTTAACCAAGTTTCAGGGGGGTTGCCTGAAATAAAATAGATTCATCCCTAGCCTTAGTTTATACGCGAATGCCACACTTATCTGTCCTGGACTCAGAATTCCAAATGATGGAAACATTTTGCTCTGGAAGGAAATGAAGGAGTGTTTGTGTTTTTGCCTAACAAAAGTGAAAGGTTGCCAGGGCCTGCTCATTGGGAACCATTATGAATAGCTGAACTCTAAAGTATGAGAGTATAATGTAGGACTTATTACTTCTGCTGATTTTTCTGGAAGCTTCTTATTTGTGAGTCCTAGTAGGTTTTGCCTCTCCCCTCACCTTACTACCTATGGAGATATTCCCAAAAGTTTCTAAAGCTGAATGCCCAGACGCTTTGGTATTTTACAATTTCTGTGATTCTTGCTTTCCTCTACAGAACTCCATATGCCTAGAATTTTTTAATATCTTTGCATCATCATTATGGCCCTCAAATGCCCAGTGGTGACCCCATTAGCACAAGAGGATTTTGGAGCAGAGATTTTATGTTCAGAGACAACATTTATGACTGGAAGTATTCATATAATATTTTGCAAAAGGTGGATCTAGTCCCAAACAACCAAACCATAAATCTTCAATTCATTGATTAAAATAACACCAAGCATCTTTCCTGCTCCTAACACTCAACCTCTCTCCTGCACTTACCACTTTTTGTAGTGCTGAGGATCAAACCCAGGGCCACATGCATGCAAGGCAAGTGCTTTACCATTGAGCTACACCACCAGTCCTGTCTCGATTATCATAACACTGACTCTCTCTCCCATCCAGGCATTTATCACCATGTTTGCCACCTTCTGGGCCTACTTTGCTAAGGCTGGAGAAGAGAGGTAGGAATCCCCCTCCAGGAAGGCTCTCAGGAAAGCTACTACCACTACTATGACTAGTATGAATAATAATGTGAATAATACCCAAAAGTGGAATAGAGAAGAGATTGGAGGGGAGTGAAGCTGGCCCCAGGATGTCAGTTTCCAACTTCAGCCCTCCTATTCCAACCAAAAAGTAGCAGGTGGTTTTGATCTTGTCATGAGCAGAGGAAACCATCCCCAAAGAGGCAGTTAATTGGTATCTCAGAATGCTTTGCATGTGGTGAGGATTCATTACATATTTGTGGTTCTGATGTGGACATTAGTAACTTCTTAGTTCAAAGGCAGGCTTTGCTGGTGCCTCCTCTCTTTTGCCTGTACTACTTGCCCTGCCTAGACCTCCCACCTGGCCCCAATTTGTCCCTTACCCCCAACACCCATGAACCGCAGTCCTAGATAACAGCTCAACCATGAAGGACACAAGGCCACAGGCAGCCAATAGTTCACATTGGTTTAATGACCAGAAGTTGATCAGCTGATAATGACCTGGGGAAATTACCATGAATGAAAAATGACAACAGAGTCTCCAAAGCTGTTCTAACAAGCATTTTGTCTGACATCCACTTTAACTATCTAGACAACACAAATCCAATTGTACCTATCTCTTTGAGCAGATCTGCCCATGCACCTGTCCTCTTCCTCGTCCCAGAATTAGTCAGGAAAAAAAAAACGAGTTCATGCTCAGTGTTGTTTCTCACTGGCTCAGCCTTCCATGTTTGCCAAGTCCGTGACACAATGGTGAGCTTTTGCTTTAATATGACTTGCCAGGGCCAGGACTAGGGTGAGGTGAGCGAAGCGCCAAGGAGGCGCCTGCCTGCTCTCAGGGCCATGCAAGTGCCTTACCCTCGTCCCGGCCCTGTGATTTGCACTCTGCAAAGTGATATCAGTTTCTCTTCTTCCAAGTATGGTTCTTCTGATTTGGGAGGGTAACTTCCCATCTGTTGTTGTACCAAATGTTTTATTGGTATCTATTCTTCCATTCACTGCTAGAAGCCTTTGTATGCCTACACATTATATAATCTTCAGAGTTATCAGAAAACAGTTTATTTCCAAGTAACCTGCTCCATGTGACAAGTTGGCACCCATTTCAGTAGGGACAGCCCTTCATAAAATAGTGAATGAATTGGAGGTCTGCCCCAGCCATCTTCAGTCTCTTTCTGCTCCATTCTCCTAGCACCAACTCTCCTTAGTGCCTCCTGCTTTGTTCTCCCCTCTCTAAGAAAACATGCTCTCAGGAAAGGGATAAATTCATTTACTTTGAGATTATAAATAAGGCTTAATGCTACCTCTTTTGAGGGTTGCTTGCATTTTAACAGGGGAAAGCCTTAAGCCAAAGGAATGAAGTTCTACTTGCAGAATGTTAGGCATCAACTAATTGTAAAAGTATATTTTTCACCATGGAAAGGCCAGATTCCCTGATGGCTAACTCCAGAGTATAGAAAATAACTTTATCTCCAGGAATAATTATAGATAGTAGCTGATGGTCAATCAGATTATCCAGAAACCTAGTATTGTTCAGTATGGTTACTACCAAGGGACTCTCAGAAGTGGCTACTAAAAGTCACTGAGAAGGCCTAGATCATTCATATTGTACATTAACATGTTTATGTAACAGAGTTAATACTACTTATCATTTCAGTAAAAGAACACAAAGATTTGAAGAGTTTGTGAAAATGTGTCCTGTTTGTGAAAGATGAAATTGTCCAACCCATGTCCATCAATGTCAGTCGTCCAGTATTGGTAGTAGTATTTATTGGAGGTACAGCTTTATTAAACATAGGCCTCTGCTCTCCCTCCCCGCATTTTATCTCTGTTATGTGCTATCACTTCAGCTTGGTGTGAGAATGAGACCATATTTATATCAGAGCACCCAGTCCCTTCAAAGCCTTTGCATGTATTTCAGCTATAAGTAACAAAGATTTAGAGATTTAAAATGATGAGAGAGTGGGAAAGAGGCATAAAGAAGTACTTTTGTCAAAGGGTAGAAAACAGTATAATGATTTAAACAATGATATGAAATAAGGAAAGTTTTAGAGTACTTTGAAATAGGTTTATAGAGTTCTACAGTAGTAAATGGTTATGAACACATATTAGGGGCACTGCACTTTTAATACATTTAACAAAAAGAAATTTGCATGAGCAATGGATTATTTAAGATAGGTATATACTTTTGTTCAGTAAAGCCCAAAATCTAGTCCAGTGATTCTCAAAGTGTGGTTGCAGGACCAGCAACAGCAACATCCATGGAGGAGAGAGGGAGAGTGCATATGTGTGTGTGTGTGTGTGTGTGTGTGTGTGCGCACGCGCATGTGCATACATGTGTGGTCCAGTGATGTTACTCCTTCAAGGCCTTGAATCACTATAGCCACAACTCTTCAACTGATCCCAACCTTTCCTATTGTTTCGTCTGACATTACACTGATCAGTCACTGGCCAAAAGATGTATATCATTGTCTTAGTCAGGCATACATTTGTTTGGTGTTAAGAAATTATCAGATTGAGGGCTGGGATTGTGGCTCAGTGGTAGAGTGCTTGCCAAGCATGTGCAAGGCACTGGGTTCAATTCTCAGCACCTCATATAATTAAATAAAATAAAGGTCCATCAACAACTAAAAAAATATTTTAAAAAAGAATTATCAGATTGAACCAGGTGTGGTGACACATGCCTATAATCCCAGTGACTTGAAGGCTGAGGCAGGAGGATCTCAAGTTCCAGGCCAGCCTTGTCAACTTTGCAAGACTGTCTGGAAATAAAAAGGGCTGGGTGGTAAGTGCCCCTAGGTTCAATCCTCAGTACCACACACACAAAAAATAAATACCAGATTGAATCAACTACTTAACTTGTAAAACCTTTGATTTGACTTAACCAGCACACCTAACCTGGTTTGGATTTTAACAAAAAAATTAACTCACAAATTAAAAAAAAAAAAAGGTGTTAGATTTGTTTGGTATTGCCAATCCTTAAACAACAATCTTTGCCATGGTGGCTATTCTCCAAAAGGGCTCTGGCAGAAGTATATTTGACTTTAAGATTTTGCCTAAAGAGTGGAATTTGATAGCAATGAACTCCAAAACAAAATATGAACGGGAACAAACAGTTAACCCCTCTCAGCCTCTTTGTAATGCCAAGCTTTATAGAAATTTATTCCTTATGTGGTCTTGAGCTTTTTTATGTCCAATTTTATAAAATGTTATGCATGCAAACGCAGCATTGTGCTCATTGTACCAGTCGCCTCAAACTCATTCCTTCCTCCGTATGTGTGATGGTGAAGAAATATCAATATGTATGTTCTGATGTCTCCTGATCAATTGTAAATTGCAAACCTTTTCATTAATTTTTCAATGAGATATAGTTACTCTGGCTAGTAGTTAAGATTTTATTCTTTTTATTATATTTCATTGCTACTATTTTCTACTGACTCCAAAACTTACTTTGGGGAATATTTCTTATTTGAAGATTGTTGTATTTATCTTATTTCTATATTTATCTATAGTCACAGAATGTTAGAGTTGAAAGGGACCAACCTCTCTCATTCCATAGATGAGGAAACTGAGACCAGAATGGTCAAATAGCTTACCTAAGGTCACGCAGTGAGCCAGAGGCAGGGTCCAACCTCAATTCCAGGTCTCCTGCCTCTAGACTGAATGTTTTGTCACTTAAAGCACTATGTTTATAGAATACTCACAGCTGTCTTCTACTTTTATGATGTGTGAATTTCCCAGGTATTTCAGACAACTAATATCTATATGCTTTAAGAAAAAATGCTCAAGAGTACTTTAGTTCATGAATCCAAAGATAAATCTGATTTTTAGTTTAGAAACTTTTGTTCCCTCCATATTCAGTATCTGTGCCCTACTTTGTATAGTGGATGTTCTACCTAAAAATTGTGTGAAATGGGATTTTATGGATCAAATTTCATTTTTAGTAGGGAGGTTTCCCTACTAAAGGGAATCTTCTGGGGATTTCTTTTGAAAAACCAAGACTCCTCTTGTTCCTTAATGTTTCTATTTTTTAGTGTGAACTTTTGTATTTGGTGTTTATTTAAGTAGGGCAAACCAATATTAGCTTTCATAGAATCTACTTGAGCCTGCCTTCCTTAATCTTTATGAGAAAATTTCAGATTGCTAGATGCTCATGCATTACTCAGCTGTATTCTAGAAACTTCACTTGGTTTGATATTTTGTCAATCCCTGGGCTCAAACTCCATCTTTGTCTTGTCAAAAAATAACAGAGTTTCCTAATCAGTACTGAGCTCTGTATGCAGTATCTTTTCCAGAATATTCTTTGCCTAATGTTCCTAAGTCTGGCTCTCTCTAGCTATCCTTCCATAGTTCACACATAACTTACTATTCTGTGGACTTGCAGGCAGTGCACTTTGAGGGTTGTGCCAGTCATATTGAATGGTATTTCCAGTTATTTTTATCATCCCCCTGTTTCTCCTGGACCTCCTCTGGTTTCCCTTTTCAGGCACACTCAGAGGCTTTTTAGCAGAGATTGGTGGGATTTCCACCATCATCTAGACCAGAGACTGACAAATTTTTTTCTGCAAAGGCCAGACAGTAACTGTTGTAAGCTTTCTAGACCACATACAGTCTCTAACACATTTTTATTTGCTGTTACTGTTTGTTTGTTCCTTCATTTGTTTTACAACCCTTGGAAAATGTAAAAACAAGTCAGCTTATGGGTCATACAAAATCTCGGGCTGAACTTGGTTTGCTTGTCATCATTAGCTGACTCCTGGTTCAGACTTATTTTCTGGAATAGGTATTTCTATAACCTGTCACATGTGATAAGTGGTTTGTGTGCCAGATGATGTGGCTCACTGCCCTTATATCTCCTGCATCATCAGACCAGTCTGACTGCACAGGGCAGGGGGAAAGGGGCTGCATGTGCCAATCATTACAATGGATGTCCCTCATTGACTCACTCTCATTACTGACTACCTCAGTGTAGAAACACTCATTCTTTTCTCTGGATCTGTCCTTATTTCTCGTTTTTCAGTGTTCCTCTGCCTCATCAGGTTGGGAGTGAGGTGGTAGGATAGAATGAATTCTGAGTTTTTTTATTTCTTTAGTCCTGTCATTGCTCCACACACCTTGGGCCCCCCTCTCTGCCATCACAAGTTTAGGACTATCATTAGAAAGTCTGGTTATGTAGGCTATAAATTCCAATCCAATCTATGATTTCCTAGAGAAACCACCAGTTTTCCTGGTTCCAAAGGCTGGTTTTAAAACTCAGAATGTCCATGTGTTTATTTCCTAAAATGATTCAGACCTAGCACTAGACAGAGTACTCAGCCCTGACAAGAAAACCAATGAGGTACAGAAGGTATTCTGTGCCTACAGTTTTTCCCTGTTTCCTGGGCCCCCAGCCCCTGGGTTGAGCTCCTTGGGATGTCCCATGCAGTGGCAAACCTGAAGATATTCAGCCCACCATCTCCTGTTTCGTAAACCTCTAAAATGCTTCCCAAAATTCCTTCACATTTTTTCACCTGACTCCCATCTCCACCCCTCCATACTACTTGGGGGTCTGAAGCTTAGATTCACGTTTTCATATTCACTTGTATAAACTTTGGGACATAGGAATGGATGAGAAGGTGTGTGCCTGTGTATGTGAGTGTGGTTTCTCCACCTGGACTGTGAGGGCCACTTTCACTAATCAATCACACATGCACACATGTACACCATCCAGCTCTCTCATCAGTCTTCTGGTCCAGGGCCAGTTCTGCTGGGACTGGTTAAGGAGAACAGATGGTGGGGTTCCTAAGGCATCTCCCCTTTCTTGTCTTTTGAGACCTTTCCATTGGCTTTTGTTGGCTCCTTCCCAGGGAGCCATTTGAAGAAACTCCTCTGTGACACTTCTGGACAGGTCAGTGCACAGAAAGCCAGGACTTCAATTCAGTGTGGACTCAGTCACTCAGAAATAGCCCTCACATTGCAGCTTTTCCTAACTCAGCAAATTTGCTTCTTAGGGTCTTTAGTTTGATTTCTGTCACTTGAGCCCAGGGATCTACCCACTTACTGAAATATAATTTTTTTTAAAAATCAGAGACACAAGTAACTTTCAGGATTTCCCTATTTTAAAGCACCCATGAAATAGTCCCTTTCTATCTTCTGTTTAGGATTTCCATAATTAGAAAGGGAAACCAGGTTTGTGCCTTGGACCTAAAAGGAGCCCCCCTACCAAAAGCAAAATGAGGACTGAGGATTGGCCAGTCCTACTGTACAGAGCCAGGAGGCAGAATTTCGTTAAGTTAGCACTTACATTCAGTGCTTACTAAGTGCCAGCAATGCACTTAAGACAAACAAGGGAGAGAGGAATTTACAGACCAGTATCCTAAACTGTAAGGAAGAGGTAAGGTGATTCCTCCAGTGACAAGAATGTATCCTTGGAACAGAATTTCAAGAAGAAGCAGAAACTGAGAGAGACCACAATCCCAGTCTTGGTAGGATTCCAACACAAAATGGAAGGGAGCCCTCTGTGGGGTGATATTACAAAGGGTTTTACTTGTCTTTCTTTTTCTTTTCTTTTTTTAAAAAGCATTCCTTACTGGCTTGCTACCAGCAATTGAACTGTATTCTTTATATAGCTAAAGCTGTTTGTGTCTTCTTAAAATAAACTTTTTCTGTTAAATCGTTTTCTGTTTCACTCTCTGGTTTTCATTGAAGCAATAATGCCTTTATTCAGACCCTAAACCTGACTCATGAGCATGTTTTTCCGACTGCACAGGTATATGCTACCCAACTAGGCCCATTTTGCCCACTGCACAGTATGCCAATCACTGAAGTAAAAAGTTTGGAAAACAAACACTTTATTCATGAGGTGGCCAAGTATGAGAGAAAACACCCTCTGAAATTAAGAAAAAAATCACCCGTTGGACACCTATACACAAGTGAAGAATCAGTAGTTTCAACAAAAGCAGCCTTCAGGTCCCTGAAAAATAAACTAGAAAACTGTCATCAACATGATCCACATGTCAGATGTGTTGCCTACAGCAAAGATGGTAGAAGACTAATAATAAATTTCTCAGCTATGTGACCTCCAAAAGTGTTGATTTTTTAGTTAAAAGCAAGTGAAGCTGGAACTTTTGATCTTCCCCAGTTTCATGTGGGGCCCATACAGATTGAATCTGATGCTCACAAATCCTTGAAAGTCCCAAACAAAAACACGTCACACAATATCTTGCAGAATTCCAGCTCGCCAAACCATAGCCTTAAGACATCTGGGACTGTAGATATAGTTCAGTGATAGTGTTCTCCTGGCATGCATGAGGTCCTGGGTTCCATCCCCAGCAACAACAACAACAAAAAAATGGGCAGGTAATCTGTGTTCATGGACTTCATTTTGAGGATTCAAGTTTGGCTTCTCATGGAGCCAACAAGGGGCTACAGATGTGGCAAAGCTCTAGGGAAGTGGGCAGCCATCACTATGCTCCTGATGGGAAGAGGTGGCCTTAACAAATATGTTTCCTCTTTGTTCTCTGGCTCAATAAAGCCACCCAGCGAGGCAGACCAGAGTGAGTCTGTCTAGGAGCAAAAATATCCAAACCAGATGTGGTCCAGATCACTTTCATCCTTCCAAAAGGGTATGTTCCCACCAATGCAGATGGTGACAGCCAAATGGGAGGGTCAACTTCCATTTAAAAGGGAATTTGTTTTCTGTTCTCAGCAAGTGTGCTGAGTTCCTTGAAGCCTGCAGCCCTGTCTCTATAGGCCCCAGCAGTAGCTTGTGTTCCTTTATACCACCAGGCTACTCTTTGGAAAAAGACACAACAGAATGGCAAACAGCCGAAAAAGCAAGCATGGGAAGGGAGAGGGGCCAGGGTTACTCTCAGACAACAACAGGCATTAAAATTTAAGATAAAGGTCAAAGAAGGAGACTGGCTGTAGGTGGTCTCCTGTCAGGCAGTGCCTGGCTGTGACCCAACAGATCCGGGTCTGAGGTTCACCCTAGAAGGCTCAGAACCTTCTTCACCCACAGCACCATGAGTTGGTTATGCATTTAAGGACTGACCCACACTGACCAAACTCACCAAAGACGTGTAAAAGGCAGGTCCTGGAACCATAATTAACCACCTTCCAAGCAAATGTCAGAAATGGAGTCTTGCAGGTTGAATTAAATATATCACCTGGAGTATAATGTTGTTTGCCAATTTCTTTAAATTTAGATAGGGCACTATCTCTCCAGTTGACCTAGTTTTCTACCACTCCCTAGCGGAGTAAACCCAGCCAGTTTAATTTCTGGAAGGCCTTTGAAGTGTGTGACCCTTGCATTAAGGTGTTGTCACAGTTGGGTTCCTGAAAGCTGACTCTGAGATGGAGTATACCATGTGGAATGTTTTCCAGGGAATGTCCTAGGGATCAACATTTGTGGAAGAGAAGGGAAGGAAAGAGGATTAGGGAGAAGAAGAGAACAGTAATGCAGTTGTGGCAAAGCTTTGGCTCACTTAATGGCAGGCTCTGGAGTTCAAATGGTCAGTCAATTGCCCTATGCTGGGTCACAGATCAGGCCTTCATACCCCTGTTTCAATGGATCATTGGATATGGGCCACCCCACCAAGGGCACAACCTTGGGCAAGATGTCTCTCATCAGCTGAAGCAATCTTTGAAGAAAATGACAGCTGAAGAAGGTTCCTTGTTGACAGAACTCCCAGGTAACACAAATTGTGTCCATCACAATTCATGGGGTATCACTCCCATGAAAAATGCATGCTAAACCCTTAAGAATTCTTACTTTTTTTGGGGGGGGGTGCTGGGGATTGAACCCAGGGCCTTGTGCTCTACCGACTGAGCTATCTCCCCAGCCCTGAATTCTTATTTTCTGATTCCCCTTTTTATAGAACTCACCTACTTCTTACTTCAAACCAATTATAGTTCATTTGATTAGGTCTGTGGCTTTCTTAAAATTGTAGTCACTATCTCAAGGACACATGCCAGCAGCCTTAATTGGGCTTTGGTGTTTCACAAGCCTCTTTAGTACCCATTAGTAAACCCTTTCCAAGGACATGTCATGCCTATGCAAATAAATCAGTTCATCATAAAATACCATGAATGAAATGGTGCTAGTATATATCAAGCATCTACAATGGACCATGCACTGCATGTACCTCCATCCATGTATTTTATTCTTCCATTCAGCACGTGTGTAATGAGCTCCTATGACATACGAGACAGAACACTAGGTGCTGAGGGTAGAGCAGTGGCCAACACAGACATCATGCCTGCCCTTATTGAGCTTACCATCCGGCACGGCCATTCCCGGGGACGAGGATCAAGGGACCTCACCTTCCCGTTATCTAGGAATCATCACTGTGGCTATGAACTCCTCTGGTCATCTCTTTTCTCTCAGCATTTACTCCATGCTGTTCTAAGCTTCCACTCTGCTACCCCTCCCCTACATCCTTTTCAACAGTGCCTACTGGAACCCCAATTCCAGGAGTTGGTATGGACCCCAACAACCATACAGAAAGCTCCCCTCAACACCTTCCTTGACTCAGACCTGGTTCTTTCCTGGGAATCCCACTTCTCCCATAGGTTTCTCCTTGGAAATTCTTTCCGTCCCCAAATACTTCTGTGTCTAGAGATAGACCAGGCCTCTTCTTTGCTCACAACTGCACCTTCCAGACTATGGTTGCTGCATCTCTCAAACATTCTCCTTCAATTCAGTCATTCTTTCCACCTGTCAGCCTTGCCAAAATCCAGGTCACATCAACATTTATGTTGAAAATCTATTCCATATCCCTGGTTTCTCATTCCTCTGACCTCCTCACCTCTGATTATCACTTTCTCTGCTCCATTCACATACCTGCAAGGCCCTGAGTGTACCTTTTTATGGCTCAGAACTGATGTAACACTGAAATCTTAACTTCTTCAATCTGTCACAATCTCACATCTTTCCAATTCTCTCATTCATTGACTTTGTGACATTGTTCAAACTTGTTGAGACTTTAGGTTCTTTACAAAAGAAGAAATCCAGATGTCCAATAAACACATAAAGGTACTTAACCTCATCTATTCTCAGAGAAATGAGAAGTGAGGGAGGATGAAGCATAAGGAAAGAGCATGAAGAAATTTGGGGGGTGATGAATATGTTCGTTATCTAGATTGTGGTTCATTCATCAGAATGGCAATTTTTAAAGTTTGATAATTACTAGTGTTGAAGAAGATGTAGAAGAACAGAAACTCTCATGCACTGCTATCACTTGACTTAATTACTGAAAAAAAAACCGGTTTGTCCTTATTTTTAAGTTTAGTATACATGCAATAGTTTGGATCTTGAATATCTCCCAAAGGTCCATATGTTGAAGATCTATTGTATACCCTGTGGCACTATTGGGAAGTGGTCAACCTTTGCAGGCAGGATGAGGGGAGACTTAGTAGAAGGAAGTTAGGTCCCTGGAGGGTGTGTCCTTGAAGGGGATATTGGCACACCGACCCTTTCCTCTCTTTCTTTGCTTCCCAGCCACCATATGGTAACAGGCCTCCTCTACCATGGACACCCACTGTGATGTTCTGCCTCACCAGAGGCCCAAAAGCAATGGAGCTCAATTACCATGGACTGAAACCTCTGAAATCATGAGCCAAAATAAATTTTCCTCCTATTAATTATTTATCTCAGGTATTTTTTCCACAGTGCTAGAATGCTAACACAATATAAATCCTCAAGGATCCAGCAATTCTATTCCTAGGTATATATCCCAGAGAAATGTATACACAGCTACCAAAAGACATATAGAAGGTTCATATGAAGCATACATAGCGGTTCAGACTAGGAAAAAACCAACAGTCCATCAATAGTAGAACAGATAGGCCGAGTGTAGTGGCCTACAACTATAGTCTCAGACATTCAGGACACTGAGGCAAGAGGATCCCTTGATCCCAGGAGTTTGAGGCCAACCTAGGCAAAACAGTAGGACCCAAACTCAAAACAACAACAACAAAAAAAGAGTAGTAGAATGGACAATTTTGGAATACTATACAGAAATGGTAATTAAAGTTCAACCATTCACACAAACACGTATGAATCATGCAAATATGAAACTGAGCAAAACAAGCAAGACACAAAGGAATATGCACAGTGATTTCATTTAAATAAAGTTCAAAAATAAGCACAACTAAATGATTATTTAGGAATGCACATGTAGATGATAAAACTATAAAGCAAAGCAAGTATCATAAATGTTAAGAGAGTAGCTACTTCTAAGAGGAGGGATAAATTGTCATTGATAAAGACACATGAGAGCAATGTATACATATATAAAAACATTACATGATACTCCATTAATATGTACAATTTTAATATTTTTATGTAGCAGTCAAAAAATAAATTTTTAAAAAATAATAAAAATAATTTTTAAAAATAACATATTACACACCTGTAATCCCAATGGTTCAGAAGGGTGAGGCAGGAGGATCATGAGTTCAAAGCCAGCCTCATCAATTTAGCAAGGCCCTAAGCAACTCAGCAAGACACTGTCTCAAAATAAAACATAAATAAGAGCTGGGGATGTGGCTCCGTGGTTGAGCTTCCCTGGGTTCAGTCACTGGTACCAAATATTAAAAATTTTAAAAATAAAAATAAAAAATGACATATGGGAGATTTCTGGGGTGCTAAAAAAGTTGTATTTTCTTTTTTTTCTGTTTTTCTTTTTTGTTTTTTGATACCAGGAATTGAACCAAAGGGTGTGTAACCACTGAAGCCCAGCCCCAGCCCTTTTTTATGTTTTATTTTGGAACAGGATCTTACTAAGTTGCTTAGAGCCTAACTAATTTGCTGAGGCTGGCTTTAAACTTGTGATCCTCCTATCTCAGCCTCCCAAGCTGCTGGGATTATAGGCGCATGACACTGTGCCCAGCTAAAGTTGTATTTTCTGATCTGCATGGTGGTCTTGCTGTTATTCACTTGTCATTAGTTATATAGATGACATTGGCTTTAAGCACTTTGGGGTATATATGTATATTTTACCACTAGAGAGTTTTTTGTTTTGTTTTGTGTGCTACTGGGGATTGAACCTAGGGCCTCATGTCTGCTAGGCAAGCACTTTACCACTGAGCTATACTCCCAGCCCACAATTAGACACTTTTTGAAAGACCCAGGATACAATTCTGAGTTACACCAAATTTCAGTGTAGGCTGCAGGAAAAGGAATCTCCTTAGAAAAGAGATAGGGAAGAGGCATCCTGAGGCAGGCAGTCAACCATGAGAGCAGGGCGTTAAGGAAACTCAGAGAAGACTTCCAAATTTCCAAGAAGAGAGTGGACAACAGTGTCAACCCTTATCCACCCCTGCTCTGCAGGACACATCAGAGAAAGGTCAAGAGTCATCGGCCTGTTTCTTCACAGCCATGACAAGAATTCTCTTGCACAATAGAAAAAAATGAGCACAGGCACAAACAGAGAGGAAGAAATACTATCAGGAGGCAAACATATGGAAAAATGTCTACTCTTCCTAATGAGCAAAGACATACCCAATTTAAAAAACTGAATGACCATTTTTTTGCCAATTATAGTGGCAAAAATTAAGGGGAGGTGGAAGGAATTACAATATGTCAGGCTGGAAAGAGTACCAAATTGATGCATGGTTACTGGCTGCTAACACTCTGAATAAATACCGCCCCTTGAAAATAAAATCTGGGAATACACACAAGGGAATTTTAAATTCTCATGCCATTTTACTCAATAATCCTGCTTCTGGGAATCTGTTCTAGGAAAATTATGCAGAAAAAAGAAAAGGTTATATGAACAGGTCTTGGAAGTGACTCCCAAATCTCTCTTCCGCCCTAACCACTACCATGAGCTGCTGATCTATGTATCCAGCTGTTTACCTGTCATCAAAACTTGGGTGTCCAGTAGGCCACTCAGGTTTCATATACAGAAGCATAAGTACCAATTCCCCTGTCCCTCTCAAACGTGCTCTTTCTGTATATTGACCATCCTAATAAATAGCCCCACCATCCATGCACCTTCTTAAGTTCAAAATTAGGAATCATTCCTGATTCCTCCCTTTAGCTCGTTGCCCACTTCCAACTCCTCTGCCCATCATCCATTTGGTTCAATATTCAAACTAACCAAAGGCACCCCAGTTCTCCCTTCCTCCATGGTTGTAACCCTGGCCCACACCACACCGTCCCACTGTCTGAATTGTTGCAGTAGTCTTCTGCCTTCCTTCTTGCTTCACTCCCATCAGTTCACCACACAGCAGCCAGAAGTGTTTTTTTTTTTTTTCTTTTCTTTTCTTTTGTTCTCAAATCCTGGTTCTGCCCCTCACTAGCTGTGTGATCTTTGGCAAGTGAATTTGCTTCTCTGAGCTTCTGTTTATCCATAAGGGAAGTACAATTAAAGACTTCAGAGGTGGTTCCATTAAACTAGATAAAGTAATGTGCTTAGTATAGTACATGTCTCAAAGTATCACACTAACTGTGATGGTTTAAAGCCTTGAGGCTGCATGAGTTCACCTGGAGAGCAAGTGTAAACAGAGAAGAGAAGAAAGCCCAGGATGAGCCCTGGGGTTGTCCAAGGTTTAGACATCAGATAGAGAAAGATCAAGCAAGAAAAGAAACTGAAGGTTTCTAAACTGTGTGTTCCCAAGTCTCTTTGATCATGGAACCTTTTTGTCATGGTGCAATTTGTGCTCAGCAAAACACACCAAAGGGAATTCTGGCTTATGCTACTGAAAATGGAAAATCAGGCTACAAAATGGTATGCAAATTATGATTGCAACCGTGTTGGACCATGTGCAGAAGATGCTTGGCACAAGTGCCCAGTAAACATTTGTTGAATGAATTAATGAATGAAAAGTAATATACATATGGACAGCCATTCCAAGGGAATAAACAAAAATAACAGTAGTTGTTAGTAGTGATATAAGATTAGAGGTAGTTTTTCCAAATTTTCTGCAATGTTTTGTCTTTTTCTGATGGGGTTTTGCCAATCTCGTGCATCCATCTGTCTCAGCTGTACTCAACTGTTCCCAGATTCCCCACAGGAATCCACTCTGCCTGTTCTCTCATGCTTGCTTTGAAATCCTTCACAACATTCCTGGCCTGTTTAATTTTGATCCCATCAAATTCACCAACAAATACTTACTGAATCACCTCCAGCCTATAGAAGCTAGAGAGATGATTAATATATTAGTCTTGCTCTCAAGTTGCTCACAGTCTAAAGGGAGACGGGTCTAGAAACCTTACACTAACTTCACTTCCCCTCTGGTCCCATCCCTCTTATTCAGACAACCCCAGGGCTTTGACCTTTGTTTGTTTATACATCTTGCTTCTAGTCAGTTCCCTTCAGCTTCCAGCTTTCTAGCCTGCTCCTCCAACTAAACCATTCAGGTATTTAGTTAGGGTAAATAATCTCCACCAGCAAATTTCTGGAATAAAAAGTTAAGTGGATGGACTGGGATTATAGCTCAGTAGTAGAACAATTTCCTAGCATGTGTGAGGCACTGGGTTCCATTCTCAGCACCACATATAAATGAATAAATAAAATAAAGGTCCATCAACAACTAAAAAAATATTTTTAAAAAGTTGCAGCGGAGTCTCCATGACAAAGATGATTTCTCTGAGTTCCCATATGACTTCATGGACATTTATTCATTATTGTTAAATGTATCTCTGTATGTATGCACATGTGTGTGTGTCTGTGTGTGTACACATTTTTTCTTCTTGTTTTTTGGACTAGCACCTAGGGGTTTCCATAAGTTTTGCTGGAGGGAGCTACCTTACATTGTTACATACCCCACTATCTACTAGGGCATCAGCTCACAGAGCTTGCATTATGGCAGTGGAAACTTTCTGCCAAAATAGAAAAAATGCTGGCTCGTGCAAAGATAATCATTGTTTATATTTGTTGACAGTATACCATGTGTCAGGCATTGTTCTAGGATGCTCTATTCCAATTAATTTTGTAATCTTCCCAACAATTTTATGAGGAAGACTCTAGCATTATCCCTGTTTTACAGATGACACCAAGAAATATAACATCATTGCAATTGTTACAGCTAGAAGTGACAAAACATGGGATTCATACCAGACACCTTGGCTCCAGTATCACCCTCACTATACTCAACTAAAAACTTACATATACAGATACAACCTACATTACTTTTTGCATTGCTTTAAGTCAGTTAACTTTGATTACCCGGGTCATGCAACCTCTTAAGAGCAGGCCTAGCATAATTTCATACCATTACATTTGAAGAGGCAAGTCGTGGAGACATAAAAACGACCCATTAGACAAAGTAAACTTCACGTTCTTTCATGGGGGGTGAAGGGGATTGAACCCAGGGCCTCCCAAATACTAGCAAGCACTCTACCAATGACCGTTTTTATTTTTATTGTTTTATTTTGAAATAGGGTCACTGTCATTGGCTGAGGCTGGCCTAAAACTTGCCATCTTCCTGTACCCCATGAATATGAAGCCAGGTGTTTACCACCACACAGGTGTGTACCACCACACCTGGCTTAATATTTATTTTTTGAGAAAGAATTTTGTTGAGGTTACAAAAGAGTGGCAGGTCTAATATTGCATTAAAAAAAAACTATCACTGTCTTGATAGCCCAGTGCCATGGCTCATGCTTATAATCCCAGCTACTCAGGAGGCTAAGGCAGGAGGGTCACAAACTCAAGGTCAGACTGGGAAACTTAGCAAGATCCTGTATCAAAATAAAATTTAATAAAATGGCTGGGGGGGCTGGGGAGATAGCTCAGTTGGTAGAGTGCTTGCCTTGTAAGCACAAGGCCCTGGGTTCAATCCCCAGCACCCAAAAAAAAAAAAAAAAAAAAAAACAAATAAAATGGCTGGGGATGTATCTGAGAGTGCTTGCCTAGCATGTGTGTTTGATCCCCACCAACACACACACACACACACACACAATTAGTATCTTAAAATATTCTAGATATAAGCCTGGTCTTGAAGGAGAATAGAAATCTTTGCAGATTTATAATCTAGAATAAATCCCCCAAAGGTCTGTAATTAATTCACTTTACTTCAGAATATCATTTCAGCAGAGCAAATACTACCACACTGGCACATGGCCATGGCACTGTTTGTTATAAAGCTAATTCAGTATCAGGTCATAGGCCTTGGATGGAATCCAAGAGAAGTTCATTTCTGAAATTGTCAGAGCCCCCTACCTGATGTCTTCCTTTCCTGAGGCAATCCTGAGGCCTGGCTACAGAAAAGTTTTATAGGAAGATCTTGTTCTATTGTTAGCAAATTGAGTGATCATGATAACTCCTTCAAGAACAGTTTAGGGCTTGCACTGTGGCTCAAGCCTATAATCCCAGCAACTCTGGAGGCTGAGGCAGGAAGATTGCAAATCAGCAACTTAACAAGACCCTGTCTCAAAATAAAATAAAAAAGGGTTGAGGATATAGCTCAGGGGTAGAACACTTGTCTAATATGTGAGGGCCCTGGTTCAATCCCCAGTACCACAAAAAATGAAAGGTATTGTAAGAATGACAGGTTGTTGGAAAAACAGGCACGATCAGTGGAAGGCTGGCCTCTCTCCCTTTGAAGGAAAGTTTGACGATTACGAGCAAAGTTCAAAATGCTTGTGTCCTTTGCCCCAACTGTTGTATTTTTAGGAATTTATCTCATATTTATGCGAACATATGTTAAAGATGTTTCTTACATCACTATTTGTCACACCAAGAAATTAGAAATAATCTCTAAATGTAAGCCCATAGGAAATCAGTTAGATAAATTATGACACATCCAACACAATGGAATTTTACGCAGCCTTTTAAAAATGAAAAAATATTCATATAATGGAATACTGAGCAATTTTTAAAAGGAAAAACTTCTGCCTTTTAGTCCATCTTGTGTTGCTATAACAAAATACCAGAGACTGCATTATTTAATAATAACAGAAATTTATTTCCTCACAGTTCTAGAAGCTGGGATCAAGATCAAGGTGTCAGCATCTAGTGGGGGCTTTCTTGCTGCATCACCCCACATGGAAGGGCAAAGAGAGGGGAAGGAAGATAGGGCAGTGGGAAGGAAGGAAAGAGAGAGAGAGAGAGAGAGAGAGAGAGAGAGAGAGAGAGAGAGAGAGAGAGAGAGAGAGACTGAACCTGTCCTTGTATAAGGAACACACTCCCATAATAACAAATTCCTGTGATAAACAGCATTAATCTATTCATGAGGGCAGAGGCTTATTGACATGGTTACCTCTTAAAGGTTCCACTTTTTTTTTTTTTGGTACTGGAGACTTAACCCAGGGGTGCTTTATCACAGAGCTACATCCCAAATCATTTTCCCTTCTTTATTTTGATTCATTGTACACAAACGGGGTACAACTTTTCATCTCTCTAGTTGTACACAAAGTAGATTCACACTGTGTAATCAATCATACAAGTACATAGGGTAATGATGTTTGTCTCATTCCATTCTCTTTCCTTCCCCCCCTGCCCCCACCCCACCCCTCATTTCCCTCTAGACCATCCAATGTTCCTCCATTCCTCCCTTAACTCTCCCTCTGCCCATTATGTGTCAGCATCAGAGAAAACATTCCACCTTTGGTTTTTTGGGATTGACTTATTTCACTTAGCATGATATTCTCAAATTCCATCCATTTATCTGCAAATACTATGATTTTATTCTTTATGACTCCATAATATTCCATTGTGCATATATATGTCACAGTTTCTTTATTCATTCATCTATTGAAGGGCATCTAGATTGGTTCCAAAATCTAGCTATTGTGAAATTAGTTTGGGAGGGGCTTTCAAACCAGAGCATGCTGGTATTCACAAAAGAAGCTAGATACAGAAGAGGACCTATGATGTTTCAATTTATGTCAAGTTTGGAACTTCCCTTTCCAGCCAAGATGGAATAAGTGGAATCAGAGTCATCTTCCTGCCTGAAAATACAGCAGCAAATAGAATACATGAAACTATGCAATATGTTTTTTTTTGTACCAGCTATTGAACCCAGGTCCACTTAACCACTGAGGCACATCCCCAGTCCTTTTATGTATTTTATTAGAGACAGGATCTCACTGAGTTGCTTAGTGCCTTACTAAATTGCTGAGGCTGGCTTTGAACTCGAAATCCTCCTGCCTCAGCCTCCCGAGCCACTGGGATTACAGGGGTGAATATGGTTTTCAAGACACTGGCTATTAGAAATTGAAGGATGGTGATCTGTGAGAGACAGGAAACATACCAGATGAGCCCCTACAATTGCTTCAACTTACTACTGTGAGAGAGTTTCCAGGCCATGGTGCAGGGAGGGGGAACCTAGTTGGAGTCCAGTGAACTCGGAGTTCAGTAAATACAGCCGAGAATCCGGGGAGAACATGGTAGTTAGAAAGCGTTCTAGAATGGTGAGTGCTGCACAGAGAGAAGCCCAGAGATCTGAAGAGGGTATTCCTCAAGCATTCAGATGAATACTGATCAAATTGAAGGAAACTGCCTGAAAGGGGAAAGTGGAACACTTTTTGGAACTCATATAGGGTTTGAAAATAGTTCATGTTTCACCAGAAAGAGTTAAAAACCCAAGTGGAATTCATTAGAGTCTTCAGAAGGTTACTGCCTCTATAGTGGAATCAATTTAGTTTTGCACTAAAGGCCATTCTAGGTCCTACTTAACAAAGCTTAAAAATAAGCCTCAGCTCCTGCGTGTTGCTTAGAGGTACAGAGCTTGCACAAAGCCCCTGGAAGCCATCACCGGCACAGGGGGCGGGGGTGGGGGGTGGTGGGGATGCCTCAAAGGAATCACTGTTTCCAAGTAACTTAACTACATCTGAGAACAATGCTCAAAAATCTTTAAAGGAATAAAAAATCTAACACAACATAAAATTCATAGTGTCTGGCATTCAAGAGAACATTAACATCGTGTTACGCAGAATTCTAAAATGGCTCCCCAAGACTTCCCGCCTTAATTCCAAAGACTGTGAATGTGATCTGATAATATGCCTACAATTACATTAAGTTACATGGCAAAAGCGAATGTGGGGAATGTAATTAAGATTACTAATCAGTTAATTTTGAGTTAATATTAATAGATTATCTTTGCAGACTCAATCGTATCACACTGAAACCTTGAAAGCAGAGTTTTCTCTGGCTAGTACCGAGAAGGATCTCAGATTCCAAATGTGAGTATGATTAAACATACCATATGTGTGTATATATACATAAACGTATGTGCACACATATACAAAAAAGAAATGAGAAGGGAATCTAAACACTATATTACAAGGGGCTGCAGTGTAGCTCAGTGGTCAAACATTTGCAAAGCATGTTTAAGGCCCTGGGTTCCATTCCCAACACCACAAAAAATAAAATGAAAATTAAAAAACAAAAACTATATTACAAAAATGTGAAGGGGTCAATTCACCAAGAAGACATAGTACTTCCAAATGTGCATGCACCAAACAATAGAGTTGTAAAATGTGTGAAGCAAGAACTGAAAGGAGTAATGGACATATCACTAGTTGGAGACTTCATCAGCCTTCTCTAAACAATTGGTGAAAAATCTGGATAGAAAATCAGTAAGGGTATAGAAGTAATTACCAATACCATCAACCAACAGCACCTAATCAATATTGCGAGGGCACACTGCCTGACAACAGAATACACATTCTTTTCAGGTTTGCACAGATCATTCACCAAGATAAACCATATACTGGGTCATAAAACAAATCATAAAAAATTTAAAGCAACTGAAATCATAGAGCAGTTCTTTTCTAACCACAGTGGAATCAAATTAGAAATCAGTAATAGAAAGATAACAGAAAAAAATCACCATGTACTTAGATATTAAGTAACATACTTCTAATTAATTCATGGGTGAGATAAGAAGTCTCAATGAGAAAAAAGCAAATATTAAACCAAATGAAAATACAAAATCAAAATTTATAAGTCCCAGCTAAGCAGTACTGAGAGGGAAATATATAGAACAAAAATGCTTATATTAGAAAAAATGAGCTGGGCATGGCAGCACATGCCTGCAATCATAGCTTCTCAGGAGGCTGAGGCAGGACTGAAAGTTTGAGGCCAGTCTGGGTATTTAATGAGACTCTTCTCAAAACAAAACAAAACCAAATTAAAGGACTGAGGATGTAATTTGGTGGTGGAGTGCACCTGGGTGCAATCCCCAATACTAGGGGGGGAAAAAGAGAGAAAAGAAATGAAAAAAGAGGAAAAAAGGAAAAGAAAAAATAAAAAGGTCTCAAATCAGTAACATAAGTTCCTGTCTCAAGAACCTAGGGGAAAAAAAAGCAAAACCTAGGGAAGGGAATAATAAAGATAAGAGAAGAAATCAGTGGAACTGGAAACAGAAAAACAATAGAAAGTCAGAAAAAATGTTGGTTCCTTGAAAAGGTCAATGAAATCAGTAAACTTATAACTAGACTAGAAAAGAACAATAGATGACACAAATTAACAATATCAGGAAGAAATGGAACGTAGCACCACAGGCCATGCAGACATCACTACACATATAAATTTGACATTTATAAAATGTGCAAGTTTTCTTAATAAAATTGTAATTTAGAACTCTTACAAAGGAAACATCCAAATCCTAGTGGTTTCACCAAATATCTAAAAAAGAATTAATACCACTTATACATAATCTTTTCTAGAATGTAGAAGAAAGAATATCTCCAAACTCATTTTGAGGTCCTGATACCAAACCAGAAAAAGAAAGTATGAAAATGAAACTATGAATCAATATTCCACAAAAAAGATGCAAAATTCCTCAGCAAAATATCAGTAATAGAATTCAGCAGTGAAGTTTTGGTTCAAGGATGCAAGACTGGTTCAACATTTGAAAACCAATCAATATAGTCCACCATGTTAACAGGCTAAAGCAGAAAAATAATGTAATATTATCAATCTATTAAAAAGGAAAATTTGGAAGAATTGAACACCAATTCTTGCTTTTAAAATCCTCCAAAAACTAGGAATAGAGAGTGTCACCCTCAACTTGATAATGAACATTTGAAAAAAAAAAACCCTAGAGCAAACACCATACTTAATGGTGAAAACCTGAAAGCGTTCTGCCTAACACAAAACTGGAAGTCCTACACACTGATAAGGCAAGAAATAAAAAGCATATAGCACCAAGCATGGTGCTGCACACCTGTAATCCCAGCAACTAAGGAGGCTGAGGTAGGAGGATCACAAGTTCAAGGCCACCATGGGCAACTTAAAGGAATTCTGTCTCAAGAATTCAGCAATTTAGCAAGTATTGAGATATAGCTCAATAGTAGAGCACTCACCTAACATGCATGAGGCCCTGGGTTCAATCCCCAGTACCACAATAAGAAAATAAATAAAATATAGATCAGAAAGGAAGAATCAAAATGATATCTATTTGAAGATGACATGATGGTCTATGTAGAAAATCACAAGGAATCTAAAACAAAGAACAAACAACAACTAAAACTGTCTGAGAACTAATGAGTTCAGCAAAGTCACAGGACAAAAGGTCAACATACCAGTGAAACTCCACATCATGCAAAACCACAAGAATGGGATCCTGATTAGAATACATTATTCCCCTTGTATGTATAATATGTCAGAATACACTCTAGTGTCATGTATATCTAAAAGAACAAATAAAAAAATAAAAAGGAAGCTTTTCTAAAAAGGATAACATACAAAACTCAATTTTTACATATATTACCAATGAACATGTGAAAACAAAATTAAAACCAAAATATCATTAACAACACTCAAAGAAAATATTTAGGAATAAATCTAACAAAACTTGTACAGGACTTTTTTTTTTTGGCTGAAACTACAAGATTTTGATGGAAGAATTCAAAGAAGACCTGACCACACGGAGAGTCATACTATTTTCAAGGATTAGAGGATTCAATATAGTAATGATGTCTGTTCTTCCCCAAATGCTTTGCATGTTTAATATTTCAATCAGAATCCCAGTGAACTTTTTTCTGTAGATAAAACATGATTATTCTAAAATGCAATGGAAAGATAAAAGGAACCAGAATAACTAAATTTATTTTGAAAAACAAGAAGAAAGAGGGTTGGGCATACTGGTACACGACTGTAATCCCAGGAATTTGGGAGCTCAGGCAGGAGGATGACAAGTTTGAGGTCAGCTTCAGCAATTTAGCAAGACCCTGTCTAAAAAAAAAAAAAAGTAAAAAGCACTTGGGATATAGCTCAGTGATAATGTGTCCCTGGGTTCAATCCTTAGTACCAAGAAAAAAATAAAAAAGACTTTATGATATTTTGTAATATTAGTTGGAGGGGTGAACACATAGACACATAGGTCAGTGGACCAGAATAGAGTCCAGAACAGACTCACAAGTAGAGTTCACTGATATTTAACAAAAGTACAAAAGAAATTTAATGAAGGATAGCTTTTTCAATAAATGATGTTGTAGCAGGCAAAAAATAAACTTTGATCTAAACCTCACACCTTATACAAAAATTAACTTGGATCATAGACTTAAATGTAGAATGTAAAGATAAATTCTTACAAGAAAACATAGAAGGAAATCTTCAGAACTAAGGCTTAATAAATAGTTCTTAGACACAGTGCCACAAAATGAGCCATAAAAAGAAAAAATATTAAAAACTTTTGCTCTATAAAAATCTCTCCTTGAGGAGGAAAAGAGAAACTTAGATATTAGGAGAAAATATGTGCAAGTCACACATCTGACAAAGGACTTGTGCCTCAAATATATGAAGACCTCTTGAAATTCAACAGTTTAAAAAAGCACAACTTAGAGAATGGCCAAAAGACATGACATTTGTTTCACAAAAGAGGATATACTGATGGAAAATAAATGTGAAAAAATATTCAACATCATTAGTCACTTGGGAAATAAATGCAAATTAAAGTCATATTGAGATATCACTACAAACCTATCCAAATGCTTAAGTTTAAGAACTGGGCTAGGTGCCAGGCACTGTGGCACATGCCTGCAATTCCAGTGATTCAGGAAGCTGAGGCAGGAGAACTGCAAGTTTGAGGTCAGCCTCAGCAAATTAGTGAGACCCTGTCTCAAAAATAAAAATAAACAGATGAATAAAAGGACTTGGGATGTAGTTCAGTGGTAAAGCAACCCTGGTTTCCTTCCCTAGCACACACACACAAAAAAAAAACCTGGGCTGGGGCATATTTCAGTGGTTTACCACTTTCCTGGTATGTGCCAGGCCATGGGTTCCATCCTCAGCACTGCAAACAATAAACAATAAAATAAAAAAACAAACCAGGTGCAGTGGAACACACTTGTAATCATAACTACTCAGGAGACTGAAGAAGGAGGACTGCAAGTTTGAAGCCAGCTTTGGCAGCTTAGCAAGATCCAAATAAAAAAAATAAATAAGAAGGGGTGGGTGATGTATTTCAATGGTAGACTGCTCCTGGGTTTAATCCATGTTAACACAAAAAACAAAAAATAATAATAAAAATTATTGATAAAAAATACTGATAAAACAAAATTCTGTCAAGTTAATGAAGAAACTGGATTATTCATACATCTCAGGTGGGAATGCGAAATGGTTTAATGACTGTAAGTGGGTATAACAGGCTTTTTTTTATAGTTACACATGCAATTATCATACATTCCATCAATTGCTCTCTTGGGAAATTAACCCAAAGAAATGAAAACTGTTGTCCATATCAAAACTTGTTTGACTTTGTTTTCAATAACCCAAAACTGGAAACAACCCAAAGGGTTTTCAACAAGCAAATGGTTTAAACAAACTATGGTACATCTATAGCTTGGAATACTACTCAGCAAAAAGAAAAAACCAAGAATAAACTACTGAAATACCTAACAACTGGAATGATTCTCCAGATGATTATGCTGAATTAAGAGTCAATCCCAAAATATTACATGCTATGTGATTTCATAACAGTTTTTGAAATGTTATGTCAAACCTATAATGATGGAAAACAAATTAATGGTTGTCTCATAGGTATAAAAGAATAGCATGAGGAATCCTTGTAAATGGAATTACTCTGTATTTTGATGTGGTGGAGGTCTCACAAATCTACCATATGGTATGGAGATAATTAAATACACACACTTGAGTGCATGCAAAACTGATAATGTGAATGTCACCACTATCAATTCCTTAGTTGTGATACCATACTATTGTTTTGAGTTGTTACCATTAGATGGAACTGGAAATATGGTGCACATGAACTCTGTATCATTTCTCACAACTTCATATGAATTTATAATTATCTCAAAATAAGATGTTTTAATTTTATATTTATTTATTTACTTATTTTTTGTGGTACTGAGGATTGAACCCAGGTGTACTCTACCACTGAGCTATATCCTCAGTCCTTTTTATTTTTTACTTTGACACGAGTTCTCACTAATTTGTTGAGGCTGACCTTGAACTTAAGATTCTTCTGACTCAGCCTCCCAAGTTGCTGGAATTACAGGTGTGCACTGCCAAGCCTGGCTCAAAATAAAATGTTCTTATAAAAATATAATTTGAAAATGGGCAAAAGATGTGATGAGATACTTCACCAGTAATCTATAGATGGCAAGTAAACATATGAAAATATGTTCAATGTCACTCAGCATTAGAGAAATTAAAATTTAGAACATAAAAAGATATCATTACCTACCTCTTAGAAGATTAGAAATGAAAAATAATGATACTACACAAGGCTTGTTCAAATGTAGAGAAATAGAGCACTCACAAATTCCAGTGGGAACATGGAATGTTGTAATCATTCTGGAAAATAATTTGGCTTTCTTTCGGCACCAGGGATTGAACCCAGAGGCACTCAACCACAGGGCCACATCCCCAACCTTTATGTATAATACATATTGTATATATTGAGAGATAGGGTCTTGCTAAGTTGCTGAGACTGGCTTTGAACTCCTAATCCTCCTGCCTCAGGCCCCAAACCACTGGGATTACAGGCATTGTGCAATGCACCTGACTAATTTGGCATTTTATTTTAAAACTAACCATACACTTCTTTTAGGAATTTTTTCCTGTTATGTGTACAGGGGGTATAAAACAAAATATCATAAATTTAAAATAATAAAAATTACACATGCCAGACAAGGTGGTGCACACCTATAATCCCAGCAACTCTGGAGACTGAGACAAGAACATCACAAGTTCAAAGCTAGCTTCAGCAACTTACCAAGGCCCTAAGCAACTTAGTGAGACCCTGTCTGAAAATATAATAATAATAATGATAATGATAATAATAATAATGACTGGGAACATGGCTCCATGATTAAGATACCCTGTGTTCAGTCCTAGTACCAAAAAAAAAAAAATGGGGAGAAGCATTCCAAGTAGGGAGAGATCTTTTTTATTTTTGTTTTTTCAGTATTTGGAGAAGAGAGGGCCTATAAACAGTAACTTTATGGTTAGGCCCCAGGGTGTCTAATGAGAGATTAGGCTGCAAATGTTAGTAAGTCTGTTGGACTGGGTGCAGTGGTGTATGCCTGAATCCCAGTAATTTGGGAGGCTGAGAGAGGAAGACTGCAGGTTCAAGACTACTTCAGCATCATAGTGAGACACTGTCTCAATATAAAATAAAAAGGACTGGGGATATATCTCAGTGATAGAGCAGCCCTTATGGGAGTTTGGGGGAAGCCTTTGGGTCCCCAGGCTAAGGAGTGGGATACTATCCTATCCTATCAGATAATAGGAAATCAATGTAGAGTCTTAATAGGATGAGTGATAGTGTAAGTTCTATGCTTTTTTAGAGCTCTCTTTCAGGTGCCACACAAGGAAGTTTAAAAGGGAAGTGAGACTGGTATGGAGTTATTAATGCAGAGGTTGTTTCAATGGTCTTGAGAATATGCAGAAGACTGTGGCAGTGAGGCAGAGGGACAGGGGACAAGTGACAGAGACAACTGGTAAATTTTAGTTAATGTTATGACTACTGAAGTGTTTGGGGATGGAATGTACTAATATTTGTAACTTACTTTGAAATGCCACAGAAACAAGATGGATTGATGGGTGATATGTGGTAAAGCAAATCTAGCATGTTCACTGTTCTTCATAAAATGATGCAGGGCAGGGCAGTCAAACACTGTGGCTACTCAGGACGCCAAGGTGAGAAGATGGCTTGAGCCTAGGAGTTTAGGATCAGCCTTGGCAATATAGGGAGATCCTGCATAAAAAAAATGAGGACTGTGGTTTTAGCTCAGTGGTAAAACACTTGCCTAGCATGTGCTCAATGGCTCAATTCTCAGCACCACATAAAAGTAAATAGAATAAAGGTCCATCAACTACTAAAACATCTTTTTAAATGAAATAAACGATGTAGGGGGGGAGGAGAAGGGCTGTTTAGGAGGCATAATCCACTGAACATGGAGAACAGTTCCAGAAAGTGAATATATAGAAAAATTTTCCTCATAAGCTCCTCTACTTCAGCTACTGTGCAGAAGTTACCCACTGTCCCCCATCTATGCTGGGTTCCTTCATGTTGTCCCTGTGCTTCTGCGACCTGGAAGGTCCAGCACAGAAGGCAGAGGTGGGCACATTCCATGTTACTCATAACCCTCACACTGATGCATAATCAAAAAGCTAATTCATTTTATGTCCCATGCTGGGGGCAAAACTTGACCCTTGGGGCCTCTTGCCCAGAGTGCCCCCTGTAGACCTCACAGTCCCTGGGTAACTAACATGGTGAACATGCACTCAGAACAAAGAATACTGGGCGTTCTTGGATTTCACATATTAGATGACAAAACCTGGAACGACACAGCATTCCGACCCTATCACAGATCCTAGCTAGCTGTGAAAACTTGGGCACATTTATTGACTTCTCTGAGTCTTTAGATCTAAAATGTCAATAGTGGTATTTTGCAAATAAGGCTTCTATGAAAAGTTTAAGTGATCAGGCAGGGGATGTAGCTCACTGGGAGAGTGCCTGCTTAGTATTTGTGAAGCTGCGGATTCTATCCCTAGCATGGAGGGCACACACACACACACACACACACACACACACACACCAGGGGGGAAAAAAAAACAACTAAAAGACATCATGGAGGAAAAGTTCCTGGCTCTCAGTATATATGTCATTTCTGTTGGTTGTTTCTACTATCTCAAATGAACACTGACTCTGAAAAAAAAATCTTTCTAGATACTGCAATACTCACGTCTTCCAGAAACTATTGTTATTTTTGCTTAGACAAAACTGGGCAAACATGGATGGATGCTTCCTCTCTGATGCCCTTTTTGAAAAACCAGTTACTCTGGGCTGGGAATATAGCTCAGTTGGTAGAGTGCTTGCCTTGCAAGCTTAAGGCCCTGGGTTTGATCCCCAGCACCGCAAAAACAAAACAAAACAAAAAACAGTTACTCCAAAGCCTCATTACCTCATGTCAGAGATGTTACAATAACAACAAGTGGGCTAGAAAATTCTTCAGCCACTGATTGTACTCAGGGAGACACATCAGTTCTATCACCAATAAACCTACATCTGTTTGTCATGACAGGTGGCTACTTTTGTAGGTGGCTGATCTCGTTCACCATATACTGATTTTTTCTCCTGGTTTCAATTTATCAAGGTGACTTTTTCTTCCCTTGTTCCCAGAGTCTGGGACCCAGAGCTCTCTATGTATTGACCACCTATGAATGGAATCAACTAGATCTCTCTCTCTCTCTTTTATTGCTTCAAGTTTTCCCTTTCAGAATAAGATCTGCTGGTATCTCAAATAGGAAAGAAACTATAGCCCTTTGGTTTGGGAGCAATTGGTGTTGGGTAGTGAGTATGAGCCAAGATTTGTGAACCTCTGTTCTGGGAAGAGGGCTGCCAGCTTCCCTTCCTGATTTTTTCCTTGTTTAAGTAATGCGTAGAAGCCTCAGTCTGAGGAGATAATTAGTAGAAAATACAACTGGCAGCCATTACTGGCTCTGAGTCACTTGCACACTCCAGCAGATGTTACCATGGTTTCAAGGCTGAATCTTCCTCCTCTCTGCTCCCCCTGCTCTCTCCTCAGTTAATTTGTCACTCTGCTTCACAGACTCCTCCACAGTCTGCCTCCACAGACTGGTGCAGACTTAACCCTGTATTGAAGCGGGGTTTTTTGTTGTTTATCTCTCAAATAACATCTATTGCCTTTTATCTTGAAGAAAATAATACATACCAAACAATATAGCAGAATATAGTATCAACAGAAGAAAATGAAAGTTAGACAAAAACTGATATCCCAGAATACTGAAAATTTTATGATAGTCTCTGCCCGGTTTTTCTGTGATGCATATTGCATGGTTGAGATGGTACATGATTTTAGATCTGACAGTCTTAAAATGTTTTTCACTTTGAACCTCTGAAGATCTACAGCCATCTTTTTCTTCTTGTAGCTGTTGGCCTTTAGGCATTGCTTTGGGCAAATTCAGCCATGTACACAGGTTGCTTATTATAATTGTTGTTGTTTCTGTCGCTGGAATGCATGGAGCTTTCACAATGCTCCAGGCACTAAGCATTTGCCAGGCTTATCAACTGTTTACTGCTGGCTCTTCATTAGGATCTGAACTCTGGTTTCCTTCATTCCTACTCCCCAACTGCCTTAGCCACTGGTCACAAGAAAGGCTCTTCCCAATGAAACACCAGAAGTAAAGGGGTCTCCTGAACATGAAAATGAGGTCACACTTCCATTGTCAACACCCAGCCCCCATCTCTTAGCTGACCTGAAAAATCAATACAAGGGCAGAATCTATCTCCCATGAGGGAAGCAATGATCCCCTGAGCACTGGATACATTCTCCACAGTTGATCACTCCCAGTTCAAAACAAGGAGTGTTCAAGATATATCCTGAAGTTACAGCAGTGCAACATAAGAGAACACTTTGTTACATCTGATTTGGGAATGGATACATTTTCAAAAATACCTGACACCCTCCCTCACTTGGCCATTAGGCATTTCTATGTCCAGCAAAGACTATATTCAGAAATTAAATTCCAGGCTATGAAGGGTGGCTCAGTGGTAGAGCAACTGCCTGGTTGCATGAAGCCTGGATCTGATCCCCAGAAAGGAAAAATAAATAAACAACAACCAAAAATAAAACCCACTTAACTGTGAACTAGGGTAACTATGTATCTGGCTGGCAGTGGCAAGCTGGAACAGGTATCTTATAGAAGAGAGGAAAACTTGACACTATGCACAAATTAATGGTAAAGGAAGGCTGGTTTGTGGGTAACGGGAAAATAAATAAGGGACACAAGTTCAAAAATTATTCATATTAAGTTCACTCTGTGAACTAGTCATTGTTTTATGTGCTTTTCAAATAGGAATTTGTGCAATCCCAGCAATTTGAAAGGCTGAGGCAGGAAGATTGCAAGTTCGAGGTCAGCCTCAGAAACTTAGCAAGGTCCTAAGAAACTTAAGTGATACCCTGTCTCAAAATAAAAAAATAAAAAGGGCTGAGAATGTAGCTCAGTGTTAAAACTCCCCTGGGTTCAATCCCTGGTACCAAAAACAAAACAACAACAACAACAAAATCACCCAAATAGGAACTTGTTTAATTCTCTTAACAACCTGTAAGTACTATTATCATCAATTCCATTTCACAGATGATGAAACTAAGCCAGAGAGGTGAGGTAATTTCCTCAAGGTCACAGAGCTAGTAGACAGATAATGAAACAGGGATTTGAAATCGGGCAATCTAGCTCCAGAATTCATGCTTTTAACTACTTCATTATGACACACCATTATAGAAATTTTGGGAAAATACAGCAAAACACAATGACCCGTATGAACTAATACCACTTGTCACATTTTGCTTACTGTATGGACTGCCTGTCGTTTAGATGCATAGGTTATATAGTACATGATATATATTTTTAAAAAGCAATCACATTCTGTATCTTGGTCTGTAACCTTCCTTAAGGCCATTTCTCCTATCTGTACACACATTCCTACAATCATTTTAAATAGTGCATAATATCCTTTTGTGTTGTTAAAACATTATTTATTTAAGCAATATCCCACTGAAGGTATTTAGCATTTAGACTGCTTCCAACGTTTCTCCATAACAAGAGTTTGCTGAGAGGTGGGTGATAGGCCTTTTTTAAAGCCACCTTTTGAACTCAATTAGCTACAGCTGCAAAATAAAAATTAAAAAACGAAAAACGGCCAGGGAGGGCAGGGATGCATGTTAAGAGAGGACGACGAAAAGGGGTAGCCACCATAACTCTTCCTGCTTTTTCTTTGTCTAGCGGCCCCAAGGGATTGGCCAGAGCCAGCGTCCAGGGACTGCAGGGGCCCGAGGCTCTCACTGCGCACGCGCAGAGGAAGTGGGCGGGGATGCGGGGGAGTTGGTGCAAATAAGGACATGTTGAAGAAGTAACAAAAAACGCAGAGGCGGGCTTTCCCGCCCCAACCCCACCTTTGTCTCCGCCCCCTCAACCCGGCACCCAGCTTCTTATTGGTCAAAAATCTTTAGCCCTATTGGTCCAAGAGTTAAAGGACTGGGTCTGCCCCAAGCTATGCCTGCTTCCGGAACCGCGATACAAAGGCTCGGCTACGGTGCCGCTTTCAGGCATTGTTTAGGACATACCCATGGGGCCTGAAGGGGCTTTTACGGATACCACAGCAGTTGAGAGTTCAACGGCAAATTTCGAAGATGCCGCCCAAAGGAAAAAGTGGAAAAGGGGGGAAAGGTAGATCATTCAAAATAACCAGGGAGAATGGGGACGGGTGAGGAGAGGGGAATGAACGGACAGGCGATTCTCAGGGTCCTCGACGAAGGCAGCAAGTGGCCAGTGGCCCCACAGAGCTGCCATAGATTATCTCAGGAGCTCCTCCGGCGAGGCTTAGAAAGGATAAGTGGACGAAGGGCTATTGAACTTAGGTAAACACTTTGGAGTACATTTCAGGGTTGGTCCTAGTGGGTAGTAGAAGCTGGTAGGAATGGTTCCTCAGAAGCAATGACTTGGGGTTGCTATTTCAAGGTATTATTAGAGCTGTAAAGTGTAATCTCATCAGAAGACAGCAATTAAAGGAAACCTATATGGATGGTCCTTAAGGCTCCCTTTAATGCTTAGAGAATGACGTGCCCACCGTGAAGGAAGGACTCATTCTTCACTTGAACACATGTGTAAGGCACAGTGCGAGGATATAAAAATAAGGTACACATCGCTACTCTTACTCCAAAAGCAGTGGGGAAGATAGAAGTATAGTAACCATAATATACTGTAATAAATGTGGCATTTAGAGGTATGTATCAGATATTTTGGAAACTAACAGGGAACGGAAGACTCCCTGGAGTTGAGTTTGGCAGGCCAAGATGGGCAATAGATAGGTCAAAGCATTCTTGACAGCGAGTCCAGCAGGAATAGCAGAGGTGAGAAACAGCTTGGTTTGTGCAATGTAGTGTTCCTGGAGCAGAAAATCAAGACAGAATGGCAAGTGGTGAGAATGAAGACAGAAACAAAAACCAAATCATGGAGAGTGCTGTGTTAAGTTAAGAAGGTGGGTTAAGGGTCAGGAAGACGCGTAAGGAGACTGTTCTGGTAGTCCTGCTGAGAGATGGTGGTGGCCTGAGGGAAATCAGAGGGAAAGATAAATGGAATACGGTAAAATGATATCCCAGAGGCCCAAGAGACTAGAGTATGATCTGTCAAGCACACAGAGTCACCAGATGAGAAGAGGACTGAAAACAATACTATTTTAGACTTAAGGGTGACTTTAAGAAAGAGTGGTTTCATTGGAATGAGAAAGGCAGAAGCCAGATCATAGTGACTAGAAGACTGACAGGGAATTGATTAGTTGGAGACGATCAGTGTGGACTTCTCTCAAAAATTTTAATTGAAAAAGCATAGAAATGGGATGGGAGATAGAGGAGGATAAAAAATTAGGAGACAGTTTTATTTTGTTTGTTTCATCAGAAGAGGGATAATGTGAGTGAGGCTAAGGTGAAGGATCCAGTAGGGTGAAAGTTCAAAGTACAGAAAAGTGAAATTTCAGAGAAAATGGAGCCTAGGACTGAGGTGGAGCAGCTGATGTTTAAATAGAAGTGGCACTGCAGGCTTGAGCCCATATAGAAAGAGACAGTTTTGTTGTAAGAATTGGAGCCAGTAAGGGGAAAGGCGTGAAGTTAGATTATGCTTTCAATTTCTTAATAAAGTGGAAAGCTAGAGTGTTTTTTTTTTTTTTTAAGACTGATGGGGGGTGGGGTGCAGGGATTCGGTGTGGTTCTTGAAGAGAGTTGTAAAGGAATGTGGTATTGGGAGTGGAAATGAAACATAAGTAAAAGGATTGCCCTCAGGGCTGGGAGCCCGGCAGATTGAAAGTCATGAATTGGTAAAAGACAATCTACACATTCAAATTTTACCTAGTGCCTTCCAGCTGGCACAATGTAAGATCAAAAAGAACCAGGGGTAGCCTTGAGCCACAGTCCAAGTTTTGTTGGGCAATTTTAATAGTAGGATAGCAGCAGGGTGCAGTGGCATGTCCTGTAATCCTAGGTATTTGGGAGACTGAGACAGGAAGAACACGAGTTCAAGGCCAGCCTCAGCAACTTAGTGAGACCCTGTCTCAAATTTTAAAAATATAAAGGGTCAGGGATTGTAACTCAGTTGTAGAGCACACCTGGGTTCTATCCCCAATAAGAATAAATAAGAGGAGGATAGCAACACAAGGGGAATAAGGGTGCCACTGGGAATGCAGTTCAGATGATCAAGCATGGGGTCCAGCCTGGGAAGGGGAGGAGAAGTCTGATAGTCTAGGGTAATTTAGCAAGATAAGGGAACTCGGTGGGAGCAGCGGGGTGGTGGTATTCTACAAAGTCAAGCAGCTAGTGATAGAATCAGGTATGAGAAAGCTTGGACAATCAGGAGGTTGTAAACAGAGACTGAACCACTAGTTGTGAGTGGCACAATTTTGTTATGTGCCCCTGGGACAGGTGACCTGATTAGAGAGCATGTGCATTCAGGAGGAAGATAGGTTGTTGAATGAAATTCCTCAATTTAGATGGTGAAATCACCCAAGATGATGGCAGGAATGAGAATGGAGAGGAAGCCAGAGTTGAGGCCAGAGTCCTCAGTAAATGAAAGGGAGTGAGTTGGCAGTCAGAAGATATAGCTTCCAGGAGAGGAGACAATGGGATAACTGGAAGGTATCAGCATTCAGGAGTGAATACAGCTGGATATAGTAGCACATGCCTGTAATCCCAGTGACTCCAGAGGCTGAGGCAAGAGGATAGAAAGTTCAAAGCCAACCTTAGCAACCTAACAGGACCCTATCTCAAAAAATAAAAAGGGCAGGGGATGTAGCTCAGTGGTTAAGCACCCCGGGGTTCAATCCCTGGTACCAAAAGAAAAAAAGAGGTGAAGACATAGCAACTTAAGAGTTTGGCTTAATAAAACTCTTACTAATAACATTTTCTTAGACTTTTGGTGGTCAGTATTTTGGTTTTTAGTTAGTAATAATAATTATTATTGTTATTACTATTATTATTATTTTGTACTAGGGATTGAACTTAGGGGCACTTGACCACTGAGCCACATGCCTAGTCATATCTTATATTTTATATAGAGACAGGGTCTCCCTGAGTTGCTTAGGGCCTCGCTAAGTTGCTGAGGCTGTTGCTGGGGCTCTCTTTGAACTCGCCATCCTCCTGCCTCAGCCTCTCGAGCTGCTGGGGTTACAGGTGTGTGCCACCATGCCCAACTGGTTTTCAGTTTAATTAAACATTTACTAAACACCTATAGTGTGCCAGGCACTGTGCTGGGTATTGGAGATACAGGTTGTGTGTCCCTTGTCCAAAATGTTTGTGACCAGAAGTGTTTTTTATTTCGGAGTTTTGTGGATTTTGGAATGTTTACATAGACTTAATCTGAAAATATGAAACTTGAAGTGTCCCAAAATCTGAAATTTTGTGTTAGTGTTCACAAAGTTTCAGATTTCAGGGGATTCTGGATTTTTGGATTAGGGATGCCCAAAGATCCCCATGTCCTGATTTTAAGCCCCCTCTCCTAGGTGGCCCATCTGAGAGTGCTCCTACCTTAAATTGACCTCATCTGTACAATTTCCTACACATGCTGTTTCCCCCATCCTGGATGGTTCCTGTCTTCTTTCTTCAGCTCCTGCTCATCCAGGAAGCCTTCCCTGCCTGAATAAAATGTCCCTCTGTGCTTCCACAACCTTCTGGCCATAACTGCCTTTCTGCCTGCTGCATTCTCCTGAAATGATCTGTCTTCCTCCCTAGAATGTGAATTCCTATGGATTGTTCATCTATGTACCCCTCAGTACCTGGAAATTAGTAATTTCTTAGGAAATGTTTATTAACTGAACACTTAATCCAGCTATAGTTATTAGGAACATCAGCCTCTCACAGTAAAATATAAGGTGTTGCCAGTGGTTATTAATCTAAATATCAGTGACTTTTTGTAGGAAGGCATCAATAGGCAATGTAATAGACTATGGGAATTTAGATATGAATATATATTTAGTCAAATATATTTAAAATATATTATTGGAAATTTTTTCTTATTGGAATTGTGAGTGCTCAACATATAGTTGCAGTACTTATTAGAAGTCTTACAAGAGTTTAGGGATTTGCCCTTAGAAGGCAGGATTGGAAATTGGGTCCAGAAAATCGAGTTCTGAAACTTTTGTTCATCCATTAGCACATTCATTCATGTATCCATTCTGCATGTGGTGCCTATGTAGGGCACGAATTTTCTGTTTTAAGAAAGGTGAGTCACATATTTCATTTAGCTTGATGTAGTAAAGTTTCTGGCAGAGTTCCCTTTTTAGTTTCTTGCTATGATAGAAGTATCAACTTGTGTTGTATGTTGGAGCTTTCTGTGAATACCAAGGTGCAGTTTAAAAGAGTACCTGTCATCTCTAAAGGTGGAGCAGCCTCTGGGTGTGACACTGCTGACAAGAAGGCTCAGGGACCCAAAGGTGGTGGTAATGCAGTAAAGGTGAGTTAATTCACTAGTTCCTTTTCTCCATGTTAAATATAAGTCACACACATACACACACACATACACAATATGCTTAACTCATTCTTAGAGGCTAACCTAATGTTGACATAAAACCAAGGTGACACAATTAGAAAATAAAGACCAGTCTTGCTTATAAAAAAAAAAATTCCTTTTAAATATTTTCTCAAATGCTTTCTCAGACATCTAGAATTTCTTCATGCTTTTATTTTTTATTTATTCATTTTTTGTGATACTGTGATTTGAACCAAGGAGTGCTCCACCACTGAGCTACATCCCCTGCCCTTTTTAAAACTTTTATTTTGGAATAGGATCTTGCTAAGTTACCCAGGATGCTTTCAAACTTGTGATCCTCACATGTGAGCATTTGTGATCTTCCCGTGTCAGCCTCCTGTGTTACTGGGATTGCAGGTGTGCATCACTACTCAGACTTCTTCATACTTTAGTATGGTTCCTTAAAACATTGTTAGATCTTCTCAGTGAGAGAAGGCAAAAGGTACAGGTATTATTTCTCACAACTGCATGTCAATCTACAATTATCTTAAAAAGCCCAATTAAAAAAAAACTCAACCTAAATCTACTTTCCTACCAAATTATATGTCACTCCTTTCCATATACCTCATATATAGCCACACTGGACTTAATTTTTCTAGAGAGGACAGGATGCCTCTTTAAAGCCATCAGTGGAGAGTCTCTTGGGTTATGTGCTTATAAAAGTCAGCATTTGAGGTGAAAATTGCATATAGTCAAAATTACCCTAGAGCATTCCTTATTGAAGTTCATATAGTCTGTAACATTTTGGGATTGACTTTTTTCACTCAGCATAATTTTCTGGAAATTTCATTCAAGAAAAGAAATATTCTCTGAAACTGAGAGCTTAGATAAGAGCCAAAAGGCACCTCTGCTGAATAAACAAGCAATGGTGCAGGTGTCATTAGAAAGCTCCCCCACTGCAGAGCTATAAGCCAGGGCCTTCACCATAAAAATGGGTGGGAGACAATCAGCAAATATTACGTCAAGTACTTAACCTAGTCCCAGAAGAGTGTCTGCCATGAGAAAATTTAATCTGGAAAGAGAACTATACTACTGCAATGTAACAAGGCAATTCCCATGTTTAAGTTAGGGTTTGGGAGTCTTAATTTGATTCATTCATTCATTCAGCAAGGAGATAGACAATTGCTTTTTTGCTGTTGTCTTCCATTCTTGTATGGACATCCAGTCATGAAAAGTGGGATCCTGGTGTTCCAAAATAAGTTTTCATAAAACATGGACCCTAAATACAACCCAGGTACTTCATCTGATGTTCAGCGGAAGAAGTGGTCACTTTCTCGACCCAGGTGTTGGGCTAATGAGAGTTGATGTGTTAGTCTCTAGAATAACATCTTCATAAAGGATATTCTAGGGTAATTTTGGTGCTATGCAATTTTCATCTCAAATGGAACTTTTACGACCCCCTAACCAAAGAAGTATTGCTAGTGGATTTAAAGAAAAACCCTACCCTCTGTAGAGAAATTAATTCCAGTATGACTATACACAAGGTATATGGAAAGGAGTGGCATGTAATTTGGTAGTAAAGTAGATTCAGGCTAAGTTTTTTATTCTTCTTTTTAAGATAATTGTAGATTCACATGCACTTGTGAGAAATAATACCTTTACCCTCTTTTCCACAGTAGTAACATCTTACAAAACTAGAGTCCAATAGCACAGCCAGGACATTGACATTGATACATTCAAAACAAAGAACATTATCATCACCCAAGAACCTCAAAGTGTGAACATTGATAACTAATCCATTTCCTTCCTGCCCTTTCCTCTACCCACTTCTTAACTCCTGGCAACAACTAATCTGTTTTCCACTTGTGTGACTTTATAATTTTCAAGAGTGTTAAATGTAACTTTTTGGGCTCTAGAGATTTCATTCAAGCTGTTGTGTGTATCAATAGTGTGTTCCTTTGTGTTGCTGATGATGTTGAAGTGTTGCTGCTGCTGATGGTATGTTTAACCACTAATCTGTTAAAGGGCAGCTGAATTGTTTCCAGCATTTTCAAAGGCCTCAGCAGGGAAGATATCCTGGGACCCTCTAGATTTTAGTCTCTGCTCCTTCCACATCCTCTGATTGCTTCACCCCTGTGTCCACACCCTACCCTGTGTCAGTACAAGCTCTACAGATTCTAAGACCTACCTGCTGACCACAGATTCCTTCTTTCCCTTTCCTTTTTTGTTCTTCTCCCAAATTCCAGGCCCTCAGACCCACTCTGCTCTCCACATGTTCTCTCAGATTTCATGTTTCTTCTGTCCTCTCTATTTCTTGTGAACTGGAAATTGAATCTAAGGGCTCAATCCATGGACTGAGGAGCACTAACTCTTTTCCTTTTGGTCATCTCACTGCATCCACCTCCAAATTACCCAGCTCAGGATTAATCCAGTGATCTACTTTCTTGGTACTTAAACCCAGAACTGCTGGGTCCTCCTGGAGGGTCCCATAGGGGATTGAGGATTGGGACCACTAGTACCTGGCATCTAACCTTAGTTAGGCCCCCAGTGCTGCTCAGTCTTTTACCACTCACTCCAAGCTGTCCACCATCCTGCTCCAGCCAGTCAGCAGATAACTTTTATCCAGTGCTTCCCAACCCTCGGTGTGCATCAAATTCACCTGAAGAGCCTAGGGGCTTACCCCAGACTGACTACATCCTAATCTCTGGAGTGGAGCCTGGACCTGAATATCTTTCTTAGATGCACTCAAGGTGATTTGAATATGCTACCAGAGTTGAGAAATGCTGCTATACTCTCATGGGGTTGGTGTGAGGATTTAATGAGATAATTTAAGTAAAGCACTTAGCACAGTGTGTGGCAAATATTAAGTACCTGATAACTTTTAAGTAGTTTTATTAGTTTCACAATAACATTTTAATAATTATTATTGGGTAATTAATTGAATTTGTTTTAATTATTAAATTGAATAATTTATCAGTTATTTAATGATATTTTAATGTTTTCATAAGGAATCAAGAACTCCTTGGCTTTTAGCCCCCATCAACAAAGTTATCTTCACCCAAACCTCACCCTTTTTCCTTTAAAACTAATTTTTCTTTCTTTCTTTTTTTTTTCTTTTTTTTGAACCACGGGCACTTCACCAATGAGCCAAATTCCCAGTCCTTTTTATTTCATTTTATTTTTTTGATACAGGGTCTTGCTGAGTTGCTCAGGCTGGCTTTGAACTTGCAATCCTCCTGCTTCAGCCTCCTGAGCTACTGGGGTTACAGGCGTGTGCCATTGTGCCTGGCTAAAGCTAATTTTTCACATGGTGTTTTGAAGACCAAGTCTTGCTCCTTCATTTATCTCTACCTTCCTGTCTATGTTCTGTCTCCACCCTTTCACTCTTTACTGGATCCTTCCCTTCATTCTGAAAATATGCTCAGGAATCTTTAAAATATTTACATATTCAACCTTTTTCCTCTAACTAGAGCCCTTTCTTCTTTGTGAGCTAAATTAGTTATGAGTGCCCAACATGATAATTACCTTCCCACTTCATATTGCCACCTCAGTCAATCTGTGGTGGCCTGTCTTTTGCACTTCTGAAACTTCTTTTGCTAAGGACATTGATCAGTCATTCCTCTGTGTGTGTGTGTCTGTGCGTGTTGCTAGAATTCAAACCCAGGGCCCCATGCATGTAGACAAGCACTCTACCACTGAGCTCCATCACCTGTTCCATCCATTGCTAAATTTATCGTACTTCTTACCTAATCCTTCTGCAGCACTTAACACTGTTGATCATTTCCTCCTTGAAACTTCTTCCTGTGTTGTATTTTGTTGTTTTTGTTTTGCAGTGCTAGGGATAGAACCCATGGGCTTGGGTATGCTGGGCAAGTACTACCATTGAGCTACACCCTCATCTCTTTTTTTTCCCTTACTTGGTTTCTAACATACTTTTCTCTCCTACCTACTTGGCCTTTCCTTTTTGGGGGGGATGCTGGGGATCGAACTCAGGGGCATTCAACCACTGAACCACATCCCCAGCCCTATTTTGTATTTTATTTAGACACAGGGTCTCACTGAGTTGCTTAGCTCCTCACTGTTGCTGAGGCTAGCTTTGAACTCAAGATCCTCCTGCCTCAGCTCCCCAAGGTGCTGGGATTACAAGCATGTGCCACTATGCCTGGTTGCCCTTTCCTTTTCATTATGCTTTTTGTGCTTTCTTTGCTTGTTGCATAGATATTGATATTCTCCAAGGTTGTCTTCAGCTTTATTCTCTTCTCTTCTCATCCTGTATAACCTCCTTAGGTAATCTCACAAGCACACACAACTTCAGCCACCTTATCCATGCTCATTGCTCCTGAACTCTGTGGTTTGGCTCTCTTCCAAGATGCAGTTATAGAATTGCAGTCGGTCATCACACTTACAAACCCTGTGGGTCTTAAAAACTCACTATGTCACACTGTCCAAACCAGAGTATTTGTTCCCTTATAAAATGGTGGGCAGTGTCCCCTGTCTGTGATCATGAGTGCTATGTGCACTACTACAACTAGTTAAATCAGAAGGTTGCTTCATTTAAATGTGGAAGCAAAAAGAGAGGTGCTATTATGTAGGTGCTGTTGTAGCCAGGTCAATTTGAGGTCTGTTGAACCATTTTTGTCCCCCAACAGGCTGTCTCTTCAGATTGTTTACCCTGTCTCCCTTGGGTAATGCTGAACACGTTCTATAGAAGTTTGCCTTTCCAAGCCCTGCTTTTCAACACATTTGTTCCTTTGCTGTGTTCAGCTCCACTAGTCAGAAACTTATTCCAGTGGGACAGGATACTCTTCATCACCCCAATATCTGTAGTTAACCCTAAAGACACTCTTAGCTTGCTTGTCTGTAAATTAAGAGGGAGAGTTCTTTCACCTGTACCCCAGTTTATCACCTCCAGTGTGAAACAAATGATTATGGGTTTTTTTTGTGGGGGGTTTTTTGTTTGCTTTTAGTTTTTTTTTGTTTGGTTTGGTTTGGTTTTTTCGTGGTACTGGAGATTGAACCCAGAGGTGTTGTGCAACTGAGCTACATCCCCATCCCTTTTTAAAAAATTTTTTGAGATGGGTCTCACCAAATTGTGGAGGCTGGCCTCAAAGTTACAATGCTCCTGCCTCAGTCTCCTGAGTCACTGAAATTATAGGCATTGAACCACCATACCCAGTAAAACAAAAAACTGATTTTTTGAAAAATGGGAAATTCTCCAAAATAGATACAATGACAAAATATTTTAGGAATATAGAGTTTTTTTTTAAACCATTGCTTTATGCAAACACAGGTCACATTGAATGTTTCTATACTGTTGAGGTTTGTTTTTTACAGTACTATGGATTGAACCCAGGGCCTCATGCATTCTAGACAAGCACTATATCACTGAGCTACATCTCCCACTCTGTGTTGAGTATTCTTTGTGGTGGGGGCAGAGTATTGGGGTTTGAATCCAGGGATTCCCTACCACTGATTTATATCCAGAGCCCTATTTATTTTGAGACAGGGTCTTGGTAAATTGCCCAGGCTTGCCTTGAACTTGTGATCCTCCTGCTTCAACCTGAGTAGCTGGGAGTACAGTCATGCACCACCATGCCCCACATGAATATTCTTAATATTCAACACATGACACTTTGAATTCAGAGTGTTGAATTGTGGGGTGGCTGTTACACATTAGGCCCCTTTGGGTAGGAACTATTTCCTGGTGAGCTTTTTTATAGCCTCCCCACTCTGATGAAATAATAGCATTTATTGAATGCTAGCTACATTATTGCAATCTACACAACCCAAGGAGAACACATAAGTCTTGTTATTATCTCAGCTCACAAATGGGGGGAAACATTTGGAGATTTAAAGACATGCCCAAGGTCATACAACAGAGTTGGGATTGGATGCCAGGACCAAAGCTGCCAACCATTATGTTTCTTCTTTTTGTTACCACTGAGATACATGGTGAAAGAAGGGAGATGCCCATTTTCCATCCAAAATCAGAGTTCTGAGGTAGTGTTGTAATGTATTTGTGGCAGTCAGCCATCTGGGCAGACTTGCAGGATTTTCATTTTCCACAAACTGTTTTTAACTGATGAGATGAATCCAAATGTAACTGTTATACTAAGAGGAATCCTTTGAGTCTCCAAGTATTACAAAGACATGCTTTTTCTTTGTAGGTTAGACACATTCTATGTGAAAAACATGGCAAAATCATGGAAGCAATGGAAAAGTTAAAGTCTGGAATGAGATTCAATGAAGTGGCCACACAATATAGTGAAGATAAAGCCAGGCAAGGGGTATGTTGCTCTTATTTAAAATTTTCTGACCTCCACAGAGTAAACACAAAAGTAAGGATTATTTCTTAATTTCTTCTATTACTTTTATTCAGATCTTGGTTTAAAGATCTTAAACACAAAAAAGACCAATATGAGGACCTGTGGTTGTAGCTTAGCTATAGAGCATGGGCTTAGCATGTACAGAAAACCTGGGTTTGATGCCCAGCACTACCAAATAAAAGAAGATGTTCAGATGTCCAACATGTGAACAGTTGAATAATAGTCACCTATGTCTAAACCTGGCATGACCAAACAGCTAACTTTAAAGCCCAGCAATACTATGCGTGCTTACGTGTTCAGTCTAGATTTAGACTTCTACCTATTTGTCCTCATTGAACTCACTCCTACATAACCTAGATGACTAAACCTAGTAGGGGGGATGGGAATGGGAAAGGCAGTAGAATGAATGGGACATAACTTTCCTGTGTTCATATATGAATACACAAGTGTAACTGTGCATCATGTACAACCACAAAAATGGGAAGTTATATTCCATGTATGTATGATATGTCAAAATACATTCTACTGTCATGTATAACTAAAAAGAACAAGTTAAAAGGTAAAAAAATAAACCTAGTAATCATACTGTTCATGTTGGAAAGCTCTTTCAAGCTACTGTAGAACTGTTTCCTTCTCATGACCATTTGATATCATGTGTCTTTTGGGTTTTTTTAGGGTGACTTGGGCTGGATGACCAGAGGGTCCATGGTTGGACCATTTCAAGAAGCAGCATTTGCATTGCCTGTAAGTGGGATGGATAAACCTGTGTTTACTGATCCACCAGTTAAGACAAAATTTGGATATCATATTATTATGGTTGAAGGGAGAAAATAAAATCATATGAAAAAGTCTTATAAATTTTATTTCTTTAAAAGGTAATGAATAATCCTTGTATTTTATGAACTGTCAGTGTGAGTTTGTACAGACAAAATAGGGTTGATATAGATTAGTATATACTACAGTCAGTATTCATTCAATAATTCTCAGAAGATAAGTCAAGTGGAATCCTTTTAATCTGTATTTATATTCCTCCCAGAATGACTTTACCTCTCAGTGTATCCTGTAAATTTATTCACAAATCATCATTAGGAGAGCCAAATCTCAGGTCACACTATTCATGCAACTGAAAACATTGGGCATCAAATGGATGAATTCATATATGAGGATCATACAGGAAGTTCCTGGGCAACACTCCTTTACTAGTGAACTCTGATCCACCAGGACAGGTATTATCAGCTCCATTGTCTTAACAGAGAACAGGGCATATTATAGCCATTCAACATTAACACTTTAATTTTTTTCTATTTTATTTATTAACAACATACACATTGCTAGTATGACTTTGAACGTTGTCCACTGTCTCTTAGCCTTCATCCAGTCAATGGAACATAATTTCTCCAAACCTTTCTTTTTAAATAAATATCTATTTGCATGGAAAAGGCACTTATTTCTTCCATGGGTTATTTTCACTAGACTAAGCCATTCACTGAGTGCTAGCTAATGGGACAAATATCAGCATGAAAACAGCATTCCCTCAACCTCAGAGTGTGGGTTACATTCTGACTCTCCTTTCTAGGACCAATATTCTATGTATCCATATTTTTAAAATTAAAAATGCTACATTTGAGCTGGGCATGGTGGTGCACGCCTGTAATCCCAGTGGCTTGGGAGGTTGAGACTAGAGGATCGTAAATTCAAGGACAGCCTTAGCAACTTAGGGATGCTCTAACCAACTTAGTGCGACCCTGTCTCAAAAAAAAAGGGCTGGAGATGTAGCTCATTGGGAAAGTGCCTCCGGGTTGAATCTCCAGAACCACCCCCATAAATAAATAAATAAAATGCCATATTTGTGTCATACAAAAAAGCATAAAAATAACATAAAGTACTTCAAAAATAAAACCTCACACAACCATGTGCTTCTTTTTTGTTTTGTCTTTTCAGTACTGGGGATTGAACTCAGTTGCTTTGAGATAGGGTCTAAGTTGCTGGAGCTGGCCTAGACCTTGCCATCCTCCTGCCTTAACCTCTCCAGTAGCTGGAATTATAAGCATGGAACACCATGCCTAGCTACACTGTGATTTTTTTTTTCTTTATTTTTTATTTTTTTCTTCAAATTATTTTTTTCTTTTTTTACCACTATGATTTTTTGGGGTAGGGATGGTGCTGGTGATTGAACCCAGGGCCTTGTGCATGCAAGGCAAGCACTCTACCAACTAAGCTATATCCCCAGTCCTACAACTATGTGATGCTTAACAGTGATTCTTTTTTCTTTCTTTTTTTGCAGTACTGGGTATTGCACATGCTCAGTGCGTGCTTGGTAAGCACTTTGCCACTGAGCTACATCTCCCACACCAAGAATATAATTCTTTTTTTTTTTTGCACTACTGGGACTGTTTGAACCTAGCACTGAACCTCTGAACTGCACTGCAAGCCCATTTTATTTTTTATTTTATTTTCAGACTGTGTCACTAAGTTCCTGAGGCTAGCCTTGAACTTGTGATCCTCCTGCTTCAATTTCCCAAGTTGCTGGGATTACAGGCATTTACTACCATGCCCAGCATCAACAGCATTTAACACTGCATTCTCTCCCTCACTTATACCTGATGTTATCCCTACATTGCACCAACTTATATAGAATGGCAATTTAATCTAGAGACTGA